>NC_082714.1:153189620-154389620 GCF_030144855.1 Hypanus sabinus
ACATCCCCTCTATACTTCCCTACAGTCATCTTAAGTTAAATATGCCCTGAGAAAAAGGAGCTGGTTCCCTACTCCGTCAATGCCTATTATCATCGTGTACACCTCTTTTAAATCACCTCATTCTCCTTCGCTCTAAATTGAACAGATTATTTCACTCATTAGACATGCTCTCTAATCAAGGAAGCATCCTGAAAAATCTCCTCTCCACCCTCTCTAAAGCTTTCATATCATTCCTACGATGAGGCGACCAGGACTGATCACAATACTCAGTCTTGATGAAGGATCTCAGCCGGAAACATCAACTACTCCTTTCCATTCGTGATGCCCGGCCTGCTGAGTTGCTCCACCATTTTGTGTTTGTTACTCTGGATTTCCAGCATCTGCAGAATCTCTTGTGTTTACGATACTCCAAGGGCGGTCTGTAACAAGAGCTTTTTAGAGCTGCAACATCACCTCATGGTTCAATAAAGCTCTGGTTATACAGTGCTGGAAATGCATTCAATGATCACCTTATCCAAATTGAAGAAATGCTCACCATGAGAGGCAATTGAAATCAAACACAAACCACAAGACTCCAGTGGTTATTGTTGAAGACTGAGTCCCACAAGTCTGGTTTCCTGCTGCTCTGTCAAGGTTTAGAACAACATCAACCTTGTTTTGATGAGTGTCAACATTCTCAGTGAAATACCGAGGGAGAGCTGCACTGTCAGAGCTGTGTCCTTCAGGTGGATCGCCCTCAAGTAAAAGTAACGTGTAATGATAGTATTTCAGTAAAAAAACAGGTTTCTAGAGAATACCTAACCCTTGAAAATCATAAAACTACAGATGTAGGAAATCTAAAATAAAAATATAAAATGCTGGAAATACTCTTAAGTCAGAACTACCTCTGTAAGAAGAAAACAGCTAACATTTCTGAAAATAAAGGTCTTTACCCTAAAGCATTAACGCTGTTTCTCTTTCCACAGATGCTGCCTGACCTGCTGAGATTTATCATTTTAAACTTAATACTTAATCCCTATTTTACATTTAAAATATTTGAGTCATAAAGTCCTATAGCACAGAAACAGACTGTCTGCGCAGCTGGTCCACACTGCCAAGATTCCCTTCTAAGCCAGGCCCACTGCTTGTGTTTGGCCCTCATCCCACTAAGCCAGGGTTTCCAAAACTTTTTTATGCCACAAACCCTTACTATTAAGCCCTTCCTATCCTTGTACCTATCCGAGTGCTTTTTAAATGTTGTTAAAGTACCTCTCTTAATGATTTCCACTCATTCTCCTCTGCTCCATTGAAAACAGTCCCGACCTGTTCAACCTCTCTCCATAACTCAATCCCTCCAGACCCGCCAACGTCCTCGTAAATCTCCTCTGCACTCTTTCTATCTTAATGCCATCTTTCGTATAGCAGGGTGATCAAAACTGAATGCAATATTCCAAACAAAATGCTGGTGGAACGCAGCAGGCCAGGCAGCATCTATAGGAAGAAGCAATGATGACAATTCGGGCCAAGACCCTTCGTCAGGACTAATTGAAAGGAAAGATACTGTCTCCTTATAGATGCTGCCTGGCCTGCTACGTTCCACCAGCATCTTGTGTGTGTTGCTTGAATGTCCTGCATCTGCAGATTTCCTCGTGTTTGCAATATTCCAAATGTGACCTCATCAGTGTCCTGTGCACATTTAGTCATTACTATCTATAGGAACTTACTGTGTACAAATTGATCACTAAAGTTCAAAGTTAATTTATTATCAAAATACATGCTGTATATGTCTCCCTGAGATTAATTTCCTTGTGGGCTGACAAATCTATAGAATAGTAACCATAGCAGGATCAATGAAAGATCGACCAGAGTGTAGAAGACAATAAACTGTGCAAATGCAAATATAAACAAATAGCAATAAATAACAAGAGCATGAGATGAAGGGTCCTTGAAAGGTTCATTATTTCACTACTTCCCACATTTTAAGAGTGAAAACATTTGAAGCACTCCAGGGTATTTTACAGGAGCATTATTGAAAAAAATTACAAAAAATGGAAGAAAACTTGCAAAAAACTGCATAAAGAGATATAAATGACTAATAGATTTCAAGCAATGTCTTAAAAGAGCGGGAAGGAGAAAGGTTATGCAAAACTGAAGAGAGACCAGAAGCTTGGAGACAGCCCAGAAAAGTACTGGGGGAGGTAACAGAGATATGGCATGACAAGGCTATTAAGAGACTTGAGAAGAACAATAAGGATTCCAGAACTGGGGCATCACTGGAACAGTCAACAATTGAACGTCTGCCTTCCCACCCTCTCCCAGCCTGAAGAACGTGGCAGCCAAGAGCTTACGTTTGGGCAACAATTAGTGATGGATTCTTCCAGACCCAAGAGGGTTATTCGGATCGTCTCCATTCCCAGTAAACCTTTTCATAATTAGGATTGTGCACACAGCAGTAACCATAGGCCTGAATTATTAATCGCCCTTTTCTTCATTAACAAATCAGAGTGACTCTCTGGGGTAAACTGCGGGGACAAGCTGCGATAATTAAGTAGCATGAACAGAAACAATGTCAGGACACTTTAAATATTTATTAAATATAATAATAAACACAGCATGTGACACTAGCTGAAATAATGAGAGTACACTTACACCAGTTTGTGAGAGTCCAACAAGCATAGTTTAATTTGTTCTGGAATATAAATAATGCAGACAGTAAAAGGAGAGATTTCAATTTGAAACTATTTGGTACATTCAGGATGTAAAATAAATAGGCAACCAAAATAACACAGAGCTTCTTCTCACTGAAGATTCACACGGGAAGTCAGGAAACACAAAATAGTCTTAACAGGGCCATCCTCTTGTTCAGCAATCTGCTTCTCCACTGACTTGCAGGAAGGTGCACTGGTTCACACAGGAATTGCAGGAATTCAGCAAGTCAGGCGGCTTCTATATACTTACTTACTGTCCACTACACTGCTGTATTTTAGGGCAGCAAAGAAGGTCCTCTATCTCTGTCTGTCCATACCATACCATCACAGACAGATAAGGAAGGAATCCTCATTGCTGTTTCCATAACAATTTTTTTTGACCAGTCAGGGTTGTTAGCTCTGAGCTGAACCCCTGAACTTGGAAGACTGGTGGACCACTCTTAGTCTGGCCTCTACCCTTTGACCAGTTTGGCATGGTCTCCTACCAGGAGACAACGCATAAAACCCTGAAACAAGTCAACATAACTCTCCAGGTCACTGAGGCGCACAAGCCTCCAAACCCTATGACAAGGTTGTGGTCCTCCTGGAGGAGGCAACATCTTTGGAAGGTAATAAACCGTCGACATTTCAGGTCAAGACACCTCATCTAGACTGTTCAGAAATCAGGTGGTGGAGGGGAGAGAAACTGTTTCTAAGATGTTGAGTGTGTGTCTCCTTTAACCTCCCCCTTGATGAGAAGAATAATGAGAGGTCCCAAGGCCATTCACAGAACATAGAATAGTGCAGTACAGTACAGGCTTTCAGCCCACAATGTCATGACAAACTAGTTAAGCAAATGACACCTAATGAAGGACCCTGATAAGGCTGGTCTGGGCCCAAAATGTCAACTGTTTATTCCCCTTCATAGAAGCTGCCTGATCTGCTGAGTTCCTCCAGCATTTTGTGTGTGTGCTCTGGATTCCCTGCATCTGCAGAATCTCTTGTTTTTAAGGTTTATAGCTTCTGCAATGCTTCGATAGACATTATTTTTGTTGGGTTTCCATCAGATTTAGGCCAGCTTACGTGTCTCCATTGAAATAGGTCAGCTTGGACCTGGTCCAGCTCGATGGAGAGTGATAGATGGAATGAGATAAGGAAGGGAAATATTAGGCTAGTGGAGCCAAGCAAGTGGGAGTAAAGAAGAAAATAGAGACAGAGGCTGGAAGAAGATGATAATTCAAGTCAAGTCAAGTCACTTTTATTTTCATTTCGACCATAACTGCTGGTACAGTACATAGTAAAAATTAGACAACGATTTTTCAGGACCATGGTGTTACATGACACAGTACAAAAACTATACTGAACTACGTAAAAAACAACACAGAAAAAAAACTACACTAGACTACAGACCTATCCAGGACTACATAAAGTGCACAAAACAGTGCAGGCATTACCATAAATAATAAACAGGACAATAGGGCAGTAAGGTGTCAGTCCAGGCTTCGGGACTGGGGGAAGAAACTGGGGGAAGAAACTGTTACATAGTCTGGCCGTGAGAGCCTGAATGCTTCGGTGCCTTTTCCCAGAGAGATTTTAGAGATGGAAGCAGGTGGGTAAAGAAAAAGAAGAAAAGAGTTCTGTGCATAAAATGCTGGAGGAACTCAATAAGTCAGGAAGCATCTATGGAGAGGAATAACCAGCTGGCATTTCAACCTGAGACCCTTCATCAGACTTAGACTCAGAAAAAGAAAGTTACGCAGATGAAAGCAGAAGGGAGAACACCTCATGCTCCACATGGATAGCCTACAATCCAATGGCATGAATGTTGAATGTTCCAGTTTCAGGCAATCTACTCCCTTCATGTTCCTTTCTCATACCTACTGGTACACCTGGGTCCTCTCTCCCTTTGTTTACTTATACCATCCATTCTCCACACCCCCTCCCCATATTATATAAATTCATTATCTTCTACTACATCTGCACATCACCCACACACCTACCCACATGGCTTTCTTCTCCCCTGTCATACCCTTCCTATCTCCTTCCATATTCCATCTTTGCCTTATCTGGTTCCACCTATCACCCTTCCATCCTCTGTCTCTGCCTTTTCCTTCCCCTCATCTCACCTGGCTCCATCCTCCCTTCTCTGTTTCTACCATCCTCTGTCTCTAAATTATCCCTCCCTGTCCCCTTCTTGTCCATCATCCCCCACCTCATCTTGCTCTACCAATCACCTTCCAACCCCTGTGCTAACCCCTCCTCCCACCTCTTTCAACTGGCTAAATTTCCCTCTGCACTTTCAGTCCTGAAGCTGGTCAGAACGGACCAGTTGGGTCAGAGGGCCTGTTTCTGTGCTCTGTGACTCTACCAATATCAAATGGGACTGTCAAAACTCCTCTAACAGAAGACAGATGCTATGGGCTAAATGGCTTCCATCTGAGCTGTAATAGTATAATGATTCTAACCAACATCTTCAGGACAATACGTTAGTCAATCATAGGGTGGCAGGGAGAGAGGTATCTCTACCAAAGGAGGTGTAAGGCGCTCCTTCCTTCTGCTAGCCTGCAAGTCACCCTTGGGCAAGGTCTAACACCTGCTCAGCCCACCGACCAGGGTCACATGAAGCCACAGGAGCAGATGGTCAATGGTGATATGAGCAGCTGGTGCATATCACAAGTCGCAGTTATGCGACCACTGACACCAGCAGACAATCTCCGAAGAGGATTGATAATGGCTGAGGTCACCCTTCTGGTAAAAGTACTACCAGAAAAAGGCAATCGCAAACTACTTCTGTGAAAAATATGCCAAGAACAATCATAGTCTCGGGACCATGGTCACCTGCGTCATACAACATGGCACATAATGATAACATCATATGGCATGACACATAATAATGATGATTATATTAGTCATTATATTGCCATACCACAGTTGTGAAACATTGTTGGACTTGAGTTGACTGTTCTATTGTCAATTGTATACTTACCGTAGTATTACAGATAACTGTACATCAAATTTGGACCCACGATTTACAAAGTCTAGCTGATACATGTTTATAAAGTTGATTGAAACATAAACATTGAAGTACTTCACAGATACCTTCTTGCTTTTTTCTTGAAGTAATACTGGGATTTTCTACATTATCTTGAAAGAGCAGCTGGTATTGATAGGGTTGTTGGGTTTGTTAAGAAGGCATATGGCGTGTTGGCCTTCATTAATCAAGGGATTGAGTCCAACAGCTGTGAGATAATGTGGCAGCTCTATAAAACACTGGCAAGACCACACTTGGAATACTGTGTTCAGTTCTGGGGCCTTCATTATAAGAAGAATGTTGAAGCTTTAGAGAGGGGGCAAAGGAGATTTACTAGGATGCTGCGTGGATTAGAGAGCATATCTTATGAGGATAGATGTCGCATGAGCTAGGGCTTTTCTCTTTGCAGCAAAGGAGAATGACAGGTGACTTGATAAAGGTGTACAAGATGATAAAAAGCATAGATAAAATGGATAGCCAGAGACTTTTTCCCAAGGTGGAAATAGCTAATACCAGGGGGTATAGGTTTAAGGTAATTAAATGACCATACAGGGGGAAGAATTCTAGTTATGTTCTTTCACACAGAGAGTGGTAGGTGAGTGGGACACCATGTCGGGCCTGGTGATAGAGGCATATACATTAGGGGCATTTAAGTAATTGTATTTAGGCACACAAATGGTAGACAAATGAAGGGTAGGAAGAGCTAGGTTGATCTTAGAGTAGGTTAAAGGGTGGGTATAAAATCGTGGTGTCGTGTTCTGTATTCTCCGTTCTATGTGTCTCCATTTAACATGTCATAAAGAAAGTTAAGAGCTGATATTCTATCAGCATTACATCAATATCAGAATCAGGTTTAATATCACTGGCACTTGTCATGAAATCCGTTGCAATACAGCAGCGGTACATTGCAATACATAATAATAACAACTGTAAATTACAGGAAGAAGTATATTTTTTAAGTTAAATTAAATAAGTAGTGAAAAAGAGAAAAAAAATGTAGTGAGGTAGTGTCCACAGGTTCAAATTCTATTCAGAAATCTGACGGCAGAAGGGAAGAAGCCGTTCCTGAATTTATGAATGTGTGCCTTCAGACTCCTGCACCTCGTTCCTGATGAGAAGAGGATATGCCCTGGGTGATGAGAATCCTTAATGATGGATTTTGCCTTTTTGAGGCATCATTCCTTGAAGGTGTCCTGGATGCAAGGTTAGATACTCATAGTGCAATTCTCAGGGGCAGGACTTCTAATCCGGGAGCAAGAAAATGACCCACTGATCTACATTCATCGTGCCAAGATCTTTCCTTCCTCAGATTTATGGGAATCAGTTATGGGAACCAGTGGAGTCAGTGGATTAAATTCATGTTTTACTGAGTTATAAACTGGTTGCCAGCTTTGCAAATTATACCAGATTAAACTGTAACGAAGAACACAAGTGCACAGCTGGGATTTTCGATCATTTATG
Organism: Hypanus sabinus; assembly: GCF_030144855.1. Lineage (NCBI taxonomy): Eukaryota > Metazoa > Chordata > Chondrichthyes > Myliobatiformes > Dasyatidae > Hypanus > Hypanus sabinus. The sequence goes on from NC_082714.1 coordinate 153,196,779, forward strand.
CAAATGAGCAGATGGCAAATAACATTTAATACTGACAAGTATAAATTGATGCACAATGGTTGTTATCATGTGTGCTCTCTATACAAAATAATTCACAGAACCAGTGTAAGCTTCCTGACAGAAAGAGTGAACTGCTTCAGGCAGCATCAATACAATAGAGTGTAAGGTTTATATGGTTAATGAAAAAGCGTAAGATCATTAGACATTGGAGCAGAATTAGGCCATTCAGCCCATTGAGTCTGCTCCACCATTCCATCATGGCTGATTTATTATCCCTCTCATCCCCATTCTCCTGCCTTCTCCCTGTAACCTTTGACACCCTTACTAATCAAGAACTTACTAGCCTCTGCTTTAAATCTATTCAATGACTTGACCTCCACAGTCATCTGTAGCAATGAATTCCATGCAGTTCTGGCTAAAGAAATTCTTAATCTCTGTGCTAAAGTGACATCCCTGTGTTCTGAGGCTCTGTGCTTTGGTCATAGACTCCTTCATTCTTCTAAATTCCAGCAAGTGCAGACCCAGAGCCAACAAGTACTCTTGATGCGTAAACGCTTTTATTTCCAGGATCATTCTTATGAATCTCCTCTGGACTCTCTCCAATGATGTTTAGTCAGAATGGTGGAGGAGATTATACTGGCAGCTGTATCTCACAGCTGGTGGCTTGCTTGGAATGTGGTGTGGACCTTTGGTTACCACACAGAAGTGGTACAGGCAGTAGGAACACAAGAGAGCAAGACACAGAAAGTGCTGGAGGAACACAGCAGGTTAGGGTAGCATCTGTGGAGAGGAATAAACAGTCGACATTTCGAGCCCAGGCCCTTCATCAGGACTGGAAAGGAAAGGGGGCAGAACCCAGAATAAGCAGGTAGGGGAAGGGGAAGTGCAAACTGGCAGCCGATCATTGAAACCAGGCGAGAAGTAAGATGGGAGGGTGGAAGGTGGATGAAGTAACAGCTGGGAGGGGATAGATGGAAGAGATAAAGGGCTGAAGAAGAAGGAATCTGATAGGAGAGACATGGAAGAAAGAGAGGGAGGAGAGGAACCAAAGGGAGGTGATGGGCAGGTGAAAGAAGAGATGGGGTGAGAGGGTAACTAGAATGGAGAAAAGAAAAAGAAAGGAGAGAGAAATTATTGGAATTTGGTCTTCCTTTCCAGTCCTGATGAAGGGTTGTGGCTGGAAATGTTGACTGGTTATTCCCTTCCAGAGATGCTGCCTGACCTGTTGCCTCCTCCAGCATGTGTGCATGTCAGACAATAGGCACGCTTTAGAGGGGGGAAAGTAAAAGCGGTTAAGAGATGAACTTTAATGAATAAAGTCAAAAAGAAATGCTGGAAAGACTCAAGCAGGGTCTATAGAGAGTCAATGTTTGAGGTCAGTGACCTTTCATCGGCACTGGACTGTTAGAAGGTCACTGGCTAGAACCTGTTGTTAAACACCAGCAGTTCTGGACTTGTGTAAATGCCAACAAGCCCAGGAGTTGGCAACGTGCAAGTCTAAACACAAATTCCTTCCAGCAAACCAGTTACACTGCAAAGAGCATGAAGCATTGGGATTCCCCAGTATTTATGTTGGAAAATTGGCTTGAGAATCATGCAATAGATTAGACATGAAACACCATCTGTGAGCCCATTAATTTCAAAGGAAATTTAACAGCCACAAGTAAGATAAGACTAGGGTTGTTGCATTTTCTTTGATTATCACAGTTTTCTTACTTATTGCCTGTTATACCACTGACATTTAGGACAGCAATGAAGGTCTTCCATCTCCGTCTGTCCACATAGTCTCACACAGATACAGAAGGATTCCATAACAATTTTGTTTTGCCAGTCAGAGTTGTTAGCCCTGGGATGAACCCCAAACCTGGAGGACCAGTAGACCTCTTAGTTTGATCTGTTTGCCATGGGTGACCTACCAAGAGCCAAAACACAAAGCCCTGACTCCAACCAATAGAGCTCTCCAGGTCATTGAAGCAAACCCAACGACAAGCGTGTGGTCCTCTTGGTGGATATTCTCAGTTTGTTGTGAAGTAAAAGTGTTTTGCAATGGTTTCATTATATTTTTTGCTATGGTGCGCATGTGTTTTGGCTGTGTTTTGCTTCGGGCATGCTATCTTGGCACCAGAAGCATGGCGAATGTTTGCGGGCTATCCCCAGCACATCCTCAGACAGTGGGGGTCATTAACATAAGCGGCACATTTAACTGGATGTTTCAATGTAGATGTGACAAAAAAAAATCTTTTATTTATTTTGAGAGGTGTTTGGTTGTTTATTTCATCTTATTGATTATTGAATATTGCCAGAAGCTTTGGAAATATTGGGCAGACAAAAGGAATGGGGATGGAACTGTTCCACCTGTCAAAGGGTTTTCAGCAATTTTGTGGCTCGTGTACCTCTGTGACCTGAGTATACCATGTAAGTCCCAGTGGCTTCAAAGGACCTTTTTGGCCAAGTCCAGGAGACTTTTGAGAGGTAGGGGAAATGCAAAATAATTCTGTGGTTATTGCAGATAACATTTCCCCCTCACTGATTGCTGGCCCATTAAATTCATAAAATTATCGAGTTTTCTGAAGTTTACACAAGTACACAAGTATGCAGAGGGGAAATGAAAACCTTGCATAGCATCTGATAAGCAACTTTTACAGGAAACACATTATCTAAATATTAATAATGCACAATTTTTACAAAAACAACACAATTCAGACAAAATAAGACGGAATACCCATTGTGATGCAAAGTGGTCATAGTGTTACTGTACTGAGGTAGTGATTAGGGGGTGTGCAGGTTGGTTCAAGAATCGAATGGTTACAGGGAAGTACAGTACTGTGCAAAGGTCTTAGCAACATATATGTCTATAACTAGGATGCCTAAGACTTTTGCACAGTGCCGTAAGCTGTATTTTTATCATTTCCCATGTGGGTTAATTTTGATTTGATTTGAAACACACGGTGGAAAGACATCCATTTCCATCCTCTCTTTATTTACCCTTGAAGCAGCAATATCTCTGAATTTTAAGTTTTTGTTAATATTGATAAACATTAAGCAGATACAGTACTATGTAAAAGACTTTTGTACAGTAGTGTATCTGTTCTTGCGCCTGGTGGTGTGGGATCTCCAGCTTCTTTACCTCCTGCCTGACGGTAGCTGCAAGAAGATGGCAAGGTCTGAATGGTGAGGATGTTTGATGATAGATGGTGCCTTCATGTAGGTACTACCATTGGGGAGGGATGTATGTGATGTACTGGGTTGAATCCACCACTCTCTGCAGCTTCTTACACTCCTGCACTTTCAAATTGCTGTCAGATGGTGCCAGACAAAACACATTCAAAAGTACATCTGTAGAGGTTTGTTAGAATATTCAGTGTTTCGTGCCAAAACTCCTAAACCCTCCAAGAAAGTAAAAGCTATGCAGGTTACACAGCATGGAAAGAAACCCTCCAGTCCTCTAAGTTCATAACAGCCCCCAAGTGCCCATCAATGCTGATCCTATTTCGTAGCATTTAGTCCATAGTATTTGATGTCATGATGTTCTACATGTCTATGAAAATGCCTCTTCACTGTCATAGAGTACTAGATTCAACTGTTGAATAAGGTAATATATTTCAGTCTTCAACCACCTCCTAGCTGAAAAAACAGTTCCTCAAGCCTCTTTTAAATAACCTATCCTTACCCCTTAATCTGATGCCCTCTGGTTAAAGTCATCTCAGCTAAGGAGAAAAGTTTCTCATCAACAATTCCATGTATGCCCCTTATAACATTATAGATTTCCATAAGACCATAAGACAAAGGAGCAGAATTAGGCCATTTGGCCCATTGAGTCTGCTCCGCCATTCAATCATGATTGATCCTTTTTCCCCTCTTCAGCCCCATTGCCCAGCCTTCTCCCCATAACCTTTGATGCCATGTCCAATCAAAAACCTATCAAGCTCTGCCTTAAGTATATGCATCAACCTGGCCTCTACAAATGCCTCTAGTAACAAATTCCACAAAATCATCACCCACTGGCTAAAGAATTTTCTCCACATCTCTGCTTAAAATGGATGCCCCTCTACCCTGATGTTGTGCCCTTTGTGGAAGAGTTTCAGAGATTTTTCACAGTGCACAACAAACGTATACTCCAGAAAAAATCAAGAACAATAAGGGTGGGGAGAGCCAGCCTTGGATAACTAAGGAAATAAGAGAAGGCATCAAACTAAAAGCTCATGTGTACAAAGTTGCCAAGAATAGTGGGAAAGTGGAAGATTGGGAAAACTTTAAAAAGCAACAAAGAACCACGAAGTGAGCAATAAAGAAAGGGAAGCTAGATTATGAAAATAAACTAGCACAAAATATAAAAATGGATAGTAAAAGTTTTTATTATTGTATAAATAAATTATATCAGGGTGGCTAAAATGAATGTAGGTCCCTTGGAAGACAAGAAAGGGGAATTGATATGGGTAATGTGGAAATGGCCGACTTTGAATGACTATTTTGTATTGGTCTTCACGGTGGAGGACACATCTAGCATGCCAAAGAGAGATGTTATGGATGTGATGGGAGGTGAGGAGCTCAATGCAATAGCTATCACTAAAGAGGTAGTGCTGAGCAAACTTGTGGGCCTGAAGATAGACAAGTCCCCTGGTCCTGATGGAATGCATCCCAGGGTACTGAAAGAAATGGCAGAAGTTATAGTAGAGACTTTAGTGATAACTTACCAAAATTCTCTGGAATCACTACCATCCTATTCCAGTGGTGTCTTACTTTTTCTGAGGATTGTCACCTTGTTCTGGTGGAGAGCCTTGTGAGTTCCTGAGATCTCAACAGCAATGCCATCTGGAATTTGACCACCTGTCGCTTTGCTCATGGTCAGGTCACCCATAGTGGTTCCAGACTTACAATGATCCAACCAAGACCTCAGCGGTAGAGCTGGTGGAAGAAGATAACACGTCACAATGACAGTGAAGGTGAAGAAAGGCTACAGCATTGAAGGGACCCAGCTTTCTTGCACTCCATACCACTGGACCCTGACCCTGATCTGTCAACGGCAATGTCATGGCTGACCGTGTGGTCTCTTCACGTTAAATGAAGCCATGCACAGGCGTTCTTCATTAAGGGAAATCCACCCTAAGGCAGCCTCTTAGTGGAATATCATACTCAGCTTGAGTGATTGCACTACCAATTCTGATGTTTCATATAGTTATACAAAAACCTTCCCAATATAAACACAAGCAAGTTTGCAGATGCTGGAAATCAAACGCAACACACTTGAAATATTGGAGGAACTCAGCGGGTCAGGCAGCATCCATGGAAATGAATAAACAATTGACCTTTTGGGCCGAGACCCTCCTTCTGAACTAAAAAAGAAGGGGAAGACACCAAAATAAAAAGTGGGGAGGGAGAGGAAGGAGGATAGCTAGAAGGTGATAAGTGAAGCCAGGCTGGAAAGGTCATGGGGTGGAGAAGAAGAAATCTGATAGGAGAGGAGAGTGGGGAATAAGAGACAGGGAAGGAGGAGGGGGCCTAGGAGTAGGTGATAGGCAGGTGAGAAGATGTAAAATGCCAGAGTGGGGAATAGAAGGAGAGGTGATGCAGATGGAAAATTCTTGTTCTGGAAGGAGGAATCAATATTCATGCCATTGGGTTGGGGGCTACCCAGATGGAATATAAAGTGTTGCTCCTCCACCCTGAGGGTGGCCTTATCTTGGCACAAGAGGAGGTCATTGACGGAAATGTTGGAACGGGAATGGGAATTAGAATGTTTGGCCACTGGGAAGTTGCACTTCTGGCGGATGAAGTGTAGGTGCTCGACAAAGCGGCCCCTCAATCTTCTTAATACTCTATGCACCTGCTACTGAGGGCAATTATCCTGTATGCCTCCTTTACGAAGTCATCTACTTGAGTTGTTTTCAGATATCCTTAGATGTGAACATCAAGGTCCCTCTGTACTTCAGTAGTTCCTGGGATCTTTTTTGTGCATTCTAGCCTTACTATTCCTCCCAAAATGCACTACTTCAAAACTTCTGCCTGACTTGGTGAAAATTTCCAATACCTTTCTTATTATTTCAGATATCCAGCACGCACTGCACATGGACTGTGATCCATTTGAAATTTGTCCAGCATTATATTTATATTCAAACCGCTTCCTGCCCGTCTCTTACAAACTCATTCGGTTTTGGTATTCAAGTTTAATCTAAACCATGATCCCCATGACTTTGTCTGTCTCCAGTTTTCTCATTTACTTTTTACCTCTTTATACAAAAGCACTATTTTCACATGCTTGCAATTTTAAGGCAATTTGTAGTGCAGAAATTCTCCTGACATTACTCAACAATTCATTAAACTCCACCTGACCCTTCTTTGGATCCAAGCCAGTCTTTTTAACTCGGGCACAACGTCCACATCCTCCAAGATATTGATGTGCTCCACGTCAATTCCTTTGGAGAAAGGTTAAAAGAATTCCATCTTTATAACCTCTGGGGAAAACAATTAGGTGAAAAACCCAGTAATATTAAGCAAAGCTTTTTTAAACATAATTCTTCAACACTATAATGAAATGAGACAGGTCAGACAGATCAAAACTATAAACCAGTGAAATATAAATTTAGAACAGATGCAAGGAAGAACATCTTAACTTAAAAAGGTAATTAAAGTCTGGGATAGACTATCATGCAAAGTTAAATAGTTACAGACAAGATGGCTCAGAAATGCATTCACATTCTGATGCACAGTGGGAAAGATATGCAGGAAACAGAAAGTGCAAGGCTGAAGGAGATAAGGACAAAGTATACAGCAATAGACAGCAAAGAAGGCAAAGTGTGCAACGGCTGCAGACGGCGATGGGTGCAGGAGAAATTAGCATGTTGACGGGTTTTTGCAGAGGCAGGGTAAAAGGTTGATCAGGCGTGGCTGCAGGTGGCCTCACCAATTAACTGGGCTCTGAAAGCACACACTCGTACTTCAGTCACGATTTATTTGCTTGTGCAGAAGGGGAACAGCTTGGCCCCTGTCGCCAAACTGTTCTGAAGTCTGACCAGAGAAATACTTTGAAGTTGGTAAACTAATTGTCCCTTAGTTATAGCTCCAGTTCCGGTTCACTGGTGTGCAAAGGGAGGCTCTGCTCTTCAAAGATCTTTCCTGACTGGACTGGCTGCGCTCTGTTCTTGCCTGGGCATTATGTTAACCCCTGCCCTGCTGTAACTTCCACACAGGAAGAAGAGGATGTTGGAATAGCGCGCTCATGGAAGTTTCTGCTCTAAAGTAGCATGGTTAAAATTGTAAACATACAAAATTATGCAGAGGCTGAAAATCAAGAGTAACACACAAAATACTGGAGGAACTCAGTATGTCAAACAGCACCCGTGGAATAGAGTAATGAGTCTATGTTTCAGGCTGAGACCTTTCCCCTGGACAAAATAAGAAGGCGGGGAGGGGGTGGGTGGAGGGGAAGAAGTGCAAACTGGCAGGTGATAAGTGAAGCCAGGTGAGAGGATGAAGTGAGAAGCTGAGAGATGATAGGTGGAAAAGATAAAAGGCTGCAAAAAAGGAATCTGATCGGAGAGGAGAGTGGACCATGTGAGAAACAGAAAAAGGGGGGTCACCAGAGGGAGGTGATGGGCAGGTGTGGTGAAGAGATGTAAGAGCAGGCAGAATGGGGACTGAGAAAAAAGGGTTTAACATTACCCATGGTAGTTACAACAACATCCAGGCAGGGTTTGTTCAGCCTCTGTAACTGGATCAGAGTAGGAAAAATATTCTTTTATATATACCTTCTGTTAAAGTTCAGGAGAAAGAGCATACAGGTACTGAGAACAGCTAATGCAACCATAGTTCCAGTCACCTCACTATGGAGAGGATGTAGAAGGTCTAGAGAAGGTGCAGAGGAGATTTACCAGGGCGCTGCCTACATGGGAGTGAACTAGGGCTTTTCTCTTTGGAGCAAAGAAAGATGAGAGATGGCTTGATAGAGGTGCACAGGATGATAAGAAGCAGAGATTAAGTGGGTAGTCTGCGACTTTTTACCAGGCCAGAAATAGTTAATATGAGGGGGCATAATTTTAAGGTGATTGGAGGAAAGTATAGGGGCAACGTCGGAGGTAAGTTTTTTTACACAGAGAGTGGTTGGTGCATGGAACGTACTGCCACAGGTGGTGGTGGAGGCAGGTTCACTAGGGACATTTCAAGACTCTTAGGCACATGGATGACGGAAAAATAAAGGCCTATGTTAGAAGAAATGATTAGATTGATTATAGAGTAATTTAAATGGTCAGCACAACATAGTGGGCTGAAGGGCCTGTACTGTTCTATGCTCTGTGCTCTACGGTAAGATCAAGAGGAGCATGAGATAGCAGTGACTGGAGGGAGCTTGCAAGTGTCATCACACACTCTGGCAGCAGCATAGCATGCCCAGAAAGCTCAGCAAAAGAACGCACAACACAACAAGCAACAAAACATGCTCTGTTCCTCCCTCCCACACACACTGACATTCCTCCAACTCCAGGGCAGGCCTCCAGTATCCTGTCTACAGTCTCCAGTCTCCAGTATACAGCAACAATAGTCAAGAGGCAGGGGGGTTCAATATGCAGGTAGATTGGGAGAATCAGGTTGGTGCTAAATCCCAAAAGAGGGAAATTGTAGAATACCTACAAGATGGCTTTTTAGAGCAGCTTGTTGTTGAGCCCATTAAGAGAAAGGCAATTCCGGATTAGGTGTTGTGTAATGAACCAGATTTGATTAGTGTGCTTAAGGTAAAGGAACCCTTATGAGTCCATGATCATAATATGATAGAATTCACACTGCAGTTTAAGTGGGAAAGGCTAAAGTCAAATGTATCCATATTATAGTGGAGTTAAGAGAATTACAAAAGCATGAGAAAGGAACTGGCCAAAGTTGATTGAAAGATGAAGAACTATTCTAAAGGAAGGATGAAGCAACCTTAGCTGACAATTGAAGTTTAAGACACTATAAAAGCAAAAGAGAGGGCACACAATAGAGCAAAAATGCATGAGGAGTTAGAGGATTAGGAAGGTTTTAAAACTAACAGAGGTTAACTTAAAAAAAATCTAAAGAGAAAAGATGAAATGTGAAGGTAAGCTAGCCAATAATATAAAGCAGGATACCAAAAATTTTTTTCAGCTATATAAAGAGTAAAAGCAAGGAGAGAGTGGATATTGGACCAATGGTAAATAATGCTGGAGAGGTAGTAATGGGAGCAAAGAAATGGCAGATGTACTTCATAAGTATGTTGTGTCAGTCTTCACTGTGGAAGACACCAGCAATATGCCAGAAGTTCAAGAGTGTTAGGGGTTGGAAGTGAGGGTAGTTGCTATTACTAATGAGAAGGTGCTTGGGAAGCTGAAAGGTGTGAAAACAGATAAGTCACTTGGACTAGATGGACTTCCAGGATTCTGGAAGAAGTACCCAAGAGATTATAGAAGCATTAGTAATGATCTTTGAAGAATCACTAGATTCTGGAATGGTTCCAAAGTCAGCATGGTTTCAGTAAGGGAGATTCTTTTCTGACAAATCGGTTGGAATTCTTTGAGGAAATAACTGTCAAGGTAGACAGTCAGTGTGGGGATGTTATCTACTTGGATTTTCAGAAAGCCTTTGAGAAAGTGCCACACATGAAGCTGCTTAATGATACAAGACCATAAAACATAAGATCAGAATTAGGTCATTTGCCCCATTGAGTTTACACCACCATTCAATCATGGCTGATCCTTTTTTCTATCTCCTCCTCAACTCCACTTCCCAGCCTTCTCCCCTTAACCTTTGATGCCAAGAACAATCAAGAACCTATCAATCTCTACATTAAATACACCCAAAAACCTGAACACAGCTGCACATGGCAACGAATTCCACAAATTCACCACCATCTGGCTAAAGAAATTTGTCCGTATCTCTGTTTTGAATGGACACTCCTCTATCCTGAGGCTGTGCCCGCTTGTCCTAGACTCTCCCACCATGGGAAACATCCTTCCCACATTTACTCTGTCCAGGCCTTTCAACGTTCAAAAGGTTTCAATGAGATTCCTCCTCAGCCTTCTGAATTCCAGTGAGTAGTGATCCAGAGCCATCCAACATTCCTCGTACGATAACCCTTCCATTCCTGGAATCATCCTTGTGAACCTCCTCTGGAACAAGGACCCATTCTATTACAGGAAAGATACTAGCACGGATTGAAGAATAGCTGACTGGCAGGTTACAAAGAATATGTACAAAGGGGGACTATTCTGGTTGGCTGCTAGTGACTAGTAGTGTTCCACACGGTTCTGTATTGGGACCACTTCTTTTCATGTTATAAGTCAATGATTTGATGATGGAATTGATGGTTTTGTTGCCAAGCTGGCAGACAATACAAAGATAGGTCGAGGGGAAGGTAGTGATGAGGAAGCAGGAAGGCTGCAGCAGGACTTAGACAGATTGGGAGAATGGGCAAAGAATTGGCAGATGGAATACAGTGTAGTGAAGTTTATGGTCTTGCACTTTGGTAGAGGGAACAAAGGTGTAGACTATTTTCCAAACAGGGAGAACATTCAAAAATCGGAGGTGCAAAAGGATTTGGGAGTCTTTGTGCAAGATTCCCAAAAGGTTACAAAGACTTCCTGTACATTCCCAAACCAAAAGCCATGAATGAACCAGCAGGTACGTCAACTGCTGAGGTCTAGATCTGTGGCATTCAAGTCTGGCGAAGCAGGTCTGTACCAGGAAACCAGGTATGGTTTGCGGAGGGCGAAGAGAAATCAAATGAGTTTGGATGTATGACAACTCTGGCAGGGTTTGCAAGACTTTACTTCCTACAAAGCGAAACTCAATAACGCCTCCTATGCCTGCTTTCAAAGGGAGAATATAACCACAGCTGTGAAGATCCCTGCTGAACCTGATGACCCTGTGATCTCTGTCTCAGAGGCCGATGTTAGGCTGACTTTAAAGAGGATGAACCCTTGCATGGCGAAAGGTCCCGATGGAGTACCTGGTAAGCCTCTGAAAACCTGTGCCAACCAACTAGCAGGAGCATTCAAGGACATTTTCAACCTCTCACTGCTACGGGCAGAAGTTCCCACTTGCTTCAAAAAGGCAACAATCATACCAGTGCCTAAGAAGAATAATGTGGGCTGCCTTAATGACTATTGCCCAGTAGCACTCACGTCGACAGTGATGAAATGCTTTGAGAGGTTGGTCATGACTAGACTGAACTCCTGCCTCAGCAAGGACCTGGACCCATTGTAATTTGCCTAACATCACAATAGGTCAACAGCAGAAGCAATCTCAATGGAATTTCACACAGCCTTAGACCACCTGGACAACACAAACACCTGTGTCAGGATGCCGTTCATCGACTATAGCTCAGCATTTAATACCATCATTCCCACAATCCTGATTGAAAAGTTACAGTACCTCCCCCTGCGATTGGATCCTCAATTTCCTAACCATAAGACCACAATTTGGGCAGATTGGTAATAACATCTCCTTCTCGCTGATAATCAACACTGGGGCACCTCAGGGGTGTGTGCTTAGCCCACTGCTCTATTCTCTCTATATCCACGACTGTGTGGCTAGGCATAGCTCAAATACCATTTATAAATTTACTGATGATATAACCATTGTAGAATCTCAGATGGTGATGACAGGGCGTATAGGAGCGAGATATGCCAACTAGTGGAGTGGTATTACAGTAACAACCTGAAACTCAGTGTCAGTATGATGAAAGAGCTGATTGTGGACTTCAGGAAGGGTAAAACAAAGAAACACACACCAATCCTCACAGAGAGATCAGAAGTGGAGAGCGTGAGCAGTTTTAAGTTCCTGAATGTCAAGATCTCTGAGGATCTAACCTGGTCCCAACATATCAATGCAAGACCAAAAGGAGATGCAGAGGGTTGTAAATTTAATTGGCTGCATCTTGGCTACTAGCCTACAAAGTATCCAGGACATCTTCAAGGAGCGGTGTCTCAGAAAGGCAGTATCCATTATTAAGGGCCTCCAGCACCCAGGGCATGCCCTCTTCTAACTGTTACTGTCAGGCAGGAGGTACAGAAACCTGAAGACACACTCTCAATGATTCAGGAACAGCTCCTTCCCCTCTGCCATCCGATTCCTAAATGGACATTGAACCTGTGAACCTTATCTCACTTTTTTAGTAAATATTATTTCCGTTTTTTGCACAATTTTTAATCTATTCAATATACATATACTGTAATTTATTTACTTATTTATTAATATTATTATTATTTTATTATTATTATTTTCTTCTTCTTCTTCTAGATAATGTATTGCATTGAACTGCTGCTACTAAGTTAACAATTTTCACATTGCATGCCAGTGATAATAAACAATTCTGATTCTGATTACCTTACAGATTGAGTCGGTGGTGAGGAAGGCAAATGCAATGTTAGCATTCTTTTCAAGAAGACTAGGCTACAAGAGCAAGGACGTAATGCATCCTTTTTAAAAGGTTTTAAAAGGCATAAGAATATGGGGCTTGGGTGGAGGAGACATCTCAGTTAACGGATGAGTGGCAGTGCTCTGATAATATGAAAGAACAGAGACTGGTAGAGAGTTTAGAGGATCCAGCTGCTGATACAGTGAAGTTCCTCATGACAGGAAACCCATTAGCTCCATCAGCTAATTACCTGCGTGCTCTGGAAGATGCTTTTGGCACTACTGAAACTGTAACCAATTTTAGGAAGAAGTTTCAGAGGAAGAAGGGAAGCAGCCTGCCTACCTTTTCAGGTTGGAGAAACCGCTGCATTGTTTGTGCTACTGAGAGGGCATTCAGCTGGGGGACAGAAATTTCTCGAGGATGAAGCAAGTTGTGAAGGGCACGCTGTAGGAACACAAAGCGCCAGACTCTGGTAAGGAGGTGAGAATAGAAACCATTGGAGGAGGAGTAGTTATTACCCCTCAACCATCAGGAGATAACTTCATTTAACTCCACGTGCCCCATCAATGAAGTGTTCCCACAACCTATGGACTCCCTCTCAAGGACTCTTCATCTTCTTTCTCGATAGTTATTGCTTATTTATTGATTATCATTATTTTGTTTTTGTATTTGCACAGTTTGTAGTCCTTTACACTCTTGTTGAACACCCAAGTTGGTGCAGTTTTTCACTGATTCTATTATGGTTATCATTCTATTATGGATTTATTGAGTATGCCCCCAAGAAAATGAATCTGAGGGTTGTATATGGTGCATATATATACTTGTAACTTTGAACTTTTGGCAGATGGAACTAGAACGAGAAGTAAAGAGGAGGGCGTGTAGGAGGCAAAAGTGGAAGGGCATAGATATTGAAAGGGTGGCTAGAGGGAAAGGGGACAGAAATACGAGGACAGCAAAAGGATTGGAAGGGGAGGGAGAAAGAAAGTTGGGGAACGTATTGGGAAGAGGGTTACATAGTGCTCTTGCCTCTCCCCTTCACCAGTCTCAGTCCTGATATAGGGTTCTCAAATCATTAGAATTCCTTCCCTCCCACCTCTATAGATGCTGCTCGACCCGAGAGTTCTTCCAACAGATTGTGTGTTGCTCCAAATTCCAGTATCTGCAATATCTTGCAGCCCCTGGTTCTTTAACCATCCTGGATGGCCGGCTGTTAGAATTCTTCAATGTGATTGGCTGCACAGTCTGCTGGTGACATCACTGTTGCTGGGCGCCAGGGACTTCTTTAAATTGGCACTTGTCCCAGAAAAGGGAAATATTCCAGGAAGCAGAGAATACTGAAATTCTGAGGCATATTTCTTGAAGAGAGCTGCCAGCAAATATACTTTGTCACTGACCACAAAATTCAAACCTTTTGCTCCATATTGCCTCCAGTTCAATTTTTACTTCTTGTTTCTTGGCATTAAATGTCAATATCAGATCCCTACAGCACAGAAACAAACCTTCTGACCCAAGTCATCCATGACTGGTGAGATGACAACAAGAGGTCAAGGATTAAGGGTAAAAGGTGAAAAGTTTAAGAGGAAATGGTATATGGTTCATATCAAGCAGGTATATGGAGGAATTTAAAGTGGGGAGTTATATGGGAGGCAGGGTTTAAGGGTCAGTACAACATTGTGGGCCGAAGGGTCTGTACTATGCTGTATTATTCTATGTTCTATGTTCTAAAATGAGGGGAAACTTTTTCACCCATAGGGTCATGGAAGTATGGAATGGGCAGCCAGCACAGATGGTGCATGCAAGCTCGATTTCAATGTTTCAGCAAAGTTTGGATAGGTACGTGGATGGTAGGGGTATGGAGGGCTTTGGTCCCAGTGCAGGCTGATGGGAGTAGGCATGTTAAATGTTTTCAGCATTGAATAGATGGGCCAAAGGGCCTGTTTCTACAATTCTATGTATCTATGACAACTAAGGAGCTTATCATTTCTCAGTTCATTAAGAAGAACAATCTAGTCCTATTTGCCCACACTGGGCCCATATCCTTTTAAACTCTTCCTATGTGTACGTATCCAAGGCTTTAAACTTTGTTGTTATACTATTGTTTCCCCCCTCTTCTCTGGCAGCTCATTCTGTATTCATTTTATATATATATATACTTGTGCAAATGGTGGGGGAGGGGTGCTACAAGGCTTCAATGTTCTATCATTCATTCTATGGGTATCTTGTTTCATGGATGTCTGTGAAGAGTATGAATTTCATGCTGTATGCTGTATACATTCTTTGATATTAAATGAACCTAAAATATTCACATCCCTCTTGGTGAAGAAGTTGCCTCCCAGGTCCCTTTTAAAAGTTTAGTTCTGGTTTAATCATTATAGGAAGGATCTGGAAGTTTTAGAGGGGGAGCAGAGCAGATTTATCAAGATGCCTAGATTAGAGAGCATGTCTTATAGGTTGAGCAAGCTAGGGTTTTCCTCTTTGGAGTGAAGAAAAGTGACAGATGACTTGATGGAGGCTTATAAGATGAGAAGAGGAATGGGGAATGGAAAATTAGAGAAGGAGAGGGATTAAGATCACCATTGATAGTAACAGTCAAGTCCAGATAGGCATTTTTCAGCCTCTGTAACTAGATCAGAGTAGAAGAAATATTCATTTTTGCACACTTTGTGTCGAAGTTCAGGAGAAAGAGCATACAGATACTGAGAATAGCTAATGCAACCAGGATCAGTTCTGGTCACGTCGTTATAAGGAGGACGTGGAAGCTTTAGAGAAGGTGCAGAAGAGATTTACCAGGGCGCTGCCTGCATTGGACAGCATGTATTATGAGGATAGGTTGAGTGATGTCGGGCTTTTCTCTTCGGAGCAAAGAAAGATGAGAGGTGACTTAGTATAAGGGTACAAGATGATAAGAGGCATAGAGAGAGTAGACGGCCAGTTACCTCCTTCCCCTGGGCAGAAATGACGATCAGAAGAGGGTATAATTTGTAGGTGTTTAGAGGGAAGTATCGCAGGATGTCAGAGGCAGATTTTTGCACAGAAAGTGGTGGGCGCATGGAATGCACTGACAGGGGTGGTGGTAGAGCCAGATATTTTAGGAACATTTAACAGGCTCACAGATAGACACATAGATGAAAGAAAAATGGAGAGCTATGTAAGAGGGAAGGGTTGGATTTGTCTTGGAGTAGATTAAAAGGTCAGCACAACACTGGGGAAAAGGGCCTGCACTAAGCTGCACTGTTTTATGTTCTATATTCTAAATCTTGCACCTCTCACCTCTTAAATTTGCCTTCTTGTTTTCAGTTCCCCTTTCCATGGAAAAAGACCGTGTGTGTTCACCATACTACCGTTCATAAAGTTACAGTGTCATAAAACACTACAGCACAGAATGTGGCCTTTTGGCCCAGTAAGCCTATGCCAAACTACTATTCTGCCTAGTCCCAATGATCTGGACCCCGGCCATAGCCCTCCATACCCCTCCTATCCATGTACCTTTAAATCTCTTGAACGTTGAAATCAAACACGTATCTAATCCTTCCGTTGGTAGATCATTCCACACTCTCACCACCCCCTGAGCAAAGAAGATCGCCCTCATGTTCCCCTTAAACATTTTACTTTTCACCCTTAACCCATGAGCTCTGGTTGTAGTCTCACCCAACCTTAGTAGAGAAAAGCTTGCTTGCAGTTATCCATCTATAGCGCTCATAATTTTGTGTACCTGCCCATCTGGCCATTTCAACCACCAACGTCACCCTGAATCTGTTATTCACACACCATTCATTAGTTTGAAAAGGATAGTCGCCTAAAGAAAATGGGAAAGAAGTTGTAAACAAGGCTTCTTTTTGACAACACATAGGGTTCTGACAAAAACGAAGTGACTGAAGATCCATGGCTCTCTGAGAAATAGACCTGCAAAGGTTCACAGCTTCCTGAGAAAGCAATGTTTTCTTTTTCATTTTAGCTCACAAGATCCAACTCTTTATCCCCAGAATAGTCGTAGAAACTTACAGAATCATAGAGAGATACAACATGGAAACAGGCCATCAACTTCATTTGCTCTCATTCTGATTTAATCCCATTTCTTCTTCCCACATTGTCATTAATCCTACCAAATTCCATAACGCCAGGGACAAATAACAACACCCTATTAACCTACTAACATGCATGTCGTGAGGGGAAACCAGGGCATCCAGGGAGAATGTGCAAAGTGCATCTAAGAAACAGAGATAAAGATATGCTTTGCTTGTAACATCGAAACATAGAGTGAAATGCACCATTTGCATCAATGACCAAGACCGTCCAAGGATTGTGCTGGGGGCAGCCTACATGCTTCCAGTGCCAAAAATATGCCCACAACTCACCAAACCCAACTCTTAGGTCTTTGAAATGTGGGAGGAAATCCACATGCTTGTGGGGAGAACGTACAAACTCCAGACAGAGAGTGACGGGATTCAAAACTTGATCAGTGATCGCTGCTGCTGCAAAGCGATTGTACTAACCATTTGGCTAATATGCCACCCTCACCCACTCACCAGGTGAAGGAACAGCCTATCAGTATCCACCAGATTAATCCCTCTAAGAACCTTGCAAGCTTCTATAAAATTATTCTTCATGACAGCAAAGAAAATGAAAACATGGTTGCTACCACTTGAAGACATTTGTTCAATGAGGAGACCATTCTCTGACTTTTGTTGTCGAGTTGCTACATCCTTCAATCACATTGCCAGTGACTACCTCTTCATTTTAAATGGCAACCAACTGCTCGCTCCCCTTTCCCAAAGAGTAAAGTTTTCAGAATCAGAATCAGGTTTATTAACACCGGTAGGGGACGTGAAATTTGTTAGCTTAGTGGCAGCAGGTCAATGCAATACATAATATAGAAGGAAATAAATAAAAATAAATAAAATAATAATAATAATAATAATAAATAATAATCAAGTAAATCAATTACATAATTGAATACATTTCTAAAAAGTGCAAAAACAGAAATACTGTATACTAAAAGAAAGGTGAGGTAGTGTTCATGGATTCAATGTCCATTTAGGAATCAGATGGCAGAGGGGAAGAAGTTGTTCCTGAATCACTGAGTGTGTGCCTTCAGGCTTCTGTACTTCCTACCTGATGGTAACAGTGAGAAAAGAGCATGCCCTGGATGCTGGAGGTCCTTAATAATGGACGCTGCCTTTCTTAGACACAGCTCCCTGAAGATGTCCTGGGTACTTTGTAGGCTCGTACTCAAGATGGAGCCAACTAGATTTACAACATTCTGCAGCTTCATTCAGTCCTGTGCAGTAGCGCCTCCCCATACCAGACAGTGATGCAGCCTGTCAGTATGCACACCATGTTACAACTATAGAAGTTTTTGAGTGTATTTGTTGACATGCCAAATCTCTTCAAACTCCTAATAAAGTATAGCCGCTGTCTTGCCTTCTTTATAACTACATCAATATGTTGGGACCAGGTTAGCTCCTCAGAGATCTTGACACCCAGGAACTTGAAACTGCTCACTCTCTCCACTTCTGATCCCTCTATGAGGATTGGTATGTGTTCCTTCGTCTTACCCTTCCTGAAGTCCACAATCAGCTCTTTCGTCTTACCGACATTGTGTGCCAGGTTTTTGCTGCGACACCACTCCACTAGTTGGTATATCTCACTCCTGTACGCCATCTCAACATCACCTGAGATTCTACCAACAATGGTTGTATCATCAGCAAATTTATGGATGGTAATTGAGCTATGCTTAGCCACACAGTCATGTGTATATAGAGAGTAGAGCAGAGGGCTAAGCATGCACCCCTAAGGTGCACCAGTGCTGATCATTCACAAGGAGGAGATATTATCACTAATCTGCCACAGATTGTGGTCTTCTGGTTAGGAAGTTGCAGAGAGAGGTACAGAGGCCCAGGTTCTGCAACTTCTCAATCAGCATTGTGGGAATGATGGTATTAAATGTTGAGCTATAGTCGATGAACAACATCCTGACATAGATGTTTGGTTGTCCAGGTGGTCTAAAGCCATGTGGAGAGCCATTGAGATTGCGTCTGCCATTGACCTATTGTGGCGATAGGCAAATTGCAATAGGTCCAGGTCCTTGCTGAGGCAAGAGTTCAGTCTAGTCATGACCAACCTCTCAAAGTATTTTATCACTATCAATGTGAGTGCTACCGGGCGATCGTCATTAAGGCAGCCCACATTATTCTTCTAAGGCACTGGTATAATTGTTGCCTTTTTGAAGCAAGTGGGAATTCTGCCTGTAGCAGCGAGAGGTTGAAAACGTCCTTGAATATTCCTGTCAGTTGGTTGGCACAGGAAGTAATGTCTTGCAGACCCTGCCAGAGTTGCTGTGCATTCAATGTCACCTCCAACCTCATTCAAGTTGAAGGGTTTCTTCACCCTTGAAATAGCCCTCCACAAATCATACCTGGTGTTCTGGTACAGGCCTGGGTCGCCAGACTTCAATGCTACAGATCTGGCCTCCAGCAGACGACATACCTCCTGGTTCATCCACAGCTTTTGGTTTGGGAATGTACAGTAAGACCTTGTAGGCACACACTCATCCACACAGGTTTTAATGAAGTCGGTAACAACTGCAGCATACTCATCCAGGTTGAATCCCTGAATACAGTCCAGTCCACCGATTCAAAGCAGTCTTGTAGGTGTTCCTGTGCTTCCCTTGTCCGTACCTTCTTGGTCCTCACTGCTGGTGCTGCAGTCTTCAGTCTCTGCCTATACTCAGGGAGTAGAAGTACAGCCAGATGATCAGACCACAAAGCAAAGGTGTGGCATAGCACAGTAGGCATCCTTGATGGTGGTGTAGCAATGGTCCAGCGTGTTCTCTCCTCTGGTATTGTTGATGGTAGTTGCTTAGTGATTTTTTCAGACTGGCCTGGTTAAAATCTCCCAAAACGATGGTGAAGGCATGAGGATGCGCTGTTTCATGCATGTTGATCACATTACTCAGATCATCTAAAACCTGCTTGACATTGGCCTGAGGTGGAATGTAAACTGCTAATAAAATGACCCCTGAGAACTCCTGTGATAGGTAAAAAGGATGGCACTTTACTGCTGGATATCCCAGGTCTGGTGAGCAGAATTGGGACAGCGCTAATATATTTGTGCACCAAGTTGATCATGAGGCATACTGCTCCACCTCTGCTTTTGAGAGACTCTATAGATCTGTTCTGGTGGTGTATAGTACACCCACCCGTCGATCTGAATTGCTGCATCTGGTACAGAAGGGGTTAACCAGGATTCTGTGACACAAAGGACACATGTGGTCCTAATGTCCCTCTGATTCAGCACCCTAGCTCTCAGATCGATTTTATTCACCAGAGATTACACGCTTGTCAGCAAGATAGTCGGTATTGGGAGTATAAAACCCCGTTTCCTTAAACACACTTGTAACCCCGCTCTACACCCGCGCTTTCTCCTGGGTGTCCTACGTGGGCATTTCCGACCACAATCGGTGTTGTTTCCATCGGTTTTAAGCAGCGATAGCTTGTTTAAGTGTATTAAGACATCTTTGTTGACTGTACTGACCTTGGAAGCAGTTGCGTATTTTAGCTGTATCAGGCTGAAATGGGAATATTTAATCGTATCCATCGAGAGTACTGCTGCTACTCGAGTCGCGCCTAGGCACCCCGGAAGTAAACTGTTCATCAAATTCAACAACATTCAACTCCTCTCCCAACTGAATTCAAGTTCATGTTCAAGTTTATTGTCATGCAAACATTCACATGTATACAGCTAAACGAAACATCATTCCTCTGGGACCAAGGTGCAAAACCCAGTTCATAGAGTCACGTGGTACATATAACTACGATGCAGCACATATGGTCTCAAAGTAATATTAGCACAGTCCCTGAGTGACATGGCCTGAAGATTGACAGGTTGACGTAAAGTGCAAGGTGTGTGTTTATGTAGGACTGTATAAGGTTACTGACTTTATTAAAATAAAACAACCAGATGTATAAGTATGGGGAGTGAGGATGCTTTAAGGCTGACATTCAAGGGGTTGTGTGAGTAGAATGGTCTTTTCCTTATCTTCTGCCCTGTTCGCCATTTTCAAATATCTTCCTTGTTCCTACTCTTCCCACCTCCACCTTCTTTACTCTGCACAACTCTCCTCTTCACCACGCCCTTCCAATTTCTTCTTGTCCTCTTCAAATCTCCTTGCAAATCCCCTTCTATACCTCCTCAACCATCCTCCTCTCTACCATCTCTTCCCCACTCTCTTTGTCCAACTTTATCCCTATTCTCCTCAACCCTCGCTACCTCCAACTCTCCCATCCATCTCTCTCTCTACCCTTTTCACCTTGTCCCCTTCTTTAGCCCCATTGCACTGTCAATATAAAGGTTCAAGGTCACCATCTTTCAGATGTATGTGATAAATGACCCTCGTGAGAGGCATAAAGTCAAAGCAGTGAATCAGGCTGGAGTTCACCAACCCAGCAAAATACCTTTTCCAAAAGCTCCCTTCTGGAAAGTGTTATAGGTTTACTAAAACAAAAAAAAACTTCACACCATCTTAAAAGTTTCTTATCCCAGGCAGTTAATCTGACCAACCATTCTATTACCCCTGTCACTGAACTGCACTGTGAACACTTTTTTGTAATGCTGTTTACATTGTAAATACATGCTGGTATTTATGTGTTTATGTCCATTTTATTCAGAATCAGAACCAGGTTTATTATCACTGGCATATGTCGTGAAATTTGTTGTTTTGTGGCAGCAGTACATTGCAACACATAATAATGAAGATTATAAATTGCAATAAAAAGTTAAATTAAATAAGTAGTGCAAATAGTGTTCATGGGTTCAATGTCCATTCAGAAATCAGCTGGCAGAGGGGAAGAAGCTATTCCTGAAAAGTTGAGTGTGTGCCTTCAGGCTCCTGTACCTCCTCTCTGATGGTAGCAATGAGAACAAGACATGACCTGGATGATGAGGGTCCTTATTGATGGATGCTGCCTTTTTGAGGCATTGCTCCTTGAAGATGTCCTGGATGCTGGGGAGTCTAGTGCCCACGATGGTGCAGACTGAGTTTATAACTTTCTGCAGCATATTTTGATCCTGCACAATGCCCCCTCCTCCCATGCTAAATTGTCATGAAGCCAGTTAGAATGCTCTCCATGGCACATCTGTAGAAATTTGCAAGAGTCTTTAGTGACATACCAAATCTCCTCAAACTCCTAATGAAATATTGCCACAATCATGCCATGTCCGTACTTTAACCTCTGAGTTTATGTTTTATATAACCAACACACACAAAATGCTGGTGGAACATAGCAGGCCAGGCAGCATCTATAGGGAGAAACACTGTCCGCGTTTCGGGCCAAGACCCTTCGTCAAGACGCCTGACGCCTGAATTTCCAGCATCTGCAGATTTCCTCATGTTTATGTTTTATATAATTTATTTATTCTTGAACGTTGTTGCTTCTCATTGCATGATCTGTAAACACACCACAGCAAATTTCTAGTATGTCTGAAGTAAATGTACATAGCAAATAAAGTTGATCCCTGAGTTTTATCCTCTACCGTCCGTGGAACAAACATCACAGGTACCAGGAGGTGGCGCCAAAACATCACAGAGGCATAAATGTACCAAACTTAACTGAAATGCAATGCCGTAGCTCAGAGTCCCATCTGAGAGGTTTCACTTTCACCCACAGAAAATCACTTAATATTGACCACAGGGTGTTCTATTTGCAGCACTAAATCCTTGTGCTCTAATGCAGTAGAACACCTCAAAGTTATTGCCATCATTGCTACAGGTGGTCTGTGAGATTCAAACCTACCATTGGGTTGTAGGCTACCTGGGCGGAATATGCAGAGGAGATTTAGGGTCATGGAACAATGCAGCTGCCTGACCTCCTGAATTCCTCTAGCATTTTGTGTGTTATAAAAAGAACATTTTGGTCAAAATAATGCCATTGGGTTCTTTAATATCCCCCTGCAAAAACACATCAGACTTTAATGTATTGTCTCATTTGAGTCTCTCTGACGTGTGACACTCCCTCAATTGCAAGCTGGAGTGACAATTCTGATTGTAGATGTAAGTTTCTCGAAGGAGAGTTCTAATACCCACGTTTCTGGAAGGAGAGGTAGAGCGAAGTGAAGATGGTGCTAAACAGACTCCTTCACTCGCATCTTTGGAAACAGCTCTATTTCTATCTTTGATATCAATTTTTTTTCTTTTCAAGCTTCTTTTGAAGACCCTGACCTGGAGTTACACTCTGGCTTTGATTCTTTGCGGGAATGACACCCGCTCTCAGGGCCTCACGACCGGCCGACTTTTGATATTCCAAGGATGCGGCCTGGAGGTCTAGCATGTCCTCAGGGTGCCGGAATTTCATGGCTCTGGAGGCGGCCCGATTCAAGGCCGGTACCCCTGATTGAGGCGTCGCAGGAGAGCATGGAACATCAGGAGCAGCAGGTGAGTTGCCGTGGGCTGTGTGTCCAGAGAGCCGAGCTTTCCGGGTGCAGAGCTCGGAAAAAAGATGCAACAGACTTTTAACACCATAAATCAGCGAGTTGTTTGTTATGTCTCCCCTCTCACTGTGAAACGGTGACACGTCTTTTTCCCTTATTCGGGAGAAAGAGAGCCTGTGGTATGTCGAATTACCAGGTCAACGAATAGTCTTCGGAGTCGTGCAAATCTGTGTCTTTATTGATGCTTTGCTGCACGCTGGAGTGCTCGTGGGGGGGGCGGGCGGGGGGCTGAAGCTCTTTGCTGGTGGGGGGGTGGGGTGTCGTCGCTTTGCTGCCGCTTGTGAGTGGGAGGGGGAGTCGGGGGGGGGGGATTTGGGGTTCTAACATTTAACTATCATTCATTCTTTGGGGCACGCCTCTGTTTTCATGGACGTTTGCGAAGAAAATGAGTTTCAGGGTGCATATTGTATACATTTCCCTGACATTGAAACACACAGACTCTAGGAATGAAAAATGAGATCAAGGCGGGGAAGCAGAGAGAAATATGAGAGTAACATATCTCACATTGTCAAAGAATCTCATGAAAGGAGGGGGGAGGGAGCCCCAGCTCCCTACAGAACAGCTACAGATAAAATGGGCAGCAGTGATGTCTTTCTCCAGCAGCAGCCTCCTGAGGATTGAGAGATAACCAATGCTTGGACACACTCTATTACCAAGAACCCATCTTGACTACTAATAACTCTTCGTGTTTAGTTTGGACTATAAGTTAAGGGAAATCGCTCGGTGTATAAAATGGTCAGTGAGACTGTATTCATTGTAACATGAATGCATAACTCACAATGCAGGTTCCAAAGACCCAAGCCTGATGGAAATTATGTCAGGTTCTTACTTCAGGTTGCCTATTCCATATGAAGGGCATAGAATCATCCAGCACCAAATCTGAGGAGTGGCACGGTAGCATAGCAGTTGGCATAATGCCCCCAACCCAGGTTCCATTGCACCAGCGTCTGTGAGGGGCTTGTATGTTCTCCCTGTGACTGCGTGCGGGCTTTCTTCGGGTGCTCCAGTTTACACCCTCATTCCACCAAAGACATACAGGTTGGAAGGTTGATTGATCACGTGGGTATAACGGGGCAACACAAGCTCACTGGGCCTGTGAAAGTTGTCTAGCTGAACACAAGAACAGGTGTTAGTCAACCAATCCCTCAAGCCTTGATCAGCATCATCAAGGAGTGTCGAGGCAATGTTCATGGTTTCATGGATCACTCAGAAATCTGATATTGGAGGCGAAGAAGCTGTCCCTGAATCATTGAGACTCTGTCCCAGCTCGGGTCTCAATACATCCTCTGTGACCACAGCAGTTACCTTTTAAAGATTTAAACGGCCGAGAGATCTTGTGGCGAAGAGGATTCTAGAGATTCACCACCACCCATTGGGCCCCCAAAGTAATTCTAAATATTTTATATTTTATTTTTTATCTTTATTCAGAAAGGTTATGTGATTAAAGGCCCTTCGGCCCAATGGACCCATGTCGTCCAACAGAGGATTCAGCTATCATGTTTATGCCACTCATTTTGCCTATCTACATTAATCCTGTTTGCCCACATTTTCAGAGAGTGTCTCTGCCAGAAGTGTAGTTGCATGGCACCAGAATCAGAATCAAAATCAGGTTTATTATCTCTGACTTCTACTTACATGCAGCCGGATGGTGTAATGGCATCGGCACTGGACTTCGAGATGAGTGGTCCGGGGTTCGAATCCAGCTGGCTCCTTGCATCAAGATAGCAACTCTGCCTCGTAAAATAAACAGGCAAATGCTAAAGAAATGGTAAGGTAGCCACCCAATGCACCACAAAACACGGAGAGGAACAATGAAAACAACTATTTACAATTGTGTTTCTTGCATCAGCAGTCCAGGCGAGGACATAAAGCTACTATAAACTACAAGATAAATAACTACTACTAGACAAAAAGAATAACAAGGTAACATTTATGGCCTTATGGACTGTTTATAAATCTGATAGCAAAGGGGAGGAAGCTGTTCCTGAATCATTGACTGTGGACGTTCGGGCTCTGTATCTCCTCCCCGACATCAGTAATGAAAAGAGAGTATGTCCTTTAAGCTGGGTGAGTTCTTGCAAAAACTGCCTGCATTTCCAACACAACTTTCTGATTTTGCTGCTCACTGCTGCCATCAGGAAGAAGGTACAAGTATCTCAGAACTCACAACACCTGGTTCAGGAACAATTACTACTCTTCAACCATCAAGCTCTCAAACCATAGGGGATAACTTCGCCCAAATTCACTCGCCCTATCATGGAAATGTTCCACAACCTATGGGCTCACTTTCAGGGACTCTTCATCTCATCTTCTAGATGTTTATTTTTTACTTATTTATTATTATTATTAATTTTTGTATTTGCACGGTTTGTTGTCTTTTACACTTTGGTTGAACACCCAAGTTGGTGCAGTTTTTCACTGATTCTGTTATGGTTATTATTCTATTATGGATTAATTGAGTATGCCAACAAGGTAATTAATCTCAGGGTTGTATATGATGATATATTTGTATTTTGACAATACGTACTTTGAAATTTTGAACTTTGAGCTTTGAATTCAAGTGCAATCCTGAAGGGATTCACAAATCTTATTCCTGGGATGAGAAAGTTGTCTAGTCATAAACAGCTAACAAAATTGGATCAATACCTTTTCAAGTTAGTGAGAATAAGGGCTGATCTGTTTGAAGCATTTAAACCCCTAAGGGGACAAGCCAAGGTAGATAGACAAGCCACGAGGAGAGATTAGATGAACGGGGCTTCACTAGAAGATAAAGCAGTCGACAGTTAAAACTGAAGTATGCAGGAATTTCTATTCATAGAGGATGGTAAATCTCTATAATCCTTTTCCCCTCAAGGTTACAAAGGTCAAACCTTTTGGATGTTTAAATTCTTTTTTTTAAAATCTGGTAATTAAGCACTATGGACACAGAAGACAAATTGAGACCTGAATTGGGACCCAATTCAATGATTCAAGAATAGCTTCTTCCCCTCCAACATCAAAATTCTGAGTGGTCCATGAATCCACGAACATTGCCTCAGTATTCCTTGATCAAGGCTTGGGAATTATCTGGCCAATCCCTGCTCTTATTTTCTTGGGTTCTTGCGTTCCAGACAAAAGAAAACTTTCACCTGTCTCCTGGTGGATTAGAGTGCTGTGAATTCTTTGACTGTCAATTAGGCAAACGTTAATGTTGATAGGGAGAAGTTTTTCTCTACATTCTTAAACAATTCGTGGGAATAATTTAGCATTAAAACCCATGTAGCTTATGTGCCTCTGGGTCTGGGGATTATGGTCATCAGCATCAAACAACTGTTTGAGATCCTGTTTCAAGATTTAAGATCCAAGTTGATATATCGAAACATACAGCGAAATATGTTGCTTACATTAACAACAACCAACACATCCGGGGGTGCGCTGGGGGCACTCATAGGTGTCACTACACATTCTGGCACCAACAGAGCATACCCACAATGCTCGGCAGAATGACACAGGAAACAACAAGCAACAGCGCAACAGTATCCCTGTTCCGCCCTCCCACATACACAGTCCTCCAACCATTGGATAAGCCATCTTCTTCAGCCTCCACCTCCAGCAGACGTCAAAGTTCAAAGTAAAATTAGTTATCAAAGTACATTCATGTCACCACGTACAACCCTGAGATACTTTATCTGCTGGCACACTTAGCAAATCTATAGTACAGAAACTGTAAGCTGGATCAATGAACAACAAACTATGCAAATGCAGATGTAAATAAATAGCAATAAATTTCCAGCGGGAAGTAGCAGTTATCCCTTTTTGTTCAGGAGCCTGATGATTGAGGGGTAGTAACTGTTCTTGACCCTGGAGGCACGAGTCCTGAGGCCTTTGCATTTGGGCTTGGACATGCAGACTCTGGACTTTGACTTCTCCAGTGGATTCGCTGACTTGCGGCTCTGGCCAACGAGTTTCAACTACCGGACTTCTGATTCAACACTCAGGCCCTGATCCTCAACAGTGACCCCAGCACCCACAATCACTAAACTTTAGTCCACAAACTCTGGACTCACAGCTGACAGGACCACAAACACGAGGCCCCAAACTCCTAAACCCAATGAGTTCTTCAGACGGCAGAAATCCAAAGCAACACACACAAAATGCGGGAGGTACTCAGTAGGTCAGGCAGCATCTACGGAAATGAACAGTCAATGTTTCAGGCCAAGACCATTTTTCAGCACTGGAAAGGAAGGGGGAAGACGCTAGAATAAACAATGTGGAGGGAGGGGAAGGAGGATAGCTGGAAAATTATAGGTGAAGTTAGGTGGGCTGGAGAGGAGGGAATCTGATAAGGAGAAATGAAAGGAGGAGGGGCACCAGGGGAGGTGACAGGCAGGTGAGAAGAGGTAAGAGGCCGGAGTGGGGAACAGAAAAAGAGATCCAGCGGAGGGAATTTTTTTACTGGAAGGGGAAATCAATACTCATGCTGTCAGGTTGGAGGCTGCCCAGATGCTCCTTCACCCTGAAGGTGGCGTCATCAGGGAAGCCATAGACTGACATGGCAGAACGGGAATGGAAATCAGAATTGAAATGTTTGCCAGCGGGAAGTTTCGCTTTTGGCGGATGGAGTGGAGGTGCTTGACGAAGCGGTCCCCCAGTTTACAGCAGGTCTCACCAGTGTAGAGGAGGGCACATCTGCAGCACCAGATACAATAGACAATCCCAGCAGATTCGCAGGACAGGTGTCTGGGAAATGAAGACGATGTGGGTGAGGACAGCATCAATGGTGGACGAAGAGAAACTCCTTTCTTTGAAGAAGGAGGACATCTCTGATGTCCTGGAAAGGAAAGGAAAGCCTCATCCTGGGAATAGATGTGGCAGAAACAAAGGAAGTTGAAAAAGGAGTGGCATTTTTTATAGGAGACGGGGTGGAAAGAGGTACAGTCAAGACAGCCGTGGGAATCGGTAGGCTTATAGAAGATGTTAGTTGATGGTTGGTCTCCAGAGATGGAGACAGAGAGATCGAGAAATGGGAGGGAGGTGTCAGAAATGGACCAAGTGATCTGAAAAATAAGATCCCCCCTCATTTATCTGAATTCCATGCAACAGAGAAGCAGACCTTTCAAACCACCATCAACGAAGAAAGGCTGGAGGAACTCAACGAGTCAGGCAACATCTATGGAGGAAATGTTTTTGATCAAGACCCTTCATGCAGTTCACCCGGAGTAGCAGATGTAATCCAATCGCTCACAGGGAGGATATGCAAACTCCACACATACAAAAACAGAGATAAGGATTGAACCCAGGTCACTGGAGCTGTGAACTGCACCTCTCTGCTGCTCGTTGGAGAATATAAATGTGCAGGTCATTTTTCATAAGACCATAAAAAAACAATTGAATTGACTGTATTTCTTACATCCTTCACATACATGAGGAGTAAAAACCTTTACGTTTTGTCTCCATCTAAATGTGCAATGTGCAATTTATAGTAATTTATAATAAATAGTATGTGCAACAGGACGGTCAGTATAACATAGAAGTATAATTGTATCAGTGTGAATGAATCAGTCTGTTGGCCTGGTGGAAGAAGCTGTCCCGGAGCCTGTCGGTCCTGGCTCTTATGCTGCGGTACTGCTTCCTGCATGGTAGCAGCTGGAACAGTTTGTGGTTCTGGTGACTTGGGTCCCCAATGATCCTTCAGGCCCTTTTTACACACCTGTCTTTGTAAATGCCCTGAATCGTGGGAAGTTCACGTCTACAGATGCGCTGGGCTGTCCGCACCACGCTCTACATAATTAGGCCATTTGGCCCATCGAGCCTTCTCTGCCATTTACATGGCTGACTTATTATATTTATCCTCTCAATCCTATTCTCCCACATCCCCAGAACCTGAGACAGGCTTACTAATTGAGTATCTACTAACCTGTGCTTTAAACATACCCAATGACTTGGCATCCACAATTGTCTGTGGTTATGAATTCCACAGATGTAACACCCCCTGGTTACAGAAATCCCAATCCAGAGTGGACTCTGGATGGGCACTGTTATATTTGTTCTTATTAAAGATAAATTTGGTGGGGGTTTACACTAGAATATCTTATTATGGAACTGCTATTAAAACACTGAGGAAATGTGATCTTCTAACCATCATAGCTTCCGGTTCTGGCTGTAAGTCCCAGATTGCCCACTGGGAACTGAAGTCCTCTATTATGCACATATAATAACACAGCCACCACCCCAGGGAAATGAGACTAAACCCAGTGCTTGCGGTACTGGTTTGAACTGTGACTGTTTGTTCCAGCCACAGCTGAAGATTGCCAATTGAGAATCTCCCACAGAGTCCAGTTGTTCATATGTGATTCTAATTGAGACCTACATTGTAAGGAAGTAAAAAAAAGTGTTGGACTCTTCCAGGTGTCCCCTTACGATGTGACTTTAAACTGAAATCATAGATACAAGAGATTCTGCAGATGCTAGAAATCCAGAGCAACCCACACAGAGTGCTGGAGGAACTCAGCAGGTCAGGCAGCATCTATGGAGAGGAATAGACAGTCAATGTTTCGGGTCAACACCCTTCATCCTGATCTAGTATCTTGGACTAAAGTGTCAACTGTTTATTCCTTTCCATAGATACTGCCTGACCTGCCGAGTTCAAAGTTCAAAACATTTTGTAAATTTTACTGAGATACAACATGGATTTAGGACCTTCCCTGCCCTTCAAGCTGCGACGACCGGCAACCCCTGATTTAACTCGAGCCTAATCACGGATCAATTTACAATGACCAATAACCTACTAACCGGTACATCGTTGGACTGTGGGAGGAAACCGGAGCACCCAGCGTGAACCCACACACTTCACAGGCAGGGTGAACAGACCCCTTACAGATGCCATCAGAACTGAACTCCAAACTCCAGCGCCCCGAGCCGTAATAGCGTCACGCTGACCGCTCCGCTACCATGGTGCCACAAAGTTCAAAGGAAGTTTATTATCAAAATACATACACACCACCATGTACAACCCTGAGATTCATTCACGTACAGACAAGCTGGATGAACTCAGCAGGTCGGGCAGCGTCCGTTGAAATGAGCCAAATGGCATTCATTTCCTTGCGGGCATTCACAGTAGAAGCAATGAAAAATCACACCCGACAGAATGGACTAGTGTGCAAAAGTTAACAACCTGTGCGAACACAAAAACAAAAATAATAATAGTAGTAATAAATAAATAGATAAGCAAGCAATAAATATTGAGAGCATGAGATGAAGAATCCTTGAAAGTGAGTCCCTAGGTTGTGGAATTAGTTCAGTGCTGCAGTGACTGAAGTTCAGGAGCCTGATGGTTGAAGGGTAATAACTGCTCCTGAACCTGGTGCTGTGAGACCTAAGGCTCCTGCGGCTCCTGCTTGTTGGTAGTAGTGTGAAGAGAACATGGCCTGGGTGATGTGGGTCCTTGATGATAGCTCAGGTCCCTCATCGTCCAGGTCAGCTCCCTTCTCGTTGCTACTCTTGGACTCCACAAAGCATCCATCAAGGCAGTGCATCATCTCACAAGCCAGCCTGCAGTAGAGCAGACAGCTGGAGGCCTGCGCCACAGCTTCTGACTGAGGATAACCCAGCAGGGAGCACACTTGCCAGCTGACCTGTGTAGAGCTCGGTGGAAGATCAGCCCCATTAACCTCGAAAAGGAATTAAATAATACTGAGAACGAGTTGTAGAGTCCTTGAAAGTGAATTCATAGGTTGTGGAGTCAGTTCAGTGTTGTGATGTGAAGCTAGCTATGCTGGATCAAAGTTCAAAGTAAATATATTATCGGTGTGGGTATATATATATATATATATATATACAACCATGAGATTCATTTTCTTGTGGGCATACGCAATAAATCTATGGAATAATGACCATAACAGAAGCAATGAAAGGCTGCCCAACTTGGGCATTTAACCAGAGTGCAGAAGACAGTAGCATAGTGGTTAGCACAATGCTTTACAGTACAGGTGACCTCGGTTCAATTCCTGAAGCTGTCTGTAAGGAGTTCGTACTTTCTCCCTGTGACCACATGGGTTTTTTCTGGGTGCCCCGGTTTCCCATCACAGATCAAAGATGTACTAGTTCGTAGGTTAATTGGTCATTGGAAAATGTCCTGTGATTAGACTATAGTTAAATTTGGGGATTGCTGGGCAGGAAGCAATCAAAGAGCAGGAAGGCCCTATCTCACACTGTATCTCAATGAGTAAACAAAATATGCAAAGACAAAAAGAAATAAATAATAATAATAAATCAATTATCAATAAATATCGAGAACATGATATATAGAGTCCTTGACAGTGAGTCCATTAGCTGTGGGGATATTTCAGTGATGTTCAGTCAAGAGCCCAATGGCTCCTGAACCTGGTAATGTGGTGATATGATTGTTCTGTTTTCCAAAAGTCGGTGTTACAGCATTCTTTCACGTCTTATCACAGACACTGGAAGGGTGGTGACTAACGCTGAAAAGGTTTCTTGTACCTGTGCCCCATTATCTTGGGGTGAGTCTTAAGGGGAGGAGGGGGTCACATCAAGGTCACAGTGGAGAAGAGAAAACGTTATGTGTAACGGCAGATGTAATGGGATCACTAATAGAACCCACATGTGCTATCATTTTTACTACCTGATTGTTTACAGATGACCATGTCCTTTTAAGCACCTCTTCCGGTGCTGAGTGCCTACTTGAAGTTGCAAGACATGCCTTTTATATTTAAAATACACAGTAAAGTCTCTGATATATGCAACTTGAATCTCATTACACTAAAATCAAAATTTGACTGTTTGGGATGGACTAGTATATTTTTCTGGCACCACCCATATTCTGTCTCCCCTCTTACCTCTTCTCTCCTCCTCACCTACCTATCACATCCCTCTGGTAACCCTCTTCCTTCCCTTTCTCTCATGGTCCACTCTTGTGTCCTATCAGATTCCTACTTCTTTAGCCCTTTACCTTTTCCACCAATATCCTCCCGGCTTCTTATTTCATCACCCATTCCCCACTCACCGACCATCAACCCCCCCCCCCCCCCACCTGTCTTCACCTATCATTTTCCAGCATGTACTCCTACCCCTTCCCTCCACACCACCCTCTTATATGGCCTTCGACCCCTTCTTTTCCAGCCCTGATGAAGAACCTTGACCCAAAATGTCAACCGTTTATTCCTCGCCATAGATCAGGGGTTCCCAACCTTTTTTATGCCATGGACCAAAACCATTAGGCAAGGGGTCTATGGACCCAAGGCTGGGATCCCCTGCCATAGATGCTGCCTGAGCTGCAGAGTTCCTCCAGCATTTTGTGTGTGTTACTTTGCATTTATGACACATCTCCACTATAGTAAAATACAAGGTGCACTTTATAATACTCGAACAAGCAAAATGTGACACCAGCTGACAAACTGATGTGTGAGAGAAGCTTGAAGTTAATGAGGTTGCTTTTATAGGAGGAGGGAGGGTGAGAGACAGACAGGTTTAGCAAGAGAATTTTGGAATCTAGGACCCAAGCAACTGGAAGCACAAATGCCAGTAATAACACATCCTGTCTTGTCTTGTCCATACTGCCACTGGCTTGTAAACATGCAGGAGCAGTGTGTGATTAAGTGCCTTGCTGAGGCTTGAACTAACGACCTTCACTTGGCCATGCGCCAACATGTTCTTTCAGGTATACCATTTGAAGTGACATATGAGTTTATACTGAGCTGCCATCAAGTCTTGGAATACATAGTTGATATCAGCCAGAGAAAACGTATGCTTATTTGTTTTATTTCTCCAGGCAGTGATATATTGTTCGCATTTAGGAAAACTATTATCAAGGGAGGGTGGCAGGGTGGAGATACGTTTCTACAAAAGGAAGAGTAAGGCCCTCCTTCCCTCCACGAGCCTGCAGGTCACCCATGAGTTTGACCTGGTGACAATGAAGTAACGGTGATATCTTTCCAAGTCAGGACAGTGAGAGACTTGGAGGGGGATTTCCAAGTGGTGGCGTTCTCAGGTACCTGTTGTTCTCATCCTTCAAGATGGTGGTGCTCGTGGGCCTGGAAGGTGCTGCCTTAAGAGCGTTGGTGGAGGAATTTAAGGTGGAGGGTTATATGGGGGGGGGGGCAGGGTTTAAGGGTCGGCACAACATTGTAGGCCGAATGGCCTGTACTGTGCTGTATTGTTCTTTGATGTGCTGTTGCAGTGCATCTTATAGATAGTACACACTGCTGCAACTGTGCGTTGATGATGGAGGAATTGGATGCTTGTGGAAGCGGTACCAATCAAGTCGGCTGCCTTGTACTGGATAGTGTCGAGCTCTTTGAGTGTTGATGGGGCTGCACTCATCCAGGCGAGTGGCGAGTGTTCTATTACACTCCTGACCTGAGCCTTGTAGATGATGGACAGGCTTTGGGGAGTCAGGAAGTGAGTTGCATGCCACAGGATTCCTAGCCTTTGGCCTGCTCTGGTAGCCACGGAGTTTATCTGGCTAGACCAGTTCAGTTTCCTGTCAAAGGTAACCCCCAGGAACTTGACAGTAGGGGATTCAGTGATGGTGATGATGGTATCATCCAAACTCCCAGTGGCCCTGGGAATGCCTTGCAGCAAGCCTTAGCACGAGCAGACATCTCACTGAAGGATAGTGCAGAGGCGTGGTGGGCATGGTGGAACCTTTACAGGGTTGGATGTGGGAGGGGTGTGGGTGGCCCCTGGAAGCCAGCTCTCCTGTTGGTGCTGCTCTCCAGTATTTGTTCCCTGAAAGACAAGCTGGATTGTTTTCGACTGCCTCTTCCCAGTGTGAGTC
Organism: Hypanus sabinus; assembly: GCF_030144855.1. Lineage (NCBI taxonomy): Eukaryota > Metazoa > Chordata > Chondrichthyes > Myliobatiformes > Dasyatidae > Hypanus > Hypanus sabinus. Next base: position 153,230,399 of record NC_082714.1, read on the forward strand.
AAGCTGATTTGCCCTACTCTGCAGCTGACCCAGCACGAAATGAGGAACCGCTGCTTATTTGTTCTTGCAGAAACATGGCTCCAGGACAACATCCCATTCACCATTATTCTTCAGGCCGTGATACTCAGAGGCATGTGCTAACACTATTTTTGTGACTATATCTGCTATCGATATTCGATGTGCTGTGTGTTACTGTTGGTACTCTGATTTACACTTTGGCCCCAAAGGAACACTATTTCATTCAGCAGTGTACATGTGTATGGTTGAATAAAGGCCAATTTATACTTCTGCATCGAATCTACGCTGTAGGTACGGCGTAGCTGCGTACCCTACGCCGTAGCCTGACGCGCACCTCCCCAAAAATGTAATAAAGCGTCACAGTGGCGCAGACCACAACTTTGATTAATCCACTTGGTAGCATCGCATTTCCGCCTACGCATTTCCGGTTGCCTCTTCTCGTCAAATCATCAAATCTACCTGCCGACATCCAAAAATATTTGAAATGCATTTCCTCGTACGTGTCTCTCAGTGGCCGGACAAGCACAGAAAATTCACCCTCCTTCTGCCTCAATCCATTCAATGGTCGTACACACCATCTCCTCCGACGTCTTCTCTCTTTTCTGCGTTGCAGTAATTCCAATCAAAGTAACTCCTGTTCAACATTTATTAGCTCCAACTCCAACACGATGCATTCAGTTTCAGTCGCCATTGTCTGAAGTACACAAAGAAACTCAACACAGTGTCATGTCTCAACACAGCCGACCAGCATTTTGACGGTGAATTGCAGAGCGACGCAGACACACCAATGCACAAGTATAAACGCTCACAACAGCGTAGGCCACTTACGTAGAGCCTACGCAGAAATATAAATCAGCCTTAACAATTAAACTTGAACTTGTAATTCTACATGAACAAACCCTTTTTCGACTGATCTTCTACCTATTGTTATGCATGACTCATATCCAGCTTAATGAGCAGCTGCCCTCAGGACAGAACAGCAGAAGAGTCTCCAATACCAGGAATGAAACGCTGTCCCAGAGACAAGACTTGACAGACATGCAAGCATGATTAGAACTGGAAGCATTAACTACAATGCAGTCACCTCTAAATATAAAAGGGAATTAAAGAGAAACCTCTTTTCTCAGGGTGTGGTTTGAATTGGAACTTGACACTGTCTAGGAGTGGTGTTTAAGAGGAAGTTAGATAACTACAGGAGTGAGAGAGAAAACAGAAGGTATTATTGATATAACTAGATACAGAAGGATAGGAGACGGCTTGAAGCAGACCATAGACGTATTGAGTCATATGGCCTTTTTATGTCCTGTTGTTATTTACAAAACAAGCATATCAGTGTATTTAGTAACACTGATGACTGGGGTATTGCTTAACCAGCATTACACAGACACGGTAGAGAATGTAATTTTTTGCATACACAAGATAATTATTATGTCATTGCCATTGTATGGTAGGGTTTGGTCTGATGAATATTGGTGAGAATTGACAGGAGTGTTCGCACCAGGTTAGGAAAATGTGTTCATTTGTTTGTCAATATGCCATGTCACATGATAAGGGCAATCATGGTCTTTCCATGGAAAGCTTGCACATAGCATAATATTCATTCAACCAGGCCCTTCCAGCCCTTTGAGCCCCACCACCCAGCATCCCCTGATTTAACCCTAGCCTAACCACAGGACAATTGACAATGACCAACTAACCTACCAATCACTACATCTTTGAACAACGGGAGAAAACCCATGCACGGGGAGAATGTCCAAACACCTTACAGACACTGGCAGGAGCTGAACCCTGGTCACTGATACTGTGAAGTGTTATGCTAACTACTACGCTACCATGCCGCCCCGGGACTGGCCTCACTATTTTTCCTAACTTTACTTGTTACTGGAAGACTTTAAAATAGTAGCTTGAGCCTGTTGAATCCCGATGCCTTTGCAGTCCAAAGGTTCATCGGAAGTCAAGAAACAGGCATAAAACGATCGTCTTATTAAACGTTACAAGAGCAAAGGAGAAATGAAAGAAGATGGATGGTGAGAGGCAAAGAAAAAGGCAAGACTAAAAGTAGTCATGTGGTCTTCTCATACCAAACTACCAATTACAGAAATTTCCATTGTAAACAATTAACCAATAAGATAGCCAGATGTAAGTAATATGACACCTGCCACTAAAACCAAGCAGTTTCCAGAAAAATACAGAGGTAACTGCAGTCACGGGAAAACTCGCTGAAAAAATTACATGTATATACTGTCGGTGTTAAATAAAAATACAAACAAACATAATAAGGTTAAACTACAAGAAAAATAACAATTCTACATGTCAATCCAATAAATCCAGTTCTCAAAAGAGTAACCACCTTTTGGAGGAACTCAGCCGGTTGGACCACATCTTGTGGGGGAAGAGGAATTGTTGGTGCCTCAGACTGGAACGTTAACACTGCTTTTTTCCCCCACAGATGCTGCTTGACCTGCTGTTTGTTTGTTTTTGGCTCCATATTCCAGCATTTACTCACTTGTGCCTCAAAGAAGGAAGCTGCATATTCTCGAGAGAACAAATGGACAAAGGGAATGCTGGATATTCCCTAAAATCTGCAGAGTATACAACAACCCGAGATCTGTTTCCTGGTTCAAGTTGCGAAGTTACAGCTTTTTTTTTATAAGTCCCCCAAGTTTCAAAGTTCAACAAGATTTTAATTGAAATGGAAAACATTTTACTTCAGAACACACAAGCCCACTTGTTGAATCACGCTGTGTGCCTGAGAGACCGAAAGAGAACACATACAAATGGCAATACCTTGACAAACTTCTCAATCTATAAATGCGGGTGAAGTGAAGGGGGTCAATAATTTCTCAGGACTCAAGGAGTAAAGAAATACTACAAAAAAGAAATCTTTTCGCATTGCCAGAGTATCTTGGCTTTTCCCTGAATGGGGCAGAACGTAGTCTTCTTTCTAGGCAGTCTTAGGGATCTGTTTTTGTTTTGTGGGTTCTGAAGCGAATAACGAGGTCAATGTGGTAACAGCAGACTCTACAACAGATGGGCAGGAAGTGTTTGATGGGCTGACAGATGGGTAGGTAGTGAAGGGGTGTATTTAGAACTAAGAACATAGAATGTGGTCTTACCTTTCTAAATGACATGTTAAACATAGAATAATATTACAGCAGAGTACAGGCCCGTCAGCCCATAATACTGTTCCAAACTTATAACCTAATCTAAGATCAATCTATCCCCTTCCTTCTAAATAGCCTTCCATTCGTCTATCATCCATGTACCTATTTAAGAGTTTCTTAAATGCCCCTAATGTAACAGTCTCTACCACCAACCCAGCACTGAGTTCCACTCAGTCACCACTCTTTGCTGAAGAATTTACCTCTGCTCTGACCAACCCCCATACTTTCCTCCAGTCACTTTAAAATTATGACCCCTCGTTTTAGGCACTTCCACCTTGGGAAAAAGTCTCTGGCTATTCACTCAATCCTCTTCTCATCTTGTAGGCCTCTATTAAGTCACCTCTCGTCCTCCTTCACTCTAAGAAGAAATGGCCTAGCTCACTCAACCTATCCTCAGAAGCTCTGCTCTTTAATCCAGCTCTCCTTGTAAGAATCCTTTGCATCCTCTTTATAGCTTCTGCATCCTGCCCAGAATGATTTATAATGATCTATAGTCTTTCATCTGTGTGGTGTGCCGGAGACACTGTACATCTTTACCAAAGGAGGTGTAAAGTGCTCCGTCCCTCCGCTAACCTGCAGGTCATCCTTGGGCAAGGTGTAGCACCTGCTTAGCAACCACTCCATCCCCCTCACCGCCGATCAGGGTCATGTGAAGCCATCATCAGGTGATTGATGGTTGTATGAGCAGCTAGTGCATATCACAAGTCCTAGTTATGTGACCACTGACACTGACGCCAGGCAGACAATCTCTGAAGAGTACTGATAATGGCTGGGTCACCCGTCTTGTAAAGACACTGCCCGGAAGAAGGGACTGGCAAACCACTTCGGTAGAAAGATTTGCCAAGAACAACCATGGTCATGGAAAGACCGTGATCGTCAATGTCATGTGACATGGCACGTAACAAACGAAAAAATCTTTCATCATTTAGCTGAGCTTCTGTGTTCTTCTGATAAATAGACACAAGATTCTTAATAGGAGCAGCAGAGAGTGGTAGACACTGCCCAATATATCACATACACATCCCCACCTACCATAAGTAGCACCTACAGGACGAACTGTCATCCATCATCAAAGATCCCCGCCATCTGGGCCAAGCTATCTTCTTGCAGCTACCATTGGGTGGGAGGTAAAGAAGCCTGAGGTTCCACACCACCAGGTTCATCAAAAGCTAGTTCCCTTCAGATACTCAGTTCTTGAATCACCCAACACAACCCTAACCACTACAGTGTAAGCACCCCATGACCACTTTGATCACTTTGAAGCACTAAAATATACTTGGCTCTTTTTGTTCCAATTGTGCTCTTTCTTGTAAAAATGGCACTTAATACATGCTTCTCCTTGTGAATGCTGCTTATACCATGCTTTGTGGCTGCGATGCTGCTTTCGCAAGGAAGTTTTTGCTTTTATCTGTGCATTAGGACAATAGACTCGATTTTGGCTTTGACGTTGTAAATGTTCCTTCTTCGATTTCAGCAGCCCAAAGCCAAGGATGTACTGTCTTGATGTACTGATGCGATGGGATGCAAATCTAAATTTTTCTCTGTACATCATTCATGGGACAATAATAAACCAACTAGCAGATTCTGTCTGAATGGAGATAGATGAGAAGCAAGAACAGTCCCTGGTTGTCCTTGTACACCAGTCACTGAGAGGAAGCATTCAGGAGCAGCAAGCAGTGAGAAAAGCAAGTGGTTTGAAAACAGATTTAAGTGCAAGTTGCTACCACTGTACAGGGCCTTGGTGAGACCACGTCAGGAGTCTGATCTCCTTCCCTGAGGAAGAATTGGTTAGGTTGAATTGTTCTCTGATCCTGGTAACTTGCTTGCAAACATTTCATCACCATACGAGGAGACGACGTCAGTATGCTGTTAATTGTGGTGTGTCCTCCGAATGCTTGGCTTTTATTTACTTATCAATCGGGTAAGTGGTTGTTAAAGAATTTTCTGAGTGCAAAAAATGCTTCTCGGACTGATTCCTGAGATGCCAGGATTTAAATATAACAAGAGATTGTTTTGGCTAGGCCTATATTCAGTGGTGTACAAAATGAGATGGGATCTCATGGAACTTATGAAATCCTAACAAGACTAGACAGTACATAAACAAGAGGAGGTTGCTGGTATTTGGAGAGTCCAGAACATCTGTTACAACCTCAGGGTTTGTCACCACATCAACCCCTGAGGTATAACCCTCAAAGTGCCCTGATGCTTTTGATAACTCACTCGCAGAAAAAGGGTTTGGTTGGTGAAGGGACTCAGGAACAATTCTGATAGATTTATATAATTTGTCAAGGAATAATTAAAATAAAGCTGGCAAATAGTTAAAAAAATAACTAAGGCAATGTTCCCTTTGGGTGGCAGGGTGGAGATGCATCTCTACCAAAGGGAACATTGCCTTAGTTAGTTTATACCAAAAGGAGGTATAAAGCACTCCTTCCCTCCGCTAGCCTGCAGGTCACCCTTGGACAAGGTGTAGAACCTGCTTAGCCCCCACCCCCGCCCCGATCAGGGTCACGTGAAGCCATGGGGAGCAGGGGGTGGATGGTCGTATGAGCAGCCGGTGCATATCACAAGTCCTGGTTATGCGACCACTGACGCCAGGCAGACAATCTCTGAGGAGTTTTAATAATAGTTGGAGTCACCCGTCTTGTAAAGACACTGCCCAGAGAAAGGAAGTAGCAAACCACTTCTGCAGAAAAATTTGCCCAGAACAATCATGATTATGAAAAGATCACCCATGACGTCAGGGGTAAGTTTTTTACACAGAGGGTTGTGAGTGCCTGGAATGACTTGCCAGCGATGGTGGTGGAGGCTAAAACATTAGGGGTATTTAAGAGCCTCTTGGACAGGCACATGGATGAAAGAAAAATGGAGGGTTATGGGGTAGTGTGGGTTTAGTACTTTTTTTAAGGATTATATGGGTCGGCACAACATGGAGGGCTGAAGGGCCTGTACTGTGCTGTAGTGTTCTGTGGTTCTATGGTCATATGACACGGCATATAATGAACAAACAAGTGCTTCCTTATCTTCTTCCAGCAATCTAGTCAGATGAAAGGGGAACAGTGCCTGTACGCCAGCCCAGCTCTGGTGTAATCAGATTACTTTAAATGATGCAATCAAATCCACAACTCCACTATTACTGCCAGTTCTTTTCCACATTCGCACCACCTTCTGAGTGAAGAAGTTCCCCTTCAGGTTCCCCTTAAACATTTTACTTTTCACCTTTAACCTACGACCGCTGGTTCTAGTCTCACTCAACCTTGATGTCATCCACAAATTTGCTGATCCAGTTTGCCACGTTATCATCCAAATCATTAATATAGATGATAAACGACAATGGACCCAGCACCGATCCCTGGGGCACACCACTAGTCACAGGCCTCCAGTCAGTAAGGCAACCTTCTACTACTGCTCTCTGGGATGTATCAACCGGAGGGAGCACATTGGTAGCAATAGCGTGATGGTTTGGAAAAATAATATTAACATTCTGAACGCATTGACCATGACACTAAGAATGTTTATTATTTGTATATAGTTTTTTATGAATAAAGATTTTATTTAAAAAAATAAAAATAACTAAGTATCAGATAGACAGTGAAAGGTATCAGCATAAAGAAACGTAATTCCTAAGTCATTTAACAATTACAACCATCAGGAGACTTGAGGACTGAGGCCAACAATGGGAAATGTAAACTCGGTGGCCACTTTATTAGATACACCTGTATACCTGCTCATTGATACATATATCGAATCAGCCAACCATGTGGCAGCATCTTAATGCATGAAAGCATGCAGACAAGGTCAAGAGGTTCAGTTGTTGTTCAGACCAAACAGCAGAATGGGGAAGAAATGTGATCCAAGTGACTTTGACTGTGGAATGATTGTTGGTGTCAAACAAAGTGGTTTGAGTATCTCAGAAACTGCTGATCTCCTGGGACTTTCACACACAACAGTCTCTGGATTTTACAGAGAGTGGTATGAAAACAAAGAAAGCATCCAGTGAGTGACAGGTCTGTGGATGCCTTGTTAAATGAGAGAGGTCAGACTTGCTCAAACTGACGAGAAGGTGACAGTAACTCAGATAACCACACATTACAACCATGTTGTGCAGAAGAGCATTTCTGAATGCACAACACGTTGAGCCTTGAACTGGATGGACTACAGCAGCAGAAGTACATGAAGATACAGAAACACTTAGTGGCCACTTTATTAGGTACCTCCTCCATGTAATCAAGTAGCCACTGAGTGTACTTCCAACTTCAATACCTCTTGCAACACAGATCAATCAAAGCAGAGCTCTTCCACATCCTGTGAGATGAAGTGAACTGGCATTGAGAATCAGAACAACACCACAAAATGCTGGTGGAATGCAGCAGACCAGGCAGAATCTATACGGAGAAGCACTGTCGACGTTTCAGGCAAAGACCCTTCGTCAGGACCGAAACGTCGACAGTGTTTCTCCTTATAGATGCTGCCAGGCCTGCTGTGTTCCACCAGCATTTTGTGTGTGTTGTTTGAATTTCCAGCATCTGCAGATTTCCTCGTGTTTGCTCTTGAGAATCAGAAGCAGGTTTATTATATGGCGTGAAATTTGTTGCATTGCAGTAGCAATAGATCATGATGACATAAAAATTACGATAAATTACAAGTTAAATAAATAGTGTGAAGGAATGGAATAATGAGGTAGTGTCATGGACCGTTCAGAAATCTGATGATGGAGAGAGAGTTTATTCACCTCCTTGTTACCTGAGTTTGAAGAAATGAATTCCTTTAAATATTGTTCTCTCATGTTGGATTTAGTTAGCTATGAACCGATGCTGGGTTGATTGATAGTTATTATGCATCTTTATGATTACTGTGCTTCACAATATGCCCGTTTTATTTAACAATATATTCTCAATTGTAATTTTTGTTGCATGGTTCAGGAGTTCTTGGAAAAATTTATGAACATTTCTAAGTACCATTCTCAAGTAGGCTAATCATTCATTTTAATACTTCTCAAGGACGCCATGACTGTGCATTGAAACAGTTTTTCAAGACTTGTATAGATGATTGAGTGCCAGAGGACAGAAAAGCATGAGCACAATACAGTTCAGTTATTCTTCATCCACACATTGCAGATATAGTGCTCACACTGAATTCTCAGATAACATGCTCTTTCTTAATGCAAAAAAAATGCTTTTGAAGACTCAGAGGCTCAAGCAGTAACCGTGGTGTTGATCCTAAACTGTCCAATTCCCTCGCAGATGCTGCTTAGCCTGTTGAATACCTCAAGCAGTCTGAGTTTTGCTCCAGATTCCTGCATTTGCGATCTCTTATGTCTCTCTGCTCTTTCTTTCTGTTTGTATCAGGACTAACCATTTATGATGATCTTTCTTCAATCCTTTATTGTTTCTTTCATTTGTATATGTAATACTCTGGTTTAAGACCATGCTTTATTTTATTAACACAGTTTTAATATTGAGCATTTGATTTTCTGCAGATCTTATCAATATCCAGATCTACATAACAAAAAGGTGAATTGAATTGAATTGACTTTATTACTTACATCCTTCATGAGGAGAAAAAATCTTTACATTATGTCTCCGTCTAAATGTGCAATTTATAGTAATATATAAAAATATTATGTACAACAGGACAGTCAATATAACATAGAAATACAGTTGTATCAGCATGAGTTAATCAGTCAGATGGCCTGGTGGAAGAAGCTGTCCCCGGAGCCTGTTGGTCCTGGCTTTTATGCTGCGGTACCGTTTCCCGGATGGAAGCAGCTGGAACAGCTTGTGGTTGGGATGACTTGGATTCCCAATGAACCTTTGGGCCTTTTTTACACACCTGTCTTTGTAAATGTCCGGAATAGTGGGAAGTTCACATCTACAGATGCGCTGGGCTGTCCACACCACTCTCTGCAGGGTCCTGCGATTGAGAGAAGTATAGTTCCCATACCAGGCAGCAGGAAATGATACAGCCAGTCAGGAACTCCCAGTCATTCCTAAAGTGTTCCTTTAATTACATTATACACTTAATAATATAGGCATTTTTCTTTATTTTGTTTGTTATAGTTTAAAATATTTTGTCAATACAATTTCAATCTAAGTCTATGCTTCTGTGAGTTAAATTATTGTTTCCTGGCAAACATTAAACTTGCATGGGAGTCTGTTAGTATTCATACAGGAAACAGTCTACTTTTCCCTTAGAAGAAGCATTCAAACTTTTATGTTTTGTGGTTACCTGAACTATATCCATCCCAGACCTGTTAATTTACTGGAAATGGCCTTTTCATTGTTATCCCCATGCATTGTAGGGTTATGTTGCTGTTAGTTTGTATTTATAGGAATAGCTAAATCATTATGAGCCTACAGTGAGGGCACTACATATATTCTGGCCTGTTCAAAGTTCAACATTCAAAGTACATTTATTATCAAAGTATGTATACTTTATCCAAACGTGAGATTCATCTCCTAACAGGCAGTCATGAAACAAAGAAACTCCAAAAGAAGCATAAATATATATATATATATATATATATTTAAAGACCATCTAACACTCGATGTGCAGAGAATAAGAACCACATCATGCTCAAAAAATAAGAACACATAAAAAAAGAAATAAAATAACCCATTAAAAAAGCGTCATAAACCAAATGTGCAATGCAAAAAGAAACATCATGCAAACAGTAAACACAAGCAGACAGTGTTTCTGAGCTGAAGTTGGCAAAGCGAGTCCCATAGTGAGGAAACACCTTGGATCAGCTTTGTGAACCAACCCCCACTTTGCCATCATGCGCCAGTGGACAAGGCTGTATCATAGTACTCGGACATCATTACAGTAACAACATATTTCACACACCACAAGATCATAATGCTATTTATGCATTCCCCCCGCCCCCAACCAAAGTTTCCATTGTAAAGACTTAAAGCAGTCAGTACTCTTCTGCGATTGGATTGGTCATTGGGCCAGAGATCCCGTGCATTGGTGAAAACTGTAAGAGTCAGCCCATCAAGTCTGCTCCACTATTCAACCATACCTCAACTTCTTAACCCCATCCTCCCCATAACCTTAACAATAAATTATCTACCCATTTCTGCCTTAAATATATCCAAAGACCAGGCTTCCATAGCACTCTGTGATAACAGATTCAGCAGATTCACCAAACTCTGCCTGCAGACATTCCTCCTCATCTCAGTTTTAAGGGGTAGTCCCGATATTCTGAGGCTATGCCCTCAGATCCTAGACTATCTTGCTAAAGAAAAATCCTCTCCATGTTCACTCTATGCAAGCCTTTCAACTGAGGTTAATTGTCCATTTAAAGGCTGTCAGACCCCTATTACACATCTTCCTTTGTTTCACGCATAGGCAAACAGACAGACATACTTTATTGATCCCGAGGGAAATTGGGTTTTGTTACAGCCGCACCAACCAAGAATAGTGAAGAAATATAGCAATATAAAACCATAAATAATTAAATAATAATAGGTTAATCATGCCAGGTGGAAATAAGTCCAGGACCAACCTATTGGCTCAGGGTGTCTGACACTCCGAGGGAGGAGTTGTAAAGTTTGATGGCCACAGGCAGGAATGACTTCCTATGACATTCAGTGTTACATCTCGGTGGAGTGAGTCTCTGGCTGAATGTACTCCTGTGCCTAACCAGTACATTATGGAGTGGATGGGAGTCATTGTCCAAGATGGCATGCAACTTGGACCGCATCCTCTTTTCAGACACCACCGTCAGAGAGTCCAGTTCCACCCCCATAACATCACTGGTCTTACAAATGAGTTTGTTGATTCTGTTGGTGTCTGCTACCCTCAGCCTACTGCCCCAGCACACAACAGCAAACATGATAGCACTGGCCACCACAGCCTCATAGAACCCATCTTATCTATAATCAGGACTAACTTGCCTTCTCTCTCTTTTTGTGGGTCTTTGACCTAAACCCTTAACTGACTTTTCTTTCCACAACTACTGCTGCCTGTACATTCAGCATCTCTGTTCTTTTTGTTTCAGATTCCAAACCCGTTTACTTGCTTTGTATTCTTCCATCAATGAATGATGAATAAAAAATTAGCACGGGGAAGAAGTCCAGAGGTTCTCCAAAAATCACAAGTGTCCTGGGACATTCCTTGGATGAATGCAGGAGTGAATTTAGGTCCAGCTGGAGGTGGGAATGTGCTGGCCCAAAGTAAAATATTGAGATGCAAGAGGCCAAGAGCCAGTTGTTCTGTGCAGAACCATCAGCATTAATCAGCTTAACTTGACCTATTTTTCCTACCACTCCATAAAGCATTCCAGTTTGTGTTCTTTTAACTAATAAACCAGTCTCCATTGTCCTGCACTTGCATTTGGTTGGAGATAATTCTGCAATTTAACATTTCATTATTCTCAACTATCTTCGAAACCTTTTCAAATATGGATAAAGCTTCTCTCATTACCAGGGTCCAGCCTCCAGCTCTTGTGTTTGCAAGCAAAAAAAATTTGGCTTTGAGGTTAAATTCAGAATCAAAATCAGGTTTAATATCATTAGTATATGTTATGAAATGTTATGCTATTGTGTCCGTACAATGTAATACATCATAATAAAAACTGTAAATTACAGTACAGTACAGTACAGTACAGTACAGGTATATATTTTTACAGTATAAATGTTGGCGTGTGGCCAAGTGGTTAGGCGTTGGTCTCGTGATCTGAGGGTCACTGGTTCAAGCCTCAGCTGCGGCAGCGTGTTGTGTCCTTGAGCAAGGCACTTAACCACACATTGCTCTGCGACGACATCAGTGCCAAGCTGTATCGGCCTAGTGCCCTTCCCTTGGACAACATCGGTGGCGTGGAGAGGGGAGACTTGCAGCATGGGCAACTGCTACCCAGGCCTGCGCCCTGGAAACTTTCCAAGGCGCAAATCCATGGTCTCACGAGACTAACGGATGCCTTTATATATTTTTAAAAGTTAAATTAAATAAGTAGTGCAAAAAGCGAAAAGAGAAGTTGAAGATGATTAGTGGAACTCAAATGTCCTTATGACGGTGGTGAGCCATCTGCTCAAACCACTGCTTTCCTTCTGGTGAGGATACTGCCACACGCTGTTGGGTAGAGAATTAAATGATTTTGACCAAGTAATGATGAAAGAATAGCAATATATTTCCCAGAAAAGATGATGCTGAAAATGACTGGGCCTGGAATTATGCTCAAAAGAACCTTTGCCATGATGTCCCAGGGTCAAGGTGATAGAATGCCAAAAAAAAAACTGCTATCTTTCTGTATGTAAGATATGACTAATCTCTGGAGAGTTTTCTCTTAGATGCAATCTGACTTCTGATTTACCAGGGTTTCTTGATACCACACCTGGTTAGATTCTAAAGAAGAATATGCTGGCATTGGAGAGGGTCCAGAGGAGGTTCGCAATAATGATACTGGGAATGAACGTGTTAACTAACGAGGAGAGTTTGATGGCTCTGGGCCTGTACTCACTGGAATTTGGAAGAATGAGGGGGGAATCTCACAGAAACCTGTTGAATATTGAAAGGCTTTGACAGAGTGGACACAGGGAGGATGTTTCCTATAGTGGAGGAGTCTAGGACCAGAAGGAACAGTCCCAGAATAGAGGGATGTCCCATTTAGAATGGAGATGAGGAAGATTTCTTTAGACAGAGGGTGGTAAATCCGTTGAATTCATTGCCACAGACAGCTGTGAAGGCCAAGTTATTGGGTATACTTAAAGCTGAGGTTGATAGGTTATGGGGAAATGGCAGGACAATGGGATTAGGAGTTGGGAGTGAGAATAGACGAACATGATGGAATGGAGAAGCAAACTCGGTGGGCCGTATGGCCTAATTCTGCTCTTACATCTTATGGTCTTCAACTACCTTGATTTCAAGGGTAGTCAATCTCATCTCATCTCTGTAATGAGCTCTTTGATCGATGCTTGGACCAAAGCTGTGATGAGGTCTGGAATCAAATTGCTTCCAGATTCTTTCTCCAGAGGGTAGCGAATCTTTGAAATTCCCAATTCAGGAGTTTTATTGCACTTCTTCATGGAGTATGTTCAAGAAAGTGATTGATTGAGTTTTAGATATTAAAGGAATCGAAGAATATGAGGTTAGTGCAGGAAACAGCTGTAAAGTGTATATCAACCAAAATCTTCACAAATGACAGACCAGATAATTGGGAATGGGAAGGTGAGATGTCCTGACTATCCTTGGCCATCCCTACTCCCAGGATGAAACCCAATGCAAACTGAAGAAGCAACACTTTATATTTTGCCAGGGTAGTCTCCAACCCAATGTCATGAATATTGAGCTTTCCATTTTAAGGCAAACCGCCCTTACTACCTGTTAGCACCCCGCTCTCCTCTTATTTCTGTACCCCTCCCCACCCCAGCCTCCCCTCTTACCCATCTTTGTCCCCTTCCTCATCATGGCTCCAACCACCCACTTCACACACAAGCTAGCCCCCAGCCCCAAACACCCTGCTGGTTCCAAATGTTATTCACTTTTCCCTTCTCCTCTAATGGTTCCCATTCTCTCCATTTAGTTATCCATATCCAGATCCATAGTGTTTTGTGTTCTGGTTATCTCCCTCCAGAAACTATTTGTTCATCTTCATATTCCCCTCCACTTTTCGTTGTTTGTTTTTCTTTTCTTTCTCTTCTCTCTGTCTGCCTCCATCGTTCTCCCATCACAATCTTCCACCTCCACCCCTGCTCACCTCCCCTACCTGAAACTACCTGCCTATCATTTTTCACCCCTCCTCAGTCCACCAATCACCTCAGAATCCTTTCTTTTCACCTCCCTTTTCTACGCTAGCCACCTCTGCTCTCCTCTCTCTATCCTGAAGCAGGGTTTTGAATTGAAATGTCAACAACTTCTTTTCTCCCGACAAATATCCCCATAATGTTTCTACATCATGCTCATCATTATTCTTAGCCAACAATGTATGAAATATGTGTTCTGCTTACTTCCTTCCCACTACATTTCTACTTTAAATTTCTTCAGCCATTGTTCTGCCCAAATGGATCTATTTATTTTTAAGTTACGCTGTAAATTTACACTATCTCTTAAGATTCCATTCTCCCTTTTGGTTTGGAGTCTGAAAATATGACTACTTTGCATTGAGTTCTGGATTCCAAATCATTGATGTAAATTAGAAACAGTAGTGGTCCCAGCTCTCTGCCCTGGGGCACCTGCTGCCTCACACTACCATCTGGTGACAATCAGCTTCTTTTTCCTCCCCTTTTCTCTAGATAATTTGTATCCATGGAAATGCCGTGTTTAAAAAAAAATCACGTCAAGCATGAATAAAGCATAGTCTAGAATTCCGTCGTTAAAACTTCTGTATCACACTAGTTCAATCTGTAAGCATTTCTTAAAACGTGGATTTGATCCTAACCTTGAGTGTTTTCTGTGTGGAGCTTGTACGTATTGTTGTGACCGTGTGATCATTTTCTCATGGACGCTTCCACACTCAAAGGACATGCCGGACACTATTAATCCACCCCGCCACCACTACACTTAGCGTCACTTTACGAGGGTGATTGATAAATTCGTGGCCTAAGGTAGAAGGAGTCGATTTTAGAAAACCCAGCATATTTATTTTTCAACATAGTCCCCTCTACATTTACACACTTAGTCCAGCGGTCATGGAGCATACAGATCCCTTCTTTGTAGAAATCAGCATTTTGGACCTCCAGAAGTGGTCCACAGCAGGGGTGATTGACAAGTAAGTGGCCTAAGGTAGAAGGAGATGAGTTATTAACTTCAAACTTTTTCCGTTATCACTCAAAGAGTTGAACTGCATGTGCATGTAACGAGAGCTGTATTTTATTGTGTTCTAGTTTGGGATATATACTGAGGAAAGAGAAGTTTGAACATCTTGCAGTGATGGGGAAAATTGTTGGAAGAAAGTCACAGTCGACAGGGCATGACATTCATGAGTTACATCAAGGGGTGGACAGGCAAAAGTTTTGAAGAGCTTATTAGAACTTCCAAGATTAAAGATAGATGGAAGACCATGATTGCCTATGTTATACAACACAGTACATAATGACAATGATCATCGTGTCTTATGGTTTCTATGTTTACTATTTTCTTAATGCTGAATCGGATCCAGAGTAACAATTAGTTTGTTCTCCTTTACACTCGTATACTGAAGAATAACAATCATCAGTCTTGGATCTTGAAGGTCATTGGCTGTATATATTTCAGATTTCAGGTTTCAGATTTATTTATTACATGTACACTGAAACATAGAGGGAAAGATGTAATTTGCGTTAGCAACCAACCAACCTCCCTAAGGATGTGTTGAATGCAGCGTGGAAGTATTCTACAGCCACAGATTCCTGTGCCGAGATAGCACGCCCACCATGTTCAGCAGAACAACACAAGCAAGAGTAGCAACAACAACAACAACATCGGCAAAACACACACCTTCTCACACACACAACAACAACAACATCGGCAAAACACACCCCTTCTCACACACACTGACAGAACTCCATCCCTTCCTGTTGATTAATGGCAAACAAGCCAAGAAGAGGAGTTGATGGGCATGAAAGAAGGAATGAGGTGCAGTGACACCAGGAAATAAGAGAGACTGGACAGATTACTCTGCAAGAGCTAGCATAGACTCAATCAACTGAATGGACTCCTTCTGTGTCATTGTAAATTGCTAGACCTTTGAACACGTTTTTGATTTTGTTTCCATTATTTTTAAATCCGTTTTTAGTTCTGTACGCATCTGTGAAAAGAAAGATGCTACCATCTGGCATTGAAAGGTAAATAGCTGCAATTGAAGATTTCTGAAATGGATCCCTTGCGACTGAGCAGTATTTGGATTGCAGTTTAAGATATAGATCAATGCTCTTCTCTGTAATCTGTGCAATTTTCAAATATTATATTCCATGCTATTCTGCCTCACAAATAAATAAATACTATAAAATTATATGAAAATTAAAAGAAGGATTTATTTCTTGTATTTAATCACTTTCCTATAAAAAGTAGTGGATACAGCCCAGTCCATCACAGGTAAATCACTCCTCATCATTGAGCACATCTACATGGAATGCTGTCACAGGAAAGCAGCATCGATCATCCGAGACCCCCACTATGCAGGCCATACTCTTCTTCTCTCTGCTACCATCAGGAAGAAGGTACAGGAGCCTCAGGACACACACCACCAGGTTCAGAAATAGCTATTACCCCTCAAACATCAGGCACTTGAATCAAATGTTCACTCAATATCATTTGCCCCATCATTGTTCCCACAACTGGACTCACTTTCAATCTCATGTTCTGGATATTTTATTATTATTATTATTATTATTATTATTATTCTTTTGTAGCTGCTAAGTTTGTTGTCTTCTGCACTCTGGTTGAATGCCCTAGTTGGTGCGGTCTTTCATTGATTCTCTTATAGTCATTATTCTAGATTTTTAAGTATGCCCACAAGAAAATGAATCTCAGGATTATATACGGTGACATATATGTATTCCGATAATAAAATTTACTTGAACTTTGAACTTTAACATGCAAAGCCCATGTTCAGAATCTACCATTAAGGGTGTGAATTTAATCAGTTAGCAATCTGAAATAAAACTACGTTTCAGAAGTTGATCTTTGTTTATGTTTCACAGTTTGCGATTAAATTTGATACTTCATTAAAGCTATCTTACTGAGCTTTACATCCCACTTCTAAACTTATTTGTCTTTTCTCTTCTTGAGTGCCTGATTGAACATTACCCATTTGGTAAGAGGTTTGACCAATTGTCCTAAAGTCAGCTCTGCCTGCATTGTGTCAGTTTGTTACATTCCTGTGGACCCTCCCAGGATATTTTCAACATTAGAGACCCAATGTAAATGCTTGCTGTTACTTGGATATGTGCACCCACTGCCTACATAGTGGAGGAAGTGACCTCATGAGCCGAGAGTGACAGGAGTTACACGTTAATGAAAGAAGCTCACCAAATACTGAAACAAGTGGTAAAATGACGAAGAAACATTTTAACAAAGGTGCAGAGAATGATTTGAGGAAGGAGGTATCTTGACCACAACATTAGAATAGAGAAGCTAGGGTTGTTCACCTTTAGAGCAATAAAGGCTGAGGGAAGATTGGCAGGAAGGAGAGATAACTTTGAGAAAACAGTTTAAGACCTCCACAGAAAGAGCAAGGGGATGGGACTCAATCTGCTGGAGACTAGATAGATTTGAAAGACTCAATGGTCCCCCTCTGTCTCATTTCTATGATTCTACTAAAATAAATTTCCAAAGACCAGAGTTGCTAAGCTATTAATTCTGGAGTGATTCCCAGGTCTATACCGGGAATCCTTCATGTTTTGACTGCATTACAGTTATTAATGGAAAGTAAAATCAAGGTAGCAGTATGGAGATACGTCTCTACCAAAGGAAGTGAAAGACGTTCCTTCCCTCCATTGGCCTACAGGTCACCCTTGGGCAAGGTCCAGCACCTACTTGGTCCCCCTCCCCCAGTCAGGCTCACATCAGCGCCGTGGGAGCAGGTGGTGGACGGTCGTATGAGCAGCTGGTGCATATCACAAGTCCAGGTCATCTGACCGCTGATGCCAGGCAGACAATCCCTGAAGAGTATTGATAATGGCCCAGAAGAAGACAATGGGAAACCACTTCTGTAGTTATGTACATACAACACAGCACATGATGATGATGATGATGAATATTTGAGGAAGAGGTTCTCAATCAGCAAGTCCATTATTTAGTGAATCAAGTGGCAACAGAATTTTATTGGTTCATTCTTCTTTGTAAATCTATTTCAGAAATTTGAAGGTTTTTTTAAATTTTGCAGATATTATCCTTGGAATAAAAATCAAAACCATCATTGAGGGAGTTCTGTGGAAAATGAAAGATATATGGCGGATGAGGAAGAATCAACCTAGAAGTTTGTCCTTTATACAGTATCTATAAAAGGTATTTCCACACCCCCCAGGAAATGTTCATGTTTTATTGTTTTATAACATGGAATCACAATAGATTTAATTTGGATTTTTTGACACTGATCAACAGAAAGACTCTTTCATCTCAAAATGAAAACAGATCTCTACCTAGTGATCTAAATTAATTACAATTATAAACACAAAATAATTGATTGCATAAGTATTCACCACCTCCCTTTAATATGACACACCAAAACATCACTGGTGCAGCCAATTGATTTTAGAAATCACATAATTGGTTAAATGAAGATCACGTGTCTGCACTCAAGGTGTTTCAATTGATTGTGGTTAAAAATACACCTGTAGCTAAATGGTCTAACTGCTGCTGAATCAGTATCCTGACAAAAACTACACCATGAAGACAAAAGAACACTCCAAGCAACTTTGCAACACAATTATTTTGAAAAGCCCAAGTCAGAAGATGGATGCAAGACAATTTCCAAGTTGCTGACTGTCCCTTGGAGTACAGTTAAGTCAATGATCAAGAAATGGAAAGAATATGGTGCAGCTGTAAATCTGCCTAGACTATAGGTCCTCAATAATTGAGTCCCCGTGCAAGAAAGGGACTATTAAGGGAGGCCCAAGAAACCTATGACAACTCTGGAGGAGTTATGAGCTTTAGTGGCTGAGGTGAGAGAGACTGCACATATAACAACTGTTGCCCAGGTGTTTCACCAGTTACAGCTTTAGAGGAGAGTGGTAAAGAGAAAGCACTGTTGGAAAAACTCGCATGAAATCTTGACTAGAGTTTGCCAGAAGTCACGTGGGAGACTCTGAAGTCAGCTGGAAGAAGTTTCTATGGTCTGATGAAACCAAAATTGAGCTGCTTGGCAATAAGACTAAACACTATGTTTGGCATAAGCCAAACACTGCACATCATCAAAAACACAGCATCCCTACCGAGAAGCACGGTGGTGGCTGCATCATGCTGTGGGGATGCTTCACTGCAGCAGGCCCTGGAAGGCTTGTGAAGGTGGAGAGCAAAATGAATGCAGCAAAATACAAGGAAATCCTGGTGGAAAACCTGATGCAGTCTGCCAGAGAACTGTGATTTAGGGGGAGTTTTGTTTTTCAACAAGACAATGACTCTAAGCATAAAGCCAAGGCTACATTGGAATGGCTTAAAAACAAAGTTGATGTCCTGGAGTGGACAAGTCAGAGTCTTGACCTCAATTCAATTCAGAATTTGTGGCTGGACTTGAAAAAGGCTCTTCATTCATGATCTCCATGTTATCTGACAGAGTTTGAGCAGTTTTATAAAGAAGTAAGGGGGGGAAATTGCAGTGTCCAGGTGTGCAAAGCTGATAGGGGACCTATCCACAGAGACTCGGGCTGTAATTGCTGCCAAAGATGCATCTACTGAATACTGACTTGAAAGGGTGAGTAATTAAGCAATTGGTTATTTTGTTTTGTATTTCTAATTAATTTAGATTACTTTGTAGAGATTTGTTTTCACTTTGGCATGAAAGAGTCTCTTTCTGTTAATCAGGGCTTTTTTTTAACAAAAAAACAACTAAATTGATTCACAGTGGATTTAATGTTGTAACACAATAAAACATGAAACCTTGCAAGAGGCTGTGAATACTTTTTAGGTATTGTATGTAAACATTAATAATCATGCCTTACAATTCCTTTTCCCCTGCATCTAGGTGATGGGTGTGAATGAAGTCCACAAGACCATAATAAATAGAAGCAGGATTAGGCCATTCTGCCCATCGAGTCTGCACTGCCATTCCATTATGACTGATCCTGGATCCCAATCACTCCCATACACCTGCCTTCTTGCCAGATCCTTTGATGCCCTGACCAATCAGGAAATAATCAACTTTCACCTTAAATATACATATAGAATTGGCCTTCACCATAGTCTGTGGCGTAGCATTCCAGCTTCCCTATTCTGGCTAAAAAAAATTCTTTCTCACCTCTGTTCTAAAAGATTGCCCTGACTTTTGAGACTGTGCCCTCTAGTTCTGGATACCCCCACCATACAGAACATTCTCTCCACATCCACCCCATTTAGTCCTTTCAAGATTCAGTAGGTTTCAGTGAGATCCTATGCATTCTTCTAAGTTCCAGTGAGTACAGGCCCAAAGAAGCCAAGTGCTCTTTATATGTTAACCCCTTCAATCTCAGAATTGTCCTTCTGAACATCCTCTGATCAATCCAATGAGAAAACATCCTTTCTAAGATATGAGGCCCAAAACTGTTGCCAATACACCGAGTGCAGCTTTACCAGTAGAGGCTCGGCATTATCTCCTTGCTTTTATATTCTTTTCCCCTTGAGATAAGTGCCAACATTGCATTTGCCTTTTTTACCACAGTCTCAACCTTCTGGGAGTGTCGTATGAGGACTCCCAAGTCCCTCTGCATGTCTGATGCTTGAATCTACTCCCCATTTAGATAATGGCCCACACTATTGTTTTACCAAAATGCAGTATCGTACATTTCCCGGCACTCTAGTCCATATGCCACTTTTTTTGCTATTCTTCCAATTTGTCTAAGTCAAGCTGCAAATCCATTGCTTCCTCAGCACTACCTACCCCTCCACCTATCTTTGTATCATCCACAAACCCATCAATTCTTCAGTGATTCAGGAACAGCTTCTTCCCTTTTGCCACCTGATTCCTAAATGGACATTGAACCCTTGGACTCTACCTCACTTTTTTAATATATAGTATATTTGTTTTCTGGGTAAATTAACAAATCATGCATTATACATAAACTGTATAAAGTATATTGAATAAAATATAGCAAACACAAGGAAATCTGCAGATGCTGGAAGTTCAAACAACAACACACACAAAATGCTGGTGGAACACAGCAGGCCAGGCAGCATCTATAGGGAGAAGTGCTGTCGACGTTTCGGGCCGAGACCCATTCTCGGGTCAAGAATTCCCATTCTGATATGTCTATCCATGGCTTCCTCTATTGTCAAAATGAATCCAAACTCGGGTTGGAGGAACAACACGTATACTGGCTGGGTAGCCTCCAACCTGATGACATGAACATTGACTTATCTAACTTATGTTAATGCCCCTCCTCCCCTTCTTACCCCATCCCTGACATATTTAGTCGTTTGGCTGTTCTCCATCTCCCTCTGGTGCTTCCCCCCCGCCCCTTCTCCTGAGGCCTCCTGTCCCATGATCCTTTCCCTTCTCCAGCTCTGTATCATTTTCTCCAATCATCTTTCCAGCTCTTAGCTTCATCCCACCCCCTCTGGTCTTCTATCATTTTGCATTTCCCCCTTCCCCCCCCCCCCCCCCGCTACTTTCAAATTTCTTACTATCTTTCCTTTCGGTTAGTCCTGACAAAGCGTCTCGGCCCGAAACATCGACAGCGCTTCTCCCTATAGATGCTGCCTAGCCTGCTGTGTTCTACCAGCATTTTGTGTGTGTTGAATAAAATTTACTTATTTTCTTCTATATTATGTATTGCATTGAACTGCTGCTACTAAGTTACTGAATTTCACATCACATGCTGGTGATAATAAACCTGATTCTGATTGTGATTATCTAAATCATTGACTAACACTGTGAAAAGTAGTGGTCCCAATACTGACCCCTGAGGATCACCACTAGATACTGGTAGTCAACCAGAAAAGTTCCCTTTTATTTCTACTCAGTGCCTCCTGCCTGTCAGCTGTTCCTCTAGTCATGCCAGTATCTTTACTGTAATGCCATAGTATTTTATCTTGTTGAGCAGCCTCATGTGTGGCATTTTATCAAATTCTTTCTGAAAATCCAAGTAAATGACACCGTTGCCTCTTTGTCTGCCCTGCTTGTTACTTCCTCAAAGAACTCTAACAGGTTTGTCAGGCAAGATTTCCCTTCACAGAACCAAGGTGCATTTCACTTATTAAAAACATAGAAAACCTACAGCACAATACAGGCCCTTCAGCCCACAAAGTTGTACTGAACATGGCCCTACCTTAGAAATTACTAGGCTTACCCATAGCCCTCTATTTTTCTAAGCTCCATATACCTATCCAGAAGTCTCTTAAAAGACCCTATCGTATCTGCCTCCACCACCATTGTTGGCAGCACATTCCACACACTCACCACGTGAGTTTTAAAAAAAAACTTACCCCTGACATCTCCTCTGTACCTACTCCCCAGCACCTTAAACCTGTATCCTCCTGTGGCAACCATTTCAGCCCTGGGAAAAAGCCTCTGACAATCCACACGATTAATGCCTCTCATCATCTTATACACCTCTATCAGGTCACCTCTCGTCCTCCGTTGCTTCAAGGAGAGAAGGTCTGAAAGTATTCTGAAACCTTATCCTTAATAATAGACTTCAACACTTTCCCAACCACTGAGATTAAGCTAACTGGCCTATAATTTCCTTTCTTTTACCTTCCTCCCTTCTTGGAGTGGAGTGACATTTGCAATTCTCCAGTCTTCTGGAACCAGGCCAAAATCAAGTGATTCTTGAAAGGTCATGAACTATGTATCTGTTATCTCTTCAGCAAGCTGTCTCTGGACTCTGGGATGTAGTTCATACAGTCCAGGATGACTTGTCCACCTCAAGTCCTTTGAGTTTGATGAGCATTTTTTCTTTGTAATAGCAATGGCAGTCACTCCTGTTCCCTGACACTCACAGACCTCTGCCTCATTGCTATGGTCTTCCATTGTAAAGATTAAAGCAAAATACTTAAGTTAATCTGCTGTTCCTTTGTCCACATTACTACCTCACAGTCATTATTTTCTAGTCATCTGATATCAGCTCTCATCTCCATTTTACTCCTTATAATTGAAAAAACTTTTAGTATCCTGCCTTGTATTATTGGCTAGTTTGCCATTGTGTTTCAGATCCAAGAGGACATTGCTTTGTGGATCCAGAACTGGCTTTCCCACAGAAGGCGAAGAGTGGTTTTAAATGGGTCATATTCTGCACGGAGGTCAGTGACCAGTGGTGTGCCTCAGAGATCTGTTCTGGGACCCCTGCTCTTCATGATTTTTATAGGTTGGAGGTGTTATGGATATTGTGAAGGGCTGTCAGAGTTTACAGCTGGACATTAATAAGATGCAAAACTGCTAAGATGTGGTAGATGGCGTTCAACCCAGATAAGTGTGAGGTGGTACATTTTGGTAGGTCAAATATGTTGGTAGAATATGTATAGTATTAGTAGTAAGACTCTTGGCAGTGTGGAGGATCAGAGGGATCTTGGGGTCTGAGTCCATAGGACGCTCAGAGCTGCTGCGCAGGTTGACTCTGTGGTTAAGGCGGTATACGGTGCATTGGCCTTCAACAATTGTCAGATTGAGTTTGGGAGCCAAGAGGTAATGTTGCAGGTCTATAGGACCCTGGTCAGACCCCAAATGGAGTACTGTGCTCAGTTCTGATCGGCTCACTACAGGAAGGATGGGGAAACCATAGAAAGGGTGCAGAGGAGATTTACAAGGCTGTTGCCTGGATTGGGGAGCATGCCTTATGAGAATAGGTTGAGTGAACTTGGCCTTTTTTCATTGGAGTGACGGAGGATGAGAGGTGACCTGATAGAGGTGTACAAGATGATGAGAGGCATTGATTTTGTGGATAGTCAGAGGCTTTTTCCCAGGGCTGAAATGACTAGCATGAGAGGGCACAGTTTTAAGGTGCTTGGAAGTAGGTATAGAGGAGATGCCTGGGGTGAGTTTTTTTACAGAAAGAGTGGTGAGTTCATGTAATAGGCTGCCAGCAACGGTGGTGGAGGCGGATTAGAAACTCCTTTAAGAGATTCCTAGATAGGTACATGGAGCTTAGAAAAATAGAGGGCTATGGGTAACCCTAGGTAATTTCTCAGGTAAGGACATGTTCAGCATAGCTTTGTGGGCCGAAGGGCCTGTATTGTGCTGTAGGTTTTCTATGTTTTCCCTTCTTGTAGCTTTTTTAGTTATCTTTTGTTGGATTTTTAAAGCTTCCCAATCATCCAACTTCCCGCTCACTTTTGTTTCCTTGTATGCCCTTTCCTTGGCTTTTATGCTGTCCTTAACTTCTCTTGTCAGCCACTGTTTCCTACCCATGCTATTTGAGAACTGTTTCTTCTGTGGGAAATCTCTATCTTGCACCTTATAAACTATTCCAGAAACTTCAGCCACCTCTGGTCTGTTGTCATCCCTGCCAGTGTCCTCCTCCAATTCAGTTGGGCAAGCTCCTCTCTCATGCCTCTGGAATTCCCTTTATTCCATTATGTTACTGATACGTGTGACCTGTGCTTCTGCCTCTCAAACTGCAATATGAATTCTGTCATTTTATGATCACTGCTTCTTAAAGGTTCCTCAAGATCTGGGTTATTACTCAATACCCAATCTACGTTTGTAAGATGTCCCTTCCCCGAGGAGGCTCAAGCACAAGCTGATCTAAAAATCCATCTCGTAGGCTTTCTGTCAATTCCTTCTCTTGCGATCTAACACCAACCTGATTTTCCAAATCCCGTTGCATCTTGAAGTCTCCCCATTACAACTGTCAGTGTCTTATTGCGTGCCTTTTCCAGCTTCCTTTGCCATCTCCACCCCACATCTTGGCTACTATTTAGAGACTTGTATATAATTTCCATGTTTCTTTTACCATTGTAGTTTCTTAACTCCACCCACTTTCTCAGACCAGATGTCACCACTCTCTCAAGATGCAATTTCATCTCCTGCCAACAGAGCCACACCACCACCTATGCTTTGCTGCCAGTCCTTTCAATACAAATTATATCCTTTGATGGCTGCCTTTCAGCCACAAATCAGCGATGCCCACAACATCATACTGACTAATCTCTAATTCCACCAAGAGTTCATCCACCTTATTCTGAATGCTACAGACCTAAATACAACAATTTCAGTCCTGTATTCTTCAACCTTTTGAATTTTGCTTCTATGGTAAAATTTAAGTTTTTGTTCTGCCTGCATTTGCACCCAGTC
The DNA here is from genome assembly GCF_030144855.1 of Hypanus sabinus. Classification (NCBI taxonomy): domain Eukaryota; kingdom Metazoa; phylum Chordata; class Chondrichthyes; order Myliobatiformes; family Dasyatidae; genus Hypanus; species Hypanus sabinus. The sequence goes on from NC_082714.1 coordinate 153,255,425, forward strand.
ATTGGCTTGTCCTTCCTTGTATTCACCTTGCATCCATCATCAACTTGCAAACCTGCTGGCTCATTCTCAGATCTATTATGCTGGTTCCCATCCCACTACCATATTAGTTTAAACCTCTCCCGACAGCTCTAGTAAAGCTGCCCGCAAGATTATTGGTTCCCCCTTGGATTCGAGTACAACCCATCCCTTTTGTACAGGTCTCACCTGGCCCAGAAGAGAATCTAATCATCCAGATATCTGAATCCATGCCCCTTACTTCAATTCTTCAGCCACACATTTATTTGTCACCTCATTCTATTCCTATCCTCACTGTCACGTGGCATAGGCAGCAATCCCGCAATCACTATTCTTGGCTTCTCAGTTTCCGATGGAACTCCTTGTATTTTTTTAGGAGCTCCTCTCTTTTTTTTTCTACCCATGTCATTGATAGCAATATGTACCACAACTTCTGGCTGGTCACCCTCCCTTTTCATGTTAATAGATTTTCTGCTGTGTCTGCTCAGTACTCCAATCAATGTCATTAATATCTCTGGAGATTAGTATATTGTAACTACCTTGTAGTCATTCATAATTTCATTTCTTATTCATTATAACTGTGCCAGCTCCATGATTAGTCCATTGATGGCTCCAAAGTAATATTAAGTGTTCTATTTAAGTTTGAATGGGGTTGTAGTTTTTTTTCAAGAGGATATAAATAAAACACAAACGCTAGTGTTTCTGGCTTTTTTTAATTTCATGGGCTCCTACTATTAACTGGAGGGTCCGTGAACCCCAAATGAGAACCTCCTTAGATGGAGGCTAACGAAGGGTCTTGGCCTGAAACGTCAACTCTTTATTTCTTTCCATTGATGCCTGCTGACCTGTTGAGTTCCTTCAGTATTTTATAAATAAAATATATTTAAGTTAGGGCAGGAAATTACCTAACCTAATGAATTTTGCTTCTGAATTCTTAGTGAATAGATCTAGTCCATTGATGCAAAGTGACCATCACTAATCAAGATTTGAACAGAGTGAAGCAGGAAGATGATTCATTTAAGATCTCTCGCCGTCCCTGAAAAGATGATCCAATGTTTGCAGACATTCACATCAGCCTAATCAAAACCAGCTCACCTTCAGGTATGTCTCACATGTGGAGTAAAAGATTCCCAAGAATTCAGTCAAACAAATACTGTTTAAGATCATGAGTACCTTCCTAGCTTGTTGGTTGTATACTTCTTGGCTTGACTGTGGTGGGGTTTGAAGTTTGAAATTTAATCTAAATCTAGCCTTTTTTTTTGCTAAGGTCTTTGAATCACAAAAAATGTTCCTGAAATATAAAGTTGTGAAGTGGCAGGGGTTTTTTAAAATGGTACCAGATTCGAATGCAGTGTAAAATTGATTAAAGTTGTGGTCAATACCTCACCGATGCAGTGTATTTAAAATTGAACTTAGACACAATATGAATGTCTGCAGCTTTTCACGAATGAAAAATTCTAAATATAATCTCTAAAAGACACCAAATCTTTCAGAACAGTATGTTCTTTATTACAGATGAGAAAAATAAAATTTGCCAAATAACAACACAAATTCACTATGCTGCTTTCCTTCCTTGAAAGAAAAATGAAATGAGTGTTCTTTACATAAGTACACGTTCAGTTTCTTATTGTGCTTGGTGCTACTTAACTGCATTGAGTCTGGTACTTTCTTATGACATTTTGATTGCGCTAGCTGTTGACTTCTGTCTTGTCTCCAGTGGTGTTAAATCCACCTCAGAAATAAATTTATCAGCACGTTTCTTCAGCTCGTTGAGCACTTTGCTCACTACAATCATTTTGTCAGCACGGTCTGACCTTGTTTCCAATTCGTACCAAATATCAATTCCGATCATAGACACATGCTGTCTCATCAATACCCACTTCTGCATGTCATAGTTAATCATCACTCCCACTGTTTCACTGAGATTTACTTCTCATTGCCTCTTCCACTCACATTTGTTTCACACTGCCTCCTCAATCTCTTTTCCAAGCTAAGCCGTGCCAAGTGCAAGCAACTTTGGAAATCAATGATGTGAAACCTGTGAAAGAATGTGGTGTTGTGCAATACTAAAAAAGTTAGCCAACCAGTGATTCATTGTCAAACAGGAACAATCTGGGAAAACCAACCTTCAAATCTCCTTTTAAAACACATGCAGATTTTCTAGCTGCACTTTTGGAGGCAGGACTGGATATAAAGGAATCCACGAAGCTTGAACCTTAATGACCTTAGCTATAGTGTACTGTTGCACTAACTCCACAGATATACCATGTGTGACAATGATCCATCTGAATGGCAGAGGATGTCAGAGGTCAAAATTGAAGTAAATTTATTATCATAATGCATGCTTTAACAGAGGAGCAGAATGAGGGGGACTGTTTGGCCGATTGAGTCTACTTCATTTCTTACTGGTTGATCCATTTCCCTCTGCCCCAATCTCCTGCCTTCTCCCTGTATCCCATCGTGCCCCAACTAATTAAGAATCAATCAATCTTTACCTTAAATATACCCAATGATTTGGCTTCCATAGCTGCCTGTGGTGATGAATTCCAGATTGACCACTCTCTGGCTAAAGAAATTCCTCCTCCCCTCCATTCTGAAAGGACACCCCTCTATGCTGAGGCTGTCCTCTGGTCTTGGACTCAACCCACTATAGGAAACATCCTCACCACATCCACTCTATTCCAAGCTAGTATATGTTACCATATACTACCTTGTGATTAATTTCTTGTAGGCATTTGCAGGTAAGTAAAGAAAAACAATAGAACTTGTGGAAAAACTATGCATAAACAAAGACTGGCAAACAACTAATATGCAAAAGAGGACAAATTGTGCAACTTTAAAAAAATAAATAAATAAGAATTTGAGTTGTAGAGTCCTTGAACATGAGTGTATAGATTATGGAATCCGTTCAGAGTTGTGAGTGATGTTTTCCACACCGGTTCAGAAACCCATTGGTTCTTGGGTAGTAACTGTTCCTGAACCTGATGGTGAGGAAGCTAGGCCTCCTGCATCTTCTTGCTGAAAACAGCAGCAAGAAGAGAGCATGACCTGGATGATGGGGTTCTTTCATGATGCATGCTGCTTCTTTGTGGCAGCGCACCTTATCTATGTGCTCAGTGGTGCCAAGGATGCAAACGTGTGTATATATGCACAGCTCCAATGCCATATTGCTGATGATGAGGATGTACCTTATGAGAATAGGTTGAGTGAAATTGGCCTTTTCTCCTTGGAGCGATGGAGGATGAGAGGTGACCTGATAGAAGTGTATAAGATGCTGAGGGGCAGGCATTGGTCGTGTGGATAGTCAGAGGCTTTTTCCAGGGTTGAAATGGTTAACACAAGAGGGCAAAGTTTTAAGGTGCTTGGAAGTAGGTACCGAAGGGTTGTCAGGGGTAAGTTTTTCACACAGCGGTGGGTGCATGGAATGCACTGCTGGTGGCATAAGCGGATACAATAGGGTCTTTTAAGAGCCTCTTAGATAGGTACATGAAGCTTAGAAAAATAGAGGGCTATGCACTAGGGAAATTCCAGGCAGTCTCTAGAGTAGGTTACATGGTCGGCACAACTTTGCGGGCCGAAGGGCCTGTAATGTGCTGTAAATTTCTATGTTCTATACCACTGTCGTAGACCGAAATAAAGGCAATGAATCTGCATACAAGAGGGAGATTGATTATCTGGCTGAGTGGTTCCACAACAAAAGCCTGTTACTTAATGTCAGCAAGACCAAGGATTCATTGGTCCTATGAGTAGGCCGGCAAGAAAATGAATCCAGGGTTGTATATCGTGACATATTGTATATGTACTTTGATAATAAACTTACTTTGACCTTTTGAACATGCCTCAGTCTGAGTGATTACAGTCCTCTGAACAGCAGTGCATTATCTCCCAAATAGTTCGACTCATTTATGCAGAAGATCTTTCCTCCACATTCTTAGTCTCCCAAGTCCACAAAACTTGTTTCCACTTCCCATTTTCTCAAGATCCATGAACTGGAGTGTCCCCAAAGATCCACTTTCTCTTGATGAACCTATTTCTGCCTCCCCTCAACTCCTCTTGGTGTCAAAGTTCAAAGTAAATTTATTAAAGTGCATGTATGTCACCATATACAAGCCTGGGATTCATCTTCTTGCGAGCATACTCAATAAATCCATAATAGAATTGTAATCATAATAGAATTAAAGACTGCACTAGTTCAGGCATTCAACTAGTGTGCAAAAGACAATAAGCTATACCAATACAAAAAGGAAGTAGTAGTAATAATAAATAAATTGTAAATATCGAGAATAAGAGATGAGGAGCCTTTGAACTTGAGTCTATAGGTGGTGGGAACATTTCAATGATGGGACAAGTGAAGTTCAGTGAAGAAGTGGAGGTACTGATGTGCTTTCCACATACTTGCACTTGTGTGCTGGACCCAGGATGGGGTCCTCTGAAATGATAAAACAGGAGTTTAAAGTTGCTGACCCTCTCCACCTCTGATTCCCCAGTGAGGACTGGCTCATGGACCTCCAGTTTCATCATCCTGAAGTCAATTTGGTCTTGCTGATGTTGAGTAAGAGGTTGTTGTTGTGGCACCACTCAGCTAGAATTTCAATCTCCCTCCTATATGCTGATTCATCATTTTTGATTTGCCCTACAAAATGGTGTCTCCAGCAAAACTGAATATGGCATCAGAGCTGTGCCTAGCCACACCGTCATAAGTGTAAAGTGAGTAGGGGCCAAGCACACACTCTTGTGTTGCACCTGTGCTGATGGAGATTGTGGAGGAGATTGGGGTCTGCACGTGAGGAAATCCAGGATCCAATTGCACAGAGGTAATGAAGCCAAGGTCTTGAAGCTTATTGATTAGTTTTGAGAGGATGATAGTATTGAATGCTAAGCTGTAGTAAAGAGCATCCTGATGAATGCATCTTTGTTGTCCAGATGTTCCACAGTTGAGTGAAAAGCCAAAGAGATGGCATCTGCTGTGGACCTGTTGTACTCGTAGGCAAATTAGAGTGGATCCAAGTCACTTCTCGTGCAGGAGTTAATGTTTCAGCACTAACCTCTCAAACACTTCATCGTTGTGGATGCAAGTGCTACTGGATGACAGTCATTGATGTAGGTTACCGCGTTCTTTTTGGGTATCGTCATAAATGAATTCTGCTTGAACCAAATGGGTCAAGCTCAGACTGCCAATGCAAAAGGTTAAAGATCTCAGTGAACACGCCAGCCAGTCGATCAACACAGGTGTTTAGTACTCAGCCAGGTACCTCACCTGGGCTGGATGTTTTGCATGGGTTCACCTTCCTGAAGGTTGCTCTCATGTCACCCTCAGATTGAAATCACAGGATAATTGGGAGGTATGTGGAGATGAATAAAGATTGAGTTTTAGCCTCTATGAAATGGAGGCCAGTTTCCAAACCAGAGCGATACAACTCACTGATGGGTTTCATAACGATATCAGGATGGGCTTTCAATAAGCACAGGGTCATGTCAGGTCAAGGTGGAGCTATGAGTTAATAAGCACGTAAAATGGTTTGGTAGTGATCTATGTGTAAGTCAATTTATTTCACTATCTCTCAGTGCTTGAATATTCTCACCATGAACTGCAACCATGATTTATTCCATGTCATTCCATTTAATGACTCATGTTTAATCAAGTCCTTGATCCTCCAATTTTTCCTGTCTCCCACGGTGACAATGTGCTTGACTCTTCTGTGTTTTACATTTGCAAGGGTTCCCTCTGGATTGTACACTAGATGGTGTCTGCTAAATTGTGTCCAGCAAGCTGGTGCAAATATACAAATCCACATTCAGATAAATAGGAGACAACTTTGTGCTACAGCCTGCACCTTTCTTCGTCCCTTTTTGTTTTGACTTACTGATATCTGCACATATTATCCAGCTCACTGCACCTGGGTACTTTGATTCCAATGTTCCTTTATTTCTTTCTCTCGACCGCAAAGTTTTTGAGGATGCGTGTCAATAAAACAACATTTTCCAACTACTGGACAGAAGGGAAAGGTGGGGGGGTGGGTTTGATATTCTTGTTGCCATTTGTATGATTTGTCTTTTTTTGTGGAGGGGGGGGGAGTTGATGTTTTTCTTTGAACACCTTTCCTGGTCGTCCTTGTTTCATGGCTGCTCTCAAGACAATGAATGAGTTGTATATTGCATACATACTTTGATCATAAATGTACCTTGAATCTTTTGACTTGGCCTAGCAAAGGAAAGGCCAGACTCACAAAACCACTTTGAATCCTAGCCTCCCCAGTTCCACAAGCTGTCAGTGTGGTCAGGGCTAGTGAATGTTTGTAATCTCTGACACTCAAAGATTCAGTACAACAAATGATTTTTTTTAAGTAAAAATTCTTAATTAAAATCATGAATTGGTGTTTTACATTAAATAAGTAAATAGCACATCCACATACTAATTATCAAATAACATTATTGGAACAAATTTAAGTAAATTGCACAGTCATTATCTTTCTTGGGGTTGATAATTTGTTCTCATTAGAATGGGCATTCGTGTACTTTAGACTTACCTCAGCTCAGCCTCGCGCAACAACCAAACGCAATTTGGTTGTTGAACACAATTAGACACTCTCCTTGCCTGCCAAAGTCTACCCTGTAAAGATGCACTCTTATTTTTCCCCCCTTCAATTCTGATAAAGAATCTCATCCCAAAGTGTCAACTGTTTGTTTCCCTCCATAGATGCTGCCTGATTTGCTGAGTTCCTCCAGCATTTTGTCTTATATAGAATGAGCTGTGTGCATGTGAGAGAGAGTGTGTATGCCTGTTGATATAGTGTGTATATCTGTGGGTGTGGGTGTATATATGTGCATTTCTATATATATATTTATAGTGTGAATTCAAGACAATGCACTGCATGTATCTGAGTGTAGGTGTATGTGTGTGGGACTGTGAATGTCACATACTTCTCTCATGGCCGAGTAATCAAAATGTACGTCAGTTATGAGATGCGTGTGTGAAGGTTGCAGAGATGGTAAGTGTGTGAGTTTAGAGAGCCAGTAGTAGCAGATGAGAAATTTTATTTTCTCAATATTGGTCATTGATGTTTATTTCTGGATTGGAAACAAGTCATTGTGCATCACACTTCCCTTTGGTGGTATACCTCTTGGGGCATCACCTTGCCCTTCTCTGACTTGTGAAGTGCAGGACCACTCTCCAGGTAGGTCACCTTTCAAGCAGGATTTCCCACCGAGTGAAGAAAGATGCCCACTCCCACGCCTGTGTCACCATTACTCTTCAGCCTGCATAGCGGGTTTCCAGGAACAGATGAATCCAGGAATCACTTTCCTTTATGCGAATTTGTGACTCTGGGTGGGTGTAGCAGTTACTGAAAAGCAAACCAAAACCACTGCGAGACCAAGCCAAGGTACTTGACACTGTATAATGCGCTTCCAAATGACATATTTCAAAATCGAAAAATGTACATTCGATCCTTTATTGTTAGGCCTTCGTTAGTCTCGATAGACCGTTGATTTGTGCCTTGGAAAGTTTCCAGGGCGCAAGCCTGGGCGAGGTTTTTTTATGGAAGACAGGCAGTTGCCCAAGCTGCAAGTCTCCCCTCTCCACGCCACCGATGTTGACTAAGGGAAGGGCATTAGGACCCATACAGCTTGGCACCGGTGTTGCCACAGAGCAATGTGTGGTTAAATGCCTTGCTCAAGAACACAAACATAGCCTCAGCCAAGGCTTGAACTGGTGACCTTCAGATCTCTAGAGTTTGAGTACATATTTATACCCATTTCCTTCTACCACACACCAACCCACATGACAGATTACCATAGTAAACGCACCACAAAATACAATTCAGACAGAAAATAGATACACCGCTACTACAATGGGTCATTGCTCAATAGGAGCCAAACACTCTTAGAACCTTCTCTAACCATTCCTAATGCAATAGGTCAGCAACATCAGAGCTGGGTTTATTCTGTCATCATCGCTGTCACCTGTTCCATTTTCAGCAAAGCCTGAGACATGGTTACAATAGCAGAATCAATTTGCAGTCAAGATGGCGCCAAGCTTCACTGTCCTTCTAGGTTGTGGTTTATAGGAATGGTTTTGGAAACACATGAGGAGTTGGGGAAAGGTTAGGGTTTACAGACATGGATGAAAGGGAACTAGAGGTCAGGCCAGAGGTCAGATGGAAGAGCTCTGCGGCTGAAGGCCAACAGTCCCCATGGATGAATGTAGGGTTAACAAGAGCTATGGATGAAGATCAGCTATCCCTGAGGTGAACGATCAAAGTTAGTGGGCTTCATGGATGAGGGCAGGTGAACCCCCAGTCAGAAAGTCCTTCCCGGGTAGGTGGGTCCTGGGATCAGACGTGTAAGTTTGGAGTTTGAGGTCTGTGAGTCCTGGGGTGGATAACAAAGATCGAAGCCTAAAGGCAAATCCAGAATTCGAGCCCTGGTGGTCGTAGCCCTGGGTCAGTATCTGAAAGTCAGAGGCCTGATGTCTACAAGTATCTGAGTCCATTAGAGGCCCAGAGGTGGCTTCTCCTGGTGTTGGAGATGTGTCTATGAGGGAGGGAGGGAGGAAAGGGGGTTGTACAGATGATGTGAGATTTTTCGTGATGTATATGCCAAGGAACTTATATGGTTATATATGGTTGAACTTAAATCTGTTCACCCTCTCAAATCCAGATCCATTGATGTCAGTCGGGGTTAGCCTGTCTCCATTCCTCCAGTCGCCCACAACTAGCTCCTTTGCTTTTTGTGACATTGAGGGAGAGGTTGTTTTCTTGCCACCACTGTGTCAGGGTAATGACTTCTTCTCTGTTGGCTGCACCATTATTGGGCTGCCCCAAGCACATCCTTGGGTTGTGTTGGTTGTTAACTCAATTGATGCATTTCACTGTTTTGAAGTACGCGTGATAAATAATCTGAATTTCAGATAGGTAAGTCAATCTGATTCCAACCCAGACAACATCAGGCAATAAGACATAGGAGCTGAACTACACCATTGATTCAATCAAGTCTGTTCTACTTTTGATCATGGCTAATTTATTTTCCCTCTCAACTCCATTTTCCTGCCTTCTCTCTGTAACATTTGATATCCTTACTAATTAAGAGCCTATCAACCACCATTTCATAGGTCCCCAATGACTTGTCCTCCACAGCTATCTGTGGCAATGAATTCCACAGTTTTAGTAAGAAACTTTTCTTCATCTCTTTTAATAAAAAAAAAACATGAAATGCTGGCAGAACTCAGCAGGCCAGATAGCATCTATGGGAGGAGGTAATAACAAAGTTTCGGCCGAAAACGTCGTCACTACCTCCTCCCATAGATGCTGTCTGGCCTGCTGAGTTCTGCCAGCATTTCGTGTTTTTTTTAAATTTATTTCCAGCATCTGCAGATTCACTTGTGTTGCTCTTCATCTCTGTTCTTGTGTTCTGAGGCTGTGGCTAGACTTGCCCACTATGGAAATATCCTCTCTACATCCAATCTATCTAGGCCTGTCTATTTGTGTATGGGCAATCGAATTATTATTGATTCAAATTGATTCATATTTTTGATGTTGCAACAATGAAACCTCCTTCCTTGCTTTATGGCTTGAGTTGTCAGTAGAATATGTCAGGATTGTTTTTAAAGATTTCATCAGAGCAGCATGCCAGCTGTTAACAAAATGGCATCACAGTGTCACCAACCCAGGCTCGTTTACGCTGCAGCCCGTGAGGAGGTTGTACGTTCTCCCCATGACCGTGTGGGTTTCTTCTGGGATGCTCCAGTTTCTTCCCATATTCCAAAAGACATGCTGGTTAGTTGGTAAATTGGTCACATGGTGTAATTAGGCTTGTTGAGCTGCAAGGGCCTTTTGCATGGTGTATCTCTAAAAATATGGATCAGGGTGCTCTCTGCCAAGTTTTGTCAGACGTAAGTTATATCCAGGGCTTAAAGCTTCCCATGAAAAAGCACTTCCAACTGATCGTTTAATTAGAGAATGGTGCTCGGACAACAGTTTTCTCTTCTTGTCTAATATGACTCTGGTATGGATACCAGGCATTGAAATTCCTATTTTAAAACAAATTCAGCCAGATTCATACTTTTTCCCTTGCATGGAAACTTGCTTTTGCACATGGGCCTGCTGTAACTGCTTATTGATGTTGTGGAGTAAGAGTCTGGCCTTCGTAGCATTTATTAGGCCTGTGTGGCTGCGTGATCATATCTAAGGAATCTATAGCACAGCCAGGTCACTGAAGACTGATTTCATTGAGGGAAGAAAAGTGGGGAATTGAAGTAAAATTTAAAATTGCTAAAAGTAAACATAACACCCAAAACATATCATTTCAAAGATTGGTACAGGAATTAAAGATTTTAAGTTAGAAAGGCGGGATGGAGTACAATTAAGGGAGACCATCTTTATTTGTCACATGTACATCAAAATGTACAGTGAAATCTGCATCAATAACCAACACAGTCTGAGGATTGTGCTGGGGGCAGCCCACAAGTGTCACCTTGCTTCAGGCACCAACATAGCTTTGCTCCAACTTGTTAACCCTGATTGTACACCTTTGGAATCAGAATCATGTTTAATATCACTTGCTAATGTCGTGAAATTTGTTGTCTTTGTGGTAGCAGTGCAATGCATTTTTTTAAAAACTGGGAATTACAGTAAATATATCTATATTAAATGGTTAAATTAAATTAGTATAAAAATTTTAAAAAAGTAATGTAGTGTTCATGGTCCATTCAGAAATCGAATGGCAGATGAGAAGAAGCTGTTCCTGAATTGTTGAGTGTGTGCCTTCAGTCTCTTATACCACTCCCTCATTGTAACAATGAGAACAGGGCATGACCTGGGTGGTGAGGGTCCTAATGATGGATGCTACCTTTCAGAGGTATCGCTCCTTGAAGATGTCCTGGATACTGTGGAGGCCAGTGCCCATGATGGAGATGGCTAATTCTGAAAGTGGAAGGAAGCCAGAGCACCCAGAGGAAACCTACACAGCCTCAGGCAGAACATACAAAATTATTACAGAGAATGGTGGGGAATCAAGCCCCAATTGGGTGGTGTTGGTGCTGTAAAGCAATTGCCCCTGACCACTATGTTTCCATACTGCCCACGTGTAGAAAATATTTTGTTATTATTGACTCTTCCACACTTAGCTGTATTACTTAACAATGCACTATAATCGTGCTTAATTATAATGTCCAAAGGAGCACTAAGATAACTGTTGAAAGAAATCCATGTGGTGCCCTGAGTGCCATTTTGCTTAATTGAACTTCTTCCCATTGAGGCCCTATAGAACATTCCCAACAGTGCTGAAGACTAGTGAACTAGAGCCACGCAAACGGGCTGTTAGATAGTCACGTATATACATGGAATGGGCTGATATGGCTCATGTAGTCAGAAGAGATTAGTTCGGTATAGGTTTCGGTATTTATTTATTATTGCCACGTGCATCAAGAAACAGTGAAAAGCTTGTCTTGCATATTATACGGATGAAATTATTATCCAGTGCATTACAGAGCACCCAGAGGAAACCCACACGATCATGGGGAGAACGTATAAACTCCTTACAGACAGCAGTGGGAATTGAACCCTGACGGGTGATTGCTGGCTCTGTAAATGTTGGGAAGATTGAGGAAATTTTCTTCCAACACATCAGACTCTCCTGTCCTTATTTACTATTTTCCACCACCTTCCCTGCCCACTGCCTCAGAATGAACCAAGCAAAATGAACTTTGAACTTTAAAGCAATTGTGCTAAATGCTGCGCTAACTTGTAGTCCTTGGCCTTTGCTCCAGCAACCCCTGTTCCCTTCCAGACTGGTCAAGGGAGACACATTGGTAAAGTATTCCAATTGTTCTATGGTCACAATAACTTAGACAAATTTGATTCTAGGTTTGTGATTATTTAATTTGATTTACAAGTCAAATTTGAATTGATGTCCCCAAAACAGGCCTCTGTATTACTGGTCCAGTAAATTAACACAATACTGTCATGAACTTCTTGACATGACCTTATGTCTGAATAAAAACATATAAATTTTGGGTTGAGTGACAGATTAAATCAGTCCCTAAGGATCCAAATATTATTCCTCCTTCATTCTTATCAGCATGTTAATCCCTGGAAACATCAATGTAAAACCTGCCATTTTCAACATGATCATATCACACATTTCCTCCATCTTTACTGCTTCAGGCTGCTCGTTGGGTAACATAAACATTTTTCAGAATCAGGTTTAAAGTCACTGGCATATGTTGTGAAATTTGTTAATTTTGTGGCAGCAGTACAATGTAATACATGATAAATAGAAAAAAAACATAATTTCAGTAAGTCTATATATTAACATTAAAGTAAGTAGAGAAAAAGCAGAAATTACTTTGTTTAAAAAAAAAAGTAGAGCAGTAGTGTTCGTGGGTTCAATGTCCATTCAGGAATCAGATGGCAGAGGGGAAGAAGCTGTTCCTGATAGCTGAGTGTGTGCCTTCAAGCTTCTTCTGTACCTCAATTAAAGGTTGGGAAGATTGGTGAAGTTTTCTTCCAACACATCAGACTATCCAGTCCTTTCTGTCACCCTCTCTGACCACTGAATCAGATTAAACCAAGCAGATCGGAACCTTGGAGTAAAATTTCACTCTGATCCATTATACCGTCCTTTATCAAAGCATTATGACTTTTCTTTAATATCAACCATTCCTACCCTTGCCACAGCCATCTTGCCTCATTCATATATTGTTTCCATCATAATTGGCTCCCTACTGTCTGACTTTTGTCGTTCCATGCAACTGGATCTCATCAAAATCTCCTGGCTTGCAGCATTCCACAATCAGCCACACTAATCCATCAAGTAGAATATGGGAGTGGACTAGAAGAGCTTTGATAGATACAGCATGTTGAAAGGAAATGACTAGCAGAGGACAAAATAGACAGAAATTAAGAATGTATAAGGAAAGATAAAGAATTAATAAGGAAAAATCAAATAAGTCAAAATTTATTCCCTAGAACGTAGACATTTGAGAGGAGATTTAATAGCGGTATACAAAATTATGAGGGGTCCAGGTAGGTAAGCAAGCTTTCCGCTGAGGTTGGGTGAGACTACAACTATGGGTCATGGGATAAGGGTGAAAGGTGAAATGTTTAAGGTGAACATGAGGGGAAACTTCTTCACTCAGAGGGTGGTGAGAGTGTGGAGCGAGCTACCAGCACAAAGTAGTGTGTATGATTTCAATTTCAATGTTTAAGAGAAGTTCAGATAGGTACGGGAATGGAGAGTTAGTCCCAGTGTAGGTCAGTGGGGCCAGGCAGGTTAAATGGTTTGGCACAGACTAGATGGGCTGAAAGGCCTGTTTCTGTGCTGTAGTTTTCTATGACTCTAATAGAAGATGAGGAAATGTCAGAAGAATTAAATGACTATCCCTGTCTTCTCAGTAGAAAGCACAAAACCCTGAAAGACACTGGGCAATTAGAAATCTAGCAAGCATGCAGAATAAGGGAATTATACACTCAGTGGCCATTTTATTAGGTCCACCTGCTCATTAATGCAAATATATAATCTTTGGAAATCATGACTCTGGGGCTCTGTATTGCCTTACTCAGCTCATTCAAAGAAGAGACTGATAGATTTGAGCATTTATCACTCACTTAATACCACATAAATAACCAAGCCTCTATCACCTTGCTGTTTGTGGGAGCTTACTTTATGGAAGTTGAGTACTTATGTCCTGCAGTACAATCATGACAAGATCGGCTGTAAAAATATTTGGGGAGATCCAAGACTTTGGAAAAACAGCACAAAAAAGGCGAGGACAACGCATACAGAAAGCTGGAACTCTGCAGGTTAGGCAGCACCTTTTGAAATGAATCGCAGTCAACATTTTGAGTGATTCCTTCTTTTCCAGCTTTTGACCTTTTCCATCTATTACTTCCCAACCTCTTTCTTCATTAACCCCCCACCCACCCACCTTGTTTCACCTCTCAGCTTCTAGTTTGTCCTCCTTCCCCCTCCCCTCACCTTTTTATTCTGGAATCTTCCACCTTCCTCTCCAGTCCTGATGAAGGATCTTGGCATGAAATGTCTACTGTTTATTCATTTCCACAGATGTGCCTGACCTGCTGAGTTCTTCCAGAATCTTGTGTGTGTTACCCTGCATATATCAAATCTCTTGTGTTTGTATCTTTTTTTAAAAAAAGTCTTTTTCATCTTTCATACACTGATTCCTCACAAACTTGAATTTAAATTGTTCATTCTTTTCCAGTCACTACCTGACTTTATCTCCACCTTGCCACCTCCACCTGCCATACTGAAACCAACATTACTCCAATTCCAACCCTTTAGCATGTTTCACTCGTGTATGGGTGCTGTCCTTTATTGCTGAAGGTTTATATTCTAGGAACAAATTCATGCCTTGTTCTCATTGCTACCATCAGGAAGGAACATTCAGGAAGCCTGAAGATACACACTCAATTATTCAGGAACAGCTTCTTCCCCTCTGCCATCCAATTTCTGAATACACATCGATTACCTCACTATTTTATTTTTGAACTACTTATTTACTTATTTAATTTAACTATAATATATGTAAATATAATACACACACCATAGTTCATTTCTTTTCTATTACATGTTTATGTATTGCATTGGACTGCTGCCACAAAGACAACAAACTTCACGACATACACCGGTGAGATTAATTCTCATTCTGACCTCACTATGTGTCTTGTTTCCTCCAGGATCCTCTAGAAAAACAAAGCTTGGGATCAGCTGTCAGGATAGTGCATGATGTCCCTAGGTGTAGTAACTCTCTTGTGCCTGGTTTTGGAATGTACATTTTGACTGATAGAGAAATGCAGACAGTCATTAGAGTCACAGAATCATTCGGAAAGGAAATGGGGCCCTTCAGCCCAACTTCATGCTGACCAAGATGTCTGTCTGGTCCAGTCCTGTCTCCCTGCGGCTGGCCCATATCCCTCCAGGACCTGTCTATCACTGTATCTGTGCAAACCACTTTGAATGGTTACAATTGCACCTGCTTCTTCAACTTCCTCCAGCAGCCCATTCCTCATACCAACCCAGAGCGCATCAAAATGACCAAACCCAATGCTTGGACAGCTATGTAAGTGCCAGGCCTGATTGAAAAGGTCAGGGTGTCGAGGCCTGGGGTGAGGGATGGGCTGGTTCAGCTGACTGCTCCACCCTGCACTGAACTAAGGGTCTGTTGACAGACTCTCTTTGTGGACTTCAGTTCAGAACGCTATTAGATTGCGTTTATTGTTTGCATGATTTGTTTTTACTCTGTCTCTACACATTGGCTGTTCACAGTCCACTTTTTTTTTAAAATGGGTTCTTCTGAGTTTCTTTGCTTTGTGGCCGCCTGTTAGGAGGCGAACCTCAAGGTTGTATAATATATACACACTTAGATAATAAATGTATTTGAAGGTTGAACTTTTGAACTTTGGAAAAAGTCGCCCCTCAGGTTCCTTTAAATTTTTTCTCCATTCACCTTAAACTAAGGCCTTTAACTTACAATCCTGATTTTGTTCTACTGAATTCGGTTACAGCTTTAAAGGTATTGGCTAAATGCAGGTTACCATTAGAACATTTAACCTGATTTTTATGATGATTAGGCACTGACATCAGTGGAAACCACTATGACATCATTTTATTTAATGGGTTTTGCTGCTAGATAAGTTTTATCTCAAAAGGAGGAAAGGGGTCATTTTTGTATATACTGTATATATATATTAGCGGTAGTTTAGAAAATTGGGATTTAATTCTGTTTGGGATCATTTATTTCCAAACCACTGCCAGTTTATTTCGGGGCATGGAGTTTGGTGGTGCAAAGAGGTGTTGAGGAGATCGGGTGGGGGTGGTGGGGGGGCAGGGCAAAAGGAGTGCCTGTGCATTTCTGGGTAAGTGGCGGCTCGAACTGCGAGAAGCACATTGACAGATCAAGAGCCCGAAAGCGAAACTTTGTCCCTCTGCACCCGGTGCATGCGCAGTGCGCGGAAGCAGGGACTTAGTCTCTGCGCGGCTTTAGACCGCGCGGCGAGCTGCACTCCCCCCTCCCCCCCCCCCCATCACCACGTGCATGCGCAGTGCGCCGAAACCGGGACTTAGTCTCCGCGCGGTGAGCTGGACCGGTTCAATTTGAGGCAGCTCCTTGGTGTGAGTACAACTCAAATTATAAAACTCTCAGAGGCCAAGTGCGCAGTGGAAAACACCTATAATCAAATCTCCGTCAAAAAATGAGCCTTGATCATCTCTCCCAGGTAGGTGGATTGGTTATTTAACCCGCTTTGGAAACTTGTGTTTTTTTTCCTCCTTTTTTGATGCAGGTACCTCCAAAAAAAAGTTTTAACCCGCTTTTTTCTTGGTTTACGTTGTAGGTCAACGCGGATTGTCGGCTGAACGGTGAGTGTTTGAGCCCGAGAGGGGCGAGGGCGGTGTTTAATTCTGCCTTTTAATGTGGAGAACAAGAGGATCAGACATGGCGTCCAGAGACTAAGTCCCGTCGACGTGCCCGCAAGCCCTATTGTTCAAATCGGCCCCCAAAATAACCACCTTGCAGCCCCCTCTTGGTCCCCAAAACACCCTCAGCCCCTTCTACAGGAGCCAGAGTCCGGGATCCGGGGCTCGGATGGTCTCTAACGCCCGTCGCCGGCCCGCGATGGCGAGGCAAAAGCCGGCTTTTCAGCCGTTAGGACTTAGTCTCTGCGCCATTTTCTTTTGCCCTTCTCTCTGGGCTCCTTCGTGCATGTTGCAAGAGCGAGGCTCCCACATTGGAGCCGCAAAACGTTGCAGGGCATTTAAACAAGCCCTGGCACAGCGAGGGTAGCCTTTTTCTATCAAAACACAGCAAGGACAACACCTTGGTGTTTCTAATTTGTAAGAAAAATGCACTTTTGTTGGTTGCATTTCGGTTATTTTTTCGCTGGGGAGAGAGGAAGCTGAAAATTCCAACACTTGGCGATTTGCATTAATAATTTGTGTAAGTGTTTTTTTAAAAAATAAAAATAAACTATTTCCTATTATCATCTTCCTCCACACCCCCCGCCCCTGAAAGGTTTTGAGAGTCAATCTTCTGTACGAATAAAAGCCGGGTGTTTGAATTTCCCGGGGTTATATTGTATCAAAAACAATTGGATTATATATATCAAAAATAATTGCTACTGCAGTGAGATGTAGATACTTCTAGAAGTTCCCTCAGAGTTTATTGTTTATATGTTTTATTTTAATTTTTAAAGATAGATCTTAAATTAGGATGGTGATTACCACATCTTAATCGGTCTGGTGCAAACTTTGCAATAATGACCAGAGCAGCTGTTCGATATTTTTTAAAGTTTTTTTTGTTTGGTTTGCAAGGACAGAATATGTTTTAACCTTCCCAAAGTCGCGGATGAAGCTGATAAAACTCCAGCAAGGCGATAAAGCCAGCTTTTAGAAATATGTCTCTGATCTGTATTTTTAACACGTTCCTGTCTTCACACCAAATAGGATCACACTGCATATTCTTGTTAACTATACGAGCATTGTATTCCTGGGTGGTAGTGATAGTCTATTATTTCCAGGAATCCACTAGTTCTAATTTGATTACAAGCTTTTCTTATGAAAAGACTGACTAAATTATAATTCATATATAATTAAAAGATCTTGTATGATAAATCTGCATTGATTGACAGAAAGAAAAACTTTCACTATGTGTCTGAAAATAAATACTAGATGAATTGGACAGAGGAGCTTGCATCCAGTGTATTTATATACATTTCTAAAGTATTCATATAAGATTATGATAAACTGATTGTAATTTTAACAGACAAGTCCCTTTGGTGTGAAAGGATCTACTTCCTTTACTAAGCTTGTGTTAAGTATAAAGGGTTCCTATTTGAATAGTTTTGAACTACCCAATTGGGTTTTGAGTTCACTTTATGAAAGCCATCCTGGCACCAGGTTTCATGATGTTTGTAGAAGTATTTCAAGGAGGAAGTTGAAAGGAGAGATCAATGTGATTCTCTTTGTCAGAATTGCTGTTAATTTATCCATTTTACAGTTGGGGATGCACAAAATATTAGTTTTTCTTGAGTAATGTGACTGAAGAACATCAAATAAATTATTATGAAATTGTCTTGCCTCAGTGTTGGTCAGTAAGCTTGTGTATTGGATTTGACTTTACAGTAAGCTTGGGTTATTATCAATTTGAAAATCAGTAATTTATTGGTCATTGAGTGGGATGTGGTTTCTGGACAGTTCACAATTATTTTGATAGAGGGAACAGGAAAGAAATTAATCGCTGGTTTCTAATCCTAAGCATATGCAGTTATCAGCTGCTGGTTCTCCTCGACAGAGTATTCAGATCTATTGAAGTTAATGGAACTGAATCTTTTACGACCAGCATCAATCCTTCTCTCTCCTCTCTCTCCCCCCCCCCCCCATCTACATACATTGACAGCTGTTCCACTCACAAGCATTTGGCACCAGAGACCAAAGATTTCTCTCTCACCTCTAGTGATTCATCTTGTGCTTTCGTTTCTGTGTTGGTCTTTTTGTACATATGTGACCATCTTTCAGTTGTGGCTGAGTTTGTAGTAAAATTAAACTGTGGAGTTCAGTCCTGTTCTTTTGAATTTTCACACTTCAGCAGATGTCAGTGTGGAAAGAGTTCCTGCTTTTCATCCCCATCAAAGTCCCTTTCCCAACAGATCAGCTAATTCACCGCAAGTTGTGCACTGAATCTGGGAAAAGTTTGGTGCATTCAGAGGCAGAAGCCAGGTTTATCAAAGTCGATGGGGCAGGCAGAATTTGACTTTTAAGCTTGCATTCTTTAAAGTATCATTTTGCAGAGTAGACTTTTTATGAATGTATAAATGATAAACTAATAGCAGGCTTCTGAAGGCTTTCAGGTAAAACTATACATGTGATTACATTCCTGGAAAGAACCAACTGCGATTCATCTGAACAAGAGATAGGAAACACATGAGATTTTGAGATTATGATAGCTGACTAATTGAGGTATTGTGATTTCAACGCCGTCGGTTTCCTCTTCCCAGCCACTCACTCTCGGTTTAAATTTGCGGGTGTGCTAATTAGAATTAAGTGTCCACTGTTCATGAAGGTTTCTTGATTTAACAAGTTGGTCTCCTCGACTGGTTAGGTCAAGGAGTGGAGAGCCAAGATTTAATTGGGCCATATAGGTGTGGTTTTCCAGTGGTTGCTAATTGAGTTGAGGAATATGTTTACTCACTCAGCCCAAGGGATCAAAGGGCCACCTTTATTATTCACAGCCATTCTTGTTATGTTGATTGAACATCAAACATCAAGCCCTAGAAGGGTCTCGGCCTGAAACATCAACTGTTTGTTCATTATCATAGGTGCTACCTGACCTGCTGAGTTCCTCCAGCATGTGTGCGGCTCTGTCAACTTAGCAACTGTTATTGAAGAAGATTCATCTAGTAAAGGCAATTATTTATATTTTTTTAATTAGTGAGTTTAGGTATCTTTTGAACACACCTGTCAGGTTTAATATCAAAGGCATATGTCAAGAAATTTGTTGTTATGCAGTAGCAGTACAGTGCAATACATTAGTGAAGGAAACATGAATTGCTTTGTGTGTGTGTGTATGTGCAACAGCATATATTCTCCATGATATAGAATATTTCTGCTTTATTGAGATCAGGCTGGGACTGAAGTCAAGAATCTGAACTAGGGGAATCTTAAATAGTTTGATGTACTACCGGTTTGCCTGGTATGTTCTTTCAGAAAGGAAATTGTTGTGTAAAGGAATTCTGTTTGCACTGTTAATAAGCTCATTTGCCCAGTAATGTTTTGATAGCCATTGTCGTATCAGCTCTGTCACTGGGCTAAGACCCCATTCTGAGATTTTTCCTAAGTTTGTGGTTATCATGGTGTCTCATCTATGCCCTGAGCTGTTTCTCTAACAAATCCTCCTTGTTAAGAAGTCTGAGAGGGTAGTTAACCAGAATAACTGTCAGGTATATGATAGAAGACTGCAGTAGATGTCACCTTGGTATTTGGAGGTCAGGTGTATGGCCCAATCACCAGCAGTACAATAGGAGAGTCGTTTTGCTTCCATTGAGTGCTTGCTTTTTTAAGTTTGCCAGACCCTTCTTTATTGTGCATTTTTACTTAAAGCCAAATTACTTTCTATTTGGATCCTGGTATCTGATGGTAATAAACCTTGGCCAACAGTTTTTGGGAATTGTCCTATTTGAACTTGAACAGGTTGATAGTTTTGAAGACAAATAATGGTCTGAAATTTCCCGTTAATATCATAATTCTGGATCAACACTGAATAACTAGTTATGATGATAACCCCTGCTGTGTAGGTGTATGTTCCACCTTATAGGGTGGGTGTAGCACTGCATTGAAAACAATATAATCCATTCAAATAGCTTTGTAAATCCTGGCCTAATTTCAATTTCTTTTTGCACGTGTACTGACATGAAAACTCTTGAAACTTATTTCTCACATGACCTGGTTATTTTTCCTGGTGGTGATGTGGGAAGTAGATGAAGAGAAAAAAGGGCTTTAGATTTGAAGGTGGAGATGTAAATTGTTGGAACATGTGGGTGGCATAAGGAAGAGTGAAAGATTAGATTCTTATCATTTGTAGCTAACTGCTGGACCTCATGTAGGCAGCACAGTTTCAAGACATACAATAAAGGGTGAACAAGATTTATAATTGACTTTACAAGTGAGGAAGAGATCTTGGGTATTGAAAGGGAGCCTGTAGAACATTGTCACATAACTTTCGTTTGGAAAGACCGCAAAACATTGGAGTATAATTAGGCCATTTGACCCAAGTCTGCTCCACCATTCGATCATGGCTGATTCATTATCCCTCTCGACCCCATTATTCTGCCTTCTCCCTGTAACCTTGGACACTCATTAAATCAAAAACCTATCAACCATGTTTTAAATATACCCAGTTTTTGAATTCCACAGTCACCTGTGGTATTGGACTACACAGACTCACTGGCCTCCAGCTAAAGAAATTCCTCCTTATCATTGTTACGGACATCCTCTCACGTCCATTCTATCTAGGCCTTTGTATATTCAAGAGGTTTCATTGAGCACGTAAGCAGATTAAGAGTAAAGTGTGAGAAATTTAAGGGGAACATCTCGGAAACTTGTTCACTCAAAGGGTTGTGAGAGTGGAATGATCTGCCAGTGCATGTAGTGCGTGTAGCTTGATTTCATCATTTGAGAGAAGTTTGGATATGTACATAGATAGTAGGGCTATGGTCCCACTGCAGGTCAATGTGAGTAGGCAGTTTAAATGGTTTTTGCATGGACTAGATGGGCCAAATAGCCTGTTTCTGTGTTGTACTTCTCTATGACTCTATACTCCAGCAGGTGCTGGCCAAGAGCTATCAAATGCTGCTCATACATTAACCCTTTCATTCTCCTGAACTTCTGGATCTTCTGCCATGCCATCATATATATGGGGCCCACAACTGCTCATAATACCCCAAATAAAGTCTGACCCAATACCTCATAAAACCTCATTGTATTTAACTTTTTTACTACTAACTCAGTCTGCAAGGTAACTTTAAACAGTCCCTTCACACCTCTGATTTCTGAATTTGCTCTCTGCTTAGGAAATTGTCTACGCCTTTATTCCTTTTACCAAAATGCATGGTCATACATTTCCCTCCACTATATTTCACCTGCCTTTTCCTGCTCATTTTCCTAGTCTGTCCGAGTCCTTCTGTAGGCTCGCTGCTTCCCTACCTGCTCCTCTGCCTATCATTGTGGCCACAAAGCCATCCATTCTGTTATCTGGATCATCAGCATATGTGAAATGTACTACACTCAATAATGACCCTTGTGGAACAACACTGATCTCTGGCAGCCAACTTTTAGTCATCTGCCAGTTGGCCAATCTTCTATCCATGCCTGTAATACCGTGGGCTCTTTAGCAGCCTCATGTCTGGCACCTTGTCAAGGCCTTTTGAAAATCCAAGTTAACTCTCCTTTTCTATCCCGTGTGTTATTTCAAAGAACATGCATGTCGCCATGTGCTACCCTGATATTCATTTTCTTGTGGGCATTTACAGTAAATACAGAGAAACACAATAAAATCAATGAAAAAAATGCATGCAACAATTTTTTTTCACCTCAAAGAATTCCAACAGGTTTGGTGTACAGTACAATCTTTCCGCAAAACCAAACCATGCTGACTTGGCCATTTATAGACTCTAAAGTACCCCAAAACTGCATCCTTAACAACTCCAGCATCTTGCTAATCATAAAATCAGGCTAACTGGTCTATAATTTCCTGTCTTTTATCTCCCTCCCTTTTTAAAGAGTGGAGTGACATTTGCAATTTTTTCAGTCCTCTGGAATCATTCCAGAATCTAGTGATTCTCGAAAGATCATTATTAAGGCCTCTGTAGACTCTTCGGCTACCTCTTTCAGAACCATGTGCTATAGTCTAACTGGTCCTGGTGACTTAACTACCTTCAGATATTTCAGCTTCCCATGCACCTTTCCCTTAGTAATAGCGACTGCAATCAAATCTGCCCCCGGCACTCAAATTTCTGGTATATTGCTGGTGTCATCATGACACAAAATACTTATTCAGAAATCATGAAAGAAAAAGTTCATCGATAAACTAAATGTTGAGAAAACAAAATGGAGAGAAAGATGACTGAGGTATCGTAATAATATCCATGTTAACTTCGTGCAGAAGTTCTTATTTCTGCTTTTTCTCCAAGCTAATTAGTGTGTAACAATTTTGGATATTTTATCTCCATTCAAAATGCAATTTAATTGAATCTGATAAAACCCAAGGCATGATGTCAATGCCAATATTCAAACTCTTAGCTTTGATGCTTGAGTAAGTGGGATTTGGAAGATGCGTGATGATAATTATTGGTTCATTGTGAGCTTCATGAGGAAATTGGGGTGATACCAAATAATGTAGAACTTGTTTTTTTACTACTTCTGTGAGTACTAATGAATTACTGCCTTTAAATTTGAAGTACAGCCATGTTGGCTTTGACAGATGTTTAATGTGACTTTGTAAAGTGTTTGCTGTGGTTTGATGGCCAGATATCTTATTTTTGATTATTAAATATTCGGATCTCTTTTCAATAGACTTAGCTGTTGCAAGGTGGGGACAGGTTATATTTAGTGACATGATTGTATTGACTAATTACTGCTTTTAATTACTCGAAGGGCCTGTACTGTGCTGTATTGTTCTATGTTCTTAGTTGATCTTTACAATTTCATCTAAGATCAGGGATCCCCAACCTGGGTCCATGGCATTTTTTTTAAAAAAAAGGTTTGGAACCCTGATCCAGGTGAAGTTTCTATACTTAAACTCTGATCCCTTCTTTCTCCACCTCTTTGCTCCTGACTACAGATCATTCACTTTTGCTGCATCTTCCCCATGTGGTTAGAACAGAGGTGAGGAGAAATTTCTTTAGCCAGAGGGTGGTGAATCTGTGGAATTCATTACCTGAGATGGATATGCACGCCAAGTCACTGGGTATATTTAAAGAGGAGATTGATAGGTTTTTAATTAATAAGGGTGTCAAAGATTATGGGGAGAAGGCAGGAGAATGGGGTAGAGTGGAATAATAAATCAGCCGTGATGGAATAGCAGAGCAAACTTTGAGCCGAATGGACAAATTCTGCTCCTGTGTCTTATGATCTTATAACCCATTTTTCTTTTGCCTGTCAAATAACAAGGTCTATTCACCCAAATGCCAAACAATACCTTGCAATGAGATTACTTAAGAGTGTAGATGCAACATTGATGCTGTCCCTAGCCAGAAGAGACTGGCAAATTCACTTGGTCTCAAATGCAACAGTTTAACGTCTCTTTGAATTGGTAGCTTTGGTGGTCTGCTATTCTAATGTTGACAATGAATAGGTCACGTTAGTACATGTCATGGGGGATGGGCATTGAATTAAGTCTGTAGACGGAGGTCAAGCTGTGCTCTCTGGACAATGGTGACTTACTCTGTCCTTATATTTTTGTATTAGTAGTGCTTTGTTGGATTCTGAATGGATGATTCTGCATGTTCAGTGACCGTCTTGGTTGAGCAGAAGCAATCAGTTGCACGTAATTTCCAAATACATCTCCCCTCCACTGTCTCATCTTAAGATAAAAGATGTTTTGATTATAATTCTACTTTGCTGGTACTTTGGTGTCTTTGCCAGGTGGATAACTTGCAGCAATGAAACTGAGCCAGTTATTTAATAGATAGTTAAGTGTAATCATGTCATAAAAGCAGAAAGTGACTGGACATGAGAAGCCTGATGCTTTGCACAAGGTACTGTTGACTAAGAAAGTTCATCCACTGTCATCCTTTCATTCAAAATCCATCGAATATTGGAACGCCTAGTTAGAGTGCACATGGCAAAGGTGTTTCCAGTAGTACATTAGTCTAGAACCAGAAGGCACATCCTCAACATAGGACCTCCCTTTAGAAAAGAGCTTAGGAGGAATTTCTTCCGCTAGAGTAATGAATCTGTGGAATTCATGACATCAGGCGGCTGTGGAGGGCAAGTCATTTGTGTATAACCATAAAACAATTACAGCACAGAAACAGGCCATCTCAGCCCTTCTAGTCCATGCCGATGCTTACACTCACCTAGTCCCACTGGTCCGCACTCAGCCCATAATCCTCCATTCCTTTCCTGTCCATATACCTACCCAATTTTACTTTAAATAACAACACCGAACCTGCCTCTACCACTTCTACTGGAAGCTCGTTCCACACAGCTACCACTCTGAGTAAAGAAATTCCCCCTCGTGTTACCCTTAAACTTTTGCCCCCTGACTCTCAAATCATGTCCTCTTGTTTGAATCTCCCCCTACTCTCAATGGAAAAAGCCTATCCACGTCAACTCGATCTATCCCCCTCATAATTTTAAATACCTCTATCAAGTCCCCCCTCAAACTTCTACGCTCCAAAGAATAAAGACCTAACTTGTTCAGCCTTTCCCTGTAACTTAGGTGCTGAAACCCAGGTAACATTCTGGTAAATCATCTTTGTACTCTCTCTATTTTGTTGATATCTTTCCTATAATTCGGTGACCAGAACTGTACACAATACTCCAAATTCAGCCTTACCAATGCCTTGTACAATTTTAACATTACATCCCAACTCCTATACTCAATGCTCTGATTTATAAAGGCCAGCATACCAAAAGCTTTCTTTACCACCCTCTCCATGAGATTCCATGGTTAAAAAGGAAATTGGTAAGTTCTTGATAGATAAGGGACCCAAAAGTTAAGAGGAGAAAGCAAGAGAATGGTTGAGAGTGATGTTATATCAGCCATGATGGAATGGCAGAGCAGACTTAATGGGCTGAATGGCCTGATTTTATTCCTATGTCTTATGATCTTGTGGATTGGTAGAACTCAGACATTTTTTTTCTGCTCTCATCTGCAACATATGCTTTAGTAAGAAAACTTCTCCAGTTTAATTAATCTTTTTCACCAAGTCTCTGGATGCTGCCAATTCGTTGATGAGAGGCTGTCCTGAACTTTCCCCAGATAGCCATTCTTCACATTTGATTTATAATCTACAGGTATGTTTCATATTGGTCAGTTCTGATTCACCAGAGAGACAATGTATTTAACTGTGAAAAGTTCTTTTGGGATATACAAAAGGATAATTTTAAAATCATTATGGAGAGATGATACCCCACATTTGCAGGGTAAGCTATGTCATTTGTCTTTGCGGGAAGACAGAAATTAACTTGGGCCTTCATGTCTGTTTGGTCTTTCCCATCATTCCTGAAGTTGTTCATTTTTTGGTGTTTTATTTTTTTAATGGAGTAAGAGCTTATGCTGTTATTCCAAGTCATGCCCAAGAGTTGAGTTACTGAAGACTGTCCTTCGTATTACTTTAGTACTCCTACTTTCCCCTAGGAAGAAATGCAAATAGTTAAGCACCCACATCTTTTTTATGGAATGGGCTGAGACAGCATTTAAAGACCTTGACCTTCAGACAATGCATGAAAATTATACTAGGCAAAACCAAAGTGCACTTGATTATTAGATCCACTTTTGTCTGCTAATTCAAGGTATTTGTAGTGTTTGCTTCTCACGTTGTCAAAATGATTTGTTTTCTTTCTTCCTCTCCCTGCTCTTTCCTTCCATATTCTGTAACCATGGTTTCTCAGTAGTGACTAAGCTTAACTGTGTCCTGGCAATTGCTTCATTCCAATGCTATACAGTACTCCATTAAATATAGAACAGTTGACAGCCTAAAATTTGCAGCACTGGGTTTTTGTTCTGGTTATTGTTTAGTCTATACCGATCTGCTTGGGTTTGATTTTCCTTGTGACTTCAAATTTGCCATGATCAAGGACATTTTGGTGAGATCCGGTAAAGTCAGTTGTCGAAAGTCATTCTTATTAAATCCTTTGTTTTATTTGACTTTTGTTGGTAACTTGGAACCATCACTACATCATCCCCTACCCCTCTTTTGTAAGGTGGTATTATGGTGATGACTTTAACTTCCTTTGGATGTGTAGGACATCAGTCTAGGATGATTTTTAAATTGGCTTTTCACATTTATGAATTTATTTGATTCAAAGTAAATTCATTGTCATATATGTCAGCATATAACCTTGAGATCCATTTTCTTGTGGGCATTCACAGTAAATACAAGAAACATAATAGGATAAATAAAAGCACAGACAACCAACATGCAAAAAAACTATGTAAATACAAGATAGAGAAGGAAAAAGATAATCATCATAAGTAAGCAATAAATATCAAGGAAATTAAGAAATGAGAATTTATCCCCTTTATTTTTAAAATTTTATTTTATTGAGATACTATGCAGAACAGGCCCCTCTGGCCCTTTTAGCCATGCTGCACGGTAGCCCCTAATTTAACTCAAGCCTAATCATGGAACAATTTACAGTGATCAATGAACCTACCAACTGGTATGTCTTTGGACTATGAGAGGAAACCGAAGCATCGGAGAAAACCCACGCAGTCGTGGGGAGGATGTACAAACTCCTTAAAGGCAGCAGCAGGAATGATTCAAAAGCCTGATGGTTGAAGGGTAATAACTGTTCCTAAACCTGGTGGTGTAGGTCTTGAGGCTCCTATACCACCTTCCTGATGGCAGCAGCGAGAAGAGAGCATGTCCTGGATGGTAATGGTTCTTGATGATAGATGCTGCTTTTCTGTTTCAGCATTCGCTGTAGATGTTCTCAGTGGGCTGTATACACTACATGTTGTAGGCTTTTTTATTCAAGGGCGTGATGCAACTAATCAGTAATCTTTGCAAACTTTGAAGAAAGTAGGGGTGCTTCTATGCTTTCTTTATAATGACACTCGCTTACTGAATTTGGGACATGTCCTCTGAAATAATAACACTGAGATTTAAATTATTAAATTAAATAATACTTGTTAGATTTGTGCCTTTCTTCAGTCTTGCTCCAATGAATTCAAGCAGTCTCAATGTTTTACCAACCGCTTCTTCCCCTCCACCATCAGCTCTGTCAATGAATCCATGAACACGATCTCATTTTGCTTTCTCTTTGCAATACTTGTTTAATATAGGTAATATAATGTAGAGTAAGGCTATATGTATTGCACTGTACTGCTGCTGCAAAACAGCTTTCACGACGTAATAATCCTGATTCTGATTTAAGGTGAACCAATTTCTTTTTGCCCCCTCTTCAACAGTGTTGAATTACTGCTGTTTAATGAGGTCAGATTGTGCTTGGACTTCGCATCAGTACTAAAATGCAATTTTATTTTGTAAACAAAAAAATTGCCTGGATGTGTTCAGTGCACAAAAGGAACACTAACTTCAAAAATAGTTTTGTCCTTTGTTTGAAATGGGACAGTGTAACAAAATGCTGCTGACCTTGGTATTACCTGCTAGGATCAATTTGGTTGTGTGCAGCCGTGGTCTCTGATTTCAGTATAAGATATAGCTCGGACCTTCTGGGTGTAAAGTATTTGTCTTTCTATTTTTTTTAGTGCTTTTTAATTTTCTTGGCTTTTTATCCATAGTGCAAAACTGGGTAACTTCTCAGAACTCTGTTAATTCTGGCATTTTTTTGCATTTTCGACACTCCGGGTTTCACAGATATCCTAAGGGAAGGTAATTATTAATTGCTTTGTGCAATGATGACTATCTCAGAAAAACTACAGATGAGTAAAGACCATCAGCTACTCCATTTCAAAAACTCCCTCTAGCTCTCCCCTTCACAATATCTAACAGATTAAGTTCCTCCCAAATACCCAATCCATGTGATAATCATTTTAAGATCTTGCAGGTGTTGGTCATAATTCTGCTTTGAATCTGTCCCTGTAGCCATGTTCTGGATCCTTTTTTTACTCTCCTGTGTTTTACATTATATTAATTTTCAGGCATCATTCTTAAGTTTAGTCTTTTTCACTCTGGGGCAGATTTTAATTTTCTGAACTGCCCTGAGGACATTCATGCCATCCTGCTACGTGTATCCAGAACTTGACATAGAACTCAAGGTGGTAGACTGAAAAGTTTATAATTCAAAAATCGTTTTGCTCATCAATCTTGATTAAGTCTTAAGGTGTAACACGTTTTCTTTTTTCAATTTAGTAAATGCATGCTTGTGAATCTAAATTTTCTTTCAAGTATATATAATCTTTCAATCAGCTGCAGATGTTCAAATATAGCAACAGGCCTTCTGGCTCAACAAGTCCATGCTGATCATCAATTTCCCGTTTGTTACCTATTTTCTCTCCTTATTCCCATCAATCGTACCCAGACAGCCATTTGCCGAGATTAGGATTGAATCCAGAGTTCTACTAGATGCACCAATGTGCTATTAGGTTAATTTTACTTTTTTGGTTAAGTGAGTATAACAAAGTTTGAAGTTCAAAGTAAATGCTATTATCAAAGTATGTATATGTCACCATTGTTATTTATATTTGCATTTGCAGTTTGTCGTCTTCACTGCACTTGATCCTGTTATAGTTACTATTCTATAGATTGAGAATGCTCACAGGATAAAAATCTCAAGATAGTATGTGATGACATTCATGTATTCTGATAAAATTTCCTCTAGTGACTATAACAGGATCAATGAAAGATCAACAATTTAAGTACAATAGGAAGTCTACAAGTTAACTGTACAAGGTTCTTGTCATTGGCAGAGGCCTAATAGCTCCTTGATTTTAAATGGAGGATTATAGTTTGTTCCAGCAAGAAAAAGGTGAAAAATGTGACGAAAGGTAAATGGATCCTTGAGATAGCCAATAATTAAGCCCATTAGAATAGGAAGTATATTTGTATGAATAGAGATCACTATAAAAATAACTGTTTGATAGAAATAATATACAACATACAATTTAATGTCCTAAAATGGAATTGTGCAAGTACTGGTGAGTTTTTTTTTAAACTTTCGTTGAATTTGGAGATAGTTTAAATCATTGAGCAAGAATATAAGGCAATGACAATTTTTTTGTATTTTGTTATAGATTCCCATAAGTCCAGTAAAAGTGAAGAAAAACACAAACATAAAGAACACAAGCACAAGTCAAAGGATCGGGATAAGGATCGTGAGAAACCAAAGCACAGCTCCTCCAGTTCCAAGAATCATAGCAACAGGTAGTTGATTACTTGTACTGCATTTTTCCATGTTGTAGATGGTTACTATATTCAAGTGTGGTCAGGAATTGAAACATGACAATGTGCTGTATTTGAACCAGCTTTGCATTGTATTATTCTAAAATGACTAAAAATCAGCATGTTCATAGTTGCTCTTGGGGCTTATGTGGCTGAGTCCTGGGTTACCAGTGCTATTCTAGTATGTATTAAATGATAGCTGCTTACATCATCTATGTCATTAACAAGTATTACTTATATTATCAACGTATTAGCTTTTAAGATACGTCTGGTGATTGGCCAGTAGGAAATTTTTAATCTCGCATGGCTTTGATAGGGTTTTGACCCAAAATGGTGACTATCTACTCATTTCCATAGATGCTGCCTGACCTGCTGAGATTTTCCAGCATTTAGTATGTTTTGTTTTGATAATCAGTATCTCAGATGCCAGCTATGTAGGGCAACATAGGTGGATCTGAATGATGATTTGTGGTAGAACTGAAACTGTTTTATTCTTGATATATTGTCCATCATTTTCCCTTCAGAGTGAGGGATGATGGGAGGTCACTTGTCACTTGATAGAGATGTACAAGATGGTAAGAGGCATAGATTATGTAGACAGCCTGAAACTTTTTCTCCAGGGCAAAAATGGTTAATGGAAGGGGGTTAATTTAAAGATAACTGGTGGAAAGTATGGGGGGGGGGGGTGCAAAGAGTTCTTTAACATGGAGGGTGGAAGATATGTGGAACATGTTGCTCGGGGTGGTGGTAGAGGCAGATACAATTTTGGTCATTTAAGAGGCTCTTGGGCACATGGGTGAAAGAAAAAGGGAGGCCAATATGAAAGGGAAGTATTAGATTGATCTTGGAGTAGGTTAAAAGGTCAGAACAAAATTGTGGCCCAAAGGATCTTTACTGAGCCATCTTATGTCTCCCTTTCATTTTGACCGAGATCACATATTGTGATTTAGAACTGGATAGCTCAGAGTCAATTGAAGGATTCAGCTAGGGTCTTCACCTGCAACAATTCAGGCTCAGTACATTTAGCTTCCTTGATGAAGACTGACTCGCCTTGTTCTCAGAGTTCTGAATGCTTTCCGTAGTCTGAAAAGAAGGGGGGAAAACAACTTGCTCAATCATAAAATACCTCAGTAGCTCCACGCTTAACCTTTTATGTGGAAGTGCATCTTCAGATTATTCATAGGCAAAATCGCCACCCCCACTCCCCAAAATCTTGTAGTTCCCCTCTAACTGGAACAGCCCTATGAGTGGCTGAAAATTGACAGATCATGCTACTGTTGATCAAGATGGCTCCTCTAACATAGTCAGTTTACAAATTTGGCATATCCCATACTATGTTTAAAATTTGGTCAGATCTGTGATCTTTTCTATAATTTCTGCATCGAAGGTTGTGTGATACTGTGAACACTAATTACTGAATTGGAATCTTGTACTTTACTTGAGAGTGTCCTTATTTAGCTGCTCGTGCAGTATAGCTGGTGGATTAGTCTTACCGAAAGCTGAGCTTTCCACAATTGGGACAAGGTGGCACAGGAGCATAGCAGTTAGCAAGATGCTATTACAGATCGGGTAATTGGACTTCAGAGTTCAATTTCAATACTGCCTGTATGAAGTTTGTATGTCCTTCTTGTGAGCATATAAGTTTCCACTAGGTCCATCATTTCCTCCTATATTCCAAATGTGTACTGGTTGATAGGCTAATTGGTCATTGTGGATTGTCCTGTAATTGGGCTAGTGTTAAATAGGTGGGTTGCTGGCAGCTGCAGCTCATTGGGCCGGAAGCCGGTTCTGCTCTGTATCTGTAAATAAATACGTTTTTGTTAATGTCTGTCTTTCTTTTCCAGTGTCAAAAGTCAAGCTGCTAGCTTTGCAGGAATTTTTTGCCAATTAATAGTAATAAATTAAAAAGGGGTCCCAGATGTAGGTGGAACAATACATGTTATGCTTGTGGCCAGTAAGTTAAGTAAATTTTTTGATGGTGTCCTGTAGTTATTTTAAACCAGGCAAAAAGGAGCTCAAATTAATATTTTTCATTTGCATCCTAGCAAACCTTGTAACTCGATTTTCCTGTCTTCTCTCTTGTCCATCTACCATTTCTGGCAGCGCTTATTTATTGGCCAACTGTGAAGTAGAAAGCCTCTGGCAATCTTAACTGTTAGTTGCTGTGAGCTAATAGCTCTGTTATTAACTGCTATCCTTTGTTCTGTAAGTTCCAGCTTTTGACAGAGTACGTTCTGCAAGTATGACAGCAGTTCCTGGTGCTTGGCTGAAACAATAGACTTGCCTTCTTTCATTAGAAGTGTGAATATCCATACGAGTGAACAATTTTGTGAACCCAGGTCTAATCTGTTTAATAAAGGGGTATCGTTTGGGGAACATAGCTCGCTCCTATCATTAGATAATAAGATTAGTTGTTTCTTGTCTTGATTCCACCAGAACATGGAATTTCTGTGCATGTCCTTCATTCATTTTGTACTTCCTCTGTTTAACAATTTTTTTTAAAGTCTGGATTTCCTTTTTTTCATGTACTTCTGGGGCAGCAAATTCTGAATGTAAAATTGGCTCTTATCCATTATCTTTGTGTAGTGGATAGTCCCAAATACTCATTACTTGAGAGAGCACCAGCGGTTACCATCTTCCCGATATCACTAAAATGCTCTTGAACTTGAAATAACTATGACCCTTTCTTCTCTACTTGCTAATTCAAGAATGTAGGAAGCACACATCCCTGTTACAGCTTGGTCATGACAAGTGTTAATGCATCGCTTATTTCGTAGCTGGCATCTTTCACTTGTTTCCACAGACTGGCACAGAAGGTTGTGATCTATGATGATTCATGAATTCCATCAGGAGAGTAAAAGTGTAGGCACAAAACATGGGAGCTCAGAATAAACTTTCTGATATCTTTCTTTGCAGTGCTTGAATTCATTTATGTGGGAATCATTATTTAAATGGCTGATGTTGAATGTTTCTGATTCTGCTTGGGAAGAACTTGCAAGAGTATTATATGCGTTCATGAGTAGGTGTAGTAAGCCACTGTACACAAATTTTTCTGCTAAGAGTGCCCAGACAATGGAGATCTAATATCTTAGAGCAAAGGAATTTAGATGCAGTGTTACGGTGTAATTTTGTCATGAGATAGGGAAATCTTTGAGAGGGAAAATAAAGAAGCCATGATTAAATGGCAGGGTATACTATATGGGCCAAATGGTCTAATTCTGCTCCTATGTCTTATGATTTTTGTCTTTACTCCATCTGAGGAATGCAGAAGCTGTGTAACAAGCTTAAGCGGTTTAAAGACCTAACCATTTTCTTTGAAATGCTAATTGATATTACCTTGTGAAAGAGGTGCCTTGAGTAAGGACTCATTTATTGAGATGTAGCGTGGAATAGGCCCTTCAAACCTAGCCTAATCAGAAGATGATTTGCAACAACTAATTAACCTACCAATTGGTACATCTTTGAACTGTGGGGCGAAACCAGAGGAAACCCACATGGTCATGGAGAGAACATGTAAACTCTTTACAGGCAGTAGTGGGAATTGAACCCAGGTTGCCTGTACTGTAAAGCTTTGTGCTAACACGATGCTATTGTGCTACCTTCCTCAGAATAAAGCTTCCCAAAACTTCAAATGGAAAATTACTATCTTTATCATAGTCTGAGATTTACAAGAATTTTTTTCAAGTTTTATAAAGATTTTCCACAAGGCAGACTAGGCTGTAGATCCATTTGTACAGGCAGTGGTTACCCTATGCTAATGTGTAAATTATTCACATACGGGAATTCACTGTGATCTTGGTTATTGGGAGTTGATGCAAAATAGAAGACATAAGTCTATCATAACTTGCCTAATATGAACCCGATCCATACTAGTCTTGCTTCCCCTACCTACCAACCAACTCACAAAAAACCTTGTGTGACTTACCTGGCAATATTCTGTGAGAAGCACAATCCTATTACCTTATCCCAAACAGGAGAAAATCTGCAGATGCAGGATATCCAAAGCAACACCCCAAAATACTGAAGGAACTCAGCAGGCCAGGCAGCAACTATGGAAAAGAGTAAACACTTGAGATTTTGGGCTGAGAGCTTTCATCAGGACTCGAAAGAAAGAGAAGTCAGGAGTTGGGGAGGAAGAAATAATTGGTGGTAGGTGAAACAGAGGGGGAGGGGTGAAGTAAACAGCTGGGAAGTGGATTGGTGAAACAGATAAAGGGCTGAAAAAGGGAGAATTTGATAAGAGATGGCAGAAAACCAAGGAAGAAAGGGAAGGGAGAGGAGCACCAGAGAGAAGGAAACAGTAATGGTGAAGGGAGTGTGTCAATTACCGGAAGTTGAAGAAATCGATGTCATGCCATCCTTTTGGAGGCTACCCAAATGAAATAGAATATGCTGCTCCTCCAACCTGAGTGTGGCCTCATTGCAGCAGTAGTCAAGTCAAGTTTATTGTCATTTCGACCATAAACTGCTGGTATAGTACACAGTAAAAATGAAACAACGTTCCTCCAGGACTCTGGTGCTACATGAAACAACACAAAGCTACACTAGACTATGTGAGACAGAACAAGGCTACACTAGATTACAGACCTGCACAGGACTACATAAAGTGCACAGAACAGTGCAGGGCAGTAGAAGAATTAATAAACAAGACAATAGGGACAGTAGAGGGCAAGTTACAATATAATAAATGATGTAGATGTTCGTCTAGACTCTTGAGTATTGAGGCGTCTAATGGCTTGGGGGAAGAAACTGTTGCACAGTCTGGTCATGAGAGCCCAAATGCTTTGGTATCTTTTGCCAGATGACAGGAGGGAGAAGAGTTTGTGTGAGGGGTGCGTGGGGCCTTTCACAATACATTTAGCTTTGCAGCTACAGCCTGTGGTGTAAATGTAATGAAGAGAGACCCCAATGATCTTCTCAGCTGACCTCACTATCCGCTGCAGGGTCTTGCAATCTGAGACGGTGCAATTCCCGAACCAGGCAGTGACGCAGCTGCTCAGGATACTCTCGATACATCCTCTGTAGAATGTGGTGAGGATGGGGGTGTGGGAGATAGACTTTTCTGAGCCTTCGCAGAAAGCAGAGACACTGCTGGGCTTTCTTGGCTATGGAGCTGGTTTTGGGATCAGGTGAGATTCTCCGCCAGGTGAACACCAAGAAATTTGGTGCTCTTAACAATCTCAACGGAGGAGCCGTCAATGTTCAGTGGAGAGTGGTCGCTCTGTGCTCTCCTGAAGTCAACAACCATCTCTTTTGTTCACATTCGGAGACAGGTTTTTGGCTCTGCACCAGTCTGTTAGCCGCTGCACCTAGCTGATTCATTGTTCTTGCTGATGAGACCCACCAAGGTTATGTCATCGGCAAACTTGATGTAAGAATAGGACTTGTCTACGTGTTTGTTTCTTTGTGTTCTCCTAGCTAGTATTTTCCATAGAAAAGAAGGATACTATTCTTGGTAAAGCAAGCAAGATTTAGGTCTGGCTCATTTTTACTTTGCATGCAACCCTGCCTGTAGAAATTTTGGTGTCAACTGTCATAATAGGGTTGTCTCCTAAAATTAGATAGGATTGCTTAATTACATTCATTTTTAACATTATTCTTGACAAATGCCAGTAGTCATGTTGTTGATAGAGTGAGTGATTAAATTGCCATATGTATAATAGAATCCTGACTAACAATCTATTCTATTCAAATCTGTAGAACTTAACTTCAGTTATGAGTTTTAAAAATCATTTAAAATGCCCATAAACCTACTGATGTTATTCAGTGGATAAAATCTGCTATCTTTATCCAATCTGGCCTGCATATCTCTGAACCTACCAACATGGTTCACTCTTGGCATACTCTGAAATGGCCTAGCTCAATCTGCAGCCAGCTAAGCAACAAATGAGTTGCTGATATTCCTAAAAAAGGAGATATTGTTGGTACTTATATAATCTAAATCAGGGGTTCCCAATCTGAGGTTCACGGTCCCCTTTGTTAATGCTTGGTCCATGGCTTAAAAAAAGGTTGGGAAACCGGATCTTAATAAATAAGGGGGGATTATTTTGTGCAGCTGCATTCAGCCCAATACTGAAAATCCTTTAAATAGTTCAAAGGCACTGCTCATGCATGGTGGTCAGTTAATATATCTGCATAGAGCATCTTAACTCTACATAAAACTTCATTTTTCATTGAAAAGATTCTTTTTTTCACTTCCAAAAACAAGCTACAAGAAAAAAATCATTTGATTTGCAAGGTACTGGACTGCTTTGGGGGAAATAAGTTGCAATAATACACTATACTCATAGTAGAGAAAAATATGCTGTCTGATGTGGATGCCACAGAACAGGGAAAAAAACATTGTGCTTTTGTTGACTTGACTCTGTCCTCACACTCAGCTGATCCTCTGATTCATTTCCAAGCATTGTCAATCA
Organism: Hypanus sabinus; assembly: GCF_030144855.1. Lineage (NCBI taxonomy): Eukaryota > Metazoa > Chordata > Chondrichthyes > Myliobatiformes > Dasyatidae > Hypanus > Hypanus sabinus. The sequence goes on from NC_082714.1 coordinate 153,291,435, forward strand.
GACAGGATCAGATTAGGTGAATACTTGGGGTACTCACGGTGTTGCACTGTCATTTATCCTGAAGCCAAAATTGATTTATGGCGGCTTCACTGAAGGTGAAAGGAGGGAATGAAAACTCATTGAGATCGTTGTTTATTCCTTTCAGTCTCTGTCTGGGGTTACTTTCAGTGTTGAATGTTATTTTTTGCCCACACTCTGAAATTTAGTAGCTAATGTTTGGAATTTATTTCATCAGGATGTTGCAAGAAAATCAGTTCAGTAAAAACTGAATTGCTAATTTGTTCTTGTAGTTATTGGAACCTGGTGACTTTTCAGTTAAATGAGAATCTAGTTCATTATCACTGGCATGTTATGAAATTTGTTTTGTGGCAACTTGTTTACTGTAAGTTACAATAAAAATAAATAATGCAAAAGATGAATGAGGTAAGGAGGTTTAATGCAAATATTGAATTTCAAACAATATGGATGAACCATGAGATCTGGAGCCTTCTGAGGGCCAGGTCAGGCATTCAAGACTAGTGACCAAGGAAGATAACAAGACATCCAGGTACCATCTCTGGAAAGCCATGCTAAGGCAAAGTGGCAACTCTGGACTGAATTTGAATCAATGAAGGATACATCACGGGTGTGGCAGGGCTTGAATGCAATCACCCCTTACAAAGCGAAATCACGTCACAACAGGACTTTGCTTCCAGATAAGCTCAATGCCTTCTATGCTCACTTTGACCATTAAAAGATGAAGGAGCCATCACAAACTCCCAAAGCCTCCAATGACCCTGTGATTTCAGTTTCCAAGGCCCGTATGAGAGCATTCTTCAGGAGGGTGAACCCTTGAAAGCATCTGGCCCAGGTAAGACACCTGCCTGAGTCCTGAAGAAGTGTCTCAGCCCAAAATGGCGACTGCCTATTCATTTCCATAGATGCTGCTTGACCTGCTGAATTCCTCCAGCATTTTGTGTGTGTTGCTTTAGATTTCCAATATCTGCAGAATTTCTCGTGTTTTTGAGTACTAAAAACCTGTGCTGATCAACTGGCTGCAGTGTTCACTGAGATCTTGAACCTCTTGCTTCGGCAGTTTGAGGTACTCACCTTCAATTTTACCCAGTGCCTAAGAAGAACGTGGTAACTTGCTTCAATGAATATCATCTAGTAGCACTTACATCCATAATGGTGAAGTGTTTAAAGAGGTTGGTGATGAATCATATCAAATCCTTCCTGGGAAGTGACTTGCATCCACTCCGATTTGCCCACCAGCAGAACAGGTCCACAAGAGATAAATAAATGCCATTTCATTGGCTCCTACTCAACCCTGGGAACATCTGGACAACAAAGGTGCATACATTAGGGTGCTGTTATCAACTGTACCTCAGCATTCAATATTATCATCCCCTCAAAACTAATCAATAAACTTCAATATTTTAACCTCAGTACCACCTTGACCAATTAGGTCCTTGATTTCCTCACATGCAAAACCCGTCAGTTTGGATAGGGGGCCACAGTCATAAGTATAAAGCGAGTAGAACAGGGGGCTGAGTACACAGTCTTGTGGTGAACCTGTGCTGATGGATATTGTGGAAGATGCATTGTGTGGCTAAGGACAGTTTCAATTACATATTTAAGTTTGCTGACAACACCACTGTCGTTGGCCAAATCAAAGGTGGTGACAGGTCAGGTCAGGAGATTGAGTAAGATGTTGCAGTGACGCCATTCAGCCATATTTTCAATGTCAGCAAGACCAAGCAGCTGATTATTGACTTCAAGAGGAGGAAAGTGGATATCCATGAGTCATTCCTCATCAGGGGATCAGAGGAGGAGAGGGGCAGCAACTTGAAATTCATCAGTGTTATTTCAGAAGACCTGCCCTGGGCTCACTGTGTAAGTACATTATGAAAAAAGCACAGCAATACGTCTGCTTCCTTAGAAGTTTGTGCAAGGATTTGAAGAACATCTAAAACTTTCTATAGATGTGTAGTGAAGAGTATATTGACTGGCAGCATCACAGCCTAGTATGGAAACAACAATGCCCTTGAATGGAAAAGCCAACAAATAGTAGTAGATACAGGGAAAGCCCTCCCCACCAATGAGCATATTTATTCAGAACACTGTCGCAGGAGAGCAGCATCCACCACCAGAGTCCCCCACTGCCAGGTCATGTTCACTTGTTGCTGCCGTCAGGAAGAAGTTACAGGAACTGTTCCACTGCCTATGGACTCTCAACTTCAAGGACTCTGTCTCATGTTCTTAATATTTATTACATTTTTTTTGTATTTGCACTGTTGTCTTTTGCACATTAAATGTCTATCCAGTTGGATGCAGTCCTGAATTGATTCTGTTATGTTTCTTAGAGGTACTGATTTTGCTCACAAGGAAACAAATCTTAGATTGTATAAATTTACTTTGAACTTTGAATTCTTGGAATGAGGGGATGCTTCTGTAGCCAGTGTCTGATTTCCTTCCTTCCCCCTCCCCCCCCCCCCCCCCCAGGCATATGTAGATTTTATACCGATGTGTGGTTCTTTCTGCTTCAGTTATAGTTCTTGGTTTCAATCATTTAAACTGCATCATCAGTTTCGTGGTTTAAAAAAAAATGCCTCCAATAATCTGCTACTGGATCATGTCTTCACTGCCAAAGTTGAATGAGGAGACAGTGCTACCTGTCAGAAATCTTGTCTACATGTCATCACCAAACATACCTGCACACACAGGTTGGCAACTAGTCACAATCTTAAAAGGGACAGACCAAGCCACAATACCTCAAATACCACAACTGGAACAAAAAAAACACTAAAATAGCCAGTCTAACTAGTCCTATACTTATCTTGTATATGAGCAGTCTGTCCCACATCCTTTTCCCTTTCCTTCAGTAGGACAGCACAGTAGCGTACAGGCTAGCACAGTGCATTACACTACAGGAGACCCAGGTTGCTGCCTGTAAGAGTTTTGTGCATTCTCCCCGTGACCATGTGGGTTTCCTCTGAGTGCTCCAGTTTCCTCCCATGGTCCAAAGATGTTGCGTGGTAGGTTAATTGTTCATTGTAATCTGTCCCATGATTAGGCTAAGGTTAAATCCAGGCAGCATGGCTTAAAGGCCTGGGAGTGCCTATTTCGCGCTATACCTCAATAAATAAATAAAATGCTCCAGGACTCTTCACTCAGTCCTGGAGCAACTGGACAGCAAAGATGCATACATCAGTATACCACTGCAGCTCAGTATTCAATCCTCCCCTCAGAACTAGTCATTAAGTTCCAAGAGCTTGACCTCAATACCTCCTTGTGCAATTGCATCCTTTACTTCTTGACCCCAGTCGGTTTGGTTTGGCAACATTTCCTCCACAGTCTCCATCAACACAAGTGCACCACAAGGCTATGTGCTTGGTCTCCTGCTGTACTTGCTTTACAACTATGACTGTGTGGCTGAGCACAGCTCCAATGCCATATTCAAGTTTGCTGGTGGCACCACTGTCGTAGGCCAAGTCAAAGGTGATGAATCAGTGTATAGAAGGGAGATTGAAGATGTAGCTGAGTGGCAGCAAAACAACAACCTCCTATTCATTGTTGGCAAAACCAGGGAAGCTGATTATAGACTTCAGGAGAGAGAAAACATAGGTCTATGAGCTAATCTTCATTGGAGGATCAGAGGTGGAGGGGGTTAGCAACTTTGATTTCCTGGGTGTTACTATTTCAGAGGACCTGTCCAAAGTGCAATTGCGAAGAAAACATAGCTGTGCCTGTACTTAAGAGTCTGTGGAGATTCGGCATAACATCTAAAACTTTGACAAACTTCTGTAGATGTGTAGTGGAGAGTCCTGTATATTGACTGACTGCATCATGGTGTGGTATGGAAACACCAATGCCTTTGAAAGGAAAATCCTTCTGAGATTCTGCCCAGTATATCATGGGTTAAGCCTTCCCAACCATTGAGAAAATCTACATGAAAAGCTGCCACAGGAAATCAGCATCCATCATCAGAGATCCCATCCACCCAGGCCATGCTCTTCTCACTGGTGCCTTAAGATAGAAGGTACAAGCGCATCAAGGCTCTCACCACCAGGTTCAAGAACAGTTACTACCCCTTCACCATCAGGCTCTTGAATAAAAGGGGCTAACTACACTCACTTGCCCCATCATTGAAATGTCCCTACAACCAATGATGTTACTATAAGGACTCTTCAGCTCATTATCTCATACACATCATTTATTGCTATTTATTTATATTTGCATTAACACAATTTGGTCTTCTGCACTCTGATCTTTCATTGATCCTGTTATAGTTGCTGATTTTTGTTAACTGGCTTTAAGTTCATTTTCTAGCTATAAAAGTTATAGAACACTATAGTACAGAAACAGGCTGTTTAGCCGGTCTAGTCCATAAGGAACTAATATGCTGCATAATAGTTAGGCGCAGGCTATATTGGACGAAGGGCTGCTTTGGTATTCCTTTCATGATTTACTAATGTACTATTTTATTGGCATTCCTATCCTTAACAATGCTTTCAATTACATTTATAGAAGAGAAGAAGAATAGCCCTTAACTCAGCAGTGGAGTTATTGGGGCACAGTCATGTCGGTGTTTCCGTAGCAAGATATTTTTGTTTTTACGAGGCCGAGTTGCTAGCTTGACGCTCAACCCAACTTGGATTCAAACTCAGAGGCGTTCGTTCCAGAGTCTGGCGCTGATATTACTGCGCTACCAAGCAGGAGAGATTACATTTGTGGTTTGCTTCAAATGCTCTTTGTTTCCTCGATTTCTTTCAGCTTCCCCTAGATTCTTGGATTTTTGCTTGGGCCTTGATCATCTATAGGCACCGCCAGGACTTCACACCTTCTAAAGCTTTTTAAACCTTGAAAGATGTACTTTAATTTTAAACAAATCATTTGTTTAATTTTTTTGTAGTTCGGCATTGAATTACAGGTCTACTGGTCTACCAGTGCTATGGACACAGTGGTAGTTGCTGTGTCCCATTGGCTGGGCTGATTTTCATATAAAACTTGCCCTGTACTCTCACCAGCTGTGACCATTACATTGAAAGGTATTTTTCTGCCAGGCACATTTCCTTTTTTTTTGTTGCAGAACATCCTGCATTGCCTAGTAAAAGTAACACAAAGTGATCCAATACTCAGGCTAAGTAACATTTTTGAATATCAAGTAATGCAAATGAAGTAATACTGATTTCTTCTTGGACAGTAGGATTACATGATGTGAGTGGCAAGATCAATAAAATCTGAATCAGTTAACATGACTAGGTCAGGTATATGGGCATATGAAATATTTAGAGCAATTTTCAGAGCAGTGAAGCTGAGGTTGTATAGAATGTACATGGGTGCCAAACTGGAAAGTTGAGCTGGCAGAGGTGCCTGGTTTTGATCATTTGAATGGCTTTTTCTGTCCTTGTGTAGCGAACAATTTGCAGAAGGAACTCAGTGGATTGCACAGCATTTACTTTCCTGATGTCTTGCTCTTAAGGTTTCTGGATATCAGTGTTTATCCTCCCCAGGATGTAGGTTTAATAGGCAGTCTGTGAATGTTGACTCTGAGGTGATGGTAGTGTCAATGAGCCTCTGTTTTTGCAACTAGATGGTGTGTTGGCAAAAAATTTGACCAAGCAAGCTGGCAGTGAGCAGTAGTCAGCCAGGGAGGCCAAAGACCTAGCCCATCTTTGTGAAATGGGATGATAGCCAGTCTGAGGCCTGTGTTTGAAATCTCGGGGCTCAAGCAGCATAGTGATATGCCCTGTGCATTTAGTTAGGCCTTGTCTGTGGAGATATTGCATTAATTCCATCCTGACTAATCTGACAAGGGTACTAAAACCAAATGCTGAAATACTTTTTGAGTTGAACTTCTGTGTAGGAAGTGTGTAAAATAAGTGGAATTTATTGTTGGGCAATGTGGTCCTTTAAGTTCAAATTGCAAAATAAATTATTATTGTGCACTGCGTTTATACAAAAGAGGATTCCCATGCTTTGCTATACAGTTTTAATATCATTAAATTTTAAGGTAGATTAATTGAAATATAACTTCAATTTTCATGCCTTTTTTTGTCTCTATTCTCCTGACTAGGAATTTTAAAATTAATTCCAAGTTGTGTGTCTAGAGTTTTTTCTTTTGCCCCATGAATTTGGTTGCATATCAAGAAATTAGGGTTTTTACACCTTTTATGTAAAGATCTGATGTGTTGCCCTTGGTAGCACTGACAAAGATTTGAGCCCAGATCCCTATCTTGTTACATGTTGGAAAGAAGTTGGAGAGGGGTGGAAAGAAAACAAGACCTCTGATTGGAGAAATAGATGCCATTAAATGTAATTCCCAGAGTGAAGCATTTCAGGTTATATAACAGAGGTGAGAAAAGGCCTAATTTATTGGTTACACAAGTGAATCTGCAGATGCTGGAAATAAATAAAAACACAAAATGCTAGCATAACTCAGCAGGCCAGACAGCATCTATGGGAGGAGGTAGTGACAATGTTTTGGGCTGAAACCCTAATTTCTTGGTTTTATATTTTAAGCTCATGTGGCTATGTTGCCAAGCCACTAGCCTTGGAAAAAACAGGTTTTCAGTGAGTGAAATTGCCTTAAAAGGACTTCTACATTTAAATTTAGTGGGACATTTGGAAAGCTTTCTAATGTTTACTTTTCTAACCATACAGCTTCCCATTCCCCTCACTCCAGTATTTTGCCCCCATCTGAACTGTTTATTGAGAGTTAACCTCCAGGCTAAAAATCCAGTCCTTTCAATCTGTTTCCTGAAATCATTTTTTTCCTTTTAAGAGGGTTGTTAAATCCTGAAATGAGTGAGTTCAGTTCTGTCCAGTTTTTTTGCTTTCTTAGCTTAGTTCTTTTCCTCTCTGCCCCCAGCATCAACCTGTTGAACAAGAGGGAAGACAGTAGCTTATTCTTGTCCACGCCCTCTGTACCTGCATGTAAAAGCAACTATTATGTGCCTTTGGCTAACTGAATTAAGACTGCATTGATTAATTGACCTGAAAAGGTAATAAGACTCCTTTCTAAAGTTCTTTCTGGTGTTCTTTTAGGGAGCCCTAAAGTGCTTTGCAGGCAATGAAGTACTTAACAAGTGCAGTAGCTAATTTGCATGTAACCAGCTTTGGAGAAACAGCTTCATGATTTCTTGGTAATCTTAACTAAAGAAAACATTTGCTAGAACACAAATAACTTCTATCTTCCTCTTCAATAGAGCAGTGGGCTTTTTGACATAATCTGTAAAAGATCAAGCAGTTCTTCCAATATGCAGCATTCCCATCACCACGTAGAACATCTGTGTAGATCTTTGACCCCAGGACCTTGAAACTCCGGCATTAAAACTACTAGTTCATCTATAGCTGTGTTCACTATGAACTGATTTTGAACTGAACATGTGTAAAATATCAAAATCCATTTTTAGGATTCCACACATTTAATAACTTTCAATTATCCATTGTTTTCATTCATTTGAGTAACTTTTTTCAGTAAGGTATGTAACAAGTGAAGGCAAAAAATTGAAAGCAGAAATGGGTGGCATGTAAATCATTAGTCTAAATCTTAACCTAATCTCACTCTCTGCTTCTCTTCATAACCTTTGGCACCCTTAATATTCAAGAGCTTATCAACTTCCGTTTTAAATATATCCGGCCTCCACAGCCATTTGTGGCATTGAATTCCACAGATTCATCTCCCTCTGGTTAAAGACATTTCTCCTCATCTCTTTTTCAGTGAGCACAAAGATTCCTCAGAAAAAAAACACAAGGATAAAGAAAGGGAAAAGGACAGATTAAAGCACAGAGATGGGAGCTCTGACAAACACAAACACAAGGACAAAGAGAAAAGAAAGGAAGAAAAGGTATTTGAGTTGAAGTTGTTTATCTGACCTCTTTCCTGGTGCCATTTGTATTAACCTTGGAAATACTTTACTTCCCCCAAGGTAATTTGGTATTAATTGAAGTTAGAAATTGATTCGAGCACATCCAGTCTCTTTTGCTTACCTACGTGCCCATCCTCTGTTCATATCTCATGGTCACACACACATAGTTGCATGCATAATTTGTTTAGAGTATTTCACAAGATTTGCTTGGTTCTGTTAATTAGTGTAGCCGGGGATGTTTTTAAACTTGATGTAGAGTGGCCAGATAGGAATGCAGGGCCAACCTGTTCCAGTGAAAACTGCTGCATGATTCCCTGATTTATTAACCAAACAAAGAGTCAGAATCAGGTTTATTATCACTGGCATGTGACATGAATTGTGTTAACTTAGCAGCAGTAGTTCAATGCAATACATAATCTAGCAGAGGGAGAGGGAAAAATAATAAATAAAATAAAGCATAATATTAAATAAGTAAATCAATTACTTGTATTGAATAGATTTTAAAGAAGTGTGCAAAAAAAAAACCAAATACTGTATATTAAAAAAACGTGAGGTAGTGTCCAAAGCTTCAATGTCCATTTAGGAATTGGATGGTACAGTACCATCAATTTTAGTTTTAGTTCTATGAATGAGGAAGTGGTAGTTAAAAATTCAGTGCTCTGATTGAGATTTCAAAAGGTCCCTTAGCTATTTACAAGAGGCAGTTTTCTGAGATGCATTTTTGAGGTCAAGTATATTTCATATATTAAAAAAACATAAGGGATTTCTGGTTCTGTGTTCAAGTTTGCACATACCCATTCCCACGAAGTAGAGAAGAGTTCTGTGGTTAGATATTTGAAGGAAGCATTATGGCACTGATGGATACACAAATGATGACATTGTGCAGAAGTCAATAGTGGTTTATTTGGAATGATCTGCAGAAGGGACTTTGCATTGATAATGGATTTGTTTCTCTTAAAAGGACAAGATTCACACCTCAAGTAGCAGTTCTGGAGACAAAGTCAAGAAAGAGAATGGTTTCACAAGGTATACAGTATTCACCTTAATCATATCTGTTTTACCAATGTGTTTTACCCATTGGCTTTTGAATGTCTTTATTATTCACTTGCATTTCTCTTCCAGTTGGGTGCATCTGTTTGAAATGTGAGAACTGGGTGGGAGGAAAGAGTAACTGTAGCAGATATTGAACAGAAGCCAGATAAATCCCTCTTTTTTGGAGTGGTCAATGACAATGGTCACATCAATTTTTTTTTTCTTTTGCCTACCAAAATAAGAATATCTATCTGGCTGTAGAAGGGATCCAGCCATTTGATTTTAGGAAGATTGTGCTGTAAGGATGTCTGGAATATAAATTTATAACCTTTCTAAGTATTCCTCGCTGGAAAAGAGTAATTGTGTTGGCAGTCACCTGAATTTGCAGTACTTGGACTTGTATTCAGATGAGAAGTTTGATTTAGAATATGTTGCTTCTGGATTCCAATTGTCTTCCTGCATATGAATACCATTGTGCAGATAAGCTGGCTATTCTGGATTTCAAGGGCTTTGTCTATTTAAGACAGCCTGCTCTATGAAACAATGGTTATATAAGAGCTCAATTTCTCTTTTATTCATCTTTTTGTCTTCCTGCTCTCCTTAGCCCGCCTCGTATAAAGGAAGAGCCAGACGATGATTATGTTCCGTCCATTAAGGTGGAAAATAAGCCGATGAAGAGAGTCCACGAAGATGATGAGTAAGTTTCTTTATTGAGGCTGTACAATTCTGTTCAGTTTGTATAGGAACAAAGAGGGAAAGGCAATTTCTTGGGGGGGAAGGGGAAATTGGTTGCAAGAAAGGAATGTTCCGGATGGAGGTTGGAAGTACACTTATCACATATGTCCTCAAACAGCAGTAAGAAATAATCAGCTTGTGTGTCTTTTAAAGACCTGTGATATTTTGCATCCAGCTGAAAGTGCAGGAAGAGCTATCGTTCTATGTCTTAGCCCCAAGACGCTGCATTAGTTCAAAACTGCAGTAATGTTTGAATGCATAATTTACTAATTCTGAGGTGCGTTTTAAACTAAAGACTGGATCCCTAAATGAAATTATTTTCTGAGGGATGTTTTCCCTTAAGTCTTAGTAAATTGTCTTGAAATGGGGGGAAAACTCCCAAGGTATTGGGTGATCCTCTGCTAAAAGCTGTTTCTATGAACTGTGAGTCAGCATCTCTTCTAAGGTTTTGTCCCACATGCATTTTGCTTCTATAGCCTGTTTGTAGAACAGAGCTTCTTGTATTTATTTGCATATGAATCATTGTAAACTTTTGGCCTGTTACTGAGGGTTATTCTTCATGGTTTTTATTTGTGACCAACATAGAAGAGTGCATTCCTGCCTGACTTCTGTTAACAGATGCAGAAACAGTATCTGATCTGGTTGGATTGCTAACCGAGCAGTTGACCTGCCTGACTTCTCTAATCCCATGATTTTTTTTAAAGTCTCACTTTTTTTTAGGGAAAACATAAGTAATCAGAACTTAAGTATTAAAGAAGCAAACAGCCTAAATAAACTGGGCATGATGTAAACATGAAAAAGTTCATGCTTTTCATGCTGTATGCATTATGACCATAAGGGATAAGCTTCCCCAGACCTGTTTGGCATTGCTTCCATTTTTTAAAGTAATAACAGGCACATGATTTTAATAAATTCCAGCAGTCTTATGGTACAATACAAAGTTTAAAAAGTAAGTGATTCCTCCCCCTGTTTTTTAAAAAGTTACTGTAAGGTATTAAGAAGTTTTGCTGCGTGGTTGTTATCCTGAACTGAGTTGTTAAACCTGTAGTCGGGTGTAGCAAAAGGTGATGGCTATCTTTATAAGATGTTTTGACTGTATTCAATGTTTCTTTCTACCTTAGTACTGATTTTAAACCCAAGAAGATCAAAACCGAAGATACAAAGAAAGCCAAAAAGCGAAAACCTGAAATGGTGTGTAATGCTTTTGTTTTCTTCAGGATTCTGTCCTTTCTGTTGAAATGGTTGAATTTTGATAATGGTTTTCATAGCTTTAAAAATTCATGCTTAAGCAAGTAGAAGTCTTGTGCCAGATTTGAGCTCTGATGAACCATACCCATACATAAACAGCCCTCATCTAGTGATGGTCTCCTAACATCAGTGAAACAGTGGAATCAAACATCATTTCTGTTTTGTGACCTAATTGCATCTGAAATCTTTATTTGAACCAAGGCTTAAGTGATTTGAAAAATTGTACCTTGTGACTTTTATTTGTGTGTGTGTTTATATATAAAATGTGTGTATGTTTAAGTTCAATTGCTTCCTGTCTTGAATAAAACTTGTAAGGTGCTCCAGTGCAGAGTAGTTTATTACACTATCACTCATCATCACACAAGTTTATAGGCATAGGCACTGGATTTTTGTACTGTTTGTAATTGGAGAGGCAGAATCAAAAGCTACCTTAAAACTAGGAAATTTCGGGATCTGATGTGTTACTCCACTATTTACTTGGTTTGTTGAGGTTTTTAAAATGCTGTCTTCTAATGGAATTTGAGTTAAACATCTGCAACAGTGTTCAGGAGCAGGTACTCAGCATGGGCCATGGACAATTTGATGCAATAATCCAGTCCACAAGGCGGCACAACAAAAAGAATCTTTAAACTAGACCAGGGATGAGTGAACTATGTAACATAATCAGAAAATGTGTAGAAAAAAATTATAATTGGTTATACAAAAAATCAATTTCCAATTTTTAAGTTTTTTTAAGTGGTGAAGTGGTCCATCTGTTCAATACTTCCTGCTTCCTCATTTCATTTTAATAGAGTAGGTGGTTTATTTTGGTTCCTTGTTTTTTTTTTGTAAGCTGCTTTGAATGTGCCCAATAGATCTGGCACACAGCCTGCTGTTTGGCAGCTGCTTTTTGGGCTCGTCATTCAAGATATTGTAAGGGAGTTGCATCTGCTTACATCAGAAGTGGCGCCTGAACCTGTCTTTGCTTTGAATGTAATTCCTATGAAAATGTCATAATGTGGCTTTGAAAGTAAGCATTAAGAAATGATGTAGCCAAAAGACATGATCCTCAGCCTTTAGTCAGTTTGACTCATTTACTGCAGGGTTCTGAGTCACAAGCTGGCAGGCTCAATCTCCTTTGTGTACCCTGAATTAAATTGAGCTGGCGATGCTGTGCGCTATGCAGTTTTTTTCTGTATTGCACGGTTGGGTTTGGGTCTCTGGAGAGCTGAGAAGTTGATGTGGATGCTGCAATACAATGACCCCGTACAAAATAGGAACATGGTTCAGGTGTTTTGGCAAACATCGGGTTCCCTCCCCAAAAGTGTCACTAAAATCAGAGCTTTGACTGTTCCTTTCATTGCAGATTGTAGTACTAAATTGTTGGTGTGTCGATAATGGTAGTGTAGAAAGAGACCTTTTAGCCCATCATCTATGTTAGCTGACAAACCCGCATTTTTTAAAAAAATCATTGAGGTACGGCGTGGAACAGACCCTCCTGGCCCTTCAAGCCACACTGCCCAGTAATCCCCCAGTTTAATCCCAGCCTAACCACGGGACAATTTAAAATGACCAATTAACATACCAGCTGGTAAGTCTGAACTAAGAGGAGACTGGAGCACCTGGGTTGCTGGTATTGAAAAGTGCTGTGCTTAGCACTATGCTACCGTGCTGCCCTTCAGATAGACCTTTTCCCCTCCTCTTCCTCATAGCTCCATCGGTTTTCTTTGAGAAATAAATAGATTTTTTCAATTTTGGAAGTTATTTTAAATCTGCTTCCATCACTCTTTAGGTCCTTTTCCGAATGCAATTGTGCTACATGGTTTACTTTCTCACCTTGCATCTGCAAGCAGTTTATGAACATGAGAGTCTGCAGATGCTGGAAATCCAGAGTAACACAAACAAGAGAGCCTGTTTGAGATGCCAACATGTTGGGATGGACAGTAATTTTTGATGGACTCTAAATCATGGTCTCTTTGGGGCCTTTGCCATTATTTGCATGGTGGGTGGGGGAGAGTTGATGTTTTTGCTAGAGCAAGTGGGGAGAAGGGGGCTTTAGGGTTTTAACATTTCCTGTCATTTATTCTTCGGGGGTTTTTTGTGTCTTTTATAATTGTCTACAAAGAGTAAGAATTTCAGGTTGTATACTGTATACATACTCTGATATTAAATTGAACCATTGAAAATGCTGGACGAACTCAGCAGGTCAGGTAGCATCTATGGAACAGAATGAAGAGTTGTCATTTCGGGCTGAGAAGCTTCATCAAGACTCATGAAGGTCTTGGGAGTTCCTCCAGCAATTTGTGTGTGTTACTGTGCAAGCTATTTAGTTCCATTTGCTGCATCAAACCTCATCAAATCTCCCTTTCGTTGGTTGGCCTTCAACCCGAAACATTTTTCTCTTCCCAATTGCTACTTTAGCTATTAGAGTATTTCTCTAGAATAGCTAAAGTTCTCTGTTCTGATACCATTCTAGTAAATCTTCTCTGTACCTTCACTCTTAATGATGTAATTCATTGTAGTTGAGCTTGGGTGAACAGTAATTTAAAGATTTCATACTACTTTCTTTTGTACTCTTGTAAATACAAAGAAATGGGACCTTTTATGCTTTCTGTACCCCTTCACAATCTGTCCTCCAATCTTGAATGAGTTGTGAGAAAGCCTGTTCTTTACCATAATTGCCCATCCCTTCACTCCACCATCTTGCAGCGTTCCATTACCCCTTGAAAAATTGTATTCTGTAATTTGTATTCTTCCTATCTACTTCAAACTTCGTTTTATGTTTCAGTTGCTATTTTATCAGTCTATTCTGAAATCTTAATACACTCCATGTTGTGGTTGCGTGACATCTGAAAATTAGCTCCTGAGTCCTGAATATAAATCAGGATGATTAGTTCTTCCAATACTGTGCTCAGGTCTCACTCATCTCATGAGAAAAGTAGTTGCTCACCACTGTGTTGTGCTTCCTGTCACTGTGCAAGTTTTAGAGTTGCTGTCCCTTTAATCTCATGGACTTTGTTTTGTCACCAACTTTAGTATGTGATAGCTCGCACTTTCCTCAATTACCTCCTTAAAATAAGCCTTTAATAAATATATTATCTGGTATTCTTACAGTTATTCTCCACAACTGCTTTAAACTGGTTAGCTATTACATCTATCCTTTTTGTTTCCCACTTTTCCCCTGAGAACTCTTGGTATATCTAAGAATTACAAAATGTGGTCACTACCTCTGTTCTGTTCATCCTTGCATTCTTTACTGAATATCCCATCCGTACTTCTGGTGCATTCTTTTAAATACCTCTTTCTTGTATTTTCCTGTCTGTTTCTTTACAGACTTTTATATATCGGCAAGACCTATTGAAAGTGGTTGCCACATACTCAGTAGCTCAGCCTTACTATACCTTTACTACCTAAATGTTTAAGACTTTTAAACCTCAATGTGTTATCTACTAATTTTGCTTTAATTTGTCGCTTGCAAAGTTAACTGGTTTGGAAAACAATCACATATGTTTCCTTTCTTGCTGCTATGGTTTATCTTTGCTTGGTCATGCTTTAGAACTGCTCGCTAATGATTAGTCTGCATTTGTTCTTGTGTTTTTCTAACCTACTGTTTTATTTGCCAATCTTTTAATTTAATGTAACTGACATAATTCTCAATGCTTTGAATTTAGCACTTCTGTCAATGAAATAATGTGTTCACTATTTCCCATGTGTTTTAATGGAAGATTACCTTGCGTAATTCCCTAGAATCCAACCCTGTACTACTAGTTTCCTTGTCAGATGAAAGGTATTAGTTGAGAAGGTGTTTATACTTATTTCTAGAATTCCTCCCCTTAATGCTATAATAGCCAAGATGGGGGTTGAGTAATTGAAGTTACTATTTTCATAACATAAATTTTTTGCATCTTTCTCAATTTGCTTTTAACCTCTCCATCTGAGTAATCTGGCAGCATGTACTGTAATGACTGCTGTATTATTCCTTAATTCTAACAAAATAAATTTTGAATCCTCTGCATCATTTCTTTCCAGTCACATGACAGTATCTTTCAGCACTGTTCTGACTCCCTTCATCCAATCTTTCCTGAATGGTTTACACTGATAAATGGGAAATAAAACCAGAAACAAACTGCTCAGTGCATTGGCCTATCTCAATTATATGATAATATCATAGCTGATTCTTGATCGCAATTTTGAGATTTCCTGCTTTCTGAATCAGATTTGATCACTGAAATGTGTCATGAAATTTGTTGTTTTGAGGCAGTAGTATATTGCTATACATCATAAAAGTATATAAATTACAATAAGTATATATAAAAATAAATAACTAGTGCAAAAACAAAACAAAGATCTCCTGCTTTCTTGCAATACTTTAATGCCATTTGTACATGGGAGACTCTGTACTCTTAAAATATATTTAATAACCTAATCTGTGGTATAGTATTCCATTGGTTCACCTGAAGTTCTTTTCAACTGATGTTTTTCTCCAGATTTATGCACATGCTGTAACTAAACCAATATCATTCATCTTCTTTGCACTCCACTAACCTTCAGCATTTCGTTTTCATGTGCATATTTTTTTAATCTCTACAATTGTTTATCCTGGTGCCCACAGCAATGGTGACTGCACTTAAAACTAGGTTATTATGTGCTGAGGATTTTAACATGATACCCATGAAGTACTGTATTTGATGCAGTGTCAGTTTTATTTTTGTGCTAGCTAACGTTTTATGTATTGAATGATTGCAGCCTTAAATTTTGGGTTGCAGAGTTTCTCTTTCTGTACAGCGGGAATGATTCTGGAATCTGAGTATTACACTGTCACTGAGAATTGATCTTCCTTTTAGGAATCAAACAAAAAGTCTAAAGTCAAAGAGCAAGGTGATGGGCAAGGAAAAAAGAAGAAGAAAAAAGAGGAAGAGGATAAATGGAAATGGTGAGATTGTGTAGAATGTTGGTCACTTTCATCCTCGCACCCTGTCCCCGCCTACGTATGAAGTTGGATGGCCTGCTTGTTCCTGAATCTTTTTGTGAGAAAATTACTCTGACCCAGATTTACTTACTATGCCAGGCCTTGCCACTAACCTCAGAAACGTGCATACAAAAACATCTGACACAGATTTTTATTTTCTCAGTGGTATTTGTTGTTGGCTGCCAGTCCTGTGACATCTCTGGTATCCAACTAGTATGATATCATTAAGCTTTTTGACTGAGGAATCATATTAAAGTCCTTCTTACACAATGTTAATTTTAATTAATAACTTAACAGTCCTGAAAATAAAGATAGGAATATGTAGAGGCTAAGATGCCTGTTTTAGAACAAATTTAATTTTGAAATATAGTTAATATGGTGACAATTCACCCAACGTACCAGAGAGGTAAAGCAATAATTATGGATTAATAATTATGTTGCTTAAGAGCCTAAATGAATCATATAACTATACAACAGACTGTAAAATGCTTCTTACTCATTTTTCTAAATGTGTCATGTTGGCAAGGCCAGCATTTGTAACTGCTACTTCTAGAAAACCCTTGTGTACACATTTTGGGGGTGGTACACCTATACTGGGATGACACTTAATTTAGTGCCAGCTTTAGAAAGATCTGGATTTGACTTCCGTCGCAGTTTACTTCCCACATTCCAAAGCCTTTTGGTTAGGGTTTGTGAGCTGTAGGCATGCTATACGAAGCCACTGGAAGCATGACACTCAAGGGCTTCCCCTTTGCACAATCTGTGCTGATTTGATGCAAATAACACATTTCATCATGTTTCAATGTTTATATGACAAATAAAGCTAATCTTTATCTTTACTGTTGGTTATAGACTTTGACCTAGTAACTTGGGGAGTGGGGTGGTAATGAATTGGATGTTAAAAGAAATAGTTTGTAAATGTTATTTTGTAATGCATTAGTTTCTTGGGCTGAACAGTATTGACAGAAATTTGTGTTTCCACATTTATGGGCATATTTCTGAAGTTGTCAAGTTTCTTCCATTATGATAGTGATACCCTCATCATTTATCTCATCACAGGCTCTGTAGCTTGATTTTTTTTTAATATACAGAGATTTTTTTGCTATGTTTTCCTATCTAATATTTGGTTGTACAGCAAAGCTCATACAATAAGATTGAAGTAACCTCGTTGATAGTAGAATTGGTTCAAAAGCTAATTACTTTTCCATTATTAAATATTGTGTTGTTCCAGGATTTTTAGTCTGAGTTTAAAACACACGTATAAAAAATGCCAGGTGGCAAGTTTCTTCTCATTACTGCTACTATTAAACAGATCACCATTAGTATTTGAATTAGCCCTGTCAAAGCATCTGAGCAGTTTCTGTTCATGGCTTTAACAAAAATTTGTTCATCTAGTTGAAATAATAAGTAGCGTCATAGCGTTAGGATTTTAGGCTAATAGCACGGAGAGTATTTTGTTTATTGTGCCATATTAACTCTGAAGAAACTTCTCCTTTCTCGATGTGGATCCTTTTCTTTCAAATTCCATGTATTTATCTGTTTCCTTTTAAAAGTTACTAGCAAGTTACTAACTGCATCCATTGTTTAGACAGTGTATCCTCAGTCATGACTTTGACTTTCATGGTTTTGCTAAATTATACTATAACATTAAATCTCAAATGCTGAAGGATGCAGAAAGATTTCTCTTTTTTTAAATTTCAGCAACAATAGTGCATTCTCTGTTTCTTACCACTTTGACGTTATTCTTACTTTGAGCGTGGGTCTTTAAGTGGAATCTAAAACTTTCCCATCTCTCCCTACCAGTAATAAGACTGAACACCATAAATCTAACTGCATTTGTCAGATTGGATTTCTTGCTCCTTCCATTAATTTACACTTTTAAAAAATGATCTCCATAGAGTGCACTATTTCTGTGCTTCAATATGGTTTGATGCCAAACTACTGAAAAGACAGCTGATGAAATTGTCATTTGTACTATATATTGGGTAGTTGAAAGTTTGAAAGAAGCACTGTGGGAGAGAAGGGATAGATTGACCTTGGAGTAGGTTAAAAGGTTGACACAACATCATGGTCCAAAGGGTCTGTGCTGTGCTTTTCTGTTTATGAAGCCATCCAACAGCAGTAGGTTGTCACTTGTTGTGAAATTGGTTTTTGACCACACAGTGGATTAAAATTGGGGCTGGGTTCTAGTAGCTGCCAATTTGTTCTTTGTGCACTATGTAATTAAGAATTCTTTAGACCTGATTTAGGAAACTATTCAGAATTTCAGTTATGTCGCTTCATGCATTTTAGTCATATTAATTGAAAAAAGTATATCAAATTTCCTCAAGGAAGTTTAAAAAAAATTGAAACAATGTGAGACCTTTTTCAAATACCCAAGGAAAGGAAGAGGCACATTCACAGCTGTTTGAAAGCCCAGCTGAATGCGAAATTCAAAGGAACCATATCATTCTGGAACAGAGATACATTAGCTTCATTTGTCACATTTGGATTATGCTGGATAGTCCACTAGGTGTCACTATGCTTCCTGTATCAACATACCATGCTTACGTACTTTACCCCTAACCCGTATGTCTTTGGAATGTGGGAGAAAACCACATTCATGAGGAGTACATGCAAACTCCTTTTAGACAGCAGTGAGAATTGAATCCACAGTGGATCATGGAGAAATGGGTAGGGAATTAGCGAACTAGAGATGAGTTGGGTCAAGGAAGAGAGAAACCACTTGCTCAGCTGGTCGTGAACACAAGATATTCTGCAGATGCTGCCAAACCAGCTGAATTCCTCCAGCATTTTGTGTGTGTTGCTCGGCTGGTACTGAGTAGGGTGTGGATGAGTGCCGATTAGCTTGCTTGGAACAACCTTTGCAATTCTCAGCACTCAGTATGCATACTAAGGAGAACCTGACCCCAGATATCATAGTTGCTGCTTCTAGAAGATGATGAGACCAGAATTTTCAGGGGGTTAATGCAAGGTACTTGAAAATATCAAGCAATTTTCATATCACGAGCCTAACATTTAATGAGACTTTAGATGAGGAAGTGAATTGATGGTTTCATCATGGCAGTAGTATAGTTAAATTCTAGACAATCTCAAGTATATTTTATTTTGTGCAGGTGGGAAGAAGAACGTTATACGGATGGTGTGAAATGGAAATTTTTGGAACACAAGGGCCCAGTGTTTGCTCCGCCCTACATTCCACTCCCAGATGATGTTAAATTCTATTATGATGGTAAGAGAGCAAAAATAAGTATACTGTTGTTTCCAGTACTCAATTTATAGCAGAGGGGTGGCTGAGAAAAGCAAAATCGGGAGTTGAATACATGGAACTTTATCACTGTAGATACAATTACAACAAAGATAGGCTGTTAGAAAGTGGTACAGATTGTTCAGAGTTCATGGCAGGGTTTCATTTCTGAGAGCTGTTAATGACCAGAATAGTTTGTCAGTTGAAAATGTAGCCGCAAACTGAGTCTCAGATGCCTGCAGCCCCCTGGCAGTCAGCAAGTCCATCTCACCAAATGCTTGTCCATGTTACAGGTTACACACGAGTCAGACATTTACAAGCTGGGCTGGACCTTCACTGTGATTCATGGCATATTGAGTTGTGACAGCCCTGGATTTTGGGTGCAGGTGATAATTCATGTCCTTTGGCAAAATAGTTGTTGTTTGTGTGTAGATTTGGTCATCCTCCCTTCACAGTTGATAGCAGTGTTGATCAGTTCAGTTAAAACCAACATTTTTTTTTTAATTTGAGAAGGACTTCGTATGTTCAGTGCCATCTCCACTTGTGGCTGTAGATGTTCTGATGTGGTGCCCATATCCCCAGCAGTTTGCTGTTGTAAGTAGAATTGACTGAATGTCACCAGTGACATGTAGAACTGATTCCCATCCATTTCAATATTCGTCCTGTTGGGAGACAGTATGACTTGAAGGCTGCTCTGCTCACATTATCATCTTATAAAACCACAGCCTTGTTTCAAAGTGGCTTTTTATGTTGAGGGTCATTCAGCCTACACCAGCTATAATAGCTTTGGCAGACAACCAATCTCCTCCTGTAGTAGAGTAAATGTGGTACATAGGATACAGACAACTTGTCATCTTGTTTCATTACTGTAAGTAATGGTTATAGTTTTCTAGGGGGGAGGGGAGGAGAAAAGTTAATTTTGCAAATAACCTGCCTTTCTGACCAAACAAAATTTTCTTACCGGATTGAGAACTTTATAATTGTGATTTTTTTTTTCCCCCTGGAAATTTTCCTGCTTAATTGCTGTGGTGATGAAATAGATACTAGAAGCATGTGGAATTTCAGGCCATGCAACCTGTATTTAAAAGAGAGAAAATTCATCTATGAGAAGTACATATTCTAAGTGTTCAGTTGTTTTTAGATGTGTTGGTTCTCTTTTCCTCAAAATGGCTGGGGGGTTTTTTTGCAGAAATTATACCCAAGTGGAGGGTGGACAGTTGTAACTTCATTCAGGTCTGCATAATGCATCTGGGCATTAAGTGATATTTGTGTTGCAAGCTGAGGAATTGAATGTTGAGCATCAGGTATAGGGAGCACAAGACTGTATCAGCAGCTACTTGCATTCTGTCCTCACCTATCAGGTTACATCCACACTAGACCGGATAATTTTGAAAACGCCAGTTTCGTGTAGAAACGATAGGCGTCCATACTATGCGTTTTTAAAAATATCTCTATCCACATTGAAACGGAGATTTCGGTGAAACTCCTCCTCCTGTGCATGCGCAGAACACATCTACCAAAAACAAGTGACATGTTTTGTGTCGAATCTCGCTGTAAAAGTGCGCATTTGTGTAGTTACAGACTAGAAAAACTTAAAATGATGGATAGCTGTTGGCTTTCATGCAGGAGAACTTAAAAGTAAAAAAAATCATACTGAAGCGTATGGAGGCAACTGACAGGGAGTTCATGGGCTGTATGACCCAGCTGATGACGAACATTTAAAAACTGCCGAACTCTTACATTAATAAAGTTCCTTGTTAAATGTGTAAAACGTGTCTGCACCAGTATTATCTTGTATTTCCATACAATGTTACACATTGTATGTTGCACATCTATTGTCAGAGAAGTACTTGCATAAATAGGTAAACCACCTTCATACAAGTAAGGACAGAAAACAGGGCAAAGTGAGTATACTTATTTCTTCAGTAAATTATGGGTCAAAGTATTTGGTGAGTACATTTCTAACTCTTCTGGCTTCAGTCTCGTTGCCGTCTATTCTGAAATTGTTAGGCTGTGTTCAAGAAAGCAATGAAATGGCGCGCTACAGTCTGACAGCGTTTTAAATTTGTCCG
This sequence comes from Hypanus sabinus, assembly GCF_030144855.1. Taxonomy (NCBI): domain Eukaryota; kingdom Metazoa; phylum Chordata; class Chondrichthyes; order Myliobatiformes; family Dasyatidae; genus Hypanus; species Hypanus sabinus. The sequence continues at coordinate 153,312,570 of NC_082714.1, forward strand.
GTTACCCCGTCCACACTGATCTGCCGAATCGGCGCTTTCAGAAATACCCACCCTGGAAAGCATTTCTGAAAAGCTTCGATTTCGGGGGATGAAAACGCTGTTTTAGTGTGGACGGAGGGTAAAAACGAAGAGAAAAGGCTTCAGTTATGGATTTATCTGGTGTAGTGTGGACGTAGTCTCAGTCTTTGTTCCCAATATGCTAATTTTAACTCATTCTTTTTCAGTATCTCAATGCAAAGGCTCAGTTTTTATTGAGTCATTGGCTAAATAGCAGGGAGTGTGGGAGTTGCTTTGAGACAGCATCAGCCCTAGCTGTTGGCAGAATGATTGTCGTTTGTCTGTGGGGAAACAGAGGTGTTCAATAATGCTGTGCTTTTAAGTCATTTAATAATCAAATTCCCCTTTCCGTTTTCCAGTAATCCTTAAATGTACTGTGCCCAGATGTGCAATTGTTCTCACATCTGAAGGGAGGGTTTTCAGTTAAGGGAGCGGTAATTTTTCTGTAGTATAAAGCCTGTCTGTTTAATTTGGACGTCTTAAACCATCATTGGATTTTTTTGCCCAGTTGCTTTCTGCAGGGAAAGCAATCTAATTAAAGTAGAGAGGTGGTCACCGGGAGAAAATTCCAGGTAAGGATGGGGACTGGGAGGAGGATTGCTGTACAACTGATCAAAATCGGAAGTTACCTTCCCTAAAATGCTGCTGAAGTTGAAAATGTCAGATTTTGTTTTGGATGGGAGTTACCAAGGTGTATAAAGGAATGGTAGAAATATCGGTACAATCTAATTGTATGGCTTATCCCTGTTGTGGTATAGTAAATAGACGAGGAGTAGCAAAAGAGGGAGTCATCAAAGACATGGAATTCAGTTGTAGGTTCAATTTGGGTGGTGGGTACTATAAATACAGTAGGTAAGTGATGGAATTAGTATCTGGAAGCATGAGCTGTTAATTTTGACCTGAGGTTGAATCTGTCTCTTCAACTGAGGAGTTTAAATTCAATCAATGTTTGGAATATTCTTCAGATAAAGAAATAAGTGTCCTTACCAATATGACATACAGGTTATAACTATGAGGAAACCGAAGCGGTCGGCTATAACTGGCCCTCTCAAGTCAGTGTAATTAAAGATGGATAATTACTAGTGATGGCCACATTTTAAGTGTTTAAATGATTTGTTGGGAGCAACTGGGATTAGTAGAAAGGGTAATTGTGTCAGTAGAGAACTGGCTAAATTAAGCAAAATATTCGAAATCTGCACAGTGATAAGAAATGGGGGTCATGAGGATGGGAACTGAATTGGTTGTGCAGCTTCATTATGGAAGATGAATAATATGTCAAAAACAGCATGTACAAATCTCCCTGTCGTTCATCTACAGTCAGCCCTCATCCGTGAGGGATTGGTTCCAGGACCCCTCATGGATACCAAAAAACACGGATGCTCAAGTCCCTTATTTCAACTTGTCTCAATGCGGTGGACCTTAGGACCTGGCGGTAGAGCTCTGAATCCACAGTGTTTCTGTTCACGAAAGTAATCAAAATCACGATTGAAAATAAAGTGGAAATAATAAAGCAATTGGAAAGAGGTGAAACGCCATCGGTCATTGGAAAATCGTTAGGCTACAGTCGATCAACAATCGGAACAATCTTAAAGGATAAAGTGAGAAAGGCCCTGCCCCGATGAAAGCTACAATTATTACTAAGCAACGCAGTGGTTTAATTATTGGGTTTTTGGTTTTTGATCCTCCACATCAACCTGGCATGGTGGAGAGCGCACTCGGGAGCAGTCTGTCACTGGATCAAACTCTGAGCCCGATGCTGAAACTTAACGTTCTTAAGTGTTTCATATGCATAGAGAGGTAAAATATATGCTATAATACTAAGGCAAACGTTTGACGAACTGACGCTAAATAATACCAGATGTACCTGTTCCAACTTGCTTAGTAAGAGAACCTCTGATTTTTTCCAATCCCGATTCACAATAACCCACGCACATCCTCCTATATACTTTAAATCATCTCTAGATTACTTATAATGCCTAATACAGTGTAAATGCTATGTAAAATAGTTGTTACACTGCATTGTTTAGGGAATAATGACAAGAAAAATGTCTGTACATGCTCGAAGAGTAAGTGCTGGAAGAGCACCTCCAGGTTTTCGCTATTCGCGGTTGGTTGAATTCGCAGATAAGGAGGGCCGACTGTATTTTGTTTGATTTCCCCATTACGTACAGCCAGCAATAATTGCTATGGCAGCACTTGCTATGGTAAAGGTGGGCTTAGTCACCTCTAAGAGAAGGAGGGGGAAGAAAGAAAAGAATTCAATGTCTTTTAGTCTACAGCCTAACCAGTTTACTTCCTTGCTGGGATTTGAACTTGCTGTGTTGCCATTCGGTACCAGTACTGTTTACTGTTTCGCATAAGCTATTAGCAATAGGATTGAAAGTGATTGGATTTATTGAAGAACTTAATGAACACTTCCCTTCTAGCTTTGCCCACTCATTGTAATTCTGTTCTTTGAGTGGCCGTGAATAAGGGATAGAAAAACTCTTCTTTAAAACTCAGAGCATCAGCTACTGTATGCTTTGATTCCTGTCAGGAAGGACAAAATTATTGTTGTATCATTATCCTGGAAGTGACACTGGTTAGAAAAAAAGATGCTGCTTTAAAAACTACACTGTGGGATTGATAGTTAACGAAAATGTTATAGCCTAAAATAATTCAATTAGGATGCCAAACCCAGAAATATAAAATGCTGCATTGCTACTTAATTAACTTCCACTGAGCGAATGTAAACAGTGATGTCTGTGAGCTCTCCAGAGCTTGTGCACCTGCTGATATTGTTCCCATTGTACATTCATGGCTAGCCTAAGCTTGATATGAAATATTTGATCTATCTCTTGACATTCTTTTGGAAGGATTAGTTGTGTGGAGGCTGGGTTTCTGATGCAAGTCTGGTTTGTTCACTCTGAGTACATTATGTAAAACAACCCTACTCAGTTACACTGACTTAACATAGCTGAGTTTCCAGTGGTGTACAGACTGTACATCAGTGTTGAAGGAATGGTGTCCCCTCTCTGACCGTGATTCCTTGGTATCCAGTCACTCAAATGGATTTGGCTTCTGACCTCCTAGTTTGCATACAGGATTGCTTCCAGATGATCTATGGCTTGGCATCTTAAAGAACCATGTTATAATTGACTGTAGAGGCAGTCATAGTGTATATTTAAGGCAGAGGTTGGAAGATTATGGGGAGAAGATAGGAGATTGATGCTGAGAGGGAAATGGATCCACCATGATGAAATGGTGGAGTAGACCCTATAAGACCAAAAGACATAAGAGTAGAAATAGGCCGCTTAACCCAAGTCTGCTCCGCCATTTCATCATGGCTGATCCCAGATTCCACACAACCCCATACAGCTGTCATCTCACCATATCCTTTGATGTCCTGACCAATCAGGAAACTTATCAACTTAAGCCTTAAATATACACACAGGCTTGGTCTCCACCCCAGTCTGTAGCAGAGCATTCCACAGATTCACCACTCTCTGGCTTTTAAAAAAAACCTACTTTTTCTAAATTCCAGTGAGTACGGGCCCAGAGCTGCCAAATGCTCCTCATGTTAACCCCTTCATTCGCAGACATCCCCTTGAATCTCCACTGGACTTTCTCCAATGTCAACACATCCTTTCTGAGATATGGGGCCCAAAACTGTTGACAATACTTCAATATGCCTGACCAGTGTTTCATAAAGTCTCAACATTATCTCCTTGCTTTTATATTCTATTGCCCTTGAAATAACTGTCAACATTGCATTTGCTACCTTTACCACAGACTCAATCTGTAAATTAACCTTCTGGGAGTCCTGCACGAGGACTCCCAAGTCCTTCTGCACGTTTAATGTTTGAACCTTCTCCCCACTTAGATAATAGTCTGCACTATAGTTCCTTTTACCAAAATGCATTATCATACATTTCCCAATTCTGTATTCCATCTGCCACTTTCTTGCCATTCTTCCAATTTGTCTTAAGTCCTGTTGCAATCATATTAATTGCCCTCCCCCTATCCTTAATGCCATCAATTCCATTATCCAAATCACTGGCAAATAATGTGAAAAGTAGCGGTCCCAAAACTGACCCCTAAGGAACACCATGAGTCACTTGCAGTCAACCAGAAAAGGTTCCTTTTATTCCCACTGGCTGTTTCTTGCCTATCCACTATTCCTCTAACCATACCAGAGACTTGCCTGCAACACCTTAGGATTTTCCCTTTTTAAGCAGTCTCATGTGTGGCACCTTATCAAATGCCTTCTGAAAATCCAAGTAAATGGCATCCACTACCTCTCCTTTGTCCAGTCTGCTTGTTATTTCCTCTAAGAACTCTTAACAGATTTGTTAGGCAAGATTTCTTTCCCAGCCACTGAGTTCAGTGGCCTATAAATTCCTTTTGTTTTGCCTTAAAAAATGGAGTGACATTTGCAATCTTACATTCTTCTGGGACCATGCCAGAATCATGTCTCTTGAAAGATCATGATCAATGCATCGTTATCTCTTCAGCGACCTCTCTCATGTAGTCCATCTGGTCCAAGTGACTTATCCACCTCGAGGTTTCAGTTTGCCTTGCACTTTTTCCTTTGTAACAGCAATGGCATTCACTCCTGCTCCCTGACATTCATGGTCATATTTCATCTTTTCCGTTATAGCTTTTTAGGTACCTTTTGTTGGATTTTAAAAGCTTCCCCAATCATCCAACTTCCCACACACTTTTGCTACCTTATATGCCCTTTCCTTGGCTTTTATGTGGTCCTTAACTTCCATTGTCAGCACGTTTGTCTACCCCTGTCATTTGAGGACTGCTTCTGTGGGACATATCTATCTTGTGCCTTGCTGCACCCACAAAGATTCAGTATTCTCGGACCATATGTCACCTTTTTCTAAAGCTGTAATTCCATCTCTTACCAATAGAGCCACACCACCATCTATGCCTTCCCGCCTGTCCTCTCGTTACAAAGTATATCCTTTGTCATTAAACTCCCAACTATGGCCGCCTTTCAGCCACAATTCAGTGATGCCCACAACGTCGTATGACTAGTCTCTAATTGTACCACAAGTTCATCCACCTTATTCCAAAGGCTACGTGCATTTAAGTGCAATACCTTCAGTCCTGTATTCTTCACCCTTTTGAATTTTCCCTGTGTGGTGGTACAGTTTAACTCTTGGCTCTGCCTGCATTTGTACCCAGTCATTGGCTTGTCCTTCCTTACATTCTTCTTACATTCATCATCTACTTGTAAACCTGCTGGCTCATCTTCAGCTCTAATAAGCCTGCTGACAAGAATATTGGTCCCCTCGGATTCAAGTGCAAATCCGTCCCTTTTGAACATGTCACACCTGACCCAGAAGAGGTCCCAATTATTCAGAAATCTGAATCCCTGCCCCCTGCTCCAATTCTTCAGCCACATTTATCTGCCACCTCATTCTATTGCTTGCCTCACTGTTGCGTGGCACAGGTGGCAATCCCAACGTTGCTGACTCGATGGGCCAAATGGCCTAATACTGTTCCTATATCTTATGGTCTTGTAATCCAGTATTAGTTTGCTCATAGAATCTTTTAAGACAAATTAAGCTATATTGAACAGGTCGATGAGCTTGTTGATTAACTTTGTACTCAGCTGACCTTAGCTTTTGTGATGTCTAATTTCAATCTTTTATGTTTAGGGAAGCCCATGAAGTTGAGCCCTCAGAGTGAAGAGGTTGCAACATTTTTTGCTAAAATGCTTGATCATGAGTACACTACGAAAGATATCTTTAGGAAGAACTTTTTCAAGGACTGGAGAAAGGTAAGTTTGCAGACTTAGAGCAGTCTGCTCTTTGACAGGACTTCACTGAGACCCTCTCCCATTACTTCCTCTGCTGCTCTCTGACTTCACTTAACACCTTCCAGCGTGTACTCCCTTCCCACCACCACCACCACCTTATTCTGGCTTCTCCACTTTTCCTTTCCAGTCCAAAACGTCAACTCTTTTTCCTTTCTCTGGTTGCTGCTTTGCCTGAGCTCCCCCAGTATTTTGTATGTGTTACTCTGGGTTTCTGGCACCTGCAGAATCTGGTATGTTTATAGCCGACTTTTAGATTGTGAATTAATTCTGAAATCCTATCTACTGCTCCATGTTATTATTTCCATGAGCTTGTTTCTTTTTCTTTCAAATTAGAATAATTTCAACAGCAATGCATAAATTTCCCAGGACTGTACTGGTTTGTCAGCCTGGATATTGAGGATGGCTTCAAGCCTATAACCTACTAAATTCAGGCCATTTCTAACTGAGCTATTCTGTCACCTAAGCTAGCAACTTTTAGCAAGCATTCCTCAAGTGCCAGTGTGCTTTTTTTTTTGGGAAAGGGAATGCATGGAACTTTTGCTGCTAGAGTAAAGAGGCTAAAATAAAATTAAATAGATAGGAAAATGACCTTGCAGCAAATCTGAAAGCCTGGATTGGTGCTTGATCCTGTTAGTTCAAGATACTGCACTGCTGAGAACTGACCACTTCATAGCTGAAATAGTTTTTTTGTTCATCATAGATAATTATCATATATGCCATTTGTTCTTCCCATCTTATTTATTGAGATTCAGCGTGGAATATGCCCTTCCAGGCACGCCGCCCACCCGTCCCTCAGATTAACCCTAGCCGAATTCTTCGTAAAATACTTCAATTTGCTTGTTATTATCGATATATTTGAACTTCCAACATCTTTGTTGATTGAGCTAGTTCCATCTAGTTGAATACTATTTGATGAAAAAGACACCCAGTGAATGCATTAAATGCATTATTCCTATATTAGCATGTTTGCACGGTGATCCAAAGTTTCTTACATTTTTGGCTCTGCTGCAGTTTAAGTAATTAAGGTCTTAATCCATTGTAGGAAATGAAACCAGAAGAGAAGGCGGCAATAACAGATCTCAACAAATGCAACTTTGAAGAAATGAGCCAATATTTCAAGGCGCAGTCTGAGGCTCGAAAGCAGATGTCCAAAGAGGAGAAACAGGTTTGTACTGGGAGAGGGGTTCACCAGTGATTTTACTCTGGTGAATGTCTGCTGGTTACAGATACTGTGACAATAATCTACACTATTTCAAGGTACATTTAATGTCAGAGAAATGTATACAATATACGTCCTGAAATGCTTTTCTTCACAATCATCCACAAAAAGAGGAGTGCCCCGAAAGAATGAATGACAGTTGAATGTTAGAACCCCAAAGTCCCCCCCCACCAGTTCATCCTGCGTGTTAGCAGCAATAAGCATTGGCTCTCTGCACCGAGTACTCAAACATGAGCAAAGCAACAGCAAAGCCACAGATATGCAGTTACCCCAAAGACTTTGCATTTCACCCGATATTCAACATTCCACAGGCTCTTTCCTCCCACTCCCCCTCCCCCCCTACCCCAATAAGGGAGAAAGAGGTGTCTCCATTTCACACCAAGAGGTGAGAAAACAAACAACTCACTGGTTTACGATGTTAAAAGTCTGTTGCGTTACTTTTTCTGAGCTCAGGTCTCTGGGCACACAGCCTTAGATCTTCCCTCTCCCACAGCATACCGATCTCCTGCCCAGACACTGACCTCAGATTCTCCCCCCGCCCCCGTAGCACGAAATTCGGTCCTCCAAAGGCAAGTGACAGTTTTGGGCCGCACCCTTGGCGTGCCGAGTAACAGCAGTTCGTGAAACCCTGAGAGCACATTCCCACAAAGAAACAAAGTCAGTGTGTAACTCCAGGTCAGGGTCTTTAGAAGAACCCTGAAAGGGAGAAATAGAGATATTAAAGATGAAAATAGAGTTGCTTCCATAGATGCAAGATGTCATTGATTCTCCTAAGCTCTACACTCTTAATACTATACAGTGTTTCAACATAAATCTACTGAAAAGATAGTGTATGTGCATCTAGGCTATCAAGGTATTGTTCTTTATTCTGTATCTTGTCAATTGCTGGCATGGTCAACTTACATTGATCTCCCAACGAGACATCTCCTTAAGCCATTGTCATTGTGATGCAGATATTCATATGTTTGAAAGTTCCGTGCTGAGGGCCTAGTGTTGTTAAAACAGAGCATAAGAGGGTAACTGCAGTAGGTGGCTTACTGTTTTTGTCTTTCTTTGTACTACTCTGTAATGGTGATCAGGAGCAGTTCTGCTTTATTGAAATTCATTTTCAAAATCAGTGACAGATGATTCATCTGGTTTCATGTCCCTAAATCAAGTGGGCGGTGCAGTAGCAGTTGTGCAGTCACTTTACTGCACCAGCTAAAAGTTTGAGATTCGGTTCCCACCACTGTCTGTAAGGAGTTTGTACATTCTCCCTGTGACTACTGGGTTTCCTCCTACATTCCAGAGATGTATGGATAGGGTTAGTGATTTGTGGGCAAGCTACATTGGCACCAGAAACATGGCAACGCCTGCAGGCTGTCCAGCACAATCCTCACTGTTTTGGTTTAACACACACAGTGCATTTCACTATATATGTCAATATACTGTATATGAGACAAATAAAGCTAATTGTTGATCTTACAGTTTTTTATTAACGTACAATGTGGAATACGCCCTTCGAGCCACTCCGCCAGCAATTCCCCAATTTAAACCTAGCCTAATCATGGGTCGACTTACAATGACCAGCACCTCAAGAAAACATGAAATCATAGGGAGAACATACAAACTCCTTACAGGCAGCTGTGGGAATTGAACCTTGGTCGCTTATACTGTAAAGTGTAAATCTTTGTTATTCTGTCTTAACATAGCAAATGTAATACAACCAGATTATTATACTGATTAAAAACAGTACATTCTTTCATTCTCTTTCTACCCTCAGCTCAAAGGAAATCCTGGAGTTTTATGAACATTGTAGTACATTATTTAATTAAATGCATTTTAACTCATTTCCCTGGTCTTCCTTCACCACCCCCAGAAAATCAAACACATGCTTGGGAATCACAGTCAAATGGCAAATACAGATATTGAATCCCCTCTCTGAGGTTTCCCCCTAAATGTGGGATTAACTTTAAAATGAAACTGCAACTTGGCAGCAGGAAAAACAAAAAAAAGAATTAGTAGTATTTGTTATTTGCAGGGCTTTTTGCCAGAAGCTATAAAGTGGTAAGCGGTGATCCCTGGGAGTCACTGAAGGAGAACTTAACAGACACTGTGCACGATTTAGATTCAGAGAAACTGCATGGTAACAGGTCAAAAACCCGCGCTGTCCAATTACATCCATGTGACCTATTAACCTGTACATCTTTGACATACGAGAACAAACTGGAACACCAGGAGGAAACTCGCATGTGTAGGGAGAACATACAAGCTCCTTTTGGGCAACAGAATTGAATCCAGGCTGTTGGCGCAATAATAGCTTCACTCTAACTGTTGTGCTACTGTGCCAAGGGTGAACTTCTGAACTTAGGACTATGTGGCCAGTAATTTCTGAGGCTTTGCTATTTTAAGTATGATGCTAGACTTGTGGGGAGAAAAAACTGGAAGAAGTTGGATTTTTCTGATTTAAGTTTTCCTTCACTTCCCCACCTATCCCAGAAATTAAAAGAAGAAAATGAGAAGCTTGTACAGGAATATGGATATTGTATAATGGACAACCATAAAGAGCGGATTGCAAACTTCAGAATTGAGCCACCAGGGCTTTTCCGTGGCCGTGGGAACCACCCAAAGATGGGCATGCTGAAGAGAAGGATCAGGCCTCAGGACATCATCATCAACTGTAGCAAGTGAGTATCTGCAAAGAAGCCAGGGGTTTTGCCATTGCATAGTTAACATGCAAACTTGGAAATTCAGAGTTTCACTATTGATCCAGTAAATGATACTATAGCCCTGCACAAAGCAAACTAATACGGAATAACAATTTTTAATTTGTTGTGCTGAGCAACATTCTGCCTGTATTTAGTTGCTTGTTGGCTCTAGATCTAGAGAAGCTTAGTGGGGGTGTGGATTTATTAAGGGTTCTTATAATTAAATTTTACTTGGTTCCTACTGCTTGCATTTTACGAAGATTGGCTCAGGACATCTTGGAATTTTATGGAATTGATAGCTTTGTGCCTTGTACGTAAAGGAGGCCTAGTTTGTGGAAAGTTGCAGGACAGATTATCACTTCCCCAAACTAAAGGATACTTTATTAGATATACTTGTATACCTACACCAGGTTGTTAATGCAAATATATAATCAACCAATCATTTGGCAGCAATGCAACTCAATGCATGAAAATATGTATAGTTAAGAGATTTAGTTAGAGCAAACAGCAGAATGGGGAAGAAATGTGATCAAAAGTGTCTTTGACTGTGGAATGGTTGTTGGTGCCAGACGGGGAGGTTTGAGTATCTCAAACTGCTGATCTGTGATTTTTCACAAACAACGATCACTAGATTTTCACCAAAAACAAATCAAGTGAATGGTAGTTCCACGGGCGAAAACACCTTGTTAATGAGAGTGATCAGAGGAGAATGACCAGACTGGTTCAAGCTCACGGGAATAATGTAACAATAGTGATGTGCAGAAGAGCATCTATGAATGCACAACATGTCGAACCTTAAAGTGAAATGAGTTAAGCAGCAGAAGGTGACATAAAGTGGCCACTGAGTGTACACTTCCACACTGACTGTAATGATAACAGAATTGTGATTGTTTCATCTTTCTTGGCCCTTCCACTTTGACTTGGGAATGTATTATTTAAGAGATTTGATCAGAATAATATTGAGTTTACGTGCTGCTGCCGCCAAAAGCTGTTAGTGTTTTACTTTGTAATACTTGATCTAGTTCTTGGAACTCTCTGTCCAATGGTACTTTGAGTGTTCCTTCACCAGAAGCCATTATGGTGTTAAGGGATTGCCAAAAGTGCTGCCCATGCCAGCAGCACCAGATTTTGAAACCTCAGAAGATTAGAAAGGTCTATAGGGTACTGAGTGAGTGGTTTTCAGTTTAATTCTGCTGCTGTTCGGGAAGCAAGTGCTTTGGCCAACTGTTGCTCTATGGATGAAGAAAACCCCTGATATTGCATTGCTGGATCTTGGAGGGTACTCCCTCAAGTGGTGGCAAAAGTATGCTGAAAATCGGACTCATTTTCAAAGTCTTGGTGAGAGCATGTTTGAGATGATGGGTAAATGAAACTTAAAGAGTCATAAACAATGCAGACAATGTCAGACAAATTTGCTGGACATGAGTGGTGATAATTGCTTTTACTATTAAATACTTTTTTAAAAAAAAAGAACTTTTGGAAGCGATAGAACAAACTAAACTGCTACTACATTTATTGGCCTATTATAACCATATGCAGTAATCTTCCGTTGAACCCCTTGAAGACTAGAGTTTTGTAAATTATTTGTGGGGTTTGTTTTTTTTTTCATTTTAACGATACAATGGGATTGATGAACAATTTTGGCAATGTGTTACTGACTTGTTTCCCTGTTGTTTCCAGGGACTCAAAGATTCCACAACCACCTCCAGGCCAAAAATGGAAAGAGGTCCGCCACGACAACAAGGTGACATGGCTGGTCTCGTGGACAGAGAACATCCAGGGTTCTATCAAATATATCATGCTGAACCCCAGCTCCAGAATTAAGGTATAATGAGATTTGTTGTCTTAGGCTGAGAGAGCTGCTTACTTGACAGACAGTGACCTGCAGCTAATCTGCTGTATCGATGTCTATATTAATGTTGGTCAACATTATTCTATAGAAATTATTTTTTTACACGTGACTAGATTGTTGAAAGTCCGGGTGAATGTTATCCAGCTGTGAGAACTGGAGGGAGGTAGCACCAATGAGAGAATAAAGGTGATAGAATTACAGTCTTAAAATCAGCAGAATTACTGTTGATATCTTTACGAATCTTGCTGCCGGTCTAGGAAGTGGATAGGTAGTGATGGGGTATGGCCCTTGATCTATTGTATCATTATAGGTGAGAATTGGTAAGAATATTGAACTTAACTAATCGTGTGTCTGATTTAAAGCAGAGATATTGATTCGACTTTCTGGTTTATCCATTCTTCTAATGTAATTATTCAGTCTTTTCAGTAAGGGCCCATTAGTTTTCATCTTTTGATCTGCTGAATCCCTTTGTCAGAGTTTGGTTATTTTATCCCCATGATTTCTGTTGGTGCCATGTTCCTCGCTTAGGACCTTCCTGCAATCAATAATTCCAAATCTCAGTCATTGGAGAGGGGAATCTAATTATATTCTTTCTACTTGAATAGGGTGAAAAGGATTGGCAGAAATACGAGACTGCTCGGACGTTGAAGAAACACGTTGACAAGATACGTGCACAGTACAGGGAAGACTGGAAGTCAAAGGAAATGAAAGTCCGACAGCGTGCTGTTGCTCTTTACTTTATTGACAAGGTGAGTGAGAGCCACAAAATACTCTGCAGATGTTGTCTGCGTTGTGGGCTCTGTTGGAGATGGACTTGGATGGCGGAGATGGAGGACAGGAGGAAGACTTGACTACTACTTCCACTTTTGGACCCACCCTTGCATTTTTCTATTGCTCAAGATAAGATTTATTATCATTGAAACACAGAGGTCACGAAATTTGTTTGTAGCAGAAATATAGTGTAATACATTTTTTACAAGTTACAGTAAGAAATATTAACAAATAGTGCAAAAGAGAACTAAAAGTGAGGTGGTGTTCATGAGTTCATGGAATAGTCAGAAATTTGATGCCAAAGGGGCAGAACTTTGAATGTGTGTCATTAGGCTCCAGCATGCCCTCCTGATGGTAGTAATGTGCAGAGGGCATGTCCTACCTAGATCTGGGGTTCCCAACTGTTGGGAAATTCAGAATCCAGTAGATTACACTTCTGCCCTGTACAGAGTAATGAACACGGAATGAAGTTTAATTCACTGCCTTTACCTAGAGTAGAGGATCCATGGCTTAATTGGTATTGGTCCATAGCATAAAGGTTGGGAACCCTTGTGCTAGATGATCTATGCAGTTTCTTTCTTACTATCTTTAACATTAGTACTTTTCAGTTAATTATCTCCTGTTTGTTCTCTCCCCCCCCCCCCCCCCCCAAATTGCAGCTAGCTTTGAGAGCTGGTAATGAGAAGGAAGAAGGAGAGACTGCAGACACAGTTGGTTGTTGCTCTCTGCGAGTGGAACATATAAACCTGCACGCTGAGGTTGATGGTCAGGAATACGTGGTTGAATTTGATTTCTTGGGTAAAGATTCCATTCGGTATTACAACAAAGTGCCAGTGGAAAAAAGGGTAAGATCTGGCAAGACCATTGTTTTTTTCATCCTTTGTAGCCTAACACTGCAGTTATAACAATAAGCAAGTCATCACCACAGTCTAGGAAGGATCTTTTCATTATTTTCCAAAAGGCCCTGACCTTTTGCCTAAGATTATTCCTAAATTGGGTGCCCAGGATTAGGATTTGTAGGATCTGGTAATATTGTTCCAGAGGTTCTACAGAAGTCAAGAATGGGGCATAAAACTTGGCAAATAAAAGGATAAACTTTGAAAGGAGACAAAAGGAAGTAGTAGTGGTTGTCTCATACTCAGACTAGAGATAAAACCCATTCCATTGGTAAGATGTGATCATGAAGATTCTAGAGAATACAGAATCAGCTACAATTATTTGAAAATTTACTGAACAGTTAGGTTCACCTGTACACTTTGTTAGTGCAAATACCTAAACAACCAATCATATGGCAGCAGCTCAATGCATAAAAGTATGCAGGCATGGTCAAGAAATTCAGCTGATATTCAGGACATTAGAATGGGGGGAAGTGTGATCTAAGTAACTTTTGACTGGATTGATTGTGGGTCTCAGACAGGGTGGTTTGAGTGTCTCAAAAACTCCCAGGATTTTCACACACAACCGACTCCAGAGTTTACAGAGAATTATGTAGAAAAACAAAAAAGGATCCAGGGAGCGGCAGTTCTGTGGGGGAAGAAAACGCCTTGTTAATGAGGGAGGTCAGAGGAGAATAGCTGAACTGGTTCAAGCTGACAGGAAGGTGACAGTAACTCAAATGACCATATGTTACAACAGTGCTGTGCAGAAGAGCATCTTTGATCGCATAACACATGGAACCTTGAAGTGGTTGGGCTACAGCAGCAGAAAACCACACTGGGTTCTTTAGGTGTACTTAATAAAGTTGGCTTCTGAATGTATATTTGTAATTATAAGCAATAAGCAAGCATCGGAAAGTAAAATTACAATGAAAATACAAGAAAAAATAACATTTCTAATTAACCAGCTTCAAGTTTTACTTCTGAAAAGGTTTGAGAATTTAAATAAGTCTCCACAGTAAGGCTTTGCAGCTGAATAGTTCAGTGATAATACCTCGTTTGCTTTACAAGGTACTGTAGTGAAGTGCAGAATCTAGAGGGGAAGGTAAAGAAATTGGGTATAATATTTATTTTTACCACACTAGAAATTGTTTTAACAGCAGAATAGTTGAGTGCAGTCAGAACTGTTTTAATTGTTGTAAATTCTGATGCCAGAAGCCTGAAACTTTTTTAAAATTGAAATTTTCTGCAAGTTGTGTTGATTAACCTAATTTTCCTTTCTATAGATGCCACCTAACTTTGTGATATTCCAGATATTAAAAACTTTTTTTCTAATAGTTGTTTAACTTCAAGATCTATGCTATATCTATAGCCCCTGAATATAATTTGTTTTCCATCTGAACTCAGTTAGAATCTGTCAGATCCCTGATTTGAATAATTGTAATTCAGTGATAAGGTTTTGCATAATAAGTTTGCCAATGGTGCTCTGTCCATTGCAGATCTCTGTGTGGTATGCAAGATATTAAGACTTTCTGCAGATCAGTTAAGCACATCCTGTTTCTCAGTGAGGCTCAAAACAGATTGACAATGGCCTGGCAAAGCATTCTTTAAAAATTCAATGTCAAGATGTTTCCTAGCTACTTAACCCTTGGCTAATGATAGTTGAAGTTTTGTACTATTTGTGTACTGGCATTGACTATTATTTACCGGACATCACACCAAGATTGAAATATCCCTTTTACTATTTGGGTCTGTAGAAGCAATCATATTATAGTCCACAGTACCATGAATATGTGGCTTTTATCTGTTTGATGGATAACATAAGCTGCCTTGCGTGTTCCAAATATAGTGGAGATTTGAAGTCTTGCCATTGAAAATGGTACTGGTAAGTCCTTTTCAGTATTGTTGATCTGTAGTTAACAACATTTCTCTGAAGACTTTGTTTTCAATCTGTTTACCAACCCCAACTGTACTCTTAGTATGCACTGCTCAATATAATCTATACCCCTACCACGGCACTTCGTTTGTTGCGTAACATGCAAAACAAAATCTCCATGTTATTTTTGAAACTAGAAATAAAATACCAGCCCCATGTAGAAATGCCACTGTGTGTAGGTCTATCACTTTCTGGTTGTCTGTATATTGGTATGCAATATTACTAAAATGAAGGAAACTCCAGTTCAATCAGGTATTACATAGAATGGTACAGGCTCTTTGGACCACAACATTATACTGACTTGACAATCTAAAATCAATCTTACCCTTCTCTCCCACATCTTCTTAAGCCTATCACACCCTACTGGGGCCAACAGAAGCTTGCCAGATTTGTCCTAAGGCCAATAGATCAGCCCTGTAGCTTCAGCTTTCACCACACAACCTCCCGGTGAAGATCCTTCCTCTCCCAGGAGTGAGGTCTTTGGAGCTTCTATGGGTGTTTCTGTTGCTGTGGATTTTTACAGCATGGGGTTGCTAGCCCCATGCCCAGCCTTCCTCTCAGCCAGGCTTAGGACTGTCCATGGTGAAGTTCTCACTCTACATAGTCCCTCATTTTTCTTTCATTCACATGCCTAAGAGTTTCCTAAGTGTTCAAGTGTATCTGCTTCTACTACCATCCCTGGCAGCACAATTCCCTGCTCTGAAATCCACCCCCACCCCCCCCATACTTTCCTCCAAACACCTTAAAATTATGCCGCCTCATATTTCCTAATCTCTGCAACCTTCTAAAACATCCACAACTAAAACTTCCAAATGCATTATAGAATATTTTTCAGTTAAAATAGAATTTGCAGTATAAAAATAAGCCATTCAGTCTATGATAAAGTTGATCTAATTCAGCTGCAATCGTGTTCAAGACTACCTCGATAATAAAAGGATGGAGATGAGAAAGTGCCAACAGATGAAAGGCAGTGGGACCCAGGTTAACATGGGAGGTGGTCTTTTGATAAAATGAATACCTTCTGGTAAATGAGGTTGCTGCTTCTCATGGTATTATTCTTCTCTCAGGTATTCAAGAATCTTCAATTATTTATGGAGAACAAGCAACCTGAAGACGACCTTTTTGACCGACTCAATGTAAGTACTTCTGCCATGATCAAGGAGCCATTGACTGTTTCTTTTAAAGATTATTTCAGATAGCGTCATCAATTGCCAGTACATACATTTATTGCTGCGGGTTAGTGTACCTGCAAAAGGGCACTACTCCCTTTCTGTGAGTGTCGGCTAGATTGAGTCCCTGTTGTAGAATTTTGAGACATAACCTGGGACGCCAATTGAGCCATTTTGTACAAAGTAATGATTTAAGTCTTTAATTTTCATCATGCAGGTTCAAGTTGCATGTAGTCCTGATGCTTTTGAATTTTTTTTTACATAGACATCAATCCTCAACAAGCATCTACAGGAGCTAATGGACGGACTTACCGCTAAAGTATTCCGTACCTACAATGCTTCTATCACCCTGCAGCAGCAGCTGAAGGAACTGACCAACCGTAAGTGTTAGTTGCACTGTTACTTAATGCTACTGTTGAAGTGGGGAATGGATACCCTTTGAGTATGGGTTTAATTCGTTGAGCTTGTCTCAGTTGTTTAGATCGGGGTTCCCAACCTGGGGTCCATAGAACCCTTGTTTAATGGTATTGGTCCATGTTTAAGTGTATTTGCATCATCTTCCGGGGGAGAATTTTTAATGCTTCAGTTAAGGGACCAATTTTTTATTTCTTGAGTCCAGAATTTCGTGCAGCTGATAAGACTTAACCTAATGAAGCCAGACCATAGATACCTTGATGGCCAAAGTTACAAGATGAATACTGCTCACGTTCAAATGAACCAGACTTGAGTGGAGATAGACCTCAAGGATTTACTGTCTTAGAGCTAATACCATGACATTTTGTTTCCATAAATTTTGAATTCAATAACCCTTCAAATGGCCCTTATGGTGGTGTTGGACTACTGTAACAGGTGATGTGTACTGCACTGCACTGTGGCAATATCTCTTCTATTTTAACTATTTACTGTCTCAATACCTCCTATATTTTAACTTATTAACGTGATTGCATAGCTCCTAATAATCTGTCTTATTTGTTTATAGCGGATGAAAATGTTGCAGCAAAAATACTCTCTTACAATCGTGCCAACCGAGCAGTTGCTATCCTTTGTAACCATCAGAGAGCACCCCCAAAAACGTTTGAGAAGTCGATGCAAAACCTACAGACCAAAGTGAGTAGGAGTTTTTCCTGACCACCCACTAATCCCTGTACAAAGAAATTGTTTGTTGAGGACCCTGTAATTTCCACCGGGAGCCACATATAGCTGGTTTGAATTGCATTCTTTGGCTGAGTTATGTGGTACACAGACCCCTCCTAATATGCCAGGAAGAGGAAATATCAGCCCACATTTCTACTACCAAGTACGTAGAAATGTAGGCTGATACGTGTGGTCGATTTGATCACTTCTAATATGCTGGTTGATCGTCCTGTCGGTAATTACTGATTTCCCATACAGTCCTTGAGGGGGCTGAGCTCGAGAGGCAAGATGATCTGCAAAAGAAAGTGTAGTGATGATTGAATGTGTAATGTTATTGGCCCATACCACTGAGCATGACTATTGCCTGGATATCCTACCTAGTCTTCACTTGGCATCCTCAATAAAATTGAGGTAAGCCAGGTCTTTCTATGTGTATTTTTTATTTATTTAGAGATGTAACATGGAACAGGCCCTTCCTGCTCAATGAACTGCACTGCCCAGCAACCCACTTATATAATGCTAGCCTAATCACAGGACAGTTCACAATGACCAATCAACCAGTTAAATAGTGTGCCTTTGGAATGTGGGAGGAAACTGGGGACCTGGAGAAAATCCACCTTTCACAGGAAGGACATACAAACTTCTTACAGACAGCATTGGAATTGAACTCCGAAGTCTGATGCCCCGACCTGTGATAGTGTAGCAATAACTTCTATGCTACAGTGCCCCCTCCCCTTCTGAAAAGCTCAGCTTCTGGTAAGACTTAAGTTCGCCAAAAAAAAGTGCAAGCTTCAGATTCAAAAACTGGTGTTTGCAGTATCACACAACCTTTGATGCAAGAGGTCATACAGACATCTGACCCTGACTGTCACCATATCCCATACCTGAGCTTGCTGACCAATCCTCACTTCTGAACTGTAACATCACACTTTTAAAATCCTCATTGGTTTGAACTCACTCATGTTGATAATCCCATCATGTTTGTAAATTCCCTTAGATGTGTAACCCTCTGAGATCGTTGTGTATCCAGTTCTGATCACTTGTGCATTCTTCAGTTTTCATTGCCACACCATTATTCTTAGAACCATCACATCACGGGCTGTTGAATTTTGCTGCCACACTTTCTTTTCAAAGATTTTGTTTTAAAAGCTTTGTGCTTTGAGTAAATTTTTTGACCCATTTCATGGTGCCTCCTCATGGCTTAGAAATAACACAGTCCCAGTCCATCACAGGGAAGCTCTCCCCACCACTGAGCACATCTAAAAGAGGTGCTGCCACAAGAAATCAACATTCATCACCAATGACACCCTTCATCCAGGCTGTGTTCTCTCCTTGCCGCTGCCATTGTGAAGGAGGTACCTGAGCCTTAGATCCCACAATACCAGGTTAGGGAACAGTTATTACCCTTCAATCATCAGGCTCCTGAACTGGCATGGATAACTTCACTCACCATAACTTGTGTAGTTACTTCCAAGAACACAACAACTCATGTTCTAGCTATTCTTTATTTATTTACCTTTTATGTATTTGCATGATGTCTTTTTTATCAGTATTTGTGTGTAGTTTTTTATTGATTCATTGATAATACAGTGAATGTTCAATAGAAAATGAATCTCAGGGTAAAATATGGTGATGTATGTGTAATTGACAATAAATTTGCTTTGAACTTAATGTTTCTGCAGAGTTTGATTAAAGTTGCATTCTATTGGAGCACTACTCTAATCAAAATTGCACGCAGATTAGCAATATGGGAAGAGATAGTTCTGTGTCTTGAGATTCACTGCAAAGTCGGATTTGAATTTCAGCTGTATTGATGGAAGGTAGCAGTTGGGGGAGCAAGGCTTGTTGCTGTTTGTGACAGGAGCTGGTCCTGATTTAAAATGTTACTTACAAGCATCGTCGAGCTTGTACTGTCTTTGCTCTTCTTTCATTTAACCACATGGTGAAATGCCTCCAGCTGGCTTAATGAAAGGAATGAATTCTGTGGTTCATGGCTCCTACAACCCAGTTTCAATTCCATCCTTCCATGCTGTTCTTGTTGTGTGGGATTCCAGTGTTCCAGTTTCCACCCACAACTACATCAGTCATAAGACATAGGAGCAGAATTAGGCCATTCAATCCATCAAGTCTGCTTCATCATTCCATCATAGCAGATCTATTGTCCCTCTCAACCACTGCTTCTCCCAATAACCTTAGACATCTTTACTAAAATCATGAACCTGCCAGCCTCTGTTTTAAATATACCCAATGACCTGGCCTCCGCACTGTCTGTAGCATTAAATTCCACAGATTCACCACCCTCTGGCCAAGAAATTCCTCATGACTGTTCTAAAAGGACATTTTAGTATTCTGAGGCTGTGTCCTTTAGTCCTAGACTCTTCCACTACAAGCCATTATAAATTGTCCCTGCTATATAGATGAATGGTAGAATCTGGGGATCATTGAAGGGGAGATTGCTCTGTGAATGGGTATGGACTTAATGGGCAGAATGGCTTTCTCCTATGTAAGGAAACTTGGTGTAAGTGCACATGTGACCAGTACCCTTTATTGCTGCACTGTTAGTACAGAGTTGCACTAATGCCTGGTTACTTAAAACGTCTACAGGAAATTATTGCCAGTATATACTATTATCCTGAAATAAGGGCACAGAATCTATTTTTGCTCTTCAATAAACACAAGATTCTGCAAATGCTGGAAATCCAGAGTGCAACACGCATAATGTTTGAGTAACTCAGCAGGCCAGGCAGCATCTATGGTAATTAATAATCAGTCAACTTTTCAAGGTGAGTCCTTTCATTGGGGCTGCTGCTTCCTGACCTGCTGAGTTCCTCCAGCATTTTGACTGTTTTGCTCTCTCGATCTGTTCTTGGATTAAAATCCTGAAACTGGGTGAATAACAAACATTGCAGAAATTCAATGCTGATCGCACCCACGTCAAGGACTCTAGAACCCAGTCTTGCCACAATCTCACATCCTTGGAACAAATTAAAAGGGAGCCTCTTTTTGATGTGGCATTAGCAGTGGGCAAATGCGATGGGTTGGTTCCATTGAGCCAGAGAGTAGTATAATGAATGGGTTTGTTAATCACCCCTTTCCAACACAACAATGAGGCGACCCACCCACCACCTCTGAGTAGAATCTATTTTTATATTCTCTGTTTTAAGCAACTTCTTTTCCCTCATTGTTCTTTAGATTGATGCAAAGAAAGATCAAATTGGCCTAGCCAGAAGAGAACTGAAGAGTGCTAAAGCTGACTATAAAGTCAAAAAAGATGAAAAGTGTAGAAAGTAAGTTTTTTTTACTAATTCCTACTTCATTTCTATTTACAGCATTAATTTGCTGTCTGTAGATTAGTGACACAAACTTGGAACAAAAGGCTAAGTTAGAACCTGTTTTAAAAAAAACAGTGCAGTGTAAATCATCTGGGTTTTCACTATCTCCTTTTCACTGGTCTCTTATTATAATCAGTATTTTAGGATACAATTTACAGATGCCCTTCAGATTCTCCCACTTTCTGGCTTATGGATCAGAAAGTAATAAATCATGGTGCCCCCAACCCTTGCAAGAAAATCCAGCTTGCATTTGTATATCATCATTGTTACTAATATTTAATAGCTTATTTTGTGCAATAAAATTTGATTTAAAGTCACCTTTAACTAACAGTAACAGAGCAATTTGAATTTGGTGTAACTGTCTTCAACTTTTCAGCCAGGTGGGCTGAGATGTCTAGAAAATTAATGTTCATTTTTGAGTTCCTTAGGACTCTGGGATTTTTGCACAACTGGCTACTTGAATATTGCTTGCTAACATTAGTTCTCTGTTTAAATTTTCCTGTGCCTTTCTTTGTTTACCACCCTCCCCCTCTCCTACACACGTCATTACTCAGTTATTACTCAGTCACTCTCTCACACACACACACTCTGGTTTGAGAAATGATCTGTTATTCCTTTGTGCAGAAAGAGCAGCTGTTGCTAGTGAACTAATGGTTGAGAGTTATTTTGTATTTTCTGCATAGATCTGTGGAAAGCAAGAAGAAAGCCCTCCAGAGACTTGAAGATCAGTTGATGAAATTAGAAGTTCAAGCTACTGACCGAGAAGAGAATAAGCAGATAGCGCTTGGGACTTCCAAACTCAACTATCTTGATCCTAGAATCAGCATTGCTTGGTAAGTGCATAAAAAGGCCTCACTATGAGGATGTAATTCAGTCAACCAACTCCTGTTGGGGAGTTCCCCCTCTCTGGTAACTTAATCCTACTGGTGGTGCTATTAAACATCCCCAGTTTTAAAATTCCAGGTAAAGGGATTTAAGTAGCTACAAAGTAACTAGAACATTCAGAGTAAAATTTCCAGACTTGATTTAATTTACTTAAAAGATAGATTTAGCTTGAAGGGTCTAGGTTCAAAATGTTGACGATGTATTTCTCTCCATTTATGCTGCCTGACCTGTTGAGTTACTCCACTACATTCTGTGTGTTGCTCTGGATTTCCAATATCTGGAAACTCCCTTGTGTTTAGGTTTACCTTTTTATGGGGGGTGGAGGGAATGGATTGCTCAGGCATTGGAAAAAGTTGTTCCTGATTCACACAATTTGCCATCTGAAAAAGCTAACATTTTTCTTGTTTCTGTGTTCTTATTTGCACGGACTTTGTAAGATTCTGCACAAAAAGATAGTTGAGGAAACCACTACAAAAATCCATCCTGGTGTTCTTGCCTGGGCATTTATAATAAAAAAAAACATCCTGTGCCAATTCATAGAATCCTTGTTAAATAAAACTTGACACAAAGTGCTTCCATGATATCACAAAGAGGGTGATAGATTCTTAAATAATTTTTAAGAGGTAAAATGTAGGTAGAGAAGGAATTTCTCAGCTTAGGGCCAAGGAAGCTGGAGATGTGGCTGCCAGTATGAGAATGCAGAAAATCTGGGCTCTGAAGAACTGAACTGAAGCAGAGGTTATTGAGCAGATATAGGCTTGAGTTCAGTGAGGTACTTGGGTGCAAGAAAAAAGGGTTTTATTTAATCACATCCTGTACCTGACAAAGTGGCTACTGAGTACATGTTTGTGGTCACTGCTGCTGAATCCTACCCACTTCAGAGATGTTCTACACACCACTGTCGCCATCCTGTCTGCTTGAACTAGTCCTGCCATTCTCCTGTGACTTCTCTTTAACACAGCATTTTCACTCTGTAGACTCCAGAGATTGTTGTGCATGTATCTAACCAGTCAATCATGTGGCAGCTACTTGATGCATAAAAACATTCAGACATGGTTCAGGTGTTGTTCAGACCAAACATCGGAATGGGAAAGAAGTGTGATCTAAGTGACTTTGACCCTGGAATGATTGTTAGTGCCAGGTGGGGTGGTTTAAGTATCTCAGAAACTACTGGTCTTGTGGGGTTTTCATGCACAATAGTCTAAGAGTTTACAGAGAATGGTGCGAAAAACAAAAGAACACTAAGTACTGAGAAGGTCAGAGGAGAATAGCCAGACTGGGTTAAGCTGACAGGAAGGCGACAGTAACTCAAAACAGTTGTGGATTACAACAGTTGTGTGCAGAATAGCATTTCTGAACCCACAGTGCATTGCACCTTGAAGTGGATGGACTTCAGCAGCAGAAAATCAGAAACATGCACTCAGAGGTCACTTTATTAGGTACCTAATAAAGTGGCCACTAAGTGTATTTATTCATCAGAATACCAAAACCTGTCTTCCTCCATTTCATTTTGAGTGCTATTTCAGATCACATTACCAGTGCTAAGAATATCTTAAAGAAATTTGATTTAAATGTCAGTATATTTCTTAACTCTAAACTAAAAGTCTACAAGAGAAGGTCATTTACATTTGACGTCAAAGGGTGTGGGGAATGATTGGCTTTTGCTTGCACGGAAAAGTAGAGTGTGCTTAATGTTGCTTGCACAAGTACTTTTGACATGCTCTTGTGCTTCCCTGCAAACCTTTTGAACTATTAGGTAAAGCTGTGGAATAAAGCTCTGAGCACCATGGTAGCATAGTGGTTAGCATAACACTGTACAGTGCCACCTGTAGGATCAGAGTTCAATTTCCACTCTCCCCATGACCACTTGGGTTTCCTCCCACCTTCCCAAGGCATAGGATTAGTGAGTTAAGAGAATGCTATGTTGTTGCCAGAAGCATAGCGATGATTTGATGCAAACAACGTATGTGTGACAAATAAAGCTAATATTTTCGGTGTGAGTGATGTTCTACTTTTGCTTGAACCACTTCCTAATAAAAAATTAAATAAAAAGTGTCAGTTCACCATATTTACTGAGCAGGAACATCAAGATGCATGGGGCAGCCTTCTGTATCAGTATTATTAAAACCTTAGGAAATTAATTGAAGCAGAAAAGTGTGACATGACAGAAATGAGTGCAGTTTTTGCAGTGGACTATTCGGTGCTGACTTCTTTCTACTTGTCCGTTTTCCCTCCCTCCTTCCACTCATGGCTTAGGTGTAAAAAGTGGGGCATCCCAGTGGAGAAGATCTACAACAAAACTCAGCGAGAGAAGTTTGCTTGGGCAATTGATATGGCTGACGAAGACTTCGAATTTTAACCATTGAAGTGGCTGAAGCTGGGTGAAACGCAGCCTAAGCCACCTCCCTGCTGGAGGAGATGCATTTTTATGTAACCAGATACGAGGAGAACTCTGTGGTTCTGTAGCTACTGTTTTAAGAGGAAGAAAAGCAAATTAAAAATATATATATATATATTCGCACTGATTAGATTGGTGCATTTATACTGTTAGAACCTTGCAATAACTTTTTTTTAAATTGAGAACTACGGTCCTGTTTTAAAAAAAATAAATATATATATCAAAAGTGCACCTGCTTTAGAACTGGTCACTGTTGAGCTCTGGGAAGGAATCGTGACTGTTCAGCCGGAACTAGAGACTGAATGCATATTATCCTGTATTTTTTTTTCTTTATTTCTTAAAACAATTGTTCTGACCCATGCCCTCAATGGCTAACTAGAACACAAACCCTGGCATTCATTAGATGTGGTAAACTGCAAAATCTATTGTATTTACAGCAATGATTTTAGATTTTTACCAGAAGGATGATTTGATGTCAATGTATTTTTAGGAATGACACAGTGGCAGAGCCTGGAGCTTTTGGTGTGGTGGGTGAGCCTGTCATCTATAGGAATTGTCCTTTGAGCAGAGCAACCCTACCCTTCCCCCTTTTGCTGGTATGGAACATCTTGTACCACTACTGGAGGCAAAGAAAGGGTAGTTATGTGAGCAAAATACTCAGTTGGAGCCCTAAGCTTGGCCTGTCAAAAGACATTGCGGGGAACAGTCAATTCACCCACCCTAGCTCCACCCCAAGGTGTTTTGAACAACTGCTCCACCACTGAAATTGTGTATTGCCTTCTCCTCCCATAAATTGGTAAAATAGATTTTTAATAGATGTATTGCAGGCTGTTTCAATATCTACAATGTAATGCTTTTAAAACAAAATCCTTTTTTATTAATTGTTTGGGGAAAGTTGCCCACTTGCAGGTGAACTGAGTTGAATTGAATCCGAAGAGGATTCGAAACTACTTCACCTGTGTTGCAAGAAGCCCACTAGAACAAAAAAACATAATACTTGAAGAATTCATGGGGTCACATCATCTATGTAGTTCACACTCAGTGACCATGCCATGTAAACCATGTGTTTGAACAGCCATGGTCATTCAGTCTCTGATTGTTGCTCTGGGAGGTTTTGTATACAGTTTCTTTTAAGGGCAAATGGAGAGAAATACGTCTTTGAGGGTTTAATAGGTCAAAAGCAGTGAAATATTGGTACTATCTTAAATATTGTAGCAGGTAAATGGACCATCAAGAAATATTGGGGTGGGGGAATAAAAAGAAATGAAAAACAAACCCCAGAGCAACATTTAAAAACTGTGAAACTAATAATAATGTGGTAAGTGTGCCGTTGCATTTCCCATGCTAACAGTCCAAGCAAACTGTAATGTGGGGGAGCATTTGGTAAACAGTGACCTTTTTAGATCTGGTGTGTGCTTGTGTTTCTTAACCCTTTTTTTAAAAAAAAGGTTTCCTTATATGTGACTGAGATTAAATCCTTTTTAGACAGAGACATTGGATAGTGATTAACACCCAACAGCAGCTTCAAGCCGGCTGAGGCTTGCAGAGCTGTAAGCTGTATGTTTAGTTTTTTCGACTTTTGTCAGTGGGAAGTACCTGCAGCTCGAGGTTTAATTTACTACGATTGTAATTAATTTTAAAGGTGTGCTGTTAATTAGTACTTTCTTCCTAGTGCATTTTAAAGGCTCCTTGCACTCCATCGAGTAATTATTTGGGTTGTCTGAATAATTATTTCCAGATACTTTGAACCATTTTGAGAAAAGGACATCTTGAGGCCTTTATTGCTGTGAATATGTATTTTGTTGTATTTATAAAGTTTAAAAAAAAGCATTTCAGCTTGACTTGGGGAAAACAGAAGTAGACAAGTTAACTCGTTCAGAGACCCTGTCACCAAAGAGAAAGGGGACTTGATTTAAATGTGTCCACTGGTTTAAGTTGATAATTTTTCTTTTTTTTTTAACTGTGAATGGTTTTCCTTTTGTTTTTATGAGACATGCAACTTTTTAATGCTTCAACTCAGGTTAGAGAGTGCGCGAGCGAGTGAGAAAGGGTACCAGAATGAACTTGCCTACAATTCCAGTATTTGTGATTTTTTTTCCTTTTCCATTTAAAAACTCTGTACCATTTTTGCCTAACTGGACAGCTGACCCGGAAATCTGAATCAGGAGTGTCATCATTATTTATTTTTCTCTTTCTGTCTCGATTTTAGATGCTGTGCCGCTTGCTGTAATTAGGAGGAGTTTGTATATGGTGGTGCTTGCTCAGTTTAGACATCAATAGGCGGAACAAACTTTTCTCCTGATTTCCACTCTTCTTCCCCCTCCCCCAACCAACCAATGTACACACACAATCTTCCCCTAAACCAAACACTCAATGTCCTTTTGGCCACCCAACTGATTCGATGCTGTTGTCTTTGGCAAGCGTCCACCCCATCTGGTGCTCTCAGTTCGTTCTTGACATCCATGGTATGGACTACTTTGCCCATACTCTGAGTAAATAATATTGAATTTTGACAGATTTCAGATTCAAATTTTGATGTGTCTGTTGCTAAGAATACCTTCTCACAGCTTGTTTGGTAATTGTGCTTTGTTTTAAATCAGGCTTCCCGACTTGGGGTTCACAGACTCCTCAGTCAATGGTTAGAGGTCCATGGCATAAGAAAGATTGGGAATTCCTGTTTTAGGTGTTAAAGAGGTTGGAGAAGAATAATACTGTTTTAAATTGACATTTCAAGAGGACAATGTGCAGAACAAAATGTCACAGCATTAGATGATACAAAGTACAGGGTGGTTTCACCATACCCCACCATTGCATTATCTATCCAGAATTCTAGAACAGGATTATAAGTGGAATTTATTTGATTTAGGAACCATTTCCATGATTTTTGGGAAGCTAAGGAGTGGGCACAGGGTTGGATTCTTTCCCTGTTTGGACCCAGTTCAAATCTGTCCTGGATTACCAATTATTAAGGGTAACTTGTAACTTTGGAGGTAGGGAAGCAGACAGACTGCAACAGCTCCTCGGTTAATATTCATCCATGGGTACCAAACACCTAATCCAACACGGACAGGTAGGCTGCTTCACAGGCCGGGAGGTGGCATATGAAAGGAGAATGGAATGACTAGGAAGTGGGGTTTATTTACTGGGTTTGGGATAAAGCTATGCATTTTTATTAAGAGTATTGCAGGAAAAGCTTTAGTTTGCATCTTAGCTTGTGCTAATGTAAACTGACAATACTTGAAGCTGACACCATAGGAGAAAGTGTTAATCACTCAGGGCCAGCGCTGACTAAACATACAGTAAGGAATCTTCTCATGGTGGAAACTGAGGGTGCTTGCTAATACACAGCATTATTGCCTATTCTGATTTAAAGCCAACTGTTTGGTTATCTTCCTGTAACCTAGAGTTTGTTAAAATCTAGGTACTGAAATTGCATATAGTGTGGGAGGGGTGTTAAGGAACTAAATCTTCTTTTCTCCCAACTTGTCCCAATGCAATCCACTCTTCATACTTAACAAACCTTGAACTCTGCAGTTCTTGCAGACCTTTCTGCTGTGCATATGACCCTGTTTGGTGTGTCATTGATTGGGGGGGTGGAAAATTAATACAATATCTGCACTGAACTCTTGCTATGCCATTGGGACTCCAGGTGGTATCATAAGCAGCCCCAATATTTAAATCTGGGTGATCTGCAGTGTTGGACAAACTTTTTTTGCCTGTTGTCACCTCACTGTTGGATAGGGAATGGAATCTGATGTCTAAAAAAAACAGCTTTGGAGCTGTTGGAGGCTATCTATTACTATCAGGCCAACCTCTGTTTACAAACAAATGAATCCACATTGGGCAGGTGCTGTCATCATCTCACCAACCTCTAAGACTCCTTCCCTGCTGTCCTGGATGAAGATCTGGAACTCTTTCTGTTAGCCTGTCATGCTGTGACCATCTCCACTTCCATTTTAAACTTTTGATCATTTTCCATGTAAACATTATTTCACTATCCCTTCACCCAACCCTCAAAATTTCTTGTTAAGTAGGGGAAAAAAGCTTGTTATAAGATGCACTCGTTATAGGAAATTAAATATTTTTGCAATTTAATGTTGGGAGGGTGGGTGGGAGATGAGTTGCCGTTTAGATCTTACCTGAAAGGGTGTTGAGCCATATATAAACTGAGCTGCTTAGTTTTAAAATGCAGGCTTTTAAAAAAAAGAATTAATTTAAACTGGATTTCGTTCATCATTTACATAGCATGCCGCTGCGTTGGTGATGTGTTTGGGCACCAGTTTTTAGCATGTTTCTGTGCTTCAGCTATCCAGTTAGGTAATCCTGTTCCCTGTCTATAAATCATTGTTGAAACGTTGTAGCACATTTATCATGTACTTGTGAAACTGGCCAACGTATATATAAATATATATTAAAAGATGCTTATTCAGTCTGAATTGTAATGGGGAAAATTCTACATTTTTCTTTGTTCCTCTTGCCTAAAATTCTCTTTAGTATGTGCTTTAACCGATGAGCTAGCATACACAGACTGATGTGTACCAGGTTTTTACAGATTATTTCTGTAAATTTAACATACTGCGATGAACTGTGCTCATTTGTATTTTTAAATAAACACATTGTACATTATGAATGCAGTATCGGAGTGTGTATTAATGATTTTTTGAATGAAATGTTTGAATGTTCTATATGCTTCAAATGCATTACCATTTCTGTGCCCTTGATGTTTATGTGAATAAGCTGCATTGGTTTTAAGTTAGCAGATTGCTTACAGTGCTGACTGAAAGTATTCATTACCTGCAACCGTGAAGTTTTCCTGTTTTATTGTTTTACAATGTTGAATCAGTGAATTTAATGAGATTTTTTGACTCTGATCAACAGAAAAAGACTTTCATGTCAATGTGAAAACAGATCTCTACAAAGTGATCTAAATTAATTACAAATACAGAACCATAAAACACTACACAGAAAACAGGCTATTCAGCACTTCTAGTCTGTGCCAAAACTTTATTCCACTAGTCCCATTGACTTGCACCCAGTCTATAACCCTCCAGATCTCTCCCATCCATGTATCTATCCAATTTATTCTTAAGAGTGAGCCCACATTTACCACAGCAGATGGCAGTTCATTCCACACTCCCACCACTCCGAGTGAAGTTCCCCCTAAACCTTTCCCCTTTCACCCTAAAGCTATGTCCTCTCGTACTTGCCTCTTCTAATCTAAGTGGAAAGAGCCTACTTGCATTTACTCTGTTATACCCCTCATAATTTTGTAAACCTGTATCAATTCCCCCTCATTCTTTTACGCTCCAAGGAATAAAGTCCTAACCTGTTAAATCTTTTCCCCCTAACTCAACTCCTGAAGACCCGGCAACATTTTAATAAATCTTCTCTGCACTCCTTATTATAAATCTAAAACACAAAATAATTGATTGCATAATTACTCACCCCCTTCAAGTCAGTATTTAGTAGATGCACCTTTGGCAGCAATTAGTCTTGTGTCTGTGTGGATAGGTCTCAACCAGCTTTGCACATTTGGACACTGCAATTTGTTCCCATTCTTCTTTATAACACTGCTCAAGCTCTGTCATATTGCATGGGGATTGTGAGTGAACAGCCCTGATTGAAGTCTGGAAGATAAATCTCTTAAGTTGCAGTTCTCTTGCAGACTGCACCAGGTTTTTCTCTGGGATTTCCCTGTATTTTGCTGCATGTCACGGTAGGGATGCTGTGTTTTTGATGATGTGCAGTGTTTGATGGCCAAAAAGCTCAATGTTGGTTTCATCTGTCAACAGAACCTAGCTGACTTCAGAGTCTTCCACATGCCTTCTGCCAAACTAGCTGAGATTTCATGAGAATTCTTTTTCAACAGCGGCTTTCTCTGCCACTTTCCCATAAAGCTGAGACTGGTGAAGATCTAGGCAACAGTTCTATGCAGTCTCTCTCATCTCACTGGAGCTTGTAACTCCAAAGTTGTCATAGGACTCTTGGTGCCCTCCCTCACTATTCCCCTTGCATGGTCACTCAGCTTTTGAGGACGGCCTGCTGTAGGCAGATTTACAGCTATGCTATATTATTGCCATTTATTGATGAATGTACTGCAAAGGATATTCAGTGATTTGGAATTTTTTTTTGTATCTACTGATTTGTGCTTTTCAATTATCTTTGTGCAAAGTGTTCTTTGTCCTCACGGTGTCGTTTTGCCAGGATACTGACTCACCAGCAGTTGGTCCTTCCAGATACATGTGTATTTTTACTATAATCAATTGAAACACCTTGACTGCAGACAGGTCTCCAAAAACATCTCCATTAGGGGAATGGGTGAAGAAGTGCCAAATGAAATACAATGTTGGAAAGAGTATGGTCATGCACTTTGGTAAAAGAAATAAATGGGCAGACTATCATTTGAATGTGGAGAGAATTCAAAATGCAGAGATGCAAAGGGACTTTGGTGTCCTTGTGCAGGATACCCTAAAGGTTAACCTCCAGGGTGAGTTGGTGGTGAGGAAGGCAAATGCAATATTGGCATTCTTTTTTAGAGGTGTACAAGAGCAGGGATGTGATGTTGAGGCTCTGTAAGCATTTGTGAGACCACACTTGGAGTATTGTGTGCAGTTTTGGGCTTATTTCAGAAAGGATATACTGACATTAGAGAGGGTTCAGAGAAGATTGATGAGAATGGTACCAGCAAGGGTTGCCATATGAGGAATGCCAGGCAGCTCTTGGGCTGTATTCCCTGGAGCCCAGGAGAATGAGGAGGAATCTCATAGCAACATTCTGAATGTTGAAAGGCCAGAACAGATTAGATATTGTAAAGTTATTTCCCATGGCAGGGGAGTCTAGAAAAGAAGGAGCGACTTCAGGATTAAAGCATGTACATTTAGAACAGAGATGCGGAGAAATTACTTTAGTCAGAGGGTGGTAAATCTGTGGAATTTGTTGCCATGAGTGACTCTGGAGGCCAAATCCTTAAGGCAGAGATAGTTTCTTGATTAGCCAAGGCATCAAAGGGTATGGGAAGAAGGCAGGAGAGTGGGGATGACTGGCAGAATTGGATCAGCCCATGATTGAATGGTGGAGCAGGCTGGATGGGCCAAATGGCTTACTCCTCCTATGTCTTGTGATCTTAAGTACGTGCCTTGTAAAACCAATTGGCTTACATAATGATGATTTGGTGTGTCATATTAGAGGGAGGGATATGGTTACGTACCCTGTAACTGGGTCACTTACCAGCAAAGATAGAGAGGTCTGTTGATGTCTGATGGTACTATTTTTAACAGTATTTATTGATAAAATACACAAAAATAATATAAATGCAAACATACAGATAATATACGTCATCAATACTAAATCTAAAAGCGCATGTATAATAATAATCAATAAGAAATAGCTCTATCATTGTCTAGGGGATAATGTATTGTCCGATGGAAATATAAAAGTCACTTTAGTTCATTCAAGCTGTAGGCTGCAGCCTTCTTTGGTTGGAGAGAAAGACGGAGGTTTAACTTGCCCATTACTTTTATGATGTCAATCCTTTGAAAGTCGTTAGGGGACTGGTTTCCCCTTTGTGGTTAGCTAAAGCCGTGCTTCCATGGCAAGACCCACCAATTCTGAGGCAACTGGAAAGGGACGCACGTGGGCTGTTTCCACCGGCTTTCACTATTACGCTGTTACAGGAGTTCTAGCATTTCTTCTGGTGCTTCTGAGGGGCTGTTCCCACAGACCCTCTTTTATCCTGACTCACAGGGTCTCAGATGTCAATCAGGTTGGGATGATGCAATCCCTCCACCAACCACTCCCCCTCCCAGTTCAT
This sequence comes from Hypanus sabinus, assembly GCF_030144855.1. Lineage (NCBI taxonomy): Eukaryota > Metazoa > Chordata > Chondrichthyes > Myliobatiformes > Dasyatidae > Hypanus > Hypanus sabinus. Next base: position 153,344,510 of record NC_082714.1, read on the forward strand.
TGCCTGGGGGCTTCGATGCATCGTAAGGGATTCAATACACAATTCCGTCTCCAAGAGACAATAGCAGGTATCAATGGTTCCGCCTTTTGGAGGCCAGGACACATTCCAAACTCTGTGGATTCTGCATGTCTTTCTCTCATTTCCTGGGTCTCCTGAACTGACTTAATAGTGATCTTGCGATTCTCAAAAAGGAGGGGGCTACGTTGTACCCTTTGGCCCCTCAGAGTTGTGGCACATTCGTAACAATATAGTTATTTTTTTGTTTTATATTTGTAATTAATTCAGATGACCTTGTAGAGATCTGTTTTTACCAAATTAAGTCCACTGAGATTCAATGTTGTTAAACAATAAAACATGAAAACTTCTGAATGTGCGTGAATACATTTTATAGGCACTGTGGGTTTTGTCAAGTACTGACTGAAGCAGGTGGGGTGTTTTTATTCTAGAAGATGAAGTATTGAAATGCCCAAAATGAGTATACCTTCAAGAAATTTGTCTAAACTGAGTGAAGATGAAGCAGGGTATCTTTTTTCCTTCATTGGCTTAAACTATTTAGAAACAGCATAAAAACTAAACATGTTTAGTGGTCTTTCCAGATTTCAACTTTGTTATACATTCAACGAAACAGAGTGAAATGTGTAATTTGTGTTAACAACCAGCACACCAAAGGGTGTGCTGGGGGCAGCTCACAAATATTACCAGATATTCTGGCACTAGCATAGCATATCCACAAAGCTAGGCAGAACAACAGAGTACAAGAAACCTTTTGATCACAAACCTAACATGTAATTAACAACCTATTTGGATTGAATGTGGGGCCCTTCACCTTTAAATAAATTAGCTCAAGACATTTGCCCACAGTTGTGCTGGGGGTCAGAGACATCATTGTGCATTTAATCGTCACAATCCAGCACAATCCCTTCAGATTACTCACTGAACCACAGAATTTCTGTAACAGCAGAGTATATGGCCATAGACTGAATTAGGTTAACAGCCTCTCAACCAAAGGATAAAATGAGCAGCAAAAAGGAATTTTATATATTTAGTAATCTATAGTTCCTTCCAACATTTCCTGAGTCAATTGACTCTTAATCAGTTAATATGTAAAACATTAAAATTTGCAAAGCAAAGCTTTGGAACTTGTTTAATGCCCTTGCATTTTAAACCCCAATTTGGGGGTAACTGGTTGATTTTCAAAGTTGGAGATTGATGTTATCTGTGGGGGAAAAGAGCCATGCCATCTTCCCCCATTCAATAAAGTTATGGCTAATCATTCACATCAGCACCACTTTCCTGCATTTATCCCATGTCCAATGATTCCCATAATATCTGTCTGGAATATACTCAACAACTGATTCTCCACAGCCCTCTTACATAGAGATTTCCGAAGATTCAATGTCATGTCAGAGAAGAAATCTCTTCAGCCATCAATAGCGTACTCCTTTTGAAGCTTTTTCTATGAAAGTCTGATTATCATCAAGTTTATACATCTCAGCAGCATGTTACTTGTATGAAGATGTTAAATAGAGTGTTAAGAAGATGGTGCCAGCATTAAAAACAAGCAAACTGTCCAGCCCCAGTTCAGATTAATGAAATGGATCTTTGTCTTTTTCCAATACAACACATTAACATAGAAATCTACAGCACATTACAGGTCCTTTGGCCAACAACGTTGTGCCGATCATGTAACTTACTCTATAAGTTACCTCGAATTACCCTACCGCATAGCCCTTTATTTTTCTAAGCTCCATGTACCTATCTAAGAGTCTCTTAAAAGACCCTATTGTATCCACCTCTACCACCGTTGTTGGCAGTGCATTCCACACACCCACCAATATCTCTGAAAAACTTACCCCTGACATCCCCCTTGTACCTACTTCCAAGCACTTTAAAACTGTGCCTTCGTGTTAGCCATTTCAGCCCTGGAGAAAAAGTCTCTTGTTATCCATGTGATCAATGTCTCTCATCTAATACATCTCTAATCTTCCTTCACTCCCAAGGAAAAAAGACCGAGTTCACTCAACCTATTCTCACAAGGTATGCTCTCCAATCCAGGCAACATCCTTGTAAATCTCCTCTGCACTATAGTATCCACATTCTTCCTGTAGCGAGGTGACCAGAACTGAACACAGTACTCCAAATGGGATCTAACTAAGGTCTTATATGGCTGTAGCATTACCTCACAGTTAGTCTTTGGACTGTTGAAGGAAACCCACAATCATGGTGAAAGCATACAAACTTCATACAAGCTGTGGCAGGAATTGTAACCGTAGCCTGTACTATGAAGTGTTGTGCTAGTTCGTGCCGTGTATAGAGATGCTGGCAATTCACATCAATTCACTTGAAGTGATGTCTCACTTCATAAATATTGATAAATTCACAATCACATGATCTTTGAGTCATTTCACCTTTCCACAGTGCTCTGATCAACCCAGTTTCTTCATCTGTGACTAAGTCATGATGCATATTCAAGGCTTGAGATTTCTAGATGGTGAGGATTTATAGGATTGGTTGAGAAATTAGAGTTGAGGTCAGTGTTCAACCTTGATGCTGTTGAGGCCCAAAGCATTGTTAAGGAACCCTACCACCTATCCCACAATCTCTGATTCACTATCATCAGGAAGGAGGTACAGGAGCATCAGGACTAGGGTCTACCAGCTTCTTCCTGCAGCCTGTGAGACTAATAAATACACAGCCACTAACAAGGTCTCATCACTGGGACAGCAACCTATTTACTGTACAGTTTACTTGTGCTGTGTTCTTCACATGCATTTGAATTATATTTTATTAACTTACTTGTGGTAAAATTTGTTTTATGGTGCTGTTCTCTCCGCGCCTTGTAAAGCATGGGGCATCAACTTTGCCGTTTCGTTAGCGTTTTGGAGACCAAGTCGCTAGCTCAATGCTCAACACAGCGCAGATGGAAAGTGTGCAAGGAGCTGGCCCAATTTGAAACTGGGATTACTTGCCTCAAAGTCCTGTGCGGATGCCACTACACCACTGGCTGGCTATTTGTTTTATTTGCTATGCGTGATATATATTTTGTAGATGCAACATGGTCTGGAGGAATGTTGTTTTGATCATTTGTGTGTATGTATTTATGTATATATTATGTATGTATATATATAGTCTGATGCCAATAAACTCGAACTTGTCTGGTGAAGCAGGGTTGAGTGGCTGTGTAGTTAGTGATGAGGCCCAAGAAAGTTATTGCCAATGAGGCCACAGAGGGAGTTCTTCCTGGCTTTCTTCTGGGTTAACCCAATTACATAAACTTTGATTTCTCTCCTCTTCGATTTGAACTTCCAGTAATCATTTTGTTTTCCATCCTTCTCCCATGTTCTGTTTATCCATGTTAGAGTGATTTTTGGGTTTAGGTCATTTACATTTAGCAAATGGCTTTGGCCACCAGTCTTCTGTTCCTTGACAATGTATTGTGGATTTAACTTGGAACAATGTATTTCTAGAAGCTGTGAATCCCAGTCCACAGACCTGCTGGCGTCTGTGGGATGGATGCGAATCAGGTGTGAAGTTTGTATGTAGCTTCAAAAGAAAGCATTGTCTATACTTTGTAAATATGGAATTGTCCTTTGTGTTTAGCAAATAAATATCGAGCCCCGTGTTGGGCCAGCAGACCTTTCTACTGAAAGCGTCTCGGTGTGATGCCTGCTGTACCTTGTTTTGTCGAATAAAGACACCGCTTTCGTGGAAAGTGGCCAGTGAAGGAGTGGAGATTTGAGGATTTGACTCAAGAGGCTTCGACAAGAAGAGGCTGAGGACAAGCTTCACTCCAAGTGAGGTAAGGCCGGGTAAGTTCCTTTCAAAGGAGAAAGTTTCAAAAGTTGAGGCAAGTATTGGGTAGGTCATGGCAGCTGAGATCGGCCCCGTGGTTTGTTCATCCTGCAGCATGTGGGAAATCAGGGATACTTCCAATGTCCCTGACAACTATGTGTGCGGGAAGTGTGTCCAACTTCAGCTTCTGGCAGACCACATTGAGCGTCTGGAGCTGCGATTGGATTCATACTGGAGCATCCGCGATGCTGAGAAAGTCGTGAAAAGCACGTTCAGTGAGTTGGCCACACCGCAGGTAAAGGCTACACAGGCAGAAAGTGAAGGGATGGCCACTAGACAGTGTAGCAGTAGGCAGGTAGTGCAGGAGTCCCCTGAGGTCGTGTCATTTAAGGTAAAATTGGATAGGTATATGGACAGGAAAGGAGTGGAGGGTTATGGGCTGAGTGCGGGTAGGTGGGGCTAGGTGAGATTAAGAGTTCGGCACGGACTAGGAGGGCCGAGATGGCCTGTTTCTGTGCTGTGATTGTTATATGGTTATATGGTTATAGGTCATCTCCCTCCCAAACAGATATACTGTTTTGGATACTGTTGGGGGAGATGTCTCATCAGGGGAAGGCAGCAGCAGCCGAGTTCATTGCACCATGGGTGGCTCTGCGGCACAGGAAAAGGAGTGGGAGAGCTGTAGTGATAGGGGATTCGATTGTAAGGGGAATAGGTAGGCGTTTCTGTGGCCGCAAATGAGACTCCAGGATGGTATGTTGCCTCCCTGGCGCAAGGGTCAGGGATGTCTCTGAGCGGCTGCAGGACATTCTGGAATGGGAGGGTGAACAGTCAGTGGTCGTGGTGCACATAGGTACCAACGATAAAAAAACGGGATGAGGTCCTACAAGGTGAATTTAGGGAGTTAGGAGATAAACTAAAAAGTAGGACCACAAAGGTAATAATCTCTGGATTACTACCAGTGCTACGTGCTAGTCAGAGTAGAAATAGGAGGATATTTCAGATGAATACGTGGCTTGAAAAATGGTGCAAGGGGGAGGGGTTCAAATTTCTGGGGCATTGGAACCAGATCTGGGGGAGGTGGGACCGGTATAAACAGGACGGTCTGCACCTGGGCTGGACTGGAACCAATGTCCTAGGGGACATTGCTACTGCTGTTAGGAGTTAACTGTTAACAGTTGCACTGTTAGGAGGCTTTAAACTAATGTGGCAGGGGGATGGGAACAAGTGCAGAGAGACAGAGGGGTATAAAATGAGGGTAGAAGCAAAAAGTAGTAAGTTGAAAAGTAAAAGTGGCAGGCAGGCAAATCCAGGGCAAAAAGCAAAAAGAGCCAATTTTCAACATAATTGTATAAGGGCTAAGATTGTTGTAAAAACAAGCCTGAAGGCTTTGTGTGTCAATGCAAGGAGCATTCGTAACAAGGTGGATGAATTGAATGTGCAGATAGTTATTAATGAATATGATATAGTTGGGATCACAGAGACATGGCTCCAGGGTGACCAAGGATGGGAGCTCAACATCCAGGGATATTCAATATTCAGGAGGGATAGACAGGAAAGAAAAGGAGGTGGGGTAGCATTGCTGGTTAGAGAGGAGATTAACGCAATAGAAAGGAAGGACATTAGCCTGGAGGATGTGGAATCGATATGGGTAGAGCTGCAGAAAAGGGGCAGAAAACGCTGGTGGGAGTTGTGTACAGGCCATCTAACAGTAGTAGTGAGGTCGGGGATGGCATTAAACAAGAAATTAGAAATGCATGCAATAAAGGAACAGTAGTTATAATGGGTGACTTCAATCTACACATAGATTGGGTGAACCAAATTGGTAAGGGTGCTGAGGAAGAGGATTTCTTGGAATGTATCTGGGATGGTTTTCTGAACCAACATGTCGAGGAACCAACTAGAGAGCAGGCCATTCTAGATTGGGTATTGAGCAAAGAGGAAGGGTTAGTTAGCAATCTTGTCGTGCGAGGCCCCTTGGGTAAGAGTGACCATAATATGGTGGAATTCTTCATTAAGATGGAGAGTGACATAGTTAACTCAGAAACAAAGGTTCTGAACTTAAAGAAGGGTAACTTTGAAGTTATGAGATGTGAATTAGCTAAGATAGACTGGCAAATGATACTTAAAGGGTTGACGGTGGATATGCAATGGCAAGCATTTAAAGATTGCATGGATGAACTACAACAATTGTTCATCCCAGTTTGGCAAAAGAATAAACCAGGGAAGGTAGTGCACCCGTGGCTGACAAGGGAAATTAGGGATAGTATCAAGTCCAAAGAAGAAACATAAATTAGCAAAAAAAAAAAGCGGCACACCTGAGGACTGGGAGAAATTCAGAGACCAGCAGAGGAGGACAAAGGGCTTAATTAGGAAAGGGAAAAAAGATTATGAGAGAAAGCTGGCAGGTAACATAAAAACTGACTGTAAAAGCTTTAATAGATACGTGAAAAGAAAAAGATTGGTCAAGACAAATGTAGGTCCTTTACAGTCAGAAACAGGTGAATTGATCATAGGGAACAACGACATGGCAGACCAATTGAATAACTACTTTGGTTCTTTCTTCATTAAGGAGGACATAAATAATCTTCCAGAAATGGTAAGGGACCGAGGGTCTAGTGAGATGGAGGAACTGAGGGAAATACATGTTAGCAGGGAAGTGGTGTTAGGTAAATTGAAGGGATTAAAGGCAAATAAATCCCCAGGGCCAGATGGTCTGCATCCCAGAGTGCTTAAGGAAGTAGCCCAAGAAATAGTGGATGCATTAGTGATAATTTTTCAAAACTCCTTAGATTCTGGATTAGTTCCTGAGGATTGGAGGGTGGCTAATGTAATCCCACTTTTTAAAAAGGAGGGAGAGAGAAACCAGGGAATTATAGACCGGTTAGTCTGACATCGGTGGTGGGGAAAATGCTAGAGTCGGTTAACAATGATGTGATAACAGCACATTTGGAAAGAGGTGAAATCATTGGACAAAGTCAGCATGGATTTGTGAAAGGAAAATCATATCTGACGAATCTTACAGAATTTTTTGAAGATGTAACTAGTAGAGTGGATAGGGGAGAGCCAGTGGATGTGGTATATTTAGATTTTCAAAAGGTTTTTGACAAGGTCTCACACAGGAGATTAGTGTGCAAACTTAAAGCACACGGTATTGGGGGTATGGTAATGATGTGGATAGAGAATTGGTTGGCAGCCAGGAAGCAAAGAGTGGGAGTAAACGGGACCTTTTCAGAATGGCAGGCAGTGACCAGTGGGGTACCGCAAGACTCAGTGCTGGGACCCCAGTTGTTTACAATATTTATTAATGATTTAGACAAGGGAATTAAATGCAGCATCTCCAAGTTTGCGGATGAAACAAAGCTGGGAGGCAGTGTTAGCTGTGAGGAGGATGCTAAGAGGATGCAGGGTGACTTGGATAGGTTAGGTGAGTGGGCAAATTCATGGCAGATGCAATTTAATGTGGATAAATGTGAGGTTATCCACTTTGGTTGCAAGAACAGGGAAACAGATTATTATCCGAAAGGTGGCCGATTAGGAAAAGAGGAGATGCAATGAGACCCTGGTGTCATTGTACACCAGTCATTGAAGGTGGGCATGCAGGTACAGCAGGCAGTGAAAAAGGCAAATGGTATGTTGGCATTCATAGCAAAAGGATTTAAGTACAGGAACAGGGAGGTTCTACTGCAGTTGTACAAGGCCTTGGTGAGACCGCACCTAGAATATTGTGTGCTGTTTTGGTCCCCTAATCTGAGGAAAGACATTCTTGCCATAGAGGGAGTACAGAGAAGGTTCACCAGATTGATTCCTGGGATGGCAGGACTTTCATATGAAGAAAGACTGAATCGACTAGGCTTACACTCACTGGAAATTAGAAGATTGAGGGGGGATCTTATTGAAACATATAAAATTCTAAAGGGATTGGACAGGTTAGATGCAGGAAGATTGTTTCCGATGTTGGGGAAGTCCAGAACGAGGGGTCACAGTTTAAGGATAATGGGGAAGCCTTTTAGGACCAAGATGAGGAAAAACTTCTTCACACAGAGAGTGGTGAATCTGTGGAATTCTCTGCCACAGGAAACAATTGAGGCCAGTTCATTAGCTATATTTAAGAGGAAGTTAGATATGGCCCTTGTGGCTAAAGGGATCAGGGGGTATGGAGAGAAAGCAGGTACAAAGTTCTGAGTTGGATGATCAGCCATGATCATACTGAATGGTGGTGCAGGTTTGAAGGGCCGAATGGCCTACTCCTGCACCTATTTTCTATGTTTCTATGTATCTACTAGTAACTCTCTCCGAGGATTTCATTCATGCAACAACAATTCCTTCCCCACTCCTTCCTTCTATCCTTTTCTCCCTACTCTTATGACCTGCCCATCACCACCTCCTAGTATGGCATGTCATTCACATTATTCCTTGGTCCACTGTCCTCTCCTATTCCATCTTCAGCCCTTCTTTATTTTTTCCACCTATCACCTCACAACCTCTCATCTGATTCTACCTATCCCCTGCTAGTTTATACACCTTTTCCACCCCCACCTTCTCATTCTCTCTTCTTCACCCTTCCTTTCCAGTCCCAACAAATCAGAATCAGGTTTAATACCACCGGCATACGTTGTGAAATATGTTGTTTTTGAAGCAGCAGTACATTGCAATACATAATAGGAAAAACATGAATTATGGTAAACATATAATATTTTTTAAATTAAATAAGTTATGCTAAAAAGAAGTGAGGTAGTGTTCATGGTTCAATGACCATTCAGACATCAGAGAGCAGAGAGGAAAAAACTGTTCCTGAACTGTTGATTGTGTACCTTCAGGCTCCTGTACCTCCATCCTAATGGTAGCAATGAGAAGGGGACATGTCCTGGGTGATGGGCGTCCTTAATGAAGGAATTTCAGCCCAAAATGTCAACTGTTTATTTCCCTCCATAGATGCTGCCTGACCCGCTGAATTGCAGCAACGTTTTGTGTATGCTACTCAGTGTTGAGAAATGGGACTCATTAGCATGATATCTCTGATACGGTCCTCTTAACCTAAAGAGCTGATGAGTACCTGCTGGGATTTCCAAGTCTCAAAGTTCACTGTTTCAAAAAGTCGATTGAATACATGGATCGGTCTGATCAGTGTTACAATTTTACAGTTGTTGCCAATACTGGCCCCTGATGACATAAAGTTTGACCTTTATTTCCCTAAGCTGATATGGCTCTGTTAGCCATGCATTGAATGAAGTGTTTAATGTGGTTCAACGTCAACTTTATTGTCAAATGCACAAGTACGTGTAAGCACCAGAGCAATGCTTCTGTACAAGCAGAATTCACCATAAATTAAACATAGATTATACACAAGTTTCACAAGAAAACATGATTAGGTTTAAGGTTATAATCGAGTGGAGAGGGTCCATAAGAGGTTTGTAAGATTGATCCCGGGATTGAAATGTTTAATGTATGAGGAACACTTTATGGCTCTGGGCTTATACTCGATGACGTTTAGAAAAATGAGGGTGGATCCCAGAATCAGAATTGGGATCAGGATTAATATCACCAGCTGCACCCTGGGGTTCTGAAAGAGATAGTGGTAGAGATTATGGAGGCATTAGTAATGATCTGAATTCTGGCATGGTGCCAGCAGACTGGAAAATTGCAAATGTCACTCCACTCTTTAAGAAAGAAGGGAGACAGCAGAAAAGAAATTATGGATCAATTTGCCTGACCTCAGTGGTTGGAAAGATGTTGGAGTCAATTGTTAAGGATAAGGTTATGGAGTGCTTGCAGATACAGGACAAGATAGTACAAAGTCAGCATGGTTTCCTTCAGAGAAAATCTTGCCTAATAAACCTGTTGGAATTCTTTGAGGAGATTACAAGTAGGATAGGTAAAGCGGAGGCAGTGGATGTTGTATATTTGGACTTTCAGAAAGCTTTTGACAAGTTGCCACACTCAAGGCTGCTTACAAGAGCCCACGGTATTACAGAGAAGTTACTAACACGGTTAGAGCAGTCGCTGATTGGTAGGAGGCAGCAAGTGGGGATAACAGGATCCTTTTCTGGTTGGCTGCCAGTGACTAGTGGTGTTCCACAGGGTTCGGTACCACTTCTCTTTATACTGTGTATCAATGATTTAGATGATGGCTTTGTTGCCAAGTTTGCAGATGATATGAAGATTGGTGGAGGGGCAGGTAGTGTTGAGGAAACAGGTAGACTGCAGAAGGACTTAGACAGATTAGGAGAATGGCCAAATGAAATATAATGTTGGAAAATACATGGTCATGCACTTTGTTAGTAGAAATAAATGTGCAGACTATTTTCTAAGCGGGGAGAAAATCCAAAACTCTGAGATGCAAAGGGACTTGGCAGAATTGTGCAGAACATCCTAAAAGTTCTGAATCTGAAAAGTTAGCTTACAGTTTGAGTCAGTGTTGAGGAAGGCAAATGCGATGTTAGCATTCATTCCAAAAAGTCTTGAATACAAGAGCATAGATATGATGCTGAGGCTTTATAAGGTACTGGTGAGGTCTCACCTTGAATATTGTGAACAAAAAAGATGTGCTGGCATTGGAGGGGTCCCGAGACTGTTCACAAGGGTGATTCCGGGAATGAAAGGGTTATCATACGAAGAACATTTGATGGCTCTGGGTCTGTACTCACTGGAATTTAGAAAGCTAAGGGGGGGCGGGGGGAGGATCTCATTGAAACCTTTCAAACGTTGAAAGGCCTAGACAGAGTAGATGTGAAAAGGATGTTTCCCATGATGTGAAATTCTAGGACAAGAGGGCAAAGCCTCAGGATGGAGGGTGTCCATTTAAAACAGATGCAGAGAAAGTGCTTTAGCCAGGGGTGGTGAATTTGTTACCACAGGCAGCTGTGGAGGGCAGGTCACTAGGTGTATTTAAGGCAAGAGATTGGTAGGTTCTTGATTGGACATAGCATCAAAGGTTATGGGGAGGCCGAGGAATGGGGTTGAGGAGGGTAAAATAGGATCAGCCATGATTGAATGGTGGAGCAGACTCGATGAGCCAAATGGCCTAATTCTTCTCCTATGTCTTATGGTTTTAAATGTGTTAACTCGTTGACACCTACTAAATATTGAAAGGCTCAGACAGAGTAGATGTGCAGAGGCTGTTTCCTATAGTGGGGGGATTCTAGGACCAGATGGCATTGCCTCAGAAGATAAGAAGGAATTTCTTTAGCCAAAGGGTGCCGAACCTGTGGCTGTGGAGGCCAAGTCTTTGGGTATACCTAAAGTGAAGGTTGATGGGTTCAAAGTCAGGGTGTCAAAGGTTTGGGGAGCAAGGCTGTGATCGAATGGTGGAGGAGCCTGAATTGGCCAATGGTCTATTTTTGTTCCTCTGTCTTATCATCAGTGCAAACTGGTTGCCACACCCCCCTCTGCTGGTGGTCATGCTTCAGTAGTACTTAAGGACACAGAGCATCTTTGGAATTGTGGAACTGTAAATAATTTAAATCACAGAAGGTGCATGGATCAGAAAGATGTCACATTATTCCAGCACCCAGTACCATAGCCCCACAGGCCACAGGTTTTCAAATACACATCCAGGTGTGCTGAGGTGATCTACCTCTACCGTGATTTTAGACAATGAGTTTTGGATCTCAGGCTCTTGAGTAAAAATACACAGGTTGTAAGTTTGTGGTCTTCTGCTTCTGTAACCCATCCACTTCAAGATTCAACATGTATGTTCAGGGATGGCCTTCTGCACACCACTATTGTAATGCATAGTTACATGAGTTACTGTCACCTTCCTGTCAGCTTGAAGCAGTCTGGCCATTCTCCACTGACTCTCTCATGAACAAGATATTTTCACCCACAGAACAGTCACTCACCGGATTTTTTTTTCTTTTTCTAGCACCATTCTCTGAAAACTCTAGAGACTGTTGTGCATGAAAATCCCAGGAGATCAACAGTTTCTGAGATGCTCAAACCACCCTGTCTGGCACCAAAAATGATTCCAGCCAAGAGTCACATTCCTTACCCTTTCTAATGTTTGGTCTGAACAACAGCTGAATGTTTTGGCCATGTCTGCATGCTTTCATGCATCGAGTTGCTACCACGTGATTGGCTGATTACATATGAGCAGGTGTACGGGTGTACCTAATAAAGTGGCCACTGAGTGTAACAGTAACCTAGGGATAAGTCATCAGAATATGATCGACTTCACCCTGAAATTTGGGAAGGAGAAGTTAAAAGTTGGATGTATCACTGAAATAAAGAGAAATACAGAAGCATGAGAGAGGAGTTGGCCAGAATTGATTGGAAAAGAACACTGGCAGGGATGATGGCAGAGCAGCAATGGCCGGAATTTCTGGAAGCAATTCAGAAGGCCCAGGATACATACATCCTAAAGAGGAAGAAGTATTCTAAAGGCAAGATGACACAACTGTGGCTAACAAAAGAAGTCAGAGCCAACATAAAAGCCAAAGAGAGGGCATATAATAGAGCAAACATTTAGTGGGAATTTAGAGGTTTGGGAAGCTTTTAAAAGCCAACAGAAGGCAACGAAAAAAGTCATTAAGAAGGAAAGATGGAATACGGAAGTAAGCTAGCCAGTAATATAGAGGAAACCAAAATTTTCTTCATATACATAAAGTGTAAAAGAGAGGTGAGAGTGGATATTGGACCATTGGAAAACAATACTGGAGAGGGAATAATGGGGGGGGGGAACAAGGAAATGGTGAATTAACTGAATAGGTATTTTGCATCAGTCTTTACTGTGGATCACATCAGCAAAATGGTGGAAGTTCAAGTGTGTCAGGGGTCAGAAGTGTGTGAAGTTTTCATTACTAGGGAGAAGGTTCTTAGAAAACTGAAAGGTCTGAAAGTAGATAAGTCACCTGTTTCAGATGGTGTACACCCCAGGGTTCTTAAAGAGGTGGCTGAAGAGATTGTGGAGACATTAGTAATGATCTTTCTAGAATCACTAGACTCTGGAATGGTTCCAGAAAAATGGAAAATTGCAAATGTCACTCCATTCTTCAAGAAGGGAAAGAGGCCAAAGAAAGGAAACTATAGGCCAGCTAGTCTGACCTCAGTGGTTGGGAAGATGTTGGAGTCGATTGTTAAAGATGGGGTTTCAGGGTACTTGGAGGCACATGATAAAATAGGCTGTAGTCAGCGTAGTTTCCTCATGGGAAAATCTTGCCTGACAGATTTGTTTGAAGAAATAACAAGCAGGATAGACAAAGGAGAATTAGTTGATGCTGTGTATTTGGATTTCAGAAGGCCTTTGACAAGGTGCTACACACCATACTGCTTAACAAGCTATGAGCCCATGGTATTACAGGGAAGCTACTAACATGGATAAAGCAGTGGCTGATTGGCAGGAGACAAAGAGTGGGAATAAAGGGAGTCTTTTCTGGCTGGCTGCCAGTGACTAGTGGTCTTTCACAGGGGTCTGTGTTGGGAACGCTCCCTTTTACATTATATTATTTAGTCAATTACTTGGGTGACAGAATTGATAGCTTTTTTGCAAAGTTTACAGACGATATGAAGGCAAGTTGAGGGGCAGGTAGTTTTGAGGAAGTAGAGAGGCTACAGAAGGACTTGAGGCTTTATAAAGCACTGGTGAGGCCTCACTTGGAGTATTGTGAGCAGTTTTGGGCCCTATTTTAGAAAGGCTGTGCTGACACTGGAGAGGGTTCAAAGAAGGCTCACAACAACTCCAGGATTAAACAGCTTGTCATATGAAGAATAATTACTCTTGGCCTGTATTTACTGGAATTTAGAAGAATGAGGAGTGACCTAATTAAAATCTATCGAATTTTGAAAGGCTTCAATAGAGTGGATGTGGAGAGGATGTTTGGTATGATGGGGGAGTCTGGAGCAAGAAGATACAGCCTCAGAATAGAGGGGCATCCTCTATTGAAGATGAGGAGGAACTTCTTTTGCCAGAGAGTGGTGAATCTGTAGAATTTGGAACCACATGCTACCGTGAAGGTCAAGTCTTCATGTATATTTAAGACAGAGATTGATAGATGCTTGACTGGTCAGGGCATACAGGGATACGGGGAGAAGGCAGGAGATCGGGGCTGAGAGGGAAAATGGATCAGACATGATGGAATGGCGGAGCAGATGCACCAAGTGGCCTAATTCTATCCCTATATCATATGTTTTTTTTGGTCTTATAATGGCAGTAATACAACTCAAAGCACTGAAAGCTCTCCTTCCTTTGAAGATATCAAATTAGTCAATTCTCTACTGAAATAGCAGCTTTTGTGAATAAGGTATAAGTGGTCCATGTTTGACTGCACAGGTTAAAGCATCTATCTTATAGAAGCATTGGAATAATATTATTACCCTTTAGCAATCAGGTTTCTGAACCAGTGTGGATAACCTCAAAACTCACTCACTTCAAAAATGAACTGATTCCACAACCTCTAGCAACACACACAAAATGCTGGTGGAACACAGCAGGCCAGGTAACATCTATAAGGAGAAGCGCTGTCGACGTTTCGGGCCGAGACCCTTCGTCAGGACTAACTGAAAGGAAAGATGGTAAGAGGTTTGAAAGTAGTGGGGGGAGGGGGAAATGCGAAATGATAGGAGAAGACCGGAGGCGGTGCGATGAAGCTAAGAGCTGGAAAGGTGATCGGCGAAAGTGATACATAGCTGGAGAAAGGAGAGGATCATGGGACGGGAGGCCAAGGGAGAAAGAAAGGGGGAGGGGGAAGCGCCAGAGGGAGATGGAGAACAGGCAAACAACTAAATATGTCAGGGATGGGGTAAGAAGGGGTGGAGGGGCATTAACGGAAGTTAGAGAAGTCAATGTTCATGCCATCAGGTTGGAGGCTACCCAGCTGGTATATAAGGTGTTGTTCCTCCAACCTGAGTTTGGATTCATTTTGACAGTACAACCTCTAGACTCACTTTCAAGGACTCTACAACTCATGTTCTCTATGATTTATTTACTATCTATCTATTTATTTATTTATTTATTATTATTTGTTTTTATATATTTGCACAGCTTGTCTTTTTACAGTTGGTTGTCAATCTTTGTGTGTAGTTTTTCATTGATTCTCTGGTATTCCTTTGTTCTGTTGTACTTCTTTATTCTACTGTGAATGCCTGCAAAAAAAGAATTTCGGGGTAGTATATGGTGACGTATACATACTTTGATAATAAATTTACTTTGAACTTTGAATTTGCTGGAAAACGTGAAACAGTTGAAAGGAAGCATCAGAAGGACTTACACAGCCCTTACCTCCAGGGGGTGCTGTTGACACTTGTGCACAAAATGTGCAATCATTGCGCTCCTGATCTGAATGTAGCTGAGTATTTTTCCCCACCTACTTTGTTTGGTCCCATTTATTGCATCACATTTTTGCCCTTTCACTTACATCACCTGGCTGTTGTTCAGTCTTGTCTGCATCTTAATTATTTACTATCAACTTTTTTCAGCACAACCACCTGATGGAGTGGTCTGGAGCAGTTTTCCTGTTGGGAGAACTGGCATAGAAGCGGCAGATGGTTATGAATATAGTGTGGGGAAGTGTACGGTCATGCGCTTTGGTAGAAGGAATAAAGGTATGGACTATTTTCTAAATGGGGAAAAAAATTAAAATTCAGACTTTGGAGTCCTCGTGCAGGATTCCCTAAAGGATAACTGGCAGGTTGAACTGGTGGTAAGGAAGGCAAATGTAATGTTAACATTCATTTTAAGCGTACTTGAATATAAGAGCAAGGATGTAATGCTGAGGCTTTATAAGGCATTGGTCAGATCACACTTGGAGAACTGTGAGCAATAGACAGTAGACAGTAGGGTGCAGGAGTAGGCCATTCGGCCCTTCTAGCCAGCACCGCCATTCACTGTGATCATGGCTGATCATACACAATCAGTACCCCGTTCCTGCCCTCTCCCCATATCCCTTGACCCCGCTATCTATAAGAGCTCTATCTAACTCTCTCTTGAATGCATCCAGAGACTTGGCCTGCACTTCCTTCTGAGGCAGAGCATTCCACATATCCACCACTCTCTGGGTGAAAAAGTTTATCTGCATCTCTGTTGTAAATGGCCTACCCCTTATTCTTAAACTGTGGGCTCTAGTTCTGGACTCATCCATCAGCGGGAACATGCTTCCTGCCTCCAGTGTGTCCAATCCCTTAATAATCTTATATGTTTCAATCAGATCCCCTCTCATCCTTCTAAATTCCAGTGTATACAAGCCCAGTCGGTCCAATCTTTCAACATATGACTGTCCCGCCATTCCGGGAATTAACCTTGTGAACCTACACTGCACTCCCTCAATAGCAAGAATGTCCTTCCTCAAATTTGGAGACCAAAACTGCACACAATACTCCAGGTGGGGTCTCATCAGGGCCCTGTACAGCTGCAGAAGGACCTCTTTACTCCTAGACTCAATTCCTCTTGTTATAAAGGCCAACATACCATTAGCTTTCTTCACTGCCTGCTGTACCTGCGTGCTTGCTTTCATTGACTGATGTACAAGAACACCTAGATCTCGTTGTACTTCCCCTTTTCCTAACTTGACTCCATTTAAATAGTAATCTGCCTTCCTGTTCTTGCCACCAAAGTGGATAACCTCACATTTACCCACATTAAGCTGCATCTGCCATACATTTGCCCACTCACCCAACCTGTCCAAGTCACCCTGCATTCTCATAACATCCTCCTGACATTTCACACTGCCACCCAGCTTTGTGTCATCAGCAAATTTGCGAGTAAATTATTGGAGAGCAGTAAGAAAATTATTGCTTGCATTGGAGAGGGTCCAGAGGAGGTTCACGAGAACAATTCTGGGAATGAAAGAGTTAAAGTATGAGCAATGTTTGATGGTTCTGGGCCTGTACTTGTTGTACTTTGAAAGAATTAGAGGAGATCTCATTAAAACCTATTGAATATTGAAAGGCCTAGACCGGGGGTCGGCAACACGCGGCTCCGGAGCCACATGTGGCTCTTTTACGTCTGTGCTGCGGCTCCCTGTTGCTTTGGGAAATAGTTGGTTGTGGCGACCCTTTTCCTGGCACATCCGAACCGACTCACAATTAGATAGCCTACGGGGGTTTGCGAGCACAGAGCTTTGGAGCCTCTGCGCCATGGGGGGCAGGTTGAGGGAGGCTTAAAAGTGAGGCTGAAGATTTCGAATAAAGTTTTTTCCTTCGACTGCAGTTACCGACTCCGTGTCGTAATTTTAGCGCTGCGTGTAGCACACCGCTACATGGTCAGTATTTAACTAAAATGTATTTTATGTTAGTTTGTTAGTTTTTGAAATGTAAATCTAAATTTGAAGATTATGGTGATCTTGTACAATCTAAATAAGACGTTGTGGCGACCCATTTCCTGACACATCCGAACCGGCTCACAATTAGCCAGCGTTCAGGCTAAGGGAGATAGCCTACGGGGGTTTGTGAGTACGTGTCTTTTGCAGCATCCGCGCCCACGGGGACGGGTTGAGGGAGGCTTAAAAGCAAGGCTGTTTAGTTCGAATAAAGCTATCTTTGACTGCAGTTTACTGACTGCGTGTAGCACACCGCTACAACGTGTTTTTATCGCTGGCTGTCCAGAGGGGAGGTGCTGAAACGCTTTGTCGCGTGTCTGGAAGAAGTGAAAACTTTCCTGGGCAGCAAAGGGCTCACCTTTCCTGAGCTGGAACAGCCAGAGTGGCTGGAAAAGCTACACTTCATGGTAGACATGACAGCACACCTGAACACGCTGAACACAGCTCTTCAGGGGTAAGGACGTACAGCCCTGCACATGTTGGAGGATGTTTTGGCATTCGAGCGCAAGTTGACGTTGCTTGCCAGAGATTTACAGAAAGGCACTTTGTCTCACTTCCCCAATTTGAGAGAGTTCAAACAATGTCACGACATGATAAATTCGGGGTATTTACATTCTGCAATCATCGCAATGCAAACATTGTTTGGGAAACGCTTCTGTGAGTTCAGAGAGGAAAAAAACACATTATCCTTCCCGGTCACTCCCCTAAGCATCGATCCATCCCTACTGAATACGACTGCATTGTCAGGTGTGAGTCAACCTGAACAAGTATGATAAATATTTTAATTGCCTATTATTTTACGTATATTCATATGTTTTCATTGTTCAGTGAAATAGTCCTTTTACTTTTCAGGTTGACAGCTGGCTGACGTTATTTTTCGTTTGCTGCTGACGGCAAATTTAAGTTTGGCGTTTTTCATAAATACAAGAAGGACTCAAATAGACGTTGAGTATTTTACTTAAAAGTAACCTTCAACCCAACATCTTTTTTTCGGAGTTCAAAATGTTTTTGTTGCATGCAGAAATGTAATTTCGTTTTCTCTGCAGGAGTTCATCAATTTCATAAATGCAACACATTATAGTTTGTTTATACATAGCATAAAGGCAAAACAAAACGTTGTATGCAGTGTTATTTCATTTTAAATGTCAAACGGGTTTTGCGGCTCCAAGTGTTTTCTTTTCTGTGGGAAACGGGTCCAAGTGGCTCTTTCAGTGGTAAAGGTTGCTGACCCCTGGCCTAGACAGAGTGGATGTGGTGGAGTCTAGCACCAGAGGGCACAAGCATAGAATGGAGGGATGTCCATTTAGAACAGTGATGGGGGGGGGGGGCAAATTTTCTTTTGGCAGAGTGATGAATCTGTGGAATTCATTGCCACAGGTGGCTGTGGAGGCCAGGTCATTGGGTATATTTAAAGTGGAGGTTGATAGGTTCTTGATTTGTCAGGCATCAACGGTTACAGTGTGCAGGGAGAAGAACGCGATTGAGAGGGATAAATAATCAGCCATGATGGAATGGTGGAGCGGACCCGATGGGCCAAATGGCCTTATTTCGCTCCTATGTCCAGGGGCAGTGTAGCGCTTGTCCAGGCTGGGGTCAGTGCTGCCCCCAGTGTTCACTTGGGAGAAGACAAGTGGTATTGTGATTAACTGCAGATTTCTGTGGCACTCATGGACTCAGTGCTCAGGCTACATTTTTTGTAGTGGTGGTTATTTACTGATATCTTGTACGTGCTAAGTGTGTGCTTAGTGCTGTCTTTTTGCACCTTGGCCCCAGAGTAACACTGTCTTTTTCAGCAGTTTAACTGAATTATGGCTTTAATGTCAGGAAGCCCACAATTAGAATTGGAATTGGTTTATTATTATCACATTTGCCAATATACAGTGAGACATTTGTCTTGCATACTGTTCATACAGATCAGATCATTACACGGTGCAGTGAGCTAGAACAAGGTGAAATAATAACAATGCAGAATAAAGTATAAAAGCTAGAGAGAAAGTGGCATGCAGGTAAACAATCTTTGTAACATCATCATGAAGTTGAATGCGAAGTCAAGAGTCCAACTTATTGTGCTGGAGAACTATGTGATAGTCTTATAACAGCTGGAGGAACTCAAGGGTTCAGCGGCATGTGTAGGCAGGAAAGGAATTGTCAACATGGCACGTTGAAACCCTGTGCAGGGGTTGGTTAAACCAAACCACCATTTCCTTTGCACCCTGCCACCAATCACCACGACACACACACTCACACACGCAAATGCTGTTCAAACTCACTGAGATCTTCCAGCAGATTGTGTGTCGCTCCAGATTCCTGCATCTGTGCTGTCCTTTGTCTCCAATACCAGGATACAACCCTCTGCAGCCTCTTGTGATTCTGTGCATTGGAACCTCTGGGCCAGGCAGTGATGCAGCCAGTCAAAATGCTCTCCACCGTGCATCTGTAGAAATCTGCAAAGTTTCCTCTGATATAAAATTTCACTAACTTTATTTGAGCTTCCCTCCCACTGTAGCGTTGTCTCACATCCTCACTCCCCGGGTGGAGAAGGCGTGTGCCTGGCAACTGGCCACAGCATTCGTTCACTCAGGCTCATATTTGCAGAGAGATTATAACATGCTGTGGCCATAAATTAGGGATGATGCAACAATCTTTCTTACCTTGTGTGACAAACCAGAATTTCCACAAATTCAATTGACAAATCTGTGGTAGCCAGGGAATTGGCAGGTGTGCTTGTCGGCTATGCAAGGGCATTTGATTGTGTAGTGCGCAACTTCAAATCATCGCTCCCCAGACACAACACAGCTTGGTATGGCAGCTGCTTTGTCCAGAACCACATGGAGTTAGAGAGTTGTGAATGCAACTCAGTCCATCACACAATCCAATCTTCCTTCTGCTGACTCTGCATTCACTTCCACCCACGTTGGAAAAACAGTCAACATAACCAAAGGGACCCTCATGCTCCAGACATTCTCTCCTCTCTCCCGTCAGATGAAGATAGAAAATTATGACAGGACGTACCAGCAGGCTCATGGACAGCTTTTATTCTGCTGTTGTCCAATTCAGGAACAGACCTCTTTTATGCTGAAGATGAATTCTCAATTTCCCAAAATACCTTGTCACGACTCTTACATTCTGATTAGTCATCTGCACTGCACTTTCTCTCGTGGGAAACGGGAAGATTGGGAAAACTTTAAAAAGCAACGAAGAACCACAAAGCGAGCAATAAAGAAAGGGAAGCTAGATTATGAAAATAAACGAGTGTAAAATATAAAAACAAATAGTAAAAGTTTTTATAATTATATAAAGTGGAAAAGGGTGGTTAAAGTGAATGCAGGTCTCTTGGAGGACGAGAAGGGGCAATTGATATTGGGTAATGAGGGAGTAGCAGAGGCTTTGAATGACTATTTTGTGTTCGGCTTCACGGTGGAGGTCACGTCAACATGCCAAGAGAGATATTATGGATGTGACGGGATGTGAGGACCTCAGTACAACAGCTGTCACTAAAGAGCTATTGTTGAGCAAACTTGTGAGCCAGAAGATAGATAAGTCCCCTGGTCCTGATGGAATGCATCCCAGGGTACTGAAAGAAATGGCAGAAGTTATAGTAGAGGATTTGGTGATAATTTACCGAAATTCTCTGGACTCTGGGCAGACCTCAGCGAATTGGAAGACAGTGAATATCACGCCACTGTTCGAAAACAATGTGGGCAAAAGGCAGGCAATTGTAAACTAGTTAGTTTAACATCTGTAGTTGTGAAAATGCTTGAAGCTATTACTAAAGAAATAGCGAGGCATCTGGAAAGAAATGGGTCCATCAGGCAGATGCAGCATAGATTCAGCAAAGAAAGGTCCTATTTGACAAACTTACTGGAGTTCTTTGAGGATATTGCAAGCGCAGTGGATAGAGGAGAACAGATAGACATTATTGACTTGGTTTTCCAGAAGGCATTCAATAAGGTACCACATAAAAGACTTATCCGTAAGATAAGGATGCATAGAGTAGGGGTGATGTATTAACATGGATAGACAATTGGTTAACTGACAGAAAACAGAGAGTTGGAATAAATGAGTGTTTCTTTAGTTGGCAATCAGTGGTGAACGGTGTGCTGCAGAGGTCGGTGCTGGGCCGGCAACTGTTCACGATATATAGTAATGATCTGGAAGAGGGGACTGAGTGTAGTGTATCTAGTGATGATACTAAATAGAGTGGAAAAGCAAATTATGCAGAAGATATGGAGAGTTTGCAGAGATATAGATAGGTTAAGTGAGTGGGCAAATGTCTAGCAGATGGAGTACAATGTTGGTAAGTGCAAGACCATCCACTTTGGAAGGAAAAATTAAATAGCAGATAATTATTTAAATGGTAAATATTGCAGAGGGACTTGGGAGTGCTTGTGCATGAATCACAAAAGGTTGGTTTGCAGGTGCAGCAGGCTATCAAGAAGGCAAATGGAATGTTGGCCTTCATTGCTAGAGGGATTGAATTTAAGAGCAGGGAGGTCATGCTGCAATTGTACAGGGTACTGGTGAGACCACATCTGGAGTACTGTGTGCAGTTCTGGTCTCCTTACTTGAGGAGGGATATACTGGCTTTGGAGGTGGTGCAGAGGAGGTTCACCAGGTTGTTTCCAGAGATGGGGGGGTGTTAGACAATGAGGAGAAATCGAGTTGCCGGAGACTGCACTCAATGGAATTCAGAAGAATGAGCGGAGATCTTATAGAAATATTAAATTATGAAAGGGATAGATGAGATAGAGGCAGGAATGCTGTTTCCACTGGTAGGTGAGACTAGAACTAAGGAACATAGCATCAAGATTCGGGGGAGTAGATTTAGGATGGAGATGAGGAGGAACTGCTTTTCCCAGAGACTGGTGAACCTGTGGAATTCTCTGCCCAATGAAGCAGCGGAGACTACCTCAGTAAATAGATTTAAGAAAAGTTTGGATAGATTTTTGCATAGTAGGGGAATTATAGGTTATAGGGAAAAGGCAGGTAGGTTCAAAGGTCCAATTTAATGTCAGAGAAATGTATACAGCATTCATCCTGAAATACTTTTTCTTCACAAACATCCACAAAAACAGAGAAGTTCTCCAAAGAATGAACATCAGTTAAACGTGAGAACCCCAAAATCCCCCCAGCTCCCCCCTCCCACGTGTAAGATGCAGCAAACAACAACCCCCCTTCCCCCACCAGGAAAAAAAGGCGCATTGGTACCGTCACCGAGCCCAAGAGTGTGCTAGGAAATAACAAAGATACAGACCGAAGTTACTCCAGGAGGAGATGAGTCCATGCTCAGATCAGCCCTGATCTTATTGAATGGTGGAGCAGGCTCGATGGGCCAGATGGCCAACTCCTGCTCCAATTTCGTATATTCTTATGCTACACTCTATTCTGCATTCTGTTTTCTTTCAATACCTCAGTGTTCCTGTGTACGCTGTGATCTGCCGAATGACAGACAAACAAAATCTCTTCACTGTATTTTGATAGACGTGACAACAATAATAATAACAAACCATTATTTTTTTACTCAGTAAACAGTCTATCTTCTCAAGGGGGCACCAGCAACCGATGTGACTCAGGTTGACATCCTGCAGGCGGTTCACGAATCTACTTCTTTTCCTTCTTCTTTTAAATATGCCTCTGCTACTAATCTGTGTGCGATTGGAGCCTATAAAGTTACACTTTGATAACCTGTTTTTTGGGCCAACAGAGTGATCTGGTGCTTTTGCTGTCTCTGAGGGAGTTCGGTGTGGTTGAGAGCAAGGTTGAGAATGGAGTTTGCGGACTAATGGAGGAGCGCAAGACCATGATCAGCTCCAATTCTCAACCAACTCGCCAATTAAAGCACCGGGCAAGATTGAAATCACTGAGGATGAGGGCAGAAAGGGAGTCGGTGTTCAGCGCCATCTGCCTGCTTTTGACTGATCTCCCTCTCTCTCCCTCTCGTTCGCTGCTGCCAGAGGAAGGTGCAGGGGTTTTGGGTCTTGGACAAGGTTTGGTTCATGTGGTTTGTGAATTGTTACAGAATTTTGCAGATCATGTTTTATGTGTTTCTGGTTATTCCTCTTATTGTTGCAATTTTGTGCGATTTTGGTCAGGGCAGACTGGCTTTGCAAATCAACGAACAACACAGTTGAACTGAACTGAACTGAACTGAACGTTCCTAGGCTGTTTCAAGGACTCTGTGGTTTGATGTTTAACATTCAGTGTGTTTTTCATTCTTTTTTTGTCATTTGCACAATTTGTTCCTTTTTTTTGCACATTGAGTGTTTGATGTTTTCTGTGACCAGGTGCCATGGTGTCTCTTTGTTTCATGGCTGTCTGCGGGAAGACAAATTTCAGGGTTGTACACTGCATACACACTTTGATAATAAACGTGCTTTGATGTTGAAACCTTAATGAGCAGATAAATATGAATTCGAAAAGGCAAGTACATCATCTCCCAATCTGAGCAGAAACCCAGTGTGTTTGGAGGACAGACGTTCATAGAATTCCAGTACAAATTCAATCACTCAACGTAGTTGTGAATTTAAAGTAAAATTGGATAGGTATATGGACAAGAAAGGAATAGAGGGTTATGGGCTGAGTGCAGGTCGGTGGGACTAGGTCAGAGTAAGCGTTCAGCACGGACTAGAAGGGCCAAGATGGCCTGTTTCCGTGCTGTAATTGTTATATGGTTATATTAAGCATAGAGTTATGACCATTTCCACCCTGTCTAGAAAGGTATTGTCTCTACATTTTTAGGCACAGAACAAATCCAAGATGTAATACCCATCCCCAACAGTCTTAAAACTGCCATGAAGAATAATTAAATCAGCTTCTTTGAGGAAAAATTATTGGCATATTTGAAGCTGTCATACAGAGTGCAGAGAAATATATGGTCTGTGAGATTAGTGAGATGATTTGATGTAATTGACTGTAAACCCTTACACTTCTTGATGGATAAACACAGGTTTTCTTCTATAGGTTTTACATTTTATTTCCCGAAGTAAATCCGAGGAAACCTCTAACAGTCAGAAGGTGCCATAATGTTAGAACATGGGCTGTTAGGATGGTAAGCAGCTTTATCTCGCAGGCCTAAGACTGCTGAACTCTCTGCTGCCACCCAGGTCTCATCACTCATGAAGAACCGGTAGCGTTATACTTTTTACTTCTGTGTCGTAAATGCTCCTTATGCTAAACATCAACCTTCTGGAGTATATTTGTCAACTTATTTGCAGTAATACAGTGGATTCCAGTTAATTGGGGCACATTGGGACCAGTACATTTTTGCCCCAATTAGCCAAAGTTTCATGGAAATAGTTAAAAAGCTTTAAACAAGACAAACTACCATTTAACTGAGTAACAAATGATATATTTAACTGAAAAACAGAACAATCTAGAACGCTACCACTATTAATACAGTACTATAAAACTGTGTATTAGTTCCTAATAGTTCTCATTAGAGGAATTCATCCAGTGTATGCTTCCTTGTTTTTTGATTGGCTGCAAAAGAACAAAATCAGCACAGACAGCAAGTGCAGAAGATGGGTTGCCTTCTTACGAACCTTTTGACAACTGCATCATTGAAATTTTCACTTTCATTGTAACATTCAAGATGGTTGCTGATACCTTCAAATTCTTCATGGTTCTTAACTTGTTGAAGTAGTGAAATGATTTCATTCTCATGATTGTTTCTAGCATCCCCAATCCTGAATGCTTGAAACCGCAGTGAACAGAAGAGATCTGAATGGTCTTATTGCTTATTTCTTCCCAACTATCAGTAACAAAAATCGCTGCTTTTTGAATGCAAGCGCATGAAATTGAAGCTATTTAAAACTGCTCACTCTAAACATGGTGTAGGGCTTAATGGCCACAGACAATTGCACACAACTGACACTGGTAGGAACTGTTCCTGTCCCAATTGAGTGGCATAGTGCCCCAAATAAATGAAGGAAACCTGGCCATTAGAAAATAGTTTTGTTCTTTAGGATTTGTCCTAAATAAGCAGCTGGCCCAGATTAATCAATGGCCAAATTAAATGGATTCCACTGTGGAGTGTGTGATTTATTTATTTTATTGAGATTCTCCACAGAATAGGGCCTTCTGACTTTTCCAGCCAAGCAGCTCAGAAATCCCCGACTTAACACTAGCCTAATCACGGGACCATTTATAATGACCAATTGACGAACCCGCCGGTATGCCTTTGACTTTGGGAGGAAACCAGAACACCCAAAGGAAGCCCACATGGTCCAGCAAGAACATACAATCTCTACAGGCAGTGAGGGGAATTGAACCCAAGCTGCCTGTACTGTAAAGTGTTGTGCTAGCCAATACACTACCATGAGATCTTATGTACTGTGTTGTGCACTTTGATCCAGTGGAATGTTGGCAGTATACATGTACACAATTGAATGACAATGAACTTGAACTTGATTTGTCTTGAAATTATTCCAAAAAGGTGACAACAGTGTTTATACATTTGACATTAATGATTTGAACCAAGCAGTACAATTGGGTCCACCCACTCCCCCTTCCCTTTCTCCTGCGATCCACTCTCCTCTCCTATCAGATTCCTTTCTCTCCAACCTCTTACATAAGTCATAAGAACACAAGAAATAGGAGCAGGAGTAGGCCATCCGGCCCATCGAGCCTGCTCTTCCATTCAATAAGATCATGGCTGATCTGTCTGTAAATTCAGCTCCATCTACCTGCCTTTTCCCCCATAACCCTCAATTCCCTTACTATGTAAAAACCTATCTAACTGTATTTTAAATATATTTAGTGAAGAAGCCTCAACTGCTTCCCTGGGCAGAGAATTCCACAGATTCACCACTCGCCGGGAAAAACAGTTTCTCCTCATCTCTGTCTTAAATCTTATCCCTTGAATCTTGAGGCAATGTCCCCTAGTTCTAGTCTCACCTACCAGTGGAAATAACATTCCTATTTCTATCTTGTCTATCCCTTTCAAAATTTTGTATGTTTCTATAATATCCCATCTCATTTTTCTGAACTCCAGAGAGTATAGTCCCAGGCGATTCAATCTCCCCTCATAGGTTAACCCCTTCATCCCTGGAATTAACCTAGTGAACCTCCTCTGCACTGCCTCCAAAGCCAGTATATCCTTCCTCAAGTATGGAGACCAGAACTGCACACAGAACTCCAGGTGCGGCCTCACCCGTACCCTGTATAATTGCAGCATGACCTCCCTGCTCTTGAATTCAATCCCTCTAGCAATGAAGGCCAACATTCCATTTGCCTTCTTTATAACTTGTTATACCTGCAAGCCAACTTTTTGCGATTCATGCACAAGCACTCCCAAGTCCTTTTGAGCAACAGCATGCCGCAATCTTTCACCATTTAAATAATAATCTGCTTTTCTATTATTCATTCCAACGTGGATGATCTCACATTTACCAACATTGTATTCCATCTGCCAGACCTTGGCCCACTCACTTATCCTATCTATATCCCTCGGCAGACTCTCCACATCCCCTGTACCATTTGCTTTTCCACTCAGTTTAGTGTCAACAGCAAATTTTGCTATGCTACACTCAGTCCACTCTTCCAAGTCAACAATATAAATGGTAAACAGCTGCAGGCCCAGCACCAACCCCTGTGGCACCCCACTCACCACTGACTGCCAACCAGAGAAACACCCATTTATACCAACTCTCTGCTTTTTATTGGTTAACCAATCCACTATCCATGCCAATACACTTCCTCTGACTCCATGCATCCGTATCTTATTTATAAGTCTCTTGTGCGGCACCTTATCGAACGTTTTCTGGAAATCCAAGTATACAACGTACACCTGTTCCCTTCTATCCACTGCACTCATTATGTCCTCGAAGAACTCCAGTAAGTTTGTTCAACAGACCTGCCCTTTCTGAGTCCATGCCGTGTCTGTCTAATGGAACCACTCCTTTCTAAACATTTCGCTATTTCTTCCTTAATGACAGCTTCAAGCATTTTCCCAACTACAGATGTTCAGCTAACTGGGCTATAGTTGCCCACCTACATCCTTTTTTAAAAAGTGGCGTGAGATTTGCTGTCTTCCAATCTGCCGGGACCTGCCCAGACTCTAGAGAATTTTGGTAAATGATTGCCAACACATCTACTATAACCTCTGCCAATTCCCTCAGCACCCTGGGATGCATCCCATCAGGACCAGGGGACTTATCTACCTTCAGGCCCTCTAGTTTGCTCATCACTATCTCTTTAGTGGCAGTGATTTTATTGAGGTCCTCACCTCCCATTTTGTCCATAACATCAATCTGTGGCATATTAGACATGTCCTCCACCATGAAGACTGACACTAAATGGTCGTTCAATGCCTCAGCCATTTCCTCATCATCCAATATCAATTTCCCCTTATAACATATAACCATATAACAATCACAGCATGGAAACAGGCCATCTCGGCCCTCCTAGTCCATGCCGAACTCTTAATCTCACCTAGTCCCACCTACCCGCACTCAGCCCATAACCCTCCACTCCTTTCCTGTCCATATACCTTCTTGTCTTCCAAGAGACCTATGTTGACTTTAGCCACCCTCTTTCACTTTATATATTTATAAAAACTTTTGCTATCTGTTTTCATATTTTCTGCTAATTTACTTCTCCTGCTTCACCCTGCTTCACCTATGACCTGAAGCAAAACCCACAAAATGCTGGAGGAACTCAGCAGACCAGGTAGCATCTATGGAAAAGAGTAAACGGTTAACATTTCAGGCCAAAACCCGGGTCTTGGCCCAAATGTCAACTGCTTGCTCTTTTCCATTAATACTGCCTGGCCTGCTGAGGTCGTCCGGCATTTTGCGTGTGTTGCTTTGGATTTCCAGCGTCCGCAAGTTTTCTCATGATTGTGATTCACCTGTCACCTTCTAGCTATCCACCTTCCCCTCCCACCCCCCACCTTTTTTATTCTGCCATCTTCATTCCTTTCTGCTACAATTAATGAAAAGCCTGGAGGTAGGAAAAGAATACTGATCGAGTACAGTACAGCCTAATAGGTCTTCTTGACTCATAATCACCCAGAATCAATGTCCATGTTCACACATAGAGAATTAGTAGTTGAAACATTCCTTGATAGATTAATTGGTCGAAATTGACCAATCATGTGATGTCACATGACAGACCAATAAGCAGTCACATGAGAGATAGGACCCCTCTCTACCCATAAGTTCTCAGGCAAAACCAACTTGATAATGAGAAAGGATTTAGTACTTTCCCGGCGGTAATGAAAAATAAACGCTTCTCAGGCCCGAGAAGACTTTATTCAGCTTGATAATATTCCACAGGCTTTCTGCTCTGTGCAATCCAGAAGCCCCAGAATCGAGTGTTGGTTCAGATTCAGCGTTAAAACTGGAGATTCTGCTTCAACAGGTGGCGGTGCTAACCCATCTTGTTCACCATCTCATCTTGGAATGAGGTATTTACTTGGATGTCTCCTGATGTTGGCATCCGTAAGGGGACACATATTGCAATTGAACTCCATTGTCTTGTAAACATAGTTTGAATTCCTCTCTTGTGAACACAGGCTCATTATCATAGATCACAATATCAGTGATTCCATGTGTACAATGTGTCGATGGGGTGGGGCAAAGATGTCTTTGAGCTCATATGCAAAATCAGCTTCATTTCTTCCCTTTGAGGTCTCTTTTTACATTTTAAAGGTGGGTGGGGTTCAGTCAGAGTCCGTGAAATACAGCTGCACCCAAACTTTTCCAAAAATGGTTCCTGTCCCCTGTGCTCACTGGCCAGCTGCTTTTCAATAGCCAAAGGATGCGGCCTGGAAACACGCACCTTCGGGGTGAGGTCCTGTGAATGGGCCGATTCCCTGGCAGTGTTGCTGACTGAAGCATGACGGGAGAATCCGAACATCGCCAACAGCAGATTGGCTGTTGGAGGCCTCGGCACTCTCTCTCCTCTCTCCCAATTCTCAAGTCGGAGAATTCGGAATAAAAGTAGCATGGCAGACTGTAACATCAGGATCAGTGAATTGTTTTATTTTGTTAGTCTCCCCCCTCAATGTAGGAAGGGTGACACCTCACTGTCTCTTTATCAGGGAGACAGACAGAGCCTGTGGCATGTCAAATTGTCAGTTAAACAATTAGTTTTTGTTGTTTTGTGTAGATCATAGACTTCCTTTGGGGGCTTTGCTATTGTTTGCTTGGCGGGTGGTGAGTGCTGATGTTTTCTGCTGGAATAAGTGGAGGGAGAGGATGCTTTTCTGCTGCTTGTATGTTGGAGGGAGAGAGGGGGCTTTGGGGTTCTAATGCTTTACTGCCATTCATTCTTTGGGATACTCTTCTGTTTTCTTGGACGTCTGTGAAGAGTAAGAATTTCAGGTTGTACACTGTACACATTCTCTGATATTAAATGGAAACATTGAACAAAATAGAGTGTGTAAAATGTCTATCATCGTCTGGCTGGTCGAAGTCTTCACTGCTTTGGTCTTGATCCATTTAGAATGCACATCAACGACTACCAAAAGCACGTGACCGTGCAATGGACCTGCATAGTCTACATGTAAACGTCTCCAGGGTTTGGTTGACTAGTGCTATGGAGCCATAGGTACAGGACACCACTGGCGAAGGCTGCTGGCATGAGTCACATGCATA
Source organism: Hypanus sabinus (assembly GCF_030144855.1). NCBI lineage: Eukaryota > Metazoa > Chordata > Chondrichthyes > Myliobatiformes > Dasyatidae > Hypanus > Hypanus sabinus. The sequence goes on from NC_082714.1 coordinate 153,374,151, forward strand.
AACAATGCGCTCAACATCTTCTTCAATTTTCAGCCACCATATGTAGTTCTGGGCTAGCGCCTTCATATGCCATATTCCTGGATGTGTACAGTGTAACTCTTCCAGGATAGGGAACCGTAATTGTGTAGGATTTGCAATACGACTTCCCCACAGAAAACAGCCATCATAGATGCTAATCTCAATTTGTCATCTGCCATGGTTAGCACAGTTTCAGGCACACTAGTTTGCTGTGCATCTTCTACATATCTTTTTACTTGTTCCTGTGTTACGTCTCGCTCAGCTTCTTCTTTTACCTGAGGAGCGGTGATTGGAGATGCATTGACCCAAGTCCATCAGTAGCACCAGTTCGCCTGGAGCTTCTGACTCGTGAGGATATGCTCGTAACGGAAGATGGCTTAAGGCTTCTGCGGTGTAGTTGTTTATACTGGGAACATAAGATATCGTGTACTGGTGAGAGGACAGGTGAATATCATCTGTGGCACGGCCTTGCCCTTACCAAGCAATTCCACCAATGGCTTGTGGTCCACATTAATCCAGTAACGTTGGTGGTACGGGTCATGGTGAAAGCGCATGACCCCAAACAGAACAGACAATGCTTTCTTGTCCACCTGTGCAGAGTTTCGTTTGGCTGGGTTAAATAAGCTATTGTATTGACGGGTCTTTTATGCAGGATTCGATGGTATGTTGGAGTAATGCTGGAGATGAATTTACACCAAACAGGAGCCTTGTATACTGGAGCAAGCCTTTGTGGGTTGCAGTAGTACTGAGGTTCTTAGACTGCCCTTCTAGCTCGAGCTGTGGGCATGCATGTGCGAGGTCAAGTTTAGTGAAGATTTTCCGCTTCCTAGTGTTGTGTAGGTGTCTTTGGAGTTGGGTACGTCTCGGTGGGTAGGCACTGTGACCTTGTAATCTCCACATATCCTTACACCCCCAGCACTCTTGAATACTGGCACAATGGGGGTTGCCTAGTGTGGGGATCTCTCAGGTTCAATTATCCTGTTTTCCTAAAATTGTGAAAACACCGCCACAGTTTTGGCGCGAAGTATGTACGGCAGGGAACATGTCTTGAAGAACTTTGGTTTGTCTGTGCCTGATTCTAGAATATGTTCTGTGGTACCCTTGAACTTACCTTCGTCAGGGTTGCTGAAAAGAAAGTTATACTGCTTGAGTAAGCTCTTGACCGAGATGTCAGTTTTCATCTGATACACACATAGGACGGACACTTGCTGTAGCTAATTGCACGTGAGTAACTTCAACTCCTCCCTTAGTGACATGCACTAATAGTTGGTGTGATCGATTTTCATGCTCAAGAAGATCCCTGTCACAACCAAGCAGTTGTAACTGCTCCTCTATGCAGGTATTCAGTCTGTAATGTGGGGGCGTAAGAGTCTTCAAAGAGTTAGGGCTAAACATATCTATATATGTCTTCACTGCAGATTGTAACAGCACATCCAGTGTCGAGTTCAAAGGGAATGGGTCGCAGTTAATCTTTAAAACCATCTGCATAGGGGGAACTGGCCCTAAGGCATCTGAGTGTGCTACGAACACGCCACCCCCCACCCCCGGCTCCATAACTGTGTACGATACGGTTGTAGAACATTCTGGTTTAAATGGAGGCCAAGATCGGCAAACTCTTGCCAAGTGTCCTTTCTTTTAGCAAGTATTAGCAGACTGAGAGTTGGTGTCAACAGTCAGTAGGCTTCTGGTGAAATTCACCATAACAATAACATCAGAAACGCGGAGTATAACACCTTTTCTTTTAGCTAGGGACACTTTATCAAGGTAGGTATGATCTGCTGCAGTTGCTGGTGATAGGGACATCGCCTCTCCTTGTACTTTGTACTGTTGCAACAAAACTGCGTTCTCATCTGTCAGTTCCAGGACATTAGCAATATCAAAGTCTGGCTTTAAGTGTGAGCTCTAGGTCTGTCAATAGGCAACGTTGAATGTGAGCGTCATGCATGCCAATGACCAGGCAATCTCATCATATCTTCTCGAACAGCACCAAAATCACAAAATTTGATCAATTTTCTTAATTTAACAACAAACATTGCTACGGATTCATTTTCTAAAGGAATACAAGAATTGGATCTAAAGCATGGCACAATAACTGATGATTTAGGATTGTAATGAGATCCAATTAATCTCACAAGTTCCTCAAGATGTCGAAGAGGGCAAAGCACCAAACTATGGACAATTTCATATGTTCTTGGACAGCATACACTGAGCAAGATGTTGGCTTCATTATTGCGATCAGTGATGTTGTTTGCCATGAAAAAAAAACAGTTCAACCATTCGACATAAACATTCCCAGGGTACTGTGAATCACGGTATTTTTCAACATTTCCAATTATGCTCATTGTTCAAATGTAAGCATGTTTTCCAAAAGAGTGAGTACTGACGAAGAGTCTCGGACCAAAACGTCGACAGTGCTTCTCCCTATAGGTGCTGCCTGGCCTGCTGCATTCCACCAGCATTTTTGTGTGTAACACAGATTTAATCCCATTTTTGCCGCCACTGTTACAATTCAGGAAAGACCTGGAGGTTCGAACAGAACGTTTCTCGTGTATAGTGCTGCTGAATCAGTCAGCTTGTCTCGCAGTCACCCGGAAATGGTGAACACATTCACGCGCACAGGATTAGTAGCTCAAACGTTAATTGACAGATGGACAAGCCCGCAAAATCGACCAATCCCATGATGCCACACATCAGACTGATAAACAGTCACATGGTGGATAGGACACTTTCCAGTCCTGAAGATCGGTCTCAGTCCAAAACACTGACTACTTATTCACTTCCATAGATGCTGCCTGTCCTGCTGAGTTCCTCTGGCATTTTGTGTGTGTCTCTCTGGATTTATGTTCTTTTGGCAGATTGTTATCTCGGTTGTTAAGAGAAGCATGCTCAAAATGCTGGAGGAACTCAGCAGGTGACCCGTTTGTAGCAAGGGGAATAATTGAGCATTTACCCTGTTAATCAAGCTTGGTGACAGCCCTGCTCTATGATGAATTGTAATTTTATGCACTTAATTTTTGTGTAATGATACTTCATTTATTTCATTCCCTTCTGGAGAAATTGACCTGCTTTCACTAAAAAAACTTTTAAGAAACTTTTAAGGGTCTTTTAAGAGACTCCTGGATGGATACATGGAGCTTAGAAAAACAGAGGGCTATACTGTATGTAAGCCTAGGTAGTTCTAAGGTAAGGACATGTTCAGCACAGCTTTGTGGGCCGAAGGGCCTGTATCATGCTGTAGGTTTTCTATGTTTCTATATTTCTACTTTCTGCTTCCCCATTTTTTAAATAAGGTCTGTTTTCTGAGGAAATTGTCTTTGCTTGCTGTATAATAGGTTCTCAGTCATACCCTGTCCTGCCATCTATTCGTTGATGGAAGTACTATTGTCAATAAATACTCTGCAAAGGAAAATGTATTCTGAGATTCAGAGACTTATCATATGAGGGGCATTTGATGGCTCTGGCCCTGCACTCTCTGAAATTCAGAGGAATCAAAGGGGATCTCATTGAAACCTATCAAATGTTGAAAAGCCTCAATAGAGTGGATGCAGAGAGAGTGTTTCCTATGGTGGAGGCGTCTAGGAGCAGGGATCCCAGCCTCAGAATGGAGGAACATCCATTTAGAATGGCAACGAGGAGGAATTTCTTTAGCCAGAGAGCTGTGAATCTGTGGAATTTGGTGGCCAAGTGTTTAAGGCGGAGGTTGATAGGTGCATGATTGGTCAGGGCATGAAGGCAGGAGATTGGGACTGAGAGGGAAAATGGGTCAGCCATGATGAAGCAGACTTGATGGGCCAAATCTATAATCCTATCGTATATCTCATGGTCTTATATGAAGCTTCTTGTTTTTATGGAACGATCTATGACAGGAAATAAGGAGGATATGAATGTTATAACTGTGGGATTTTGCAAATTTTAAATGAAAAAGGGTTTGAAAAGGAATATAACTTTGATTTCCATTTTCTGGCTTCAAGGTGAAGATAGCCTGCAAAGTCAGCCTCTCTATGGAGAGATTAACTGATCTCGCTCCACATTAAAGGTTTATTATTATATTGTCCTGTGAGTCATAAAACTCTGTTTATCTCTGCCACAAACCACATGGCAACTCTTGTGTTAAGTGTTTGTGGAGATGAAAAACATGTAATAAACCTACCGGAACTAATTAGAAAAGGCAAGTAATAAAACATCGACTAAATTAGTCTTTAAAGGCAAAAGGCCGATGAAATGAGGATCACATCAGTGCAGCTGAACATTGACTAACATTTTGTTTTGCTTGTGCTTGCGACTGTGGAGGATTTGAGGTGGGGAAGAGGCATCATCACCTTAAACTCTGCTGTTGTACAAAGGTTGAACAAAATTCTGGCAATGGGAGCTATAGAAGGCCTTCAAAGGAAGTATGATTTAGCAGAATAAACAGACTGGTAGGAACTGTCGTAAGCTTGAGTTGGTACAGTGTAGGAGGAGACACAAAGAAATTAGAAAAAAGAAATCAAAAAGAAATTCGAAAGAAATACATGTGAATGAACAGCATTTGTGAATACCCATTCAAAATTCTTTGTCGTAGATTAATGTTCATGTCTCCAATGTCTCACATCTATCACAATAAGAGCTGCAAGAGGGTAGCAGTCAAATCACTGGACTGACTGCCACTGCTCTGATCTGCAGTGACACAAGAGGCATAGATGTTGGAACTAAGTGGGTGAAGTAGCTTCTGTGAAGTGAAGGATCTATTGATGCATGTTCCCTATGCAATCTCTTGTTTTCACCATGACATCTGGGCAGCTGAACTTCAAGTACTTTAATAAATATCTGGCATTTAAGAAAAACATTCATTTCAGTAATTAACCGATTGTCATTAGGAAGTCCACCTAGTTCACTAAGAGCACAGTACTGGGTGGTATGGTAGCGAAAAGCTTTACAGTGCCACCAATCACCGATTGGGATTTAGTTCCTGCCACTGCCTGTAAGGAGTTCATATGTTCTCACTGTAACTGCATAGGTTTCCTCTGGGTGCTCTGGTTTCCTCCCACCTCCCAGAAACAGATGGTTGGCGTTAGTAAGTTGTGGGCATAGAAAGTCCGTTATTGATTTCCCCTAACATGAATGAGTGGTCAAGACTTCAAGATTCAAGATTTCGAGATTGTTTAATGTCATTTCCACTATACAAGGGTGTGGTGATGTGGGTAGTATGGTGGAGGTGTCGATCAGCTTTACTGCTTGATCAGTTGGGAAAGTTATGATCTGGGCCATGTATCTCAATGTCCTGTGACAAAAGGACCTTAAACTGTGGCCCTGCTCCAAAGGGATGTTTGCAATGTCCATTGGAGTTCTGGACCTTGTATTGTACCAGACTCTGCCATCCGACAAGGGACAGCAACCTGCACTGGAAGACCAGTAAGTTATGTCAGAGCAGAAGGGGCCTTTCACTGGGCAGATAATCTTCCAAATGCAGTTGGTATTTAAGGATCGACTTTCTTCGCCATACATGTTTACTTGTGTTTGGAATTTGCTGTGTTTTATAAACATGACATGCAACAAAAACATCATTGTTTCCATGTTTGCTGTATCATACATTCTCAACCACACCCTGCCCTGGTGACTGACGTACTATTGTCAGTAAATATATATATATTTTGTCAATAAAAGACACAGGAATGTAAGGATTAATCTATGAGAACCTTTGATGGCCCCTGTCGTGTTCTCACTGAATCAGAAACAGAATCAGGTTTAAAATCACCGGTGTAATGTCGTGAAATTTGTTGTCTTTGTGACAGCAGTACAAAGTAATGCATGATAATGGAGAGGAACATGAATTATGTTAAGTATATACAGTGGCATGCAAAAGTTTGGGCACCCCTGGGCAAAATTTCTGTTACTGTGAATAGCTAAGCGAGTAAAAGATGACCTGATTTCCAAAAGGCATAAAGTTAAAGATGACACATTACTTTAATATTTTAAGTAAGATTACTTTTTTTAATTTCCATCTTTTACAGTTTCAAAATAACAAAGGAAAAGTGCCAGAAGCAAAAGTTTGAGCACCCTGTATGGTCAGTAATTAGTAACACCCCCTTTGACAAGTATCACAGCTTGTAAACACTTTTTGTAGCCAGCTAACAACCTTTCAGTTCTTGTTTGGGGGATTTTCATCCATTCTTCCTTGCAAAAGGCTTCTAATTCTGTCAGATTCTTGGGCCGTCTTGCATGCACTGCTCTTTTGAGGGCTATCAACAGATTTTTAATAATGTTTAGGTCGGGGGACTGTAAGGGCCATGGCAAAATCTTCAGCTTGCGCCTCTTGAGTTAGTTCATTGTGGATTTTGAGGTGTGTTTAGGATCATTATCCTGTTGTAGAAGCCATCCTCTTTTCACCTTCAGCTTTTTTACAGACAGTGTGATGTTTGCTTCCAGAATTTGCTGGCATTTAATTGAATTCATTCTTCCCTTTACCAGTGAAATGTTCCTCGTGCCACTGGCTGCAACACAAGCCCAAAGCATGAACAATCCACCCCTGTGTTTAACAGTTAGAGAGGTGTTCTTTTCATGAAATTCTGCACCCTTTTTTCTCCAAACATACCTTTGCTCATTGTGGCCAAAAAGTTCTATTTTAACTTCATCATTCCACAGGACTTGTTTCCAAAATGCATCAGGCTTGTTTAGATGTTCCTTTGCAAACATCTGATGCTGAATTTTGTGGTGAGGAAGCAGGAAAGGTTTTCTTCTGATGATTCTTCCATGAAGGTCATATTTGTGCAGGTGTTGCTGCACAGTAGAACAGTGCACCACCACTCCAGAGTCTGCTAAATCTTCCTGAAGGTCTTTTGCAGTCAAACAGGGGTTTTGATTTGCCTTTCCAGCAATCCTATGAGCAGTTCTCTCAGAAAATTTTCTTGGTTTTCCAGACTTCAACTTGACCACCACCGTTCCTGTTAACTGCCATTTCTTAATTACATTACAAACTGAGGAAACGGCTACCTGAAAGCGCTTTGCTATTTTCTTATAGCCTTCTCCTGCTTTGTGGGCATCATTTATTTTAATTTTCAGAGTGCTAGGCAGCTGCTTAGAGGAGCCCGTGGCTGCTGATTGTTGGGACAAGGTTTGAGGAGTCAGGATATTTATAAAGCTTTGAAATTTGCATCACCTGGCCTTTCCTAATGATGACTGTGAACAAGCCATAGCTCTAACAAGCTAATTAAAGTCTGAGACCTTGGTAAAAGTTATCTGAGAGCTCAAATCTCTTGGGGTGCCCAAACTTTTGCATGGTGCTCCTTTCCTTTTCTTTCACTCTTAAAATTGTACAAAACAAAAATAATACACTAATCTTGCTTAAAATGTTGTAAAGAATGTTTCATCTTTAACTTTGACTTTTGGAGATCAGTTTATCTTCTACTCAATTAACTATTCACAGTAACAGAAATTTTGACCGGGGTGCCATTTTGTCACATATTATGAAAGATGGATCTGAATGCCTGATTGCATTTGCTTCAAGATCACTGATGAGTGCAGAACGCAACTATGCACAGATGGACCGAGAGGCCTAGTATGGGGAATAAAGAAGATCCACCACTACCTCTATGGACAAAAGTTTACGCTAGTGACAGATCACCAGCCCCTTGTGTCCATTTTCAAACCCAGGAAGGGAATTCCAGTGATGACTACTGCCCGGCTCCAATGTTGGACACTGTTCCTAGGAGTTCATTCTTATGACATAGAGTTCAAGGGTAACAAACAACACAGCAACGCTGATGACTTGTCAAGTCTTCCTCTATTAGCAACTGAAGAAGAAAAGAATTCATACTGTGACCCAGCAATGGTGTTCCATCCTCACTGCCCTGATGGACCAGTAACAAATACAAAGGGAAACAAGGAATGTCCCGACATTGTCAAAAGTCTATGACATCACCATGCAAGGATGGCCAGCTCATAGTAACCCTATGTTTCCAGAGTTCTCAGCAAGTCAAGACCAACTGTTGGTGTGTCAAAGAACTCTGACGTGTGGATCTTATGTTGTGGTTCCCTCTAATTTGCACACCAGAGAGTTAGAAAATCTGCATGAAGGACACCTAGCTGCAGTTAAGATGAAGAGTCTCACCTGGAGCTACGTGTGGTGGCCGGGAATAAATAAGCAGATTGAAGACTTGACCAAAAGCTGTTTTATATGCCAAAATGTCCAAAATGCACCCCCACAGGCACTGTTACACCTGTGGGAGTGGCCGTCTTCACCATGTCAAAGAGTACATATTGACTTTGCTGGGCCATTCTTGAAGAGATAATGGTTATGGTCTTTCAAGAATCAATTGATTCTGGCATGGTCCCAGAAGACTGGAAGACTACAAATGTCACTCCACTCTTTAAGAAAGGAGGAAGGCAAAAGAAAGGAAATTATAGGCCAGTGGTTGGGAAAGTGTTGGAGTCGATTATTAAGGATGAGGTCTTGAGGTACTTGGAGACTAATGATAAAATAAGTCAAAGTCAGCATGGTTTCTTGCCTGACAAATCTGTCAGAGTTCTTCAAGGAAGTAACAAGCAGGGTGGACAAAGGAAGTCACAAGCAGGATGTCATTTACTTGGATTTTCAGAAGACATTTGATAAGGTGCCACACATGAGGCTGATTAACAAAGATAAAATCCTATGGCAGTACAGGAAAGATACTGGCATGGATAGAGGAATGGCTGACAGGTCGAAGGCAGAAAGTGGGCTACCAGTATCTAGTGGTGTTCCTCAGGGGTCAGTATTGGGACCATTACTTTTCACATTGTTAGTCAATGATTTAGATTATGGAAATAATGGCTTTGTAGCAAAATTTGCAGATGATACAAAGATAGGTGGAGGGGTAGGTAGTGCTGAGGAAGCAATGAGATTGCAGCAGGACATAGACAAATTGGAGGAATGGGCAATAAAGTGGCAAATGGAATACAGTGTTGGGAACTGTACGATAATGCATTCTGGTAAAAGGAACAATAGTGCAGACTATTATTTAAATGGGAAGAAGATTCAAACATCAGAGGTGCAGAGGGACTTAGGAGCCCTTGTGCAAGACTCCAAGAAGGTTAATTTACAGGTCGAGTCTGTGGTAAAGAAGGCAAGTGCAATGTTGGCATTTATTTCAAGGGTAATAGAATATAAAAGCAAGGAGATAATGCTGAGGGTTTATAAGACACTAGTCAAGCCACACTTAGGGTATTGTCAACAGTTTTGGGTCCCATTTCTCAGAAAGGGTGTGTTGTCATTGGAGAGAGCCCAGAGGAAGTTCATGAGGATGATTCCGAGAAGGAAGGGGTTAACTTATGAGGTTTGGCAACTTTGAGCCTGTACTCACTGGAATTTAGAAGAATGTGTGGGGATCTCATTGAAACCTACCAAATGTTGAAAGGACTAGATAGGGTGGATGTGAACAGGATGTTTCCTATGGTGGGGGTATCCAGATCTAAATCCCTATGGTGGGGGTATGTAGATCTAGCCTCAAAATTGAGGGGTGACCTTTTAGAACAGAGGTAAGGAGGAAATTTTTAGCCAGAGAGTGGTGAATCTGTGGAATGCTCTGCCAAAGACTGTGGTGGAGGCCAAGTCCATGGGTATATTTAAGGTAGAATTTGATAGCTTCCTGATTGGTAAGGGCCTCAAAGGAATTGGCAAGAAGGCAGGTGTATGGGGTTGAATGTAGTCCAGGATCAGCCATGTTGAAATGGCAGAGCAGATGATGGGCTGAATAGCCTAATTCTGCTCCTATGTCTTATGGTCCTATGGTCTTATGGATTCCATGTTCCTGATTGCTGTGGAACTGGTTGGAGTCAACCACCTCAGCAAAGACCGTCTCTGCTCCGAGGACCACCTTCACCACTAACTGCTTACCCAAACAAATCGTGAGTGACAACTTACCACAATACACATCAGAAGAATTCCGTCTGTTTATGAAGAAAAATGGTCATTTCAAGTCAGCTCCTCACCACCCAGAAATGAATGGGTTAGCTGAAAGGTTTATCCAAACCTTCAAGAAGTTCATTAAAATGATGGGGAAGGAGGACATTTCCCTACAGCACAAGGCAGACAACTTTCTTTTTGTGTATTGGAACTCTGCTCATGCAATGACAAATCAAACAATGGCACTGCTGTTCATGAACAGGAATCTGAGATCTCATATAGAACTCCTAAAACCTGACCTCCGGAGGGAAGTGCAGGATAAACAGTTCAGCCGGTTACCAAGTGAAGCAGCAAGGAGTTTCGAGATTGGGCAGGACGTCTTAGTGCATGATTGCCGAGAAGACAAGTGGATATCCCGTAGGATAGCTGATACATCACTGACGTACACGGTAGATGTTGGAGATCAGACATGGAGCTGTCACGTGGACCAGATACTGGATGCTCAATCGAAGAACACACCTGAGTCGACTGCATCCAACAAGATGGACACATTACAGTCACTGGACTTACCTCTCAACGATGATCATGTCACTGAGAGCAATGTGACAATGAAAATCAAGAACGTTGTCTTACACAAGACTCCTATCAAACCTGATGCCACCCCACTGGCCCAGAGGTGCAACGGGAATGTTATGGTTGACAAGGCACCTACCAAACCTGTTACCACTCCACAGGTCCACAGGCACTATCCTGAAAGAAATAGAGCCCCACACAAAAGACTGAACCTTTCAGAACTGTGAAGTTAGTTATGGACTGTTATTGTGAAAGCATGTTTATTTAGCATATGTGTATATCAGAGGGAAAATGAATTTTTTGTACATATACAGTTTTATGTTGCATTAATCTAAAGGGTAAGAAGTGTGATGTGACACCAATCCCCCTTTCTGGTAACACATTGATCCGTTGTCTGTGCATGCACATTGTTCCCCCTGTCTCTCACCGTAACGTGAATACACCAGTTAAAGCCTGAGTGTGTGCTTTTATTTAATTAGTATGTAGTTGGACATGGACATGCCACTCTCCATGGTACATCTGTAGAATTTTGTGAGCGCCCTTGGTGACATACCAAATCTCTTCAAACTCCAAATTTAATATAGCCTCTGCCATTTGTAGCTGCTTCGATATGTTGGGTCCCGGATAGAGCCTCAGAGATATTGACACCCAGAAACTTGAAATTGCTCACTGTCTCCACTTCTGATCCCTCAGTGAGGACTGCTGTGTATTTGCTCATCTCACCCTTCCTGAAATCCACAATCACTTCCTTGGTCTTACTGATGTCGAGGGCAAGGTTGTTGCTGCGACACCACTCAACTAGCTGGTATATCTCTCTCCTGTACAGCCTTTTGTTAACATCTGACATTCTGCCAACAATGGTTATATCATCAGCATATTTAGAGAGGGCATTTGAGCTGTGGCTAGCCGCACATTCATGGGTATAGAGAGAGTAGGACAGGGCACTTAGCACACATCCCTGAGGTGCGCCAGTGTTGATTGTCAGCAAGGTGGAGAGGTTATTTCCAATCTGCACAGATGGAGGTCTTCCAGTTAGGAAATCAAGGATCCAGTTGCAGAAGGAGGTACAGAGGCCCAGGTTCTGAAGCTTTTCAATCAGACTGTAGGAATTATTGAGCTAAATGCTGAGCTGTGGTCAATAAACAGCATCCGGACATACTGTAGGTATTTGTATTGTCCAGGTGATCTAAGACCACGCGAAGAGCCAATGAGATCACATCCACTGTGCACCTATTGAGGTGATAGGCAAGTTGCACTGTGCCCAGGTCTTTGCTGAGGCAGGAGTTAATTCTAGCCATAACCAGCCTCTTAAGGCACTTTGTCATCATACATGTGAGTGCTACTGGATGATAGTCAGCCTGTTCTTCTGCCCTTCATGGGCACTGGTGTGATTGCTGCCCTTTTGAAGCAGGTGGGAACCTCCAACTGTAGCAGTGAGTGAGAGATTGAAAATTGAAAAGTTTAGAAGATTGACAGGTGATCTCTTTGGAACCTATTGAATATTGAAAGGCCTAGATATAGTGGACATGGAAGAAGAAATTGATACTCATGCTATCAGGTTGAAGGCTATCCAGACCAAATATAAAGTGTTGTTCCTTCATTCTGAGGATTGCCTCATCTTGACACAAGAGGAGGCCATGGACCAACATGAGGGAACGGGAATGGGAGTCAGAATTAAAATGTTTGGTTGCTGGGAAGTGCAGCTTTTAGTAGATGGAACGGAGGAGCTCAATGAAATGGTTCCCCAAATTACGACAAGTCTCACCAATGTAGAGGAGCCCTCATTGGGAGCACTGGGCACAATAGACGGCCCCAGCAGATTCACAGGTGAAGTGTTGTCTCATCTGGAAGGACTGTTTGAGGCCCTGAATGTAAGTGAGGAAGGTGAATAGGCAGGTGTAGTATTCTGGCCTCTTGCAGGGATAAATGCCGGGAGGGACGTTAGTGGGCAGGGAGGAATGGACAAGGAAATCACAGAGGGAGCAATCATTGCGGAAAGCAGAAGCAAGGAGGTAAAAATCTGTTTTGTGGTAGGATTATAAAAAGTGGCTTAAATTGGTTACAGTGCAGTGACAGACTTTCGAAGTGATAACTAGAATGGTTGATCGGATTAATTGCTTGTGGGAAGGAACTATTAAGATGGTGTTAAGTTTTTGTTTTAATAGCCCTATAGTGTTTTCCAGAAAGGAGGTTTTGGAAAAGGCAGTTGTGTCAGCAATGGCTTTTCCTGTCTGCTTCTTTGTCCTGGACAGGTCCGTCCAGGTCAAATTTCCAATTTTTCTATTGGGAGCGACCAATAGAGAAGGTTAAAGATTAGCTTTATTTGTCACATGCACATGAAAACATACAGTGTAATGCGTCTTTTGTGTCAATAGGCAACACAGTCTGAGGATGTGCTGGGGGGAGCCCACAAGTGTTATCATGCTTCCAGAGCCAACATAGAATGCTCACAAGTTATTAATCCTAACCCATGTGCCTTTGAAATGTGGGAGGAAACTGGAGATCTGGAGGAAACCCACACATTCCCGGGGAGAATATACAAACTCCTTACAGTGGTGGGAACTGAAGTCCAATCATGCTAACACATCCTGCGTTGGGCAGATATTTTGAAAGAACTTCAATAAATACTGCCACACAAAATACTCTGTACAGAAATGCTGTCCCTTTCTCCCATGCTGTACTCTCCTCTCCTATCAGATTCATTCTTCTTTGGCTTTCACTTCTTCCACCTATCCCCTGCCAATTTCTCACTTCATCACCCTCCCCTATTCACCTTCCCCTCACTTGGTCTCAACTATCACCTGGAAGTCTGTACTCCTTCCCTACCCCCTCCCTTCCCCGCCCGCACCTTCTTACTCTGGCTTCTTCCCCCTTCCTCTCTAGCCCAGATAAAGGGTCTTGCCCCAACCATCAACTGCTTCCTTCCCTCCGGAGATGCTGCCTGACCTGCTGCGTTCCTCCAGCATCTTGTGTATTTATTTTATAAACTTGACACCTGCAAACAATTTCCTAACCTTAAAGATCCACACCAATTCACCCCACAGCTTCTCTCTTCTGAAGAATGGGGACCCTTGCGAGTTCCTAATCAACATAGCCTGTTAGTCTATTTAGTGATTCAAGATTCACAATTCAATTTCAAGTTCAACTTTATTGTCATCTGACTTTACATACATGCAACCAAACAAAACAATGTTCCTCTGGACCACAGTGCACCCACAAAACATATATCACACACAGCACATAAAACAAAATATTGCCATAATAGTGTCAATGCTTTGGATGGCTTTGTGGCTGGCTTTGCAGACGATGCAGGGACAGGTGGTGTTGTGGAAGTGGGGAGTCTGCAGAGGGCCTTGGATGGATTTAGGAGAATGGACAAAGGGGTGTGGATGGAGTACAGCTTGGTGAAGTGTATGGTCGTGCACTTCGGTGGAAGGAATAAATGTGTAGACAATTTTCTAAACAGGGAGAAAAATCAAAAAATCAGAGGTGTAAGGGGTGTTTTTTTTCTTCCTTTCTTTTTCCAATGTTTCTTTTTTTCTTCTTTTTTCTTCTTTATTAGTTATTAGATTAGTAGATTAGCTAATTTTGCATTATATTTTTTTCTTTTTTTTGTTTTTTTTATATCATATATTATGAAATATTTAGACTTACCATGTTCATACATATACTGTATGGTTTATGTCTTGGTAAACTCATTTATACTGTAACTATTGTTTATGTCTTTTTTCATCTGTAATGGAATTTGTATGTTTGTAATTTCTTTATTAATATATCATTTGTATTCTGTCCATATTATTAATAATAATAAAAAGATTTAGAAAGAAAGGGGTGTTCCCTAGATGTAAGAAAGGCAACTGCAATGTTAGCATTTATTTCAAGAGGACTGGAACACAAGAACAAGGTTGTGATGCTGAGGCTTCCTAGGGCATTGGTTGGACCACACTCGGAGTATTGTGAGCAGTTTTGGACTTGTTGGCTGAGAGATGTGTTGGGGAGGGTTCAGAGGGGATTCGTGAGAATGATTTCAGGAGTGAAAGGAGTGGTGTGTGGGGAGTTTGATGGCTCTGGGCCTGTGCTAGCTGGAGTTCAGAGGAATGAGGGAGGGGAATCTCATTGAAGCCTATCAATTGTTGAAGGACTGGGGTGGAGTAGATGGAGAAGGGATGTTTCCTGTTGTGGGTGAATCTGGGACTGGGGGGTGTATCCTCAGTGTGCAGGGATGTCCTTATGGAGCAGAGAAGGGGAGGAGTTTCTGTGGCTGAAGCATGGTGGATCTGTGGAGTTTGCTGCCAAAGATGGCTGCATTCGTGATGGAGGTAGATGGGTTCTTGATTGGCCATAGTGTTGTGTTTTGTGGGGAAGGGGTTGGTGCAGGAGGCTGGGATTGAGAGTGATGGGAGATCGACCATAGTGGAATGGTAGAGCTGACTCAATGAGATGAGAGACTTGGTTCTGCTCCTACGTCTTATGGTTTTATAAATGGGTTAATAAAATATAATTCAGAATGCATATAGTACACAGCACAGGTAAACAGCAAGCAGGAAACAGCTTGCTGTCCTAGTGGTGGCAGAGTATTCATTACCCTCACAGCCTGGGGGAAGAAGCTGTTACCCAGTCTGTCAGTCCCAGTCCTGATGTTCCTGTACCTCCCTCCTGACAGTAATGGGTCAAAGAGATTAGGGGATGGGTGGCAGGGATCCTCAAGCACGCTTTGTGCCCTTCATATACAACACTCCTGGTAAGTACCACAAACGGGGTGAGGGAGACCCTGGTGATCCTCTCGGTGATTCCTACTGTCCTCTGTAGGGGTCTTGCGGTCTGATGCCTTACGGCTTCCGTACCACACAATGATGAAGCCAAGCAGGACCTTCCCAATGGTGCTTCTGCAGAAAGTTTTCAGAAGTGTGTGGCGGGGGAGGAATGCGGGGAGTATTCCTCGCGTCCATCTCCTCAGAAAACGTAGGTGCTGCAGTGTCATCTTCACTAGTGACGAGGTGTTGTGGATCCAGGTTAGATCGTCTCTTAAGTGCACACTAAGGAACTTCAGGATTGTTTATTGTTTTCTTCAGTACACAAGTGTAAAGGAGAATGAAATGACTGTTACACCGAATAAATGAGTATTAAAAACACAATAAATATAAATATATAAAGCACCCTATAATGCACAATGTTCAGTTAACTATTAAGCGTAGCTGCTTACAGATAAGAGTAGCTTATGTACATAGATTGATTGTATTTAGATAAAGTCAATACATCTAAACTATTCTTAGATGGGTGCATGGAATGCTTTGCCGGTGGCAGTGGTAAAAACAGAATCAATAGGGTCTTCTAAGAGGTTTCTTAGATAGTACATGGAGCTTTGAAAAATAGAGGGCTATGTGCTAGGGAAATTCTAGGCAGTCTCTACAGTAGGTTACATGGTCGGCACAACCGGATTGCCGGAGAAAGACACGTATTTAATATTTCAGGTCTCCGACCTTTCATTAGAACCTTCCCACGCGTTATTTTAATTCCCCTTATCGCATCGTGGGTATTCCCACTTCTCTCGGCCATGTGCTGTAAATTTAATCTGCTGTAAATTTCTATGTCCTATTTTAATCTTATGTATTCTATGTAGATCATAAATTGGACTCTGTTTATTGGAAGGTGCCCAAGCCATTGATTGTCACAATCCTTCTTGTCAATAGAGCAACAAACTATCAGCCGGAGGAGCTCAGCACTTTGAGCAGAATCTGCGAAGGAAATGTTTTATGCTGGAACACCTCATCAGGACTGATGCTGGGTTTTGACCCCAAAACTTTGATATTTTCTTTCCCCCACAGATGCTGCTCGACCCACTGAGGTCTTCCAGCAGATGGTCTGTTGCTCCAGGCTCCACCATGTGCGTATTTCCTCAGGGCACCAAACGCAATAATGCAGAAATCTCTTTCATGTTTTCAAAATCTTCAAAAGGCAAAATCAGAACAAGAATCAGAATCTGGCTTAATATCACCGGCATATGTCTTGTAGTTTGTTGTTTCTGAGGCAGCGTCGAGCGGGCAGCGGAGTCCATGGAAGCAGAGTCCTGGGCTTTGGCTAAGTGGGCTTCGGCGTAAGGGGACTTCGGTAAACCTGTGTGATTGCTTGCTGAAGGGAAGAAGGTAAGGTCGCTAGGTGCTTTTTAGACTTATTCTATTAATTCAGTTCAGGTATGGGGGAGACAGTCAGAGCAGTGGTGTGCTCCGTATGCAGTATGTGGGAGGTCAGGGTCAACACAGTTGTCCCTGATGACCACACCTGTAAAAGGTGCGTCCAGCTGCAGCTCCTATCAGCCCGAGTTAGGGAGTTGGAGCTGGAGCTGGATGAACTACGGATCATTCAGGAAGCAGAGGCAGAGATAGATAGGAGTTATCAGGAGGTAGTCACACCAAAAAACCAAGAAGTAGGCAGATGGGTGATGGTCCAGAGATGCAGGGGGAGCAGGCAGAGAGAGCAGAGCACCCCTGCGGCCATTCCCGTTAACAATAAGTATACCGTACTGGATACTGTTGATGGGGATGACCTACCAGGAATGAGTTGCAGTGGTCCTGCCTCTGGCACAGAGGTTGAACCCTCAACTAGAAAGGGGAGGAGGGAAGAGAAGAGAGCGATAGTTTTAGGGGATTCTATAGTTAGGGGGGCAGATAGGAGATTTTGTGGGGCAGATCGGGAGTCTCGGATGGTATGTTGCCTCCCTGGTGCCAGGGTCCGGAACATCTCAGATCGGGTGCAGGCTATTCTTGAGAATGAGGTCATGAACCCAGATGTAGTGGTCCATGTAGGGACCAACGATGTAGGTAAGGTGAGTGAGGGAGTCCTGCTTAGAGAGTTCAGGGAATTAGGAGTGAAGCTGAAAGGCAGGACCTCCAGGGTGACAATCTTGGGATTTCTACCTGTGCCATGTGCAAGTGAGGCGAAGAATAGAATGATTATGCACATTGATACGAGGCTGAGAGCATGGTGCAGGAAGGAAGAGTTCAGGTTTTTGGATAATTGGTCTTTGTTCCAGGGACATTGAGATCTGTTTCGAAGGGACAGTCTACATCTGAACCGGAGGGGTACTAGCATTCTTGCAGGAGTGTTTGCCAGTGCTGCTCGGGGGGTTTAAACTAAATGTGCAGGGGGCAGGGATCCAGATCCAGAGGGTTGGTCAGAAGGAGCATGGGGTTAAATGTGTAGAAGGTTTGGGTGATCTTGAGAAGGTCATCAAAATTCAGGGTGCAATTAGCCCGATGGAAGTTCAAGGAGCTGGGTTAGGTACAGCAGACAGTGTTTTAAGCAAAGAGAGGAGGAATGGGCTAAGAATTCTATACTTGAATGCGCATAGTGTCAGAAATAAGACAGATGAGCTTGAAGCTCAGATGAAAATGGGGAACGACAATATTGTTGGGATAACGGAGACATGGCTGCAAGGGGATCAGGCCTGGGAATTGAGTGTACCAGGGTACACGTGTTATCGTAGAGACAGAAATATGGGAAGAGGGGGTGGGGTGGCCCTGTTGGTGAGGAATGAGATTCAGTCCTTAGCAAGAGGTGACTTGGGAACAGGGGAAGTAGAGTCTGTGTGGATTGAGCTGAGGAACAGTAAGGGTAAAAAGACCCTAATGGGTGTTGTGTACAGGCCCCCAAACAGTAGCGTGGATATTGGGTACAAGTTGATTAGGGAGTTAACATTGGCATGTGCTAAAGGTAATGTAGTCGTTATGGGAGATTTCAACATGCAGGTGGACTGGGAGAATCAGGTAGGTGCTGGACCCCAGGATAGGGAGTTTGTGGAGTGTCTAAGGGATGTATTCTTGGAACAGCTTGTGCTTGAGCCAACCAGGAACGAGGCTATTTTGGACTTGGTGATGTGTAATGAACAGGAATTGATAAGTGATCTTGAAGTAAAGGAGCCATTAGGAAGTAGTGATCATAACATGATAAGTTTTTATCTACAATTTGAGAGGGATAAGGGCAGATCAGAGGTGTCAGTGTTGCAATTCAATAAAGGAGACTACGGAGCCATGAGGGAAGAGCTGGCCAAAGTTAAATGGGCGGATGCCCTGGCAGGAAAGACAGTGGATCAGCAGTGGCAGATATTCTTGGGCATAATACAAAAGATGCAAAAGCAGTTCATTCCAATGAGAAGGAAGGATTCAAAGAGGGGGAAGGGGCCACAGTGGTTGACAAAGGAAGTCAGAGATTGTATAGCATTAAAGAAAAAGAAGTATGACAGGGCTAAGATGAGTGGGAATACAGATGATTGGGAAAGTTTTAAGGAACAGCAGATCTTAACTAAAAAAGCAATACGGAGAGAAAAAATCAGGCATGAGCTCAGTCTAGCCAGGAATATAAAAGGGGATAGCAAAAGCTTTTTTAGCTATGTGAAGAGAAAGAAGATAGTTAAGAACAATGTTGGCCCCTTGAAGAATGAATTGGGAGAAATTGTTATGGGAAACAGGGAAATGGCAACAGAATTTAATGCGTACTTTAGATCTGTCTTCACCAGGGAGGACGCAAGCAATCTCCCAGATGTATGGATGGGCCAGGGTCATAAGATATCAGAGGAATTGAGACAGATTGACATTAGGAAAGAAACTGTGATGAGTAGACTGGCAGGACTGAAGGCTAATAAATCCCTGGGTCCAGATGGTCTGTATCCGAGGGTTCTAAAAGAGGTGGCTCAGGAAATTGCGGATGCATTGGTAATCATTTTCCAATGTTCCTTAGATTCAGGATCAGTTCCTGAAGATTGGAGAGTGGCTAATGTTATCCCACTTTTCAAGAAGGGAGGGAAGGAGAAAACGGAGAACTATCGCCCTGTTAGCCTAACGTCAGTCTTGGGGAAGATGCTTGAGTCCATTATTAAGGACGAAATAGTGGCACATCTAGATGGCAGAGATAGGATTAGGCCGAGCCAGCATGGATTTACCAAGGGCAAATCATGCTTGACTAATCTGTTGGAGTTTTTTGAGGGTGTAACAAGGATGTTAGACGAGGGTAAGCCAGTGGATGTTGTATACCTAGATTTTCAGAAGGCATTCGATAAGGTGCCACATAGGAGATTGGTGAGTAAAATCAGAGCTCATGGCATTGGGGGCAGGGTTTCAACATGGATAGAAAACTGGTTGGCAGATAGAAAGCAAAGGGTAGCAGTGAATGGGTGTTTCTCGGACTGGCTGGAGGTGATTAGTGGGGTACCACAGGGCTCTGTATTGGGACCACAGCTCTTTACGATTTATGTCAATGATTTAGATGAGGGCATTGAAAACTATATCAGCAAGTTTGCTGACGATACTAAACTGGGTGGCAGTGTGACATGCGAAGAGGACATTAGGAGAATACAGGGAGACTTGGATAGGCTGGGTGAGTGGGCAGATACTTGGCAGATGTCATTCAATGTGAATAAATGTGAAGTTATCCACTTTGGAAGCAGGAACAAGAGGGCAGAGTATTGTCTGAACGGTGTAGAGTTAGGTAAGGGAGAAATGCAAAGAGACCTAGGAGTCCTAGTTCACCAGTCAATGAAGGTGAATGAGCAAGTGCAACAGGCAGTGAAGAGGGCAAATGGAATGTTGGCCTTTGTTACAAGGGGAATTGAATACAAGAGCAAGGATGTCCTTTTGCATTTGTACAGGGCCCTGGTGAGACCACACCTGGAATATTGTGTACAGTTTTGGTCTCCAGGTTTAAGGAAGGACATTCTGGCAGTTGAGGAAGTGCAGCGTAGATTCACTAGGTTGATTCCTGGGATGGCAGGGCTGTCTTACGCAGAGAGATTGGAGAGATTGGGCTTGTACACGCTGGAATTGAGGAGATTGAGAGGGGATCTGATTGAAACGTTTAAGATAATTAAAGGATTTGATAGGATTGAGGCAGGAAATATGTTCCAGATGTTGGGAGAGTCCAGTACCAGAGGGCATGGATTGAGAATAAGAGGTCAGTTATTTAAAACAGAGTTGAGGAAAAACTTCTTCTCCCAGAGAGTTGTGGAGGTGTGGAAAGCACTTCCTCGGAAGACGGTGGAGGCCAATTCTCTGGATGCTTTCAAGAAGGAGCTAGATAGATATCTGATGGATAGGGGAATCAAGGGATATGGGGACAAGGCAGGGGCTGGATATTGATAGTGAATGATCAGCCATGATCTCAGAATGGCGGTGCAGACTCGAGGGGCCGAATGGTCTACTTCTGCACCTATTGTCTGTTGTCTATAGTACATAGCAATACATAATAACAAGATCTGTGAATTGCTGTAAGTGTTAAATTAAATACGTTGTGCAATAAAAAATAGCGAGGTGGTGTTCATGGGTTCAATGTCAGTAGTTTCCTCTCCGTTTTCACTATTGCCAGTCATGAAATTCCCGGGGAGAGACTCAGGAATACCATCACACTTGGATGTAGAAGGATTCTTCATTGCTGTTCCCTATCAGCCTTGTTTTACCAGTCCGGGTTGTCAGCCCTGAGCTGAACCTGGAGAACCGGTGCCCGGGTCCACTGCAAGTCTGGCCTCTACTCTTTGACCTTGCGACCCCACCAAGAGCCAAAGCATTAAACCCCTGACTCCAGCCAGCATAACTCTCCAGGTCACTGAGGCATGCAAGCCTCCAAACTATTGCAAGGTTTGGTCCTCTTGGAGGAATATTTTTTTTTGTAATTTTAACTTTTAGTTACGTATTGCAAAGTACTATTCCTGCAAAACAACAAATTTCACGACATCTGCCAGTGATATTAAACCCGATTTTAAGTTATAGATTTCTGGTCCAAAAGGCACAATCTTAGTAATATTTGCAGAAATGAAGGGACTGGAAATACTCATAAGGTCAGGTAGCATTGCCGGAGGGAGACACATATTTAATATTTCAGGTCTCCGACCTTTCATCAGAACCTTTCCACGCGTTATTTTAATTTCTCTTATTGCATCCTGGACGTTCGCACTTCTCTCGGCCAACTAAATGTTCAAGATTGAATGAGCTGCGCAATATCAAACAGTCGGCTCTTGTATTTCCAGTGCTTGGATCCGATTTGTAATGTATCCCAAGTAACAGGGTGCCTTTGTTTACAGGCGTACGTCGAGCTTAATGCTTCCAGCGTGAAAAAAAAAGTTGTAAATATGCGGCGTGCGGTATGCTGCAGCGGATCTGCTCTCCGCCGCGGCTACTTCGACTTTGGACATGCCTGCGTGCGGAAGGTGATGTCGAGGGGGAGGACGGAGATGTGCTCGCCGTGGTGATGCGAGGCTGGGAGACGGCGAGCCCCGAAGTGCGGCAGTCATTGTTCGGAGGTGGAGGCGAGGGGAGGGGGAAGGGTGTAAAAGTCTCGCATTTGTGTATCCTGGGGCCGTATGGAGTGTGAGTCCGGCCTTTTGAGTAAAATGCGGAGTGCATGCAACAAAAGCTGCGCACCGGGAAGACGAAACCTTCAGAAAGGAAGCAGTTTTTGCTAAATATATTGGATGCAGAACGGCAAAAAGGTGGTGGTGGTGGTGGGGGGGAAAGAAATCAGAGATTTTCAGCCGGTTTGGTTAGAAGGCACACTGAATGTGATGTCGGCAAGACGCTACCATAACTTCCGGACCGTCGCATTTTTTAATTGAGAGTGGTGCAGTTTTTTTTGTGATCAGTATTTACGGGGACTGGGAAGAAGAAGGAAGCCGTGAAGGAGCAGGGGGTTGGAAAGCGGCGCATGCAGCGGCTCGTCTTTGTGGAGGTTCCTCGCCCCTGTCCGCCGAACAATAGAATTGACCCCGAAAACTCATTGAGGGGAAGGCTTGTCACTCTTCCTTCCAGACCCTCGGGGGCTTTCACCGTGCAAATCCTCCCCGTGCATTAAAGGCGTGCGGGGACGCGCACACGCGGACGCGGAATCTTTTTTTTCTCTTCTTCACACACTCATTTATAAGGAAGGGGACATGGCTGTTGCAGGAGGGCTATTCCACCATGGGATGCCACAACTCGACCACGGGGTCCAGAGCGAAACCCAAATCGCGGAGCTGTGCAGGAGTTTGGAAGTGGGCACCGTCATCACTCTGTACTTCTCCAAGAAGTCGCAGAGGCCGGAGAGGAGAACCCTTCAGGTGAAGCTGGAGACCCGGCAGATAATCTGGAGCCGGGGTCCCGAAAAAGTGGAAGGAGAAAGTAAGTTGCTTATCGCTACGCATTAACATTGAGGACCCTAACTTTGGGAATTGTTTATACCCACCCCCCGCCTCCCAGTTCCAAACTGTTCACAGAGACGGAGGTAAAACAGAAAGGGTTAGAAATGCTCAGCAGTTCGGACAGTAACTGCGGAAAGAGGAGCCGTTTATGTTTCAGAGGACAGGTTTGGTCAATCAATGGTAATGTAGTATGGGGAAGGGACATGGCAGAAATACTCAGCAAGTTGGTCAGTTTCTCAGAATCTGGTTTAATATCACTTAATATGTTATGAACTTTGTTGTTTTGCAGCAATAGATTGCAATAAATAAAAAAAACTTTAAATTGCAATCAGAAATAAATATAAATTAGTACAAAACACGAGTAGAACAGTGAGGTAGTGTACATGGATTGAGTGTCCATTTTCAGAAATCTGATGGTAGAGGGGAAGAAGCTGCTCCTGAAATACTGAGTGTGGAAAGAGAAACAGTTTATGTTTCAGGGAACAGATTTAGTAAATCGGTGGCAATGTCTGGGTAAGGGAGCTGCCAGAGATGCACAGCAAGTTGGTCAGCATCTGTGGAGGGAGGGAAGTTGCTGGTCTGGTAACCATTCCATCAGAAGGGGTTTTGATGAAAGGACACCAGTCTGGAATGTTGGCTTTGTGTCTCCCTCACACACTGCAAAGCAAAAGAATACTCACTCATAGCAGATGGAAAGTAAGTGTTGGACCTGATTGTGAAACTCAGGGTCACGGATGGCTTGGGATTTTCAATTATAATTCCCATGTTGTTCCCTGTTACATGGAAGTCAGCATCTTGAAACGTTAATGCCTGCTATATTTTAGGTTTAGTGATGTGGTACAATGATTGGAGGTGGTTAATTACAGGATGTGCAAACCTGAAATACATTTCCTTGAGGAAGTTAAAAGAATATCTGATCAAGGTGTGTGAAACAGCTACAAAGGATTTTATTAAACTTGGATCTGAGAAGCTGTTTTTTTGTGGCCAGCAGTTATTGACAAGGGTTTATGATCTTTAGAAGTTAGTGAGGCCATACAGGTATGATATTAGGAAGTGTTCTTTTAGACCCAAGAGTGTCTGCAGATGCTGGAAATCCAGAACAACACGCTCAGAATGCTGGAGGAGGTCGAGCAGCATCTGTGGAGAGGAATAAACAGTCGATCGGGACTGGAGAGGAAGGGGGAAAGAGCCAGAATTAGAAGTTGGTGAGAGGAGAAGGACTACGCGCTGTCAGGTGACAGGTGACACCAGTTGAATGGGAGGGGCGATGAAGTGAGAAGCCAGGAGGTGGTAGGTGGAAAAGGTAAAGGATTGAAGGAGGAATCCGATAGGAGAGCAGAGTGGACCATGGGGTAAAAGATAGGAGAAGAGGTACCAGAGGGAGATGATGGCCAGGTGAGGAGAAGACGAGGTAGGTGGGGACCCATAAAGGGGAGTGGAAAAAGAAAAAGGTGAGGGGGTTGGGAAGTTGGAAATCAATACTTGTGCTGTCAGACAGATATGAGGTGTTGCTCCTTAAACCTGAGAATGTCCTCATTATGGCAGTAGAGGAGGCCATAGACCGACATATTGTAATGGGAGTGGGAGGTAAAATTAATATGGGTGAGGCGGCCATGTGCCTAGACTGAGAATGAGATGTTTTTCCTGAAACTTAATGTTTGAGCTTGTTGTTAAGAGAAGACACGATCGTTTATCAACCTGCAATGTTTTAGAATTTAGAGTCAGTGCAGAAGCAGGCACTCTTGAGTGACTGAGTCTGTTCCAGCCATCAAACACCCATTGACATTGATCCCACTCTGTCACCCCCAGTATCCCCGCAACTCCCACAGATATTACCCCTCACCAACACACTACAGTGGCCAGTTAACCTACCCTTGGCGGGGGGGGGGGGGGGGGGGTTGGGAGTAAACCAGAATGCACTTAGGAAAGCCCCGCGGTCAGAGGGCAAGGGTGCAGACTCAACCCAGTGCGAGATAAAGCAGAGGCCAATTGGCAGGAGGCAAAGGGTGGGAATAAAGGGAGCCTTGTCTGGTTGGCTGCCAGTGACTACTGGTGTTTCTCAAAGGTCTGTATTGGGACCGATTCCTTTTATGTTATATGTAAATAATTTGGATGATGGAATTGGTGACTTAGTTGCTAAGTTTGCAGATGATATGAAGATGGGTGGAGGGGCAGGTTGTTTTAAGGAAGTAGAGGGGCTACTTCCTTAAATACAAAAATCCGTGGCACAAAGGGATTTAGGAGTCCTTATGGGGATTCTCTAAAGATTATTTAGTAGGTTGAGTCTATGGTGAGGAAGGCAAATGCAATGTTAGCATACATTTCAAGAGGACTAGAATGTAGAAGCAAGGATGTAATGCTCAGACTTTATAAAGCACTGGTGAGGCCTCACCTGGTATATTGTGGGCAGTTTTGGGCCCCTTGTCTTAGAAAGGATGTGCTCAAACTGGAGAGGGCTCAAAGGAGGTTCACGAAAATGATTCCAGGGTTGATTGGCTTGTCATATGAAGAGCGTTTGATGGCTCTGGGCCTGTATGCTCTGGAATTTAGAGGAATGAGCGGTGATCTCTTTGAAACCTATCGAATGGTGAAAGGCCTTGATAGAGTGTTTGTGGAGAGGATGTTTCCTACGGTGGAAGAGTCTGAGATCAGAGGACGCAGCCTCAGAATAGAGGCGTGTCTTTTTAGAATGGAGATGAGGAGGAATTTCTCCCCATAATCTTTGATGCCATTACTAATCATAAGTCTTTCAACCTCCATTTTAAATATATTTAATTACTTAGCCTCCAAAGCCATCCATAGCAATGAAATTAAAGATCAAACACGAGGAAATCTGCAGATGCTGGAAATTCAAACAACAACACACACAAAGTGCTGGTAGAACACAGCAGGCTAGGCAGCATCTATAGGGAGAAGCGCTATCGACGTTTCGGGCTGAGACCCAAAGGAAAGATAGTAAAAGATTTGAAAGCAGAGGGGGAGGGGGAAATGTGAAATGATAGGAGTACTCTGGAGGGGGTGGGATGAAGCTAAGAGCTGGAAAGGTGATCGGCGAAAGTGATACAGAGCTGGAGAAGGGAAAGGATCATGGGACGAGAGGCCTAAGGAGAAAGAAGGGGGGGAGCACTAGAGGGAGATGGAGAACAGGCAGAGTGATGGGCAAAGAGAGAGAAAAAAAACAAACAATTAAATACGTCAGGGATGGGGTAAGAATGGGAGGAGGGGCATTAACAGAAGTTAGAGAAGTCAATGTTCATGCCATCAGGTTGGAGGCTACCCAGCCAGTATATAAGGTGTTGTTCCTCCAACCTGAGTTTGGATTCATTTTGACAATAGAGGAGGCCATGGATAGACATATCAGAATGGGAATGGGACGTGGAATAAATTCATAGCAATGAATTCCCAGATTCACCCCCCTCTGGCTGAAGAATTTTCTCCTCATCTCTGTTCTAAAAAGTTAACAAATTTCACGTCACATGCCGGTGATAATAAACCTGATTCTGATTCTAAAGGGACGTCCTTGCATCCTGTGAGGCTGTGCCCTCTGGGCCTAGACTCTCCCGCTATAGGAAACATCCTCTCCAGATCCACTCTATTTCGGCCTTTCAATATTTAGTAGGTTTCAATGAGATTTCCCCCCCCCCCCCCCCCACACCCCTTACAACTCCTCATATGTTAAACTTTTTCATTTCTGAGATCATTCTTATGAACCTTCTCTGGATTCTCTCCAATGCAAGAACATCTGTTGTTAGATAAGAGGCGCAGAACTGCTCACAATACTCCAAACGTAGTCTGACCAATGCCTTATAACGCCTCAGCATTACATCCTTGCTTGTGTACTCTGGTCCTCTTGAAATGAACACTAACATTGCATTTTCCTTCCTTACTACCGACTCAACCTGCAAGTTGACCTTAAGGGCATCCTCCACGAGGTCTCAGATCGTAGGCTGTGAGGCAGTGTGATAATAGAAACTTTGTCCCAAAATCTATGTGTTTATGGTCAAGTTTTCATAACCACAGGTTATTAGGTAAGCAAGTGATAGGATCAAAAGCACATCAGTAAGAGTGGAACTTTGGCTGCGAGATGTTTTTAAAGACGATTCTGTGTATAAAGACCTTTTCAAACCTTGAGGACTCAAGGAATTTGACAGCCAAAGAAATGTTTTATTAGTAAGTTTTAGTAATACCAGTTTTGTACGAGCAGTGATGTGGTAGTGACCAAGTAGCGCCTCTGATATTCTCTGGCTGGGAACGTGGAGATAAGTTGTCTGCTTGAATTTGAAATGATGTCCTTGGCTCACCTATGTGAGACAACAGGAAAGGATACTCTTGGAGCCTCCAATGGTGTTGGTGTGTTAATCTGGTCTGTTCGTTGAGTAGGACAAATAACTATGATCTTTAGTTGTGCTGCTGACTGAGATGTGGTTGACGTCTGCCTGGTGATTGAGGGGGCAGCATGGTTTTATTTCTGTTGTATGTACTGAACCATTTCCCCTTGCCTCTGATGCATTGGTTAGAATTGAATGCAGGAAGATGTGTCCCATTTGCAACATTTTGTAGGGATTCTTGTTCCTTGGCATTGCGGACAATTTGCTGCACTTGACTTTACCTGATAAGACCATGAGACATAAGAGCAGGACAAGAGCAGTGGCCCATTGAGTCTATTCTGTCATTTTATCATGGCTGATCCAATTTTTCTCTCGGCCCCAATCTCCTGCCTTCTCCCCATATCCCTTCTTGCCCTGACCAATCAAGAGTATATCAACTTGTGCCTTAAAAATAAAGACTTGGCTTCTGCAGGTGCTTATGGCAAGGAAATCTACAGATTCGCCACTCTCTGGCTAAAGAAATTCCTCCTCATCTCCAGTTGAAAAGGACACCCCTGTGTGTGTTCTGGTCTTAGACTCCCACCATAGGAAACATCCTGTCCAGATCCACTCTATCAAGGCCTTTGACCATTCAGAAGTTTCAGTGATGAGACCATTGTGGGAACTGCCATGAAACAGATTTCTGAACTGGTTCACTGTTCTTTCTGTGGCTGGGAGGAGACAATAGATCTTGTATTTATAGAGTGTATTGCTGGTCAGTTGTGCAGTGCCATCCGCACTGGGCTTCAAGGTGAGTGGTCCCGGGTTCGAACCCAGCCTGCTCCTTGCACGCTTTCCGTCCGAGCTGGGTTGAGCGTCAAGCTAGCAATTTGGACTCTCAAAAAAAAAGTCAGAATGCTAAAGAAGCGACAGTTGCCTCCCAGTGTGCCACAAGGTGTGAGGAGCAATGATATGGAGTGTGAGAGGTTGCAGCCCCTGTTAGAGTGTCTGAAGGGGCTGCTCCTCAAGTTCTGGTTGCACTTCAGCCCTGCACTTCTGATCCTACGGTCCCCTAGTCAGGGGATTTTCTGGTAGCCTTGATCCTAGGCCTGGCCATTCACAGGTCCAGGCGATGGGGAGTTGACAGCTCTGCCTGAGCTGCATATTTGCCCCTGTTCCAGGGTTATGTCTGTGCCTAAGTGTACTTGGGGGAAAGAGCGTACAGTCTCTTATGGGCACCGTGGGAAAGTTCTGAGAACGGTGGCTCCGCAAGGGCTTGTAGGCGTAAACTTTTGTATGTTTGTGGGGAAAAAACAGTGGACCACCCATGGATAGGGTAGAAGGTTCCTTGCTGGGTGGGTGGTGTGAGAGGTAGAAAGCTACTTCAAAGTTCAAAGTAAATTTATTATCAAGGTATGGATATTTCACCATATACTACCGTGATTAATTTCCTTGCAGGGAGTTTCAGGAAAGTAATGATGCATAATGGAATTTATAAAAAAAATGTACATAAATGAAGACTGGCATGCAACTAATGTGCAAAATGAGACAAAATTTTCAAGTAAAAAAATATAAATAATTCTGTGAGAATGAGTTGTCGATTCTTTGAAAGCAAGTCTGACGTTAACGGAATTAGTTCAAGATTGTTGATGGTTACACTTAAGTTCACAAGCATAAAGGAGAGCAAAATGATTGTTACTCCAGATCCACTGCAGCGTAAGAAACTACAATATGCATGAGTTCAGAGTTATGATGAGTGAAGTTATCCGTGCCACTTCAGGAGCCTGATCATCGTAGGATAATAACTGTTCCTGAACCTGGTGGTGTGGGGCCTATGGTCGCAGTAAGAAGAGAGCATGGCCTGGATGGTGGGTGAACTTGATGATGGATGCTGCTTTTTTTGTGGCAACTCTCCATGTGAATGTGCTCAGTGGTAGGAAGGGCTTTGCCTGTGATGGAGTGGGCTAAATCTGCCTCTGCTGCCTAATCAGGGCTTCTCGGCTATGAGAACCTGCAGAGTACTATTGATCAGGCACTCTTCAGCATGGCTCATTTCAAATGCCATTTCCAATGAATGTCATGCAGTGACGTGCCTTTTCCCCTTATACTCACAGACTTGTGGCTTGTATGAAAACTTCCCTCATTTATCTCTGGATTCCAATATGTTTTTCTCATTTCATTTGAAGTTTTTTTTCTCTGCTAAGCACATCACTGTGGAAGTCTGGCATTTATCGACCCATTTGCTGTGAATGTTATTTACTGGTGCACATCAGGGGTCTGTTAGGAATCGCAAACAGACACAGGAATGGTCAGGCATCTTCAGTGGGACAAGAAACTGAGTTAACTTTACAGTTCTGACACCCTTCTTGCATGACCTGTTGAGTGTTTCTCGCATTTCCTGTTTTTATTTCCAATGTGTCTTCCTCGTTTCGATTTCCATTGACAGCTAAGCTATGTTGACAGGTCTGAAGTTGTGTCCCAGGCAAAAATATGCAAGGATGGCAGGTTTCCCTGTTTTTAATAGGAATGGTTGTGTCCTTGCATTGATCTGGTAGGATTTTAATATGAATTTATTAGTGTAAGTTTATCATATTGTCACACAGGATATTGTGTCCGGAGGTGCAGAAGCCTTAGGTCCCACGCCACCAGGACCAGAAACAGTTATTACCCTTCAGTCATCAGGCTCCTGAACCAGCAGGGATAACTTCACTCACCCCAACTTTGAAACTGATTCCACAACCTATGGACTCAGTTTCAACTCATGCTCTCAACATTATTTATTTATTGTATTCGCAGATTTTGTCATCTTTTGCACAATGGTTGTTTGCCAGTCATTGTGTGTACTTTTTAATTGATTCTACTGCATTTCTTTGTTCTATTGGGAATGCCCGCAAAAAAGTGCCTCAGATGACAAGTATGGACTTTGATAATGCACTTACTTTGAATTTTTTTTTGTCATTGTAAGAGTAGCCCTAACTAGACCTGTACAGATGCTCAGCATAGTATCATCAATCGATTGTGCCAAGATGCCCTTTATTTTCTCCTCCAATACTGTGTGGAAATATTTATGTACTTTAATTATATTTTAGTTATACAAATAATAATGCAAGAGATCTGCAGATGCTAGAAATATTGTGCAACAAACACAAAATGTTGGAGGAACTTGGGCAACATCCAGAGAGGGGAGTAAGCACTCATCGTTTCAGGTCTTTATTCTTTGGAGCCTAGAAGGTTGAGGGGGGGCTTGATAGAGATATTTAGAATTATGAGGGGGATAGATAGAGTTGACATGGATAGGCTTTTTCCATTGAGAGTAGGGGAGATTCAAACAAGAGGACATGAGTTGAGAGTTAGGGGGTAAAAGTTTAGGGATAACACGAGGGGGAACTTCTTTACTCAGAGAGTGGTAGCTGTGTGGAACTAGCTTCCAGTAGAAGTGATAGAGGCAGGTTCAATTTAAAGTAAAATTGGATAGATATATGGACAGGAAAGGAATGGAGGGTTATGGTCGGTGGGACTAGGTGAGAGTAAGCGTTTGGCATGGACTAGAAGGCCAAGATGGCCTGTTTCCGTGCTGTAACTGTTGTATGGTTATATGGACCTGATAAAGGGTCTTGGCCCGAAACGTCAGCTGTTTATTCCTTTCCAGGGATGTGGTCTGACCTGCTGAGTTCCTTCAGCATTTTGTATGTGTTACCGCATTACCAAATAACCTCCAACACAGCAGCATCTTTCAGCAATCTGAGGACTCTTTCCTCTCTATGCCTTTTCATTATTGATCATCTTAAGAGTTGCACATAAAGGTGCAGCAGGAACTATGAATGGATTACTTGTGAAATTGTTAGCTGGGACTCACTGTGAAGCAATCCCTTCTCCAAGATCTTTTAGTTTCTTGATATTCATTGTGTAGGTCCATTCGGGGAGAGTTTTCTCGTTTTTAAAAAAAAACTTTGGCTTTGTAAGTTCAAGACAGAATGTGAGGAATTGGAGGAGAAGAATCTGATGATTATACACTCAGTGGCCACTTTATTAGATACAAGATGTACTAATCAAGTGGCCACTGAGTATACGTTCATAGTCATCTGTTGCTTCAACCCTTCCGATTCAAGATTCAATGTATGTTCAGAGATGTTCTTCTGCACTCCACTGTTGTGATGTGTGGTTATTTGAGTCACTGCCACCTTCCTGTCAGCCTGAACCAGTCTGGCCGTTCTCCTCTGACCTCGCTCATTAACAAGGCATTTTCACCCACAGAACAGCCAGTATTTGGATGTTATTTTTGTTTTTTTGCACCATTCTCGTGCACTCAGTCTGTGTTTATTTGTCTGATCAGGAGCAACCACCACTTTGACTCTCCCAAGAACATGGATGAAAGGAAAATGGTGGGTTATGGGCTGTGTAGGAGGGAGGGGTTAGGTTGATCTTGGAAAAAGTTCATATAGGTTGGCACAACATTGTGGGCTGAAGGGCCTGTGTTCTGTTCTGTTCTACCTGCAAATGTTACACAGTCAATAGGTGAGCTCCTTCAGCAGATTAAAGTGGACACCTTAAGTGGGTCTTTTCAGCCACATCTCCTGAATCATTTGTATTTGTTGTCTTGATCTGTTGTTGGTGGGGAGGAAGGGATTTGAACTTGTGCTACTGCTTGATCACAAGACTTGTCCCCAGATGCCGGTGCCGCTGGACTGAACAAACTCGATTTCTGTAGATGCTGGAAATTCTGAGTAACACATGCAAAATGCAGGAGGACTCAGCAGGTCAGGCAGCCTCCATGGAGGAATAGAGTCGTCACTTTGGTCCGAGTAATGTTAAATATGTTGGGGGGCAGGATGGAGATGCGTCTTTACTGAAGGAAGAGTAAGGTTCTCCTTCTCTCCGCTATCCTCGGGCGAGGTGTAGCACCTGCTTTGACCCTCCCACCCCCGATCAGGGTCAAGTGAAGCCATGGGAGCAGGTGGTGATTAGTACGAGCAGCCAGTGCATATCACAAGTCCTGGTTATGCAACCACTAACGCCAGGCGGACAATCTCTGAAGAGTATTGATAATGGCTGCAGTCACCCGTCTTGTAAAGACACTGCCCAGAAGAAGACAATGGCAAACCACTTCTGTAGAAAAATTTGCCAAGAACAGTCATGATTATGGAAAAACTATGTTTGCCCATGTCATACAGCACATAACAAACAAACAAATGAACAAATGTTAAATATCCTTTTTGCTGCTGTCGTTTTAGAATCAGGTTTGGACGGTTTCAATCAGTGGCTTAGTTGATGCAGAACAGCAAACACCAACACTCTCAATGATTGAGGAACTGCCTCTTCCCCTCTGCTGCCAGATTTCAGAATGATCTGTGAACCCATGAAGTACTACCTCACTATTCCTCTTTCACGTTATTTATTTATTCCAAAGTATGTAAATGTTATCACATGGCACCTTGAGATTCATTTTCTTGCAGGCATTTACAGGAAAATAAATAAATAGAACTGTACATAAACAAGACTGACAAACAACCAGTGTGCAAATGAAGGCAAATTATACAGATAAAAAATTAATACTGTACAGTAAAAGTCCTTGGAAGTGAGTGTGTAGGTTGTGGAATCTGTTCTGAGAGGAGGTGAATGAAGTTATCCACATTGGCTCAGGGGCCTGATGGTTGTAGTAATTTGTGGTGGCGTATAGTAGTTTTAAAAATTTCTGCACTGTACTGCTATCACAGAACAACAGATTTTACAACATTGATAATAAGCATGAATCTGATTCCGAAGTGTCCAGTTCACTGTTGGATAGAGGCTCGTTTTACCTATTACCCAAAATGTTGACTGCCTGACCTGCTGAGTTCCTGCATCATTTTGTGTCTGTTGCTGAAATTTCCTGCATCTGCAGAATCTCTTGCGTTTGTAAAGAGCAGCAAACTTGGAAATATCTGAGTAGATAAGATCATCAAAATAGAGGCAAAGGGGTGCGTTTTGAACAGCCAGCGGGCTGAGGTGGGTGGGTGAGGTACGGTGAGTTGAGGTGTGTCATTGTTTTTGAGGAGTTGAGATGTACGATGGGTGGGTGCCAGTCAGCAGCTCATGCAAGAATTCGAGTACGGACGTGTCAGAAGTTTGACAAATAGTTTCAATGAAAGGCAAGTGTGGGTTGGGAATGCATACATTTGATGCAGTTGTGTGATGGCATATTTGGGCTTGAGCACATCAAGGGAACTGAATTCCAATCAGTCGAGTCATTATTGGGAATCTGATTCAGCATCTCCTGTGTGGATAGATTCAGCTTGTTTTCTACCAGCTTCCTACCACCTGATTATGTCACCCAATAAGCATTTAAATAAATGGAGGCAGATAAGTGCTATTTAGTACTTATTATGGATGTGTGTAACTGACTTGTCTTTGGGTGTGTTTACTTCACTCGCCTCAACTCTGAGTTAATTCAAGAACCTTTTGGACTCAGTTCAATAATTCATGTTCCCAATATCTATCTGTCTGTCATTTTTCATTGATTCTGTTTTATTTCTCTGTTCTACTGGGAATGTCTGCCAGAAGATGAATCTCAGGTTAGTATATGATAACATTTTGCATACGTACTTTGACAGAAATTTGACTTTGACTTCTCCTGGGTGGGCTAAATGCTGCCATCAGATCAGAGGCTCCCATCCGTTCGTGGCCTGTCTGTCTGGAGTGTGCACTGACGCCGCGGCGTTTCTGCAAACGTGCAAACCAAAAGAGAAAGCTGTTTCCTGGAAACAGAGATTTTGAGTTTAATTTTCTTTGCTTTACTTTTATTTCTCTGTCTCTGGCTGTGAATGTCGTCACTGAGGTTATCTCTGTTACTGATTACTTTGAGTAAGTTCTGTCAGGCTGTCACTATCCCTTCAGACATCCCGATGGCCTGGGCATCGCTGGTGAGACCACTGGATCCCCTGTCCCTCCGCAAGCAACAACTCAGCTCTGTTGGCCGCTCTTCCACTTCTGAGACCAGTTGAGAGTAAACGCAATAGAATGTGACTAGAATCACTTATGTGGTCACACCAGCAAAGGGCAGCTGTTTATTCCACGATTATGTGGGATTGCCAAAGCATAATTTAGGTCTGATTGTTGATCCTTTTTGAACCAATTTAAAATATACATTCCTGACTGTTTCCCTTTTCTCTACATAAATAGCCAATCCCTAATTGTAAGAAAGATGGAAAATGTTTAATAAATTGAAAACTTGTGAATAGAAAAGGCTGGGTGAAATGACTTGGGTGTTTCAGTAATGTATATTCCCATGGGCAGTGCTGGCAACTGTTCATTACAGTGAAAAATAGATTCAAGATATGAACCCTAAAATGTCAAAACTTATAAAATGAGTGTTAGTAAGCCTAGGATACCTGAATCTTGTCTCCAGGATTATGTTGGTCCCTCATGAGGTTAGTGGATGATGTGACATGTAGTGGTTAATGTATCGCTTTATAGCACTAGCTGTACGATGCAGGTTCAATTTCTGTCGCTGTCTATAAGAAGTTTGTACATTCTCCCCTTGGCTATGTAAGTTTCCTCTGGGTGCTCCAATGTCCTCCCAAGCTCCAAAGACGTACCAGCTAGGCTCGGTGGTTTGTAGGCATGCTGTTGGTGCTGGAGGCATGGTGGCACTTGTGGGCTCCCCTCCCTGCACATCCTCAACACAAAACAATACTCTCGTGAACCTCCTCAGGACCCTTTCCAATGCCAGCACATCTTTTTTTTAGATAAGGGGCCCAATACAAGACTCCAGGTGCGGTCTGACCAATGCCTTATAAAGCCTTAGCATTACATCCTTGCTATTGTATTCTAGTCCTTTCAATTTCAATATAAATGGGAACATTGTGTTTGCCTGCCTTACCACTGATTCAATCTGCAAGTTAAACTATCCGGAATCTTGAACAAGGACTCTCAAGTTAATTTGCTCCTCTGATTTTTTAAATTTTCTCCCCCACTTAAAAAATAGTCCATGCCTCTATTCCTTTGACCAAAGTGTATGCACTTCCCTATGCTATATTCCATCTCTTTCTTTGCCCTGTCTGTGTAAGCCCTTTTCCAGAAGCCTTGTTTCTTCAACACTAGCTGCCCCTCCACTTCGTATTGTCGGCAAACCTAGCCACAAAGCCAGCAATTCCTTCATCCAAATTATTGACGTACAGGTGAAAGGGAGCAGTCACAACTCCAACCCCTGCAGAACACCGCTACCCGCCGGCTGCCAATCAGAAAAGATCTCTTTTATTTCTTCTCTTAACCTCCTGTAACACCGTGGGCTCTTAACTTGTTAAGCAGCCACATGTGTGGCACCTTGTCAAAGGGTTTCTGAAAATCCAAATACACAACATCCACTGGCTCGCCATTGTCTATCCTGCCTGTTATTTCCTCAAAGAATTACAACAGATTTGTCAGGCAAGCTTTCCCCATGTTGACTAGCTTGTCACGTGCTTCCAAGTACCACAAAACCTCATCCTTAACGGACTCCAACATCTTTCTAGCCAATTAAGTTAAGCTAACTGGCCTATTATTTCTTTCCTTTGCCCCTTAATTTTTAAATATTTCCTTCTTAAAGAGTGGAGTGCAATTTTCCAAACCACCTGAACCATTCGGAATCAAGTGATGCTTGAAAAATCACTACTACTGCCTATATAATCTTGTCACTATCTCGTCAGCTATCTCTTTTAGAACCCTAGGGTGTAGTCCATCTGGTCCAGGTGACTTAGCTATCTTCAGAATTTTCAGTTTCCCAAGCACCTTCTCTTTAGTAAAAGCAACTGCACTCACAATTCTTATATTCTGTTCGTGTTTTTCACAGTAAAGACTGACACAAAGTATTTATCAAGTTTGTCCGCCATTTCTTTGCCCTTATTACTACAGCATCGTTTTCTAGTGGTGCAATATCCACTCTTGCCTCTCTTTTACTCTTTATGTATCTGATCTAAAAAAAGTGCATTATATCTTATTTGATATTATTGAATAGCTTGCCTTCATATTTCATCTTTTCTCCTTATGAAATTTTTAGTTGCCTTTTAAAAGCTTCCCAATCCTCTACTTTCCCACTAATTGTTGCTATATTATATGCGCTCTCTTTCGCTTTTATGTTGTTTTTGACTTGTCAGCCATGGTTACCTCATCTTCCCTTTGGAGTACTTCATCTTTGGGATATATCTCGGCTACATCTTCCGAAATGCCCCCAGAAACTCCAGCCAGTGCTGTTCTGCCATCATCCCTGCTAGTTTCCCCTTCAAACCAGCTGCTCTATCATGCCTCTGTATGTCTCTTTCCTCCCCTGTGTTACTGATATCTCATTTTAGCTTCTCGTTCTCAAACTGCAGGGTGAATTCTATCATATGTCACCGCCTGCTAAGGGTTCCTTTACCTTAAGCTACCTAATCAAATCTGGGTCATTATGTAGCACCCAATCCAAAATTTCCATTCCCCTAATGGGCTTAACCACAAGCTACTCTTAAAAAGCTGTCTTGTAGGCATTCTACAAATTTCCTCTCTTGGAATCCAGCACCAATCTGACTTCCCCAATTTACCTGCATATTGAAATCCGCCATGACTATTGTAACATTGACAATTTTACATGCACTTTCTATTTCCTATTGTAATTTGTAGCCCATGTTCTGGCTACTGTTTAAAGGCCTGCATGCTTGTCCTAGCAGGGTCTTTTTACCCTTGCAGTTTCTTAACTCTACCCACAAGGATGTTACAATATGACCTTTTTCTAAGGATTTGATTATTTTTTTTACCAAGAGATGCACCCCACCCCTCAGCCTGCCTTTCAATACAATCTGTAACCTTAGATGTTAGGCTCCCAATTATGATCTTCTCTCAGCCACGACTCAGTGATACCCACAATGTCATACCTGCCAATTTGTAACTGCGCTACAGAATCATCTGCCGTATTCCATATACTGTGTGCATTCAAATACAACACCTTCAGTCCTGTATTTATCACCCTTTTTGAGTTTGGCCCTCTGTTACACTTTACCTCATCCTACTGACTGCATTTTGTCCAATCATCTGCCCGTCTTTCCACACAGTTTCACTACACGCTGCATCTAGTTGTATACCTACTGCCCCATCCTCAGCCCTACCACTTTGGTTCTTAACCCCTGCCAAATTAGTTTAAACCCTCCCCATCAGCTCTAGCAAGATTATTGGTCCTCATCAGGTTAAGGTGTAACCTGTCCTTTTTGTACAAATCACACCTTTCTGCTGAAAAGATCCCAATGATCCTGAAGTCTGATACCTTGCCCCCTGCACCAGCTCTTCAGCCACACATTCATCCTATTCTTACCCTCAGTGGTGTGTGGCACAGGCAGCAATCTAGAGATTACTGCCCTAGAGTCCTGCTTCTCAGCTTTCTACCCAACTCCCTGAATTTTCTTTTTAGGACCTTCTCCCTTTTCCTACCCGTGTCATTGGCATAATATGTACCGTGACTTCCAGCTTTCACTGTCTCCCTTTAGAATGCCGTGGACCCAATCTGAGACATCCCTGACCCTGGCACCTGGGAGGCAACATCCCATCTGAATGTCTGTCTCGAATCCACAGAATCTGCTGTTTGCTCCTCTAATTATGGAATCGCTTATCACTGCTGCACTCCTCTCCCCTTCTGTTCTGAGCCACAGAGCCGCATGCAGTGCGCGGTCACATTTCATATTTCACTGTATGTTTTGATGTGCACGTGACAGATAATGCAAACCTTGATCTTAAAAGCTAAAGGCTTTGGCTTTTGTTGACTTTATCTCTGTCAGCATCTCATTTTAAACAGGCAGGGATAAGTCATGATTAAGAACAATAATGTTTACGAGATTATATTCTTTTCTCACACCCCTGTCTGCCCACGAACTGTGTTTTTAGAACGTTGATGTCCCACCGTAGTTTCAGATGAATTAGAAGGCTACTCAGCCCATGTGCTAGCTCTAATGAGGGCAATCCTATCAGTCCCATTTCTCATTTTTTCTCTCTCTCTTAAACTTGTAAGCGATGGTGAAAAAAACTATCGACCAGCAAATTACTTTTCCTTGGGTGCAGTTCTGATTCTGTTTTGAAACCCGTGCTTGGTTCTGTGTTTACAACCCTTGCAGTCTCAACACAATTGTTTCTGAAATGGGTAAATATTTTCCTCATGATTCCCCCATTGTATACTT
The DNA here is from genome assembly GCF_030144855.1 of Hypanus sabinus. NCBI lineage: Eukaryota > Metazoa > Chordata > Chondrichthyes > Myliobatiformes > Dasyatidae > Hypanus > Hypanus sabinus. The sequence continues at coordinate 153,412,215 of NC_082714.1, forward strand.
TGCTGAAAATGTTGTCCTTGGTTCTTGAACCATTGGATGGCAGTCAAGTGAATGGACAACGAGGGACAGTGAATCCTGAAGATGGCAGTAATGCAACAGTGTGGATGCCAACTGCCGTAAAAACTCAAGGAAGACGAAGAAGAACCATTGGATCCTGGGAGCACTTCCATCCATCCATCTGAACTAGTCATGATTTCTTTGGTTGAAGGACAACATCTAACCTTGTCGATGGAAATGAATTAAGATTTGACTATGGGATTTTGAGTACATGTGGTTTAGGAGAAAGAGACCCTGTGCTTACCCTCAGGCCAATTTGATGAATTGGATTTCTGGCGATATTGTGGTGAAGAAAGCTTTTGGCACACTGGCCTTTGTCAGTTTGGGCAATAAGAATTGAACTTGGGAGGTCGCAGTGCTTGTACAAGGTTTTGGCGAGGCCGCTGTTGGGGTATTGTGTTTGGTCTTGGTCACCCTCTTATAGGAAAGATGTTACTGAACTGGAAAGAGTGCAGAAAAATTAAGAAAGATGTTGCCAGGATTTGAGGGATTGAATTGTACTATTGAGTTATTATATAGGGCAGTGGTCCCCAACCACCAGGCCGTGGACTGGTACTGGGCTGCAAAGCATGTGCTACCGGGCCACGAGGAAACAATATGATTTGGCGGTATGAAGCAATATGAGTCAACTTTGATACGATATCAAATCATATCGTTTCCTTGCGGCCCAGTAGCACATGCTTTGTGGCCCAGTACCGGTCCGTGGCCCGGTGGTTGGGGACCACTGATACAGGGGCTCCCAACCTTTTTTTTACAAACATGGTGTTATCTATGTCACCTGCCAGGTACAATTATAACTTTTAAAAGACATTTGGATAAGTTGATTGGAAAGTTTCGGAGGGTTCTGGACCAATTGCTGACCAGCTTGGATGGGGCATCTTGGTTAGTACAGCTCTATAAGCTGTCTCTTTTGGAATGTTCATAAGGTTCAGGAGCAAAATTAGGCCATTTGGCCCATCGAGTCTGCTCCGCTATTTCAACATGGCTGATAAAATTCCCTCTCAGCCTCAATCTCCTGACTTCTCCCTGTATCCCTTCATGCCCTGACTAATCAAGAATCTATCAACCTCTGCCTTAAATATACCCAGTGACTTGGCCTCTACAGCCCCCCATGGCAATGGATTCCACAGATTCACCCCTCTCTGGCTGAAGAAATTCCTCCTCATCTCCATTCTAAAAGGACACCACTCTATTCTGAGGCTGTGTCCTCTGGTCTTCGACTCCCCCACCCTAGGAAGGACATAAGGAGGATTTTTCTACCTTTTGAGATTAATCAGACGAATATGTGTGATTCATGTCACACTGACAAAAGCTAGACCAGGTCAATTCAGCAGATCTCACCTGAAGGATCGTGTCGAATTAGTTGGATTCATTATAACAGCTCCATAATCACATTTAGGGCTGCTCATCTTGAAGTTATTAATCTCGTCACCAATCCTCCAGGGTTGGTTATTTTATTTTTATTCAGTCTTTTTTCTGCCTCATAGCCAGGAGCATTAAAGTTGAAGTGCAGATTCAGTGTAGTCTCATTGACCACTGGAGTAGGCAGGAAAGGATGCATGCTCTTCTCAATGTTTCAGGTGCTTCTGTTCTGATAGAACATTTTGATAGAACATTGATTAGTACAGCACAGTACAGGTCCTTGGACCCATAATGTTGTGCCGACCTTTTAACTTACTCTAAAATCAATCTAATCTTTCTGTCCCACATAACCTTCCATTTTTCTTTATCCATGTGCTTATCTAAGAGCTTATTAAATGCCCCAAATGTATCTGCCTCTACTGCTTGCAGGGCATTCCATGTTGATAGAACTCCCTGTTTATAGAACTTAACCTCTGACATCCCTCTTGTATGTTCCTCCAATTGCCATAATATTATGCCCTCTTGTTTTAGCCATTTCTGCCCTGGGAAAAAGTCTGGTTGTCAACTCTGTCTATACCCCTTATCATCTTGTACACGTCTATCAAGCCATCACTTATCCGCCTTCACTTCTAAGAGAAAACCCCTAGCTTGCTCAGCCCATCCACATAAGATGTGCTTTCTAAATTCAGGAAGTATCCTCTCCACCCTCCCTAAAGCTCCCAGGTCCTTCCTATAATGAGTGGGCCAGAACTGAATACAGTATTCTAAGTGTGGTCTAACCAGGGCGATAAAGAGCTGCAATATTACCTCACACTTGAACTTGGTCCCTTAACTAATGAAAGCCAACACACCGTGCACCTTCTTAACAACCCTATCAACTTGTGCGGCAACTTTGAGGGATCTATGATCCGGAGGAGGCAAAGAAACAAGTTACTTCTCCTGAAACCGTCCACTGCTGTTGCAGATTAAAAGATTTGTCGGTGAATTGAAAACCTGTTGTCACCAGTGAGGCTGGCCAGTTGGTTCTCTCTGGTACAATTGCTTTTGTCTGAGGCATCACTTCAGAAAAGAGAGGGCAGTCAAACAAACAGCGTTTAAGACGTGCCTGGGTAAGCACCTAAAATACAGGATATGAGCCAAGTGCTGAAAGGTGAGATTAATACAGATGGGTACTCATTGGTTGGCACTGATGGCCTGTTTCTATGTGATTCAGTGAGATTAAAGTTTAAAGTACATTTATTATCAAAGTATGTATACTATATACAACCTTGCGATTTGTCACAAAACAAAGAAACCCAATAGAACCCATTAAAAGAAGACAAACACCCTATGTGCAAAAAAAGGAACAAATCACACAAACAATAAAAAGTTAATAACATTCAGAACTAAAGTCCATAAAAGTAAGTTGACAGCCATGAAGCCAGTCATCACTGCAGCCAATCCAAGAGCTCGTTAGTTGCAGGCCACAGCCTCTGTTCGGTGCAGAGATGAGTAAACCTTGCCAAGCAACAAGGTGAACACAGGCCTGTCCCTCGCCTCCAGCCCTCAATCCGAAGGTAGAGCGTTCCTATGAAACCGTTTGTAAACCGAAATGTCGTAAATCAAAGAAGCAATTGCCGTTAATTTATATGGTAAAAATTTTTGAGCGTTTCCAGACCCAAAAAATAACTTACCAAATCAAACCAAGTAACACATAAAACCTAAAATAACATGAACATATAGTAAAATAGGAATGATATGATAAATATATACCCTATATAAAGTAGAAATATTGTATGTATGGTGTAGTTTCACTTATCAAACTCAGGAGGGCAGCGAGCCAAAATTGATTTGGAGAAGAAAAATCGGCACGTACACGCATGTGCACGTACATGGATACGTACGCACGTACACGCATGTGCAAACAACTACCTGCGCAAGGCTTCACGGTCATTGTAGTCTTCTTCGGGGTAAACACAAGTATAAAGCGGGCTTTTTTCGTAAAAGTGAAAATCCTCTTTGGTTAGCGAAAACGGGTACTAATGTAGGCCTTTTGTAACAGCGAGCTGTCGTAAAGCGAATGTTCGAAAAACGGGAGTCACCTGATATACCAACCTTCTCAATCTGGCCCAAAGCTAAAATCGGCCAAGCCTCAGCTTGTTCCTCACTCTCAGAACTGAACACTGCTGTTTTCACGTGCTCTTGGACCTGGGCCCCTCTGCCTCTAGTCAAACAATACATACTGTGCCAGTCACAGTCATCTTCCATTCATGTGGCAAAAATGTCAGGTCATATAGGCAGTTCAAAAGCACAACTTCAAAATGGAAGTTGTAGGCTATAGATAGTGATAGTTTCCTGGAAAAAATGTGAGTAATAAATGAATAGTTAGTAGTTTTGTTTGTTTCCAGCAAGGCATCGCTGTGCTTGGAGCACCATCTTAAACCGGATATAGAACAAGCATTATTGGTTTGCTCAAATTATTCACTCAATTTGTCTTTTTTTGCACATTAGTTGTCTGCCAGTCTTTGTTTAGGTATAGTTTTTAATAAATAATTTTTTTTATATATTCCTAAAAATGTCTACAAGGAAATGAAACTCAAGGTAGTTTATGGTAACGTGTACTTATAAATTTTACTAAATAAATTTTATTTAGCGTTTGACAATAGTTGTGTATCTTGCTTTTACTTTGGAGCAAGTGGAGGCCTTTTTGAACCACTGACATTATTGATACCATTTGCTTCCCAGAGGAAGTGCTCTACATCTCTTTCATGACACAAAATAAAGGCCCAATGTGTCTGTAAAATGCAGAAGCCCTATAAAAGGCTCCATCCAGTGTAGTAGACAATCACAGTACATCATGGGCTGATGACAGAGCAAGCCTCTACCCTTGCGAGTAGGGTTGACACAGAGCACGGGCAAGAATAACCACCCAGAACCCTACTTTTACCGGACTACGTGAGTGATGGACTTTGCTAAACAAAGGCGGGTGTCATTGGATGTGTGCCTCTGTTGGGGGCAGTCCAAAGATGGGACAAATTTGCTAGTCTGGGAAAATGATAGATTTCTAAATCTAGCCTACAGCCAAGGTTAAGAAAGATAGAGAAAGCAGAAATCATAACGTTTATCATATTTTCTTCCAACATGGAAGGAGGTCATTGGACGTACTGAGTATCTGCCTGCACTTGGACCAATTCCATTTTCTCCTGATCTTATAAGGTAATTTCTTCTGTGTCCATCAACTCTGCCAACTTCTACCATTCACCTTGCATATAGGTGCAATGTGCTGTGGCCAGTAAGCTTACAGACCTGTATGTTTTTGAGATGGGAGAAGAAACCAAGTACCTTCAATAATTCTGTGAAGTCGCAAGTGAAATGTCTCAACTCCACGATGGCCATACTGGAGGTGAGGATCGACCGTGGGCCCGCGGCCAGTGAGGTTCGTGTGGATAGAGTTGGGAGGAAGCCAGAATAAGAAAGTGCAGCGAGGGAGAGGAGTGCAGGCTGGCAGGTGATAGGCAAACACCTATTGGAACTGTGGTAACACCATCACTAAGTTATACCCATAACCTCTTGCATCTCATGTTTCAATATTTATTGCTTACTTATTTACTCTTACTGTTTTGTTTTTTTTTGTATCTGCACAGTTTGTTGTCATTTGCACATTGATGATCTGTCTTGTGTGTGGTTTTTCATTGATTCTGTTGTGCTTCTTTATATTTCCTGTGAATGCCCACGAGGAAATGTGTCTCAGGGTTGTAGGTGGTGACATATATGTACTTTGATAATAAATTTACTGTCAACTATGAAACTAGGTGAGGAGGATGGTGGGTGGGTGGGGGAGGATGTTGAAATAGGAAGCTGGGGGGGGGGGGAGTGACTGATGAAAGAGATGATGAAGAATCTCAGCCCCAAAGCATTGACTCTTTATTCCCCGGCAAAGATGCTGCTTGATGTGCTGAGTTCTTTTTGTGTGTATTGCTGTTAAACCAGGGATTTCCGACCTTTTTTATGCCATGGCCCCCTGCCTTTACCTGAGGGGTCCTTGGAGCCCGGGTTGGGAATCGCTGTATTAAACACTTGAGTTGCCTAAATGATAGAACGTGGAGTGTTTCAGTGGGATCCGCACACTGCCAGGAGAACCGAGGCCCAGGCGTTGACTGTTTACTCTTTTCCATAGGTGCTGCCTGGCCTGCTGAGTTCCTCCAGCATTTTGTGTGTGTTGCTAAGTGGAGGAGGTTTACTTCAGGCATGTGATGTAGCTAATTCTCATAATGTGGATGACTTTGCTATGATGACAAAGCAATGGTAATGGCCTCCAGAGAGATCTGATCAGGAATCATGGCGAAGCAAGAGCGTGGTTGGAAGAGGTTGATAGACTCGTGGGGAGACGGGGTGTACCTCAGCGCAGAAGAGTGCAAAAAAAATGCATGAGAAACACCTAGAGTCGAAGGAAAAAGGTTGTAACCAAATAGAACTTAAATGTGAAATAAAGGCTGAAAAAAATCTATAACCTTCAGGTTTTAAAGTGACTTTATTGAGAAATGACTTTGGTTAGGTCATAGTTGGCACAGGCTGTGTGCTTGTTATAGCTACATTTAATCTTGCGGCAATCCATATTTTCTCCTGGCTGAGACCCTTCCATCTTCTCCTTAAGCCCAGCTCAGTGGAACTGCAGGTATCAATAAGATTGAAAGAGTGCAGAGAAAATTTATAAGCATGTTGCTGCAGCTCGAGGACCTGAGTTATGGGGAAAGAAGGTCGAATAGGTTAGGCCTTTATTCTCTGGAGCGTAGGAGAATGAAGAGAGATTTGATAGAGGTATGCAGATATTATGAGGGATATAGATATGGTAAGTTCAAACAGGCTTTTTCCATTGAGGTTGGGTGAGACCAGAACTGGAAGTCATAGGTTAATGGTGAAAGGTGAAAAGTTTAAGGGAAACATGAGGGGAAGCCTCTTCACTCAGAGGGGGGTGTGAATGTGGAATTAGCTGTCAGCGCAAATGATGAGTATGGGTTCAAGTTCAACAGCTAAGAAGATTTTGGATAGGTACTTGGAAGGAGGGGTATGGAGGTCTGTAATCTGGGTCGAAGGGATGAGGCAGTTCATTATGGACTAGGTGGGATGAAGGGACCTGCCTGTTGTACTGCTCTATGACTCTGCTCTGCTCGCTACCCCTTCAACCTGAACAAAGATGGCGAGTTGTCCTCCAGCAGTGTCTCACCTTGCCTGCCAAACTTCTTACCCCTGTAATATCTTTTCTGCATGAGATCGGTTGTGGGGTGCTCAGATCAGTTTTCAGAGGCATACGGGATACATTCATATCTTGTCTTTTATTTTGTGTTTCGCCAAGATAAATGGGTTTATTATTCTCACTTGTACTGAGGCGCAATGAAAAATGTAGTTTTGTGTGCTCTTCACACAGATCATTTAATCACATCTGCAGGCAGATAATAGGTGTAAGACCATGAAGAGGGCAAGAGTCCATCTTATTGTACAAGAGCTCCGTCCAATATTCTTATTACAGAGGGATAGAAGCTCTGCTTGAGCCTAGTGTTAGGTACTTCAGGATTTTTGAGTCTTCTGCACGATGGGAGGGGGAAGAAGAGAAAACATCCAGGGTGAGTGGAGCCCACAGTTTTGTTGGCTGCTTTACTGAGCAGTAGGTTGTGGAGGTTTGCTCATTCACTCTATCGAGACTGGAAAGGCGTAACGGGTCAGGTGGCTCCCTCCTGTGCTTTTGTAGCAAGAAGACTTTCTTCACCAGAACTGTTCGGGCTCCAGTGTCATTGATCCCTGACCACATCCTGGGGCTCAGCTGGGGTGTGGAAGTATGATAAACTGAGCTGTGCATCTGATGTCAGTGTAGCTGTTTCCATCTTCCGTAAAGAATATTGCCCCCCTTTTTTTTACTGAACCGCATTGCTCATTTCTTCCTTTACCCTCTTCTTCCACTTGTTAACACACAAGATTCTGCAGATGCTAGAATCCGGAGCAAGACGTGCACAATTCTGGAGGAACTCAGCAGGTCAGGCAGCATCTATGGAAATGAATGAAAGGTTGACCTTCTCCACACCAGCCTATTACCTCTCCCAGGTGCCCTTCCTTTCTCCCATGATCCACTCTCCTATCAGACTCCTTCTCCTTCCCCTTTCCTTTTCCACCTCTCATCTCCTGCTTCTTACCATCCACCTGTCCCCCACCCATCTGGCTTCAGACGTCTCCTTCTAGCTTATACTTCTTCCCATCCCCCACCTTCTTATTCTGGCTTCTTCCCCCTTCCTTTCTAGCCCTGGCGAAGGGTTTCGGCCTGAAACATACACTCATTATTCCTCTCCATAGATGCTGCCTAAGCTGCCGACATCCTCCACCATTTTGTGTGTGATCTTCCATTTGTTGTCAGCTTGTGTGCAAATTATCGGCTCGTGTTTGGTATTTGTTTCTCCTTAACTGCAGTCACTGTGTCTCTCAGCATCCATCATTAGAGATCGGCACCACCCAAGTCATGCTCTTCTCGCTGCTGCCATCAGGTAGAAGGAACAAGAGCCTCATGACTCGCACCACCAGGTTCAAGAACAGTTATTACCCCTCAACTATCAGACCCTTGAATAAAAATGGAAAGCTACACTCACTTGCCCCGTCATTGAAATGTTCCTACAGTCACTTTAAGGACTTTTTCTCTTATTATCTCATGCTCTTATTGTTTATTGCTATTCATTTATATTTGCATTTGCACAGTTTGTTGTCTTCTGCACTCTGGTTGATCTTTCATTGATCTTGTTGTAGTTACTATTCTATCGATTTGCTGAGTTTGCCTGCAGGAAAATGAATCTCATCGTTGTGTTTGCTAACGTACATGGTAGTCTGATAATAAGATTCACTTCTGGTCTTGTTCATTGCATCCAGTGCTCTCAGTGTGTCCTGCTCTACATCGTTAATACCAGGAGCAGACTGGGTGCCCGCTTTGCCAACTTCCTGTGCCCTGTCCTCCGTGGACATCTGGTGCTCCTGGTTGCTGGCCATTTTAATTCTCCTTCCCATTCCCACCATCGCTATGTCGGTCCTCAGCCTATCACTGTCGGGGTGAGATTAAATACAAGCTTGGTCAGGGGGTCCCTGGCATAAAAAAAGTCCCTGACTTAGAGGAACAGTGAGATCAAGTGTGTAGATAAGGAGCACAGTAAACTGAGACAATACAAGGCCAGGACCAGCAGTGACACTGTAAGTAGCAGCTAGCATAACGTTTTGTCGTACAGGTGACCCGGTTCGATTCCCTGTAAGGAGTTTGTATCTTCTTACTGTTACGTACCCCGTAACTGGGTGTCTTACCAGCAAAGACAGAAGTGTCCATTGGAGTCTGGTACTATTTTCAAAACAGTGTTTATTAGTAAAATATACGAATCAATATCAACAATGCAAATATACAGATGATACATGTCGAGTTGTTGTGGCCATTCAGGTATGACCCCTCTGTCCTTTAACTCTAGACCTTTCTTCTATGGTGGACTTGTCACCCAGGCAAGGGTGGACACACACACAAGCCCCCACTGGCCTCGCTGTAAACACTGTGAGTTAAAATTGACTGATCCTTCGTTCGGTCTCCGATGCCCCACACTTTTCTCGTGGGTTCCAACACTTAAGTAGTGCTCACCAGTGTGTCTCTTGGTGCGTCTGAGGGGTGTTTCCCCAGACCTCGCTTTTATCCCCACTCACGGGGTCTCAGGTGTCAATCAGTTTTGAATGGCTTAGTCCATCAAACCAGCCCACTCTGGCTGTCCACTGAGGAATTTTAATGAACAGAATGGTACCAAGTAAACAGTCCTCTCCGGAGCCGTGAGTCTTACAGGAGTCATAATATGGTCTCTCTCCCCCGGTGTTGTCTCGCCCTTGTCTGAAGCAAATGTTCCAGTCCCAATATGTTTTTGTTCCATCTCTTTCTCTCTCATTAGCAGCCTGGCAACAGTAACGGTTTGTAATTCTCCCGGGGAGGGGGACATGGGCAGCCCTGTACCCTTCTGCCCATCAGAGTTTTTCATCTTTCGTAACATTACCATGTCCACGTGGGTTTCCTCCAGGTGCTCCGGTTTCCTCCCATAGTCCAAAGACCTACCAGTTGGTAGGTTAATTGGCCATTGTAAATTGCCCCGTGATTAGGCGAGGATTAAACCGGGGGATTGCTGGGTGGTGCGGTGTGTAGGGCCGGAAGGACCTTTTTCACGTTGTATCTCAATAAATAAAATAAAAACATAGTATATGACCAGGGAGATGAAGAATGGTGGAAAAACAACAAGGTTGGAGGTCCACACAAAATGCTGGAGCAACTCAATTGTTCAGACAGCATCAGTGGAGGGAAATGGACAGTCAATGTTTCTGTCTCGAACTGGACTGAAAGATAAAGGGATGGTAGCCAACAGAAAAGGGTGAACTGCAAGAACTGGCTGGTGATTGGTGGATCCAGGTGAGGAGGAGTGACAGGTAGATGGGAGCAGGAAAACAGATGGAAATTAGCAGGTGATAGTGTAAGTGACAAAGGTGTGACTATCATGAAAACTGATGGGAGAGGATAACATCAAATGAGAGAGATGGAGAGAGCAGATGGGAACTGTGTGGAGGGGTATCAATGGGAGGGACATGTGATAGACAGGCAGATGGTGTGGGTGGAGGAGCTGGGGTGGATGTAGGAAGAACTGGGAAGGTCAGGAGGAGAGAACAAAGGGTTAGGATCCATAAGAGCATAAGATATAGGAGCTGAATTAGGCCATTTGGCCCATTGGCTCTGCCATTTGATCATGGCTGATTTTTTTTCCATTCCCCTGCCTCTTCCCTATAACCTGTGACACCCTTACTAATCAAGAACCTATCAACTTCTGTTTTAAGTATACCCAATGACTTGCCCTCACAGCCATCTGTGGCAGTGAATTACCAACCTCTGGTAAAAGGAATTCCTCCCCACCTCTGTCCAAGTGGAACCTCTTTCTATTGTGAGGTTAGGATCCTTTGGTCCTTGACTGTTGGAAACGTCCTCTCCACATCCACTGCATCTAGGCCTTTCAATATTTGACAGCCTCAGAATCGATGCAGAATGGCCTAATTCTGCTCCTGTGCCTCATGGTATCAAAACATATAATTGCTTTACTCGTCTGGTCAAAGTCACATCCTGTCTGGAATACATTGGCACTGGCTGGACCAGACGGTGATAGAACATGTAGGCGATACTGGTCAGCCAGTTGTAAGCTGTGTGAGCGAAACGTGAGATGTTCTTACCGTTTGCTTTTGGCCCCTTTATATCAATGAGGAAGACTGAGTATAGACAGGATGGTGTGGGACTGGGAAGAAGAATGAGTGAAGTGGAACTGGAAGCTTGAGGTGGTTATTGAGGATGATGTACGTGCGTTCAGCAAGGTGGGCACCAGAGCCCTTTCACTGGAGAGGAGTCCACATCATGGTGTCCAGAGCAAATCGGAAGAGGTGTAGGAGAATCCTGCCTCACTCGGAATGGCATTTGTCTTCAGTCTGCACTTCTTACACAGTCTGGGGGTGGAGGGGGGAATGTGACTCCAGTCCCAGCAACGTGATGGTCTGATCATTCAGTCGTTATGTGCTGCGTCGTATGATTCCAGTCACATTTCGCTCTCAACTGGTCTCAGAAGTGGAAGAGCGGCCAACTGAGCTGAGTTGTTGCTTACGGAGGGACAGGGGATCCAGTGGTCTCACCAGCAATGCCCAGGCCATCGGGATGCCTGAGGGGATAGAGACAGCCTGACAGAACTTACTCAAAGTAATCAGTAACAGAGATTATCTCAGTGATGATTCACAGCTGCAGACAGAGGAATAAAAGTAGTTAAAGGAAAGCAAATTAAACTCAAAATCTCTATTTCCGGGAAACAGCTTTCTCTTTTGGGTTGCAGTGTCTGCAGAAGTGCCGTGGCATCAGTGCACACTCCCGACAGACAGGCCATGAACGGATGGAAGCCTCTGACCCAGTGTCACCTCTTAGTCAGCCTGCCAGTACAAGTCAAAGTATGTATACAACCCATCATCGTATACCACCTTCAGACTCATTTTCTTGCAGGCATTTACAGTAGAACAAAGAAGTACAATAGACTAAATGAAAAACTATACACCAAGACTTACAAACAATCAATCTGCAAAAAGGAGATGGGGAGGAGAGGGAGAGAGCAAAGGAGTGAATACACACAAGAAACAGAAGAGGTCTGATTCGCCCACTGCCTGAATAATCTCAACCTAACCCTAATGTGCAGCCACTACACTACCCTATCCACCAGAGTTGAGGCGAGTGAAGTAAACACACCCAAAGACAAGTCAGTTACACACATCCATAATAAGTACTAAATAGCACTTATCTGCCTCCATTTATTTAAATGTTTATTGGGTGACATAATCAGGTGGTAGGAAGCTGGTAGAAAACAAGCTGAATCTATCCACACAGGAGATGCTGAATCAGATTCCCAATAATGACTCGACTGATTGGAATTCAGTTCCCTTGATGTGCTCAAGCCCAAATATGCCATCACACAACTGCATCAAATGTATGCATTCCCAACCCACACTTGCCTTTCATTGAAACTACTTGTCAAACTTCTGACACGTCCGTACTCGAATTCTTGCATGAGCTGCTGACTGGCACCCACCCATCGTACATCTCAACTCCTCAAAAACAATGACACACCTCAACTCACCGTACCTCACCCACCCACCTCAGCCCGCTGGCTGTTCAAAACGCACCCCTTTGCCTCTATTTTGATGATCTTATCTACTCAGATATTTCCAAGTTTGCTGCTCTTTACAAACGCAAGAGATTCTGCAGAGGCTGGAAATCCTGAGTAATGCACACAAAATGATGGAGCAACTCAGCAGACCAGGCAGCGTCTATGGAGAGAGATTAACAGTCAATGTTTCGGGCCAAGAGGCTTCATCAGGACAGGAAAAGAAGGGGTAAGAAGCCACAATGAGGTGGTGGGGGTGAAAGGAGACTAACCTGGCAGCTAATAGGTGAAACGAGGTGAGGGGAAAGGTGAATGCCCCCTCCAGCTTGCCAGCCTCTTTCCAAGAGTGAACTGAGCTTTTCAGGATCAGAATCAGAATCCTTTGTTATCGCCAAGTATGAGGACACATACAGGGAATTTGATGCCAGTTTTCCTGAGCTCTCTCTGTATAGAATTAAAAGCAAACAAAAACAATAGTGTAAATAATCATACACTATATACCATGAGGTCCACCTCATTGAATGTACAGGTGGACTTGATTTATAATAGACTAAAATGCAGGTGTTCATAAGACTGATGGCATACGGAAAGAAACTGTCCTTGTACCTATTTGTCCTGGCTTACACTGATCTAAAGCGCCTACCAGAAGGAAGGACTTGGAACAGGTGATGTCCAGGGTGTGATGAGTCTACAATAATGCTGCTTGCTCGCTTCCTGACTAGATGCATATAAGTCCTGGACCGAGGGCAGCTTCACACCAATAATCCTTTCCGCAGCCCTGACGGTTCTTTGGAGTCTATTCTCGTCTTGTTTTGGTAGCTGATCCAAACCAGACAGTCATGGACGAACAGAGAACAGACTGGATTATTCTTGAATTGAATTGAGTCAGCAGCTCCTGAGGCAGGTTGTACTTCCTGAGTTGACGTAGGAGATACAACCTCTGCTGAGACTTTTGGATAAGAGATAAGAGCCTTTCTGTTTCAAAATCAGAATCAGGTTTATTATCACTGTCGTGAAATTTGTTGTTTTGTGACAGCAGTACAAGCGCAAGAAATGGGGGAAAAAATACTATAAGTTACAACAAATGCAATTATTACAACCATCAGGCTCCTGAACCAAGATGGATAACTTCTTCTCTGAACTGATTCCACAACCTACACACTCACTTTCAAGGACTCTTACTGTACAGTATTAAGTTTTGATCTGTACTATTTGTCTTCATTTGTACACTGGCTGTCAGTCTTGTTTATGTATAGTTTTTCATAATTCCTATTTATTTTACTGTAAATGCCTGCAAGAAAATGAATCTCAAGTTAGTATATGGTAACATTTACGCACTTCAGTTAAAAAAAAAAAATAACGTGAAAGAGGAATAGTGAAGTAGTATTTCATGGGTTCATGGATCATTCTGTAATCTGGCAGCAAAGGGGATGAAATTGTTCCTAAAACATTGACAGTGTTGGTGTTTGCTGTTCTGCATCAACTGAGCCACTGACTGAAACCATCCAAACCTGTTTCTAAAAGGACAGCAACATAAGGATATTTAACATTCATGAGGAAATCTGCAGATGCTGGAAATTCAAGCAGCACGCACAAAATGCTGGTGGAACACAGCAGGCCAGGCAGCATCGATAGGGAGAAGCACTGTTGACGTTTCAGGCCGAGACCCTTCATCAGGACGAGTCTTTAACATTAACAGGAATTTAACATTCGTTGGACACGCACAAAATGCTGGAGGAACTGAGCAGGCCAGGCAGCATCTGTTTTCTCTTGTTTATGATTTAACATTCGTTCTTTTGTTTGCTATATTCTTGGCACATTTTCCTACGGAAGTGGTTTGCCATTACCTTCTTCTGGGCAGAGTCTTTATAAGACTGGTGATTCCGGCCATTAGTAATATTCTTCAGAGATTGTCTGCCTGACATCAGTGATTACGTAACCTCAAGGGAAAACCTAGCTTGACAAATCTGTTGGAATTCTTTGAAGAAATAAAAGGCAGGATAGGCAAAGGAGAATTGGTTGATGTTGTGTACTTGTATGTCTGGCTGGCTGCTGGTGACTAGTCATGTTCTGCAATGGTCTCTGAGTTGGGACTGATTTTTTTTACATTATATGTCATTGATTTGGAAGATAGAATTGATGGCTTTTTTGCAAAGTTTGCAGATAATATGTGGATAGGTGGAGGGGCAGGTAGTTTTGAGGATGAGGTTGTAGAAGGATTTAGACAGATTAGGAGGATGGGCAAAGAAATGGCAGATGGAATAGTGTCGGGAAGTGTATGATCATGCACTTTGGTAGAAGAAATGAAAGGATTAACTATTTCCTAAATGGAGAGAAAATACAAAAAACTGAGACGCAAAGGGACTTGGAAGTCCTTGTGCAGGATTCCCTAAAGGTTAATTTGCAGATTGAGTCAGTGGTGAGGAAGGCAAATACAATGTTAGCATTCATTTCAAGAGGACTAGATTATAAAATCAAGGATGTAATGTTGGAATTTAGAAGAATCAGGGGTGAACTCTTTGAAACCTATCGAATGGTGAGATACCTCCATTTTCCCATTATCCATGGAGTTTACGTCAGTTTTGTGTCCACTATAGCCTACATGTGTATCCAACCCTCTTGCTGTATTAACCTGGTGATCTAAATGTACATGCTTCCTGTTTGAGTGTCGAGATTAGTAGAGTTAATGATCATAAGCCATAGGAGCAACAGTAGGCCATTTGGTCCATCAAATCTGCTCTAACTTTGACAATATATATGTGTATGGTTGAATGACAATAAACTTGCACTTGAATAGTAGCTTCCTATTGCTAAGGAATATGAGTGAACCTAGAGTTGTTTTAATACCAGTGCATTAAAAAACACTTCAGGTATCAGTTGGTTCTTAATGTGACTGGCTTTGGTTCCGTTACACTAGTCGTGCTTAAAGACGCACCCAGGGGTTGCTAGCCTGGCGTCCACAGACCCCTTGCTTAATGGTATTGGCCCATGGCATAAAAAAAGGTTAGGAACCCTGGAAGCCCAGCATGAATGGCAAATGGAGTGTACACCCCCACCTACCTGTGGTCCCCACTCACTCTACTGTGAACTCGGAGCCTCTAAAACTACAGTGGAAGCAAATCAAAGTCAAGTTTATTGTCATACGCACAACTACTAGTAGGCAAAGCTGCAATTAAAAACTCACTCACAGTAGCATCACAGACGCATTTGTTCATTGAGATATAACACAGAAAAGGCCTTTCCAGCAATTCGAGCTGCTTAGCGAGCCCCCACTTTAATCCGAGCCTAATCACAGGACAATTTACAATGACCAATTAACATACCAACCAGTACATTTTTGGACTGTGGGAGAAAACCAGAGCTCCCAAATAAAACCCACACGGTCACAAGGCGAATGTAGAAACTCCTTACGGACAGTGGAGGGAATTGAACCCGGGTAGGGTAAAGGGTTGTGCTAACCACCACACTACTGTGCTACCCTAGCATTTTATGAATAGTGTTCACAAGAAAAATATAAATTAAATGCAATTGTTACAAGAAAAAGCACAATTGAAACAAAAAAAAAACATTCAATTTTAGCGCAAAATGATGAAAGTGTTACAAAGCTGTATTGATCAAGGCTTTGTTGGTGAGTTGAAGATCTGAATAGTTGAAGGAAAGCGGCTGTTCTTGAACCTGGTGGTGTGGGACTTGAGGCTCCTGTACCATCTGCCCAGTGGTAGTTGCGAGAAGATGGCATGGCCCAAATGGTGAGGGACTTTGATAATAGGGCAGCTTTCTGAAGGCAGCACCCCCTGTAGATGGTAGGCAGAGGTATTGGGCAAAATTCATTCCTGTATGCAGCTTTCAACATTCTTGTGCTTTTAAATCACTGTGCCAGACCATGATGCAACCAGTCAGGATATTTTTAGTAGGACACCTGTAGAAGTTTGTTACTGTCTAGTGACAGTCTAAGTACATGGATGGTAGGGGAATGAAAGGCGATGGTCCTGTCGATGGGAGAAGGCAGCTTAAATGATTTGGCATGGACTAGGTGGGCTGAAGGGCCTGTTTCTGTGCCGTACTTTTCTATGACAGGCAGAATCTCCATAACATCCTAAGGAAGTAGATGAAATTTAAAAAAAAGTATTTACACTCACCAGCCACTTTATCAGGGTACGCCTGTACACCTACTTGTTAATACAAATATCTAATTAGCCAATCACGTGGCAGCATGCAAACGTGGTCACAGCGTTCAGTTGTTCAGACCAGACATCAGACTAGAGTTTTTTTTAAAAATCTAAGTGACTTTAATTGCGGAATGATTGTTGGTACCAGACTAGTGGTGTCTCACAAACTGCTGGTCTCCAGGGATTTTCACACACCACAGTCTCCAGAGGTTACAGAGAATGGTGTGAAAAGCAGGTCACCCAGGGAGTGGTAGTTCTGTGAGCAGAGCCACTCTGCTCATGAGAGAGGTCAGATGAGAACGGTCAGACTGGTTCAAGCTGACGAGAAGGTGACATTAACTCAGATAGCCACCGGTCTGCAGAAGAGCATCTCTGAATCACAGACATGTTGAACCTTGAAGCAGATGGGCAGCAATGTTTTTGGAGAGCAGTGGTTTCCTCCATAGAGTCGTTCCATAAGCACAATCTTTAGTGTGTTTTTTTTATATAGTGGGTGCATGAACGGAGACTTTAGCAAGTTCTAGAAATTTCTGCAGGTCTTTTGCTGTTACCCTTGGGTTCTTTTTCAGCTCCTTCAGCATTGCACCCTTTGCTCTTGTTGTGATCTTGCAGGATGCCCATTCCGAGGGAGAGTAGCAACAGCACTGACTTACCTCCATTTGCAGATGATTTCTCTTACCTTGAATTGATGAACACTCAGGTCTTTGGAAATGCTTTTGTAGTCATTTCCAGCTTCATGCATCTCGACATTGCCTCTTCCAAGGTCCTCTGAAAGTTGTTTTGATTGTGGCATGGTGTACATAAACAGATCTTTCTTGAGAAGAGCAGGCTCTGTCAGTAACCTGACTTTGTGATTTTGTTTATATATAGAGCAGGGCACCTCTACAATCCACACCTCCAATCTCATCTCATTGATTGAAACACCTGATTGCAAATAGCTTTTGTAGAAGGCATTACCCCAGGGGTTCACATACTTTTTCCAACAGATACATGTAATATTGGATCATTTTTCTCAGTAAACAAATTAACAAGTATAATGTTTTTTGAGTTTATTTAATTGGGTTCTCTATCTAGTTTTGGGACTTGCATGAAGATCTGATCACATTCTAGGTCATATTTATGCAGAAATAGAGAAAATTCTACAGGGTTCACAAACTTTCTAGCACCACTGTATGTTCACAAATAATGTCAGGTTATTTTATTAAGCATTTGTTCAGTCTTTCCTTGCAAAGTATTGCATTCTTCTCCTCACTTCCTGTAGTAAGCAGGCCAAAGTTCTAATGTGCCAAGACTTTTCAGGGAAGGATGTGAAAAATATAAACACAAGAAATTCTGCAGATGCTGGAAGTTTGAAGCAGCACACAAAATGCTGGCGGAAATCAGCAGGTTAGGCCTATGGAGTTCCTCCTGCATTTAAGATGTGAAAAAGAAGCCGAGTCAGAATGTATGCTGAAGGCATTAGTCAAATTCTTGTCATCTTATTTTTAGAGGAGTCAGATGGTCAATCTCTACGGTTTATGCTGATAAAACAAAGTTAGCATCAAGTGGCTTTTGATTGTATCAGAAGGCCCCCGTGATTGCTTTAATTTGCATGTTACTGATCCAGTTTCTGTTAGTGCATTTGTGGCTGGAATCTTGTTACCAGGTCAAGGCATGCACCTAGGTAATCCTCCCCAGTGTTTGAAGTTGAGAACAAAGCGATTGTGGACACAAGACGCTCTCATTATCTGAGTGCCAAGGAGGGTAGTGGTTTGTTGTTGTACCTGAGCTGCATGGGTGGAAAGATCCCAGGAATGGGTTTATTATCTTCACCCACAAAATGCTGGAGGAACGCAGCAGGCCAGGCAGCATCTATAGGAAGAAGTACAGTCGACATTTCGGGCGGAGACCCTTCATCAGGATAATGTTTGACGAAGGGTCTCAGCCCAAAACGTCGACAGTGCTTCTTCCTATAGCTGCTGCCTGGCCTGCTGCGTTCCACCGGCATTTTGCGTGTTGCCTGAATTTCCAGCATCTGCCGATTTCCTCGTGTGTGGCTTATTATTGAGATACCGCATGGTATCCTCCATGAGATCCTCCAGCCCCTCGAGACACGCCACTCAGCAGCCCGCAGTTTACCCCTAGCCTAATCACAAGACAATTTACAATGGCCTACTAACTGGAACGTCTGTGGAATGTGGGAAGAAACTGGAGCCCACGGAGGAAACCCATGGGGAGAGTGCGCAGACGTCTCCCAGGCAGCATCACCTGTGCTATAAAGTGTTGTGCTAACCACCATGCTATCATGCTGCCTTATCAATCTAACCCGTTCCTCATTATCCCAAATGTATGAAACGAGCTACAGTCATTGGGAGGATGGGGAGGGGGGAAGGAATCAATTGGGTCTCAAACATTATTTATGTGGACTAGGGAGCTTTGCTGTGAGAATGGGACGTGAGCATCCCAACTACATAATAATCATTTCTCAAAGCCCTGAGATGATGGGAAAGCACCCTCTTGAACTTCAGTCAAATTTATTGTCGTGTGCATAAGTTTGGTGAGGAAATTAAAAACTTGCTTGCAGCAGCATTACAGGCGTATTGTACAGAGAAGATAAAGATTAAAGATTAGCTTTATTTATCACATGTACTTTGAAACATCGAAAAGTACAATGAAATGTGTTGTTGCGTCAACCAACGCAGTTCTGAGGATGTGCTAGGCACAGCTTTCAAGTATCACCATGCTTCAGGGCCCGACGTTGCATGCCTAGATGCTCACTAAATCTAACCAGTACGTCTTTGGAATGTGGGAGGAAAACCCAGCGATCACGGGGAGAACGTAAAAACTCCTTACAGGCAGCAGCAGGAATTGAACCCCTATTGCTGGCACTGTAGGGCGTAATGCTAGCTGCTGCACACACACAATGAAAATTTTACGAGGCAGTGAAGAGACCAAGATAAACACAAAGTGCACTGCAGATGCTGTGGTCAAATCAAGACGTACAAAAATGCTGAATGAACTCAGCAGGTTGGGCAGCATCCGTTGAAAGAAGTAGTCAACGTTTCGTGTCGTATCTGTGACCCTTGGCAATCGACCACAGCTCAGCACATCACAGGAACCATCCTCCCCTCTGTGGGCCCAGCCTGTGCGAAGTAAATCAGCCAGCATCATCGAAGGTCCTATACATCCTGGATATTTGGTCTTCTCCCCTTTCTATTCGGGGAGAAGATACAAAGGCATGGAACCATACACTACCAGGCTTAAGGATGGCTTCTATCCCACTATCAGCAGACGTCACTGTCATCTTGACCTCTTATGTAAGATGGCTCCACGATCGACCTAATTATGATCTTGCAGTTTATCGTTTACCTGCACTGTACTTTTTCGATAACTTTTACACTTCATTACAAATTGGGAGGCACATTTGTGTAGCCTTTACAGCGTACCAGCTGGAAGATCGGGGACTCGACTCCCACTGCTGTCTGTAAGGAGTTTGTACCTTCTCCCTGTGATTGTATGGGTTTCCTCCAGATGCTCCTTTTCCCTCCCATATTCTGAACATGTGAGGTAAGGATTAGTGAGCTGCAGGCATGCTACGTTGGCACCCGAAGCAAGGCGACACTGGCAGGCTGCCCATCACAATCCTCGCTGATTTGGTTTGATGTGGGCAACTGTATGTTTTGATGTACAAGTGACAAATAAAGTTAAACTGTCTTTTTGTGATTGTTTTACCTTATTCTAGCTCGGTGCACTGTGTAATGAATTGATCTGTATATGCAAGACAAACTTTTCACTCTACCTTGACACCTGTGACAATAATAAAGCAAACTTCTAATGATGGTACCCAATGAACCTGTGTAAACGGGTTTTGTGGAGTTGCTGCAGTGCTTTTTCCAGATGACAAGGCACTCGCTGTGTGCTGTGTAGGGGAGGAGTGAATGTTGTGCTCAGACAGGCTCTGGACTTGTAGGTGGTGGAAAGGCTTTGGGGGAGGAAGATATTGCAAACTTACGCAGAACGAGCAGCTTCTGAGATACCCTTGTAACCGCAGTGTTAAAGTGCTGACACTCACCAACACATACTACAGACTGGCTGATATTGATGAAACTCTCACGAACTGCTATTAATAAATCATGTACTTCAGAGTCAGAATCAAAATAAGACTATAAGATGTAGGAGTAAATTAGGTCATTTGGCCCATCGAGTCTGCTTAGCCATTCAATCATGTCTGATCCTATTCTCCCCTCCTCAGCCCCGCTCCCCAGCCTTCTCCCCATAACCTTTGATGCCGTGTTCACTCAAGAACCCATCAAGCTCTGCCTTAAATACCCCCAGTGACCTGGCCACCACAGCTGCCTGTGGTAATAAATTCCACAAATTTGCCACCCTCTGGCTAAAGAAATTTCTTCACATCTCTGTTTTAAATGGACGCCCCCCCTATCTGGAGGCTGTGCCCTCTTGTCCTAGATTCCCCCACCATGGGAAACAACCTTTCCACATCTACTCTGTATAGGTCTTCCAACATTCGAAAGGTTTCATTGAGATCCCTCCTTATCCTTCTAAATTCTGGTGAGTATAGACCCAGCGCTATTAAACATTCCTCGTATGATAACCCTTTCATTCCCTTGTGAACCTCCTCTGAACCCTCTGCAAATTAAAATAATTCTGAGAACAAGAGTAATAAAGAGACCTTGGAAGTGAATCTGTCGGTCAGGCAATTGGTTCAGAGTAGTGGTGAGTGCAGTTATCCTTGTCCATTCGGGAGCCTGATGGGTGTAGGGTTAAAACTATCCCTGAACCTGGTGGTATTGGGACTTGAAGCCCCTGTACCTACTGCCCGATGGTAGTAGCAAAGGCCATTATAAGGACTAAACCCAATGCTAGAGTATTTTATTAGTGACTGAATTTAAAATTCCCTTATAAAATTGCGGGATTCAAGCCTCAATTTCTGTTGAAAATGTTGCCACAGGAGGTGTCATTATTAGGTCAGCAAGCTGTTTACTCTATGGTGTACTGTTTACCTGTGCTGCCTGCATTTTGAATTATATTTTATTAACTTGTTTATGGTGATATTTTGTTTTACGTGCTGTGTGTGTGTTATATGAGTTGTGGGTGCACCATGTTCTGGGGGAACATTGTTTCGTTTGGTTGTATATTTGTACAGTCAGATGACAAACTTAAACTGTATCTAGATTGTTAAGCCTAGGACTGAACTAAGATGTTATCATAATTCATACGTAAGAAAACTGTGAAAGTCTATTGTGGCTTTCCCTAACGAACGAGGAAACTCATAGCGGTAGCAAGTGTAACTAACACTTGAGTTTTTTTTTGCCAGATAATTGCCTTGCAGTTTTGTAGTGTTCTACATTATGCCTGAAGAGAGCTTTGTGAAAATAGTGTATTTGGACTGTGGATTTCCCACTAGCAGGAGAAAGGGAGAACATTTCACACAAGTACAGTCGGCCCTCCTTATCAGCGAGGGACTGGTTCCGGGATCCCCGTGGATTCCAAAATTCGTGGATGGTCAAGTCCCTTATTCAACCTGTCTCAATGCGGTGGACCTTAGGACCCAGCGGAACTCCAGACCTCATTAACCTATCTCAGTGCGGTGGACATTCGGACCCAGTGGCAGAGATCTAAATCCGCAGTGTTTCTGTTCACGAAGATAATCACGATCTTGATTGAAAATAAAGTGAAAATAATAAAGCGATTGGAAAGAGGTGAAATGCCATCGGTCTTTGGGAAAGCGTTAGGCTACAATCGGTCAACAATCGGAACAATTTTAAAGGATAAAGTGAGAAAGGCTCTGCCCTGATGAAAGTTACAATTATTACCGAGCGATGCAGTGGTTTAATTATTGGGTTTTGGGTTTTTGATCCTCCACATCAACCCGGAATGGTGGAGAGCGCACTCAAAAGTGGTCTGTCACTGGCTTGCACTTGGGAATGGTTCCCGAGCCCGGCGCTGAAACATACATTCTTAAGTGTTTTATATGCATAGAAAGGTAAAATATATACTATATACTAAGACCAACGTTTGACTAACTGACGCTAAATAATACCGGATGTACCTGTTCCGACTTACTTAGTAAGAGAACTTAAAAAATTTTTTGATCCCGATCCAGGATAATCCACGCACATGCTCCCGTATGCTTTAAATCATCTCTAGATTACTTATAGTACCTAATACAATGTAAATGCTATGTAAAATAGTTGTTATACTGCATTGTTTAGGGAATAACGACAAGAAAAAAAGTCTGTACATGCTTGAACAACAAGTGCTGGAAGAGCACTTCCGTGTTTTCGTGTTTCGTGGTTGGTTGAATTTGCGGATATGGAGGGCCGACTATATTTCACAGTGTAAAGTGTGCTAAGTAGGTGTTGCTCCCTTGAGTCATTCCACACCGTTGTCAATAATAGCACATCCATGTCAACTGCGTGACCTTTGCTCTCTTTGTGGCCTGGAAGGAAAATGCTGAGTTTATTCTCCCTAACCCCTCTCTGCCCATCTGATCTCTTTGCAGTTTCCATCTTTCTTATTCTCTGCCTCCTTCTCTTTCACTCTGCCTTCTCTCATTATTCTACACCCTCTCTTTCTTCCATTCTCTCTCACTTTTCTTTCTTCTTCAGTCTCCTTGTTCTCTTTCTCTTTCTCATGCACCCACACTTTCTCTCTGCCCACCTCTGCATTGCATTACACCAGCATGTGGACAAGTATACAGTTCGATATTAATTTGTAAGCTATGTCACCCATTCGTACATGCTGGTTGTCTGTTGAACTTCCATTTTTTTTTGTAAAGTTCTTTTCTTCTGATGAAAGCCTTTTTAACAAGGGTTTAGAGTTCCCTTTGTTAACGTTAAAATCTACAGTTACTTGTGCATGTTGTGATGTTTGCTTTACTTTTCACACACAGGAAGTCATTGCTCTGTGCTGATCAGGGTTTCACAAACAACTTTTTTACCACTTTAACGGAGAGCAAGAGGTTGACAGGGCTGTGGCTGTGGGACATGATTGTCTGGATGAGTAACTTTGGGTTTCAGTCTTTGTGTCTGTTTCCCTGCAGTATGGGATTGGGAGTCTTTTTGTTTGGAATTGGAATTACTGAGATACAGTGAAAAGCTTCTCTTGCAAACTGTTGACACGGGGCAGATCATGACATCATGCATTGAGGTAGAGTCACAGAAACGGTTCCTTTGGCCCGCCTACTCTATGCTGAATTATTATGCTGCCTCGTCCCATCAACCTGCACCCAGACCAAAACACTCCATTCACTGTCCGTCTCCCCTTCCCACCCACTTGCCTTCTCCCTCACCTAGCTTCACCTGTCACCTTTCAACGTATACTCCTTCCTACCCCCCCCCCACAAAACAACCTTATTGTGGCTTCTTCACCCTTCTTTTCCTGACCTGATGAAACAATAACAGAATAAAGTGTAATAGCTGCAGAGAAAGAGGAGTGCAGGTACAAGATCATAATGAGGTAGACTGTGAGGTCAAGTGTCCAACTTATCACACTAAGGAACTATTTAATAGCATTGTAAAGTGGGACAGAAACTGTCCTTGAGCTGGTGGTATGTGCTTTTCTATCTTTTTATGTGCTTTTGGCCATGCTTTTTCAGGCATTTCTATCTATTACCTGATGGAAGAGGGGAGAAGATAGGTAGATACTTTATTGATCCCAAAGGAAATTACAGTGTCACAGTAGCATTACAAGTGCACGGATATCAATATTGGAAGAGAAGTGGAAAGAATGAAAAATAAGTAACCACAAACAGTCTAACGGGGGGGGGGGGGGGGGGGTCATCACTTCCCTGGCTTTAGATTGACTCATTATAGAGCCCAATGGCCGAGGGTAAGAATGAACTTAAAGCACTCTTTGGAGCAGGACGGTTGTCTTAGCCAACTTTGTCTTAGGAGAGAGAATGTCTGGGGTTGGTGAGGTCTTTATGCTGGCTGCTTTACTGAGGCAGTGAGAAGTATAGGCAGAGTTTGACCCAGCTTTACTCCTCCACCTGATCTCCGTGACCCTTCCACCTTAAGTTTGAAGTTTCCAATTAGTTAAATCTCAGCAGCTTTTTGTGAAGAGGATTCCAGGCTTCGCTGTCCTCTGTGCAGTATAAAGGATGCTCCAGCATAACCTTGAACGTACTTTAAGCTGGTGCCTTTGTCTCAGAGTTGCCCACTTTGCTGGTCTCCAATGTTCCTGGTAGATTGTATTGAAAGCATGGTATAGAAACTGGCCATTAAGCCCAGTGAGTCCATGTGTCTGTGTCAGTGTTTCTGCTGTAGATTTGACAGTAATAAACCAAAAACCCTGACTTCCCCCCTCTAAATCTATCAGCATAACTTTCTCAGTGGCTTGTTCAACCTTCCCTTAAATGGATCTGCACTATTTGTTTCAATGAGGTCCACATTTTCACAACCCACTGGCCTCTAACCTGATAGCAGGAACTTCCAGTAATTTTTGTCCCTGCCCTTTCTCCATTTTTCCATTCCCCATTCTGGCTCCCCCTTTCTCACCTGCCCATCACCTCCCTCTGGTGCCCCTCCTCCGTCCCCTTCTCCAATAGTCCTATCAGATTCCTCCTTCTTCAGGTCTCTTCCTTTTCCACCAATCACCTCCAGCTTTTCACTTCACCACCCCACCCCGCAACCACCTACCTTCCCGCTCAGTTATCATCACCTAACACCTTCCAACTTGTACTCCGTCCCCTCTCCCCACCTTCCTTTCCAGTCCTGTTGAAGGGTCTGTCCAAAACATTATCTGTTTATCCTGCTCCATAGATGCTGCTGAGTTCCTCCAGGATTTTGTGTGTATTACATTGGGTGAAGAGATTGGTTCCACGTTTCCATTGGGTTTCATGGTGATTTTCTATGGTTTGGTCTTCTACACGGGTAGAATAATTTTCTCTCCCGTGCAGTCAGTCAAGCCTTTAACTGGTTTTAAATTCTTTTATTCAGAGAAAGAGACCCAACTTGTTTACTTTTGTCTCTCTAGCCTAGTATTTCTGACATTGTTTTTCTAAGACCAGCTCTGTGCCAGAGCCTTAGTTTCCTTTTTGCAATGTTCTCCCAAGAACAGTACGCAGCACTGAAAATGTGTGCTAGCCAAGGTGTAGTACAGATATAGCATAATTTTTCCCGTGTTTCAGTTCTGAAATAATCCCAACTGAATGGGCTTTCTTTTTGTGACCTTGTAGAGCCAGGCACAATGATGAATGATCACTGAATGTGTCATTCACCATGGAAACAGGCCCTGCGGCCTACCTAGCTAGGTGCGTGAGGTGTATATAAATCCTAGACAGGGTGAATACACACAGACCTTTTCCCAGAGAAGGGGAATGAATGTTTGGCATGAGAAGGGAGTGATTTCAAGTTCAATTGTCATTCAAGCATACACTGCTAAATGAAACAGTGCAGAACACAGTACATACAGCACATGTAGTTACAATACCACATTCAGTCATAAAAAATATGAGCACAAGTCTCTAGGTGGTATGGTCTGAAGATTGATGTGCATGGGATGTTGTCCTGGAGCCACATTTCTGCAAGAACAAGAACACTGAAGTTCCTCATCTCACGCTGGGTCAGCCACAGGCAGCCCTGCTTGTCTTTAGGGAGTGAACACCAGGGTGAAGCACCAATGGGAGGATCCAGCCTCCAACTCAGCACAGATTCCAGTGTGCCTGCTGCACCTCTTTCCTCTCAGATACCACCACCGGCGCCTCCTCCCTTGGGTGGCTGTGGCATGTGGGCCTGGTCTGTGCAACAACCATGGCCTCACTGCTTCCCCACCATCGGACTCACCAATGAACTGGACTGGGAGTGTTTTGTATTGCCGGTGTCCATTAGGGTCTTGCGATCATTTAATCATAAAGATAATCATTTAAGGCAAACATTTGCACAGTTTGTTGGACTCAGAGAGGGTGCTGTGACCAAATACGCCTCAATCTTAAAGGACATTCTGCAATTAAAAGGGAACTATGAAGCAACTTCTTCACTCAGAAGGTATTACGACTAAGTAACAAGCTGCCAGAGAAGGGTCTCAGCCCGAAACGTCGACTGTACTTCTCCCTATAGATGCTGCCTGGCCTGCTGCGTTCCAGCAGCATTTTGTGTGTGTTGCTTGAATTTCCAGCATCTGCGGATTTCCTCGTGTTTGCCGGAGAAGTGTTCCCTCTAAGCTGGGCGAGTGCATGGCCAAGCAGTAACTGAAATGCTCCCGTGCACATAGCTTATGTTACTGTGTAGCTGGAATTTTCTATAACTGTGGGCCTGTTCCTCTGCTGTACAGTTCTATGTTCTATGTTAATATAATTTTGAAATTATTCTAACAGATTAAAAGTGGAATGGATGGATGATCTAATGAGGATTAACACATATCTTTAATCTGGAAGCAAAATTAGTCTGGACAGTGTTTATAGAAAATGCATTTGTAATAAAGTCAAATGAGGAAAACGTTTATGAAATGTGAGTTTTTTTGTTCTACTGATTTCATTATACTCGTGATTGTGAACAAAGTGACTGGAGAAACATTGAGGCTAGTGGACACAAGTTTATTCAACAAAACTGTGCAGGTCTCATATTCAAGACACTCTTGAACGGAGAGGCCTGTGTGACCCGATATTACATAACATTTTCTCATGCTAAAAATCAAAGGTAGCAACAGGACAATTTTATATTTACAGTGTATTACAAAGCTTCCTTTCAATTACATACAGTTTTCAAACACCTCTGTTGTGTCTCCATAACCACATAAAAACACGCATGCAGGAGATGGCTTTAACTGGTGTATTCACATTGCAGCGAGAGAGAGCAATGCACATGTACAGACAACAGATCAGATTATAGTGCTAAGGGGGATGTCATTGCTCTAAACAGCATTGCAGGTGTATGAGTTGTCATTGCATGAACAGAGTTTCGATACACAATAAGGAAGTTGTTCGCCTTGTGCTGCAGAGTCCATTCTTCTAATGGACTATTTGAAGGTTTGGATAAACCTTTCAGCTAACCCATTTGTTTGCAGGGTAGTAAAAAGTTGACTTGAAATATCTTTTTTTTCTTTTCTCTTTTTTTTTCCTCTCTCTGTCCCTCTCACAATCATTCCTTGCCTGTTCTCCATCTCCCTCTGGTGCTCCCCTCCCCCTTTCTTTCTCCCTAGGCCTCCCATCCCATGATCCTTTCCCTTCTCCAGCTCTGTATCCCTTTTGCCAATCACCTTTCCAGCTCTTGGCTTCATCCCTCCCCCTCCTGTCTTCTCCTATCATTTTGGATCTCCCCCTGCCCCCACTTTCAAATCTCCTACTATCTCTTCTTTCAGTTAGTCCTGACGAAGGGTCTCGACCCAAAGCGTTGTCTTTGCTTCCTGTAGATGCTGCCTGGCCTGTTGCATTCCACCAGCATTTTGTGTCTGTTGCTTGAAATATCTGATGCCACTTCATAAACATTTGGAATTCTTCTGACATGTATTGTGTCTGTTGTTACTCACAATTTTTCTGGGAAGCCATTTCTGGCAAAGGTGGTCCTCAGAGCAAAAATGGTCTTTGCTGAGGTGGTTGCCTTCATTGGATTAATCTCCAGCCAATTTGAATGAGCATCCACAGCAATTAGAAACATGGAGTCCATGACTGGCCCAGCAGTCCATATGTTCTCTTTGCCATGGTGAAGATGGCTACTCCCATGGGTGTAATTGTGTCTGTGGGGGTGCATTTTGAACTGTTTCTGGCATCCTGTACAGCCTTTAGCCAAGTTTTTAGTCTGTCTATCTATTCCTGGCCACCACACGTAGCTCCGGGCGAGACTCTTCATCTTAACTGTACCCAGGCGTCCTTCATGCAGAGCTTCTAACACTATGGTGTGCAATTTAGAGGGAACCACAACACGAGATTTACACATTAGCGTTCTTTGACATACTGACAGTTGGTCTCTCCTCACTGAGAACTCTGGAAACATAAGGTTATCAAGAGCTGGCCATCCTTGCTTGGTGATTTTACAGACTTCCATCAATGTCGGGTCGTTCCTTGTTTCCTTTGTATTTCGGAATTTGTTACTGGCAACTGGCAGAAGAGATGCAACACTTCTGCTGGGTCACAGTATGAAGACCTTTCTTCTTCAGTTGCCAATAGTGGAAGGTGTAACAAGCCATCAGCATTGCTGTGTTGTTTGGTACCCTTGACCGCTACGTCATAAGTGTGGGCCCCTAGGAATAGTGCCCAATGTTGTAACCAAGCAGCGATCATCACTGGAATTCCCTTCCTGGGACTGAAAATGGACACAACACTGATCTGTTGCTAGCATAAACTTTTGTCCGTAGAGGTAGTGATGGATCGTCTTTATTCGCCATACTCACTCAGCCTGGTAAGCTCTTTACCAGGGTCCTGGAGGTGCTCTTCATCATTCTTAGCAGTCACAATGTTGTTATCAAGGTAACTTTGTGTTTCTGGGATATCTTGGAGCACTTGGTCCATTGCTCTTTGCCAAACTGCTGGAGCTGATGCGATGCCAAAGACGAGACTATTATGCTAGAACAGTCCCTTGTGAGGATTGATTGTGAGGAACTTCCTACTTGACTCCTCAGTCTTCCATTTGCCAATGTCCTTGTGACAAGTCAATCTTTGAAAGCCTCTCCCCGCCTGCCAAAGATGCAAAAATGTCTTCTGTTTGTAGCAGGGAACACCGAACAGTATGCAGCACAGGGTTGATGCTCACCCTGAAATCCCCACATATGCGAATGGCTCTGTCCTTTCCTTTCTTGATCACCGTGGCAATGGGCATGGTCCAATCACTCCACTCAATCCTACAGAGAATTTCAGGTGCCTCCAAGTTCTGCAGTTCAGCATCCACTTTAGGACGTCGTGTGTAAGGTACTGGATGTGCTTTATGGAATCTTGGTGTTGCCGTTTCATCCAGTTCAACTCTGGCCTTCATGCCTTTGAGTTTACCAATCCCCTTCTCAAACACCTTCTCATTAGCATTAAACAGCTGTGCCGGTCTCGGTTAGTGCTACCACTTGGGCTCCCGTTGCCTTTTGATGCCACACTGAGAGCTTTGATTCAGTGCCAGTCTAGTTGGATTTTTCTCAATCATTCACATCCGAAAAGTGCTGGCCCTCCACTTTTCAACACATAAAGCCCTAACTGTTGTGTTCAGCCTTTGGGAGACACTTATGCCTGTGTAAGTCTGTAGCATCACTGAGGTCTTCTCTAATGATATCTCAGAAAACAGTCTGGTGTAGTCAGCCTCTGGAATTATGGACAAAACTGACCCTGTACCCAGCTCCATTTTCAGTTTTACACTGGACGCATTTATTGTGATCCATTGATTTTGTGGTCTGCTTCAGTTATACTATGCAGTTCAAGGCATGACAGTTCACCTTTGTCAGACTCTTAAGTCGTCTGATTCTCTTGCACATTTGGTAACGTAATGCATTTGCTTAGTTTTGTGTTTAAGACTCTTCACCTGCTTTGTGTTTTTGTCTGTCTTGCACTCTCTGTTGATGTGACCTTGTCTGTGACACATTCTGCGGAGTTTTTCTTTGAACCAACAGTCATTTGCGTCATGGGAGGATTTGCTGCGTCGATAACATCGTTGTCTTTTTGCATCATTTGGGGATATTTTGTGCATTTCATATTCTAATGCAGTTCTGCTGCATCCTTTGCTGCAGTCTCTAATGATATTTCAATGGTTAATGCCCGTTCTAAGGTTAGGTCTCTTTCCAGTAGTAGCCTATACTTTGACTATGCATGCCACATACAAGCCTGTCCCTTAACATACCAGAAAGTCCATCTGTGAAGTGTCATTACTGGGAAAGTTTGCCCAGTTCTGCAATGTATTCAGAAATGCTTTCATCTTTTAACTGATTCCTTTTGTAGAATCTTAATCTCTCATCTATTGACAATGGTTTAGGGCTCAAGTGATTTTGTAAAATGGTTTCAATTTCATCGAAAGTCTTGCTTGCTGGCTTTTCAGGGGTTACAAAGTTACGTAGAGACTGTATGTCCTTGTACCCAATAAGCTAAGTGGTATAGGGACTTCCTTAGCTCTCCCACGTTACAACAGTAGTCCCCAACCTCCGGGCTGCAAAGCATGCAGGGGTGCAGCGGTAGGCGGCACGCACCCAGCACAACTTTAAGAAAAAAGCCAAAAATAAACAAGCTAATTAATTAGGTGCCGCCCGGCACGTAAATCTCTGATCTGGACCGACATTTATGTGCCGGGCAGCACCTAATTAATTAGCTTGTTTATTTCGGCTTTTTTCTTAAAGATGTGCTGGGTGCATGCCGGCTACCGCTGCACCCCTGCATGCTTCGCGGCCCGGTATCGGTCCGCGGCCTGGAGGTTGGGGGCCACTGACTTTACAATACAGTTCAACTCTCTCGGTATACGACTTTCAACCTATGTAATTTGTCAACTTTCCTGACTGAAGCCATCAGATTTGGTGCGTCTTCCACTGTTACTCACAGGCCCTTAGGCCTCCTCATGCAGTTTAACTCTCACTGTTCAGTTACACACCCACGCTCCAGATACCCAATGTGAATGTTAATCTCCACTGACTCTGGGCTACGTTCGTGCATATTCAGGCACCTGAGGTCAAAAGGAGCGTTTCTTTATTTGCAATCAAACCCAAAATGTAGCTCCAAGAAGACAATTGTTCAGAGCTGCATTTTAAATTCAATCTACAAGCCACATTCAGATCTGAAGACTGGCTGCTGTTAAAACTAGCATTTGCTATATACCATAAGTCCAGAATATGTCCTCACGCTTTTCAATTATATAAATTCATAGTATGTATATTACTAAAAAACTATCTATAGTGCCACGCAATTTTCAGGCCTTGTAAACATTTCCTGTTCACAGCAGTTTTTTGCTCCATGTTGTTTAAAAAAAACTTGGAGGGAATATTGGTTGAGGCACAATAACAATAATACCATTAAAAATAAAACAACACACTAGTCCTGATGAAGGGTCTCGGCCCAAAACATCAACAGTGCTTCTCCCTGTAGATGCTGCCTGGCCTGCTGCGTTCCACCAGCGTTTTGTGTGTGTTGTTGTTTGAATTTCCAGCAGCTGCAGATTTCCTCGTGTTTGCATTAAAAATAAAACATTTGGACAGGTTTGCTGATGGGAAAGGTTTAGAAGGACATGGGTCTAATGCTGGCAAAGGGGCAAAGGGTTGTTTCTGTGTTATACTGTTCTGGGATTCTATACCGTCCCATTTTCCAGCACTCCTGATGCAAGAGTGACTGTCACCCAGTGATCGCAGCGCTCCGTGATCCCCGTATTCCTCCACCCTACCTGGCTTCACCTGACGATGAGAGGCTTGGAAAAGCCTGGATTACCACACCGCTGGGCCTGTGGCTCGGCTGCTTTCAAGTGTAGAACCCACCCCAGTAGCTTGCTGGGTTTTCCGCTGGTCTGATCCCTGCTCAATCCTGTCAGGACACCCAGAGGGGGACCAAAGTGATAGGGTTGGGGCTTGGGACAAGATGCTGAGTGGATGTTTCCATTAATGGGGGAGTCAATGATAGGACAGTACGTCCCTTTAGAATGGAGATGAGGAGGAGTTTCTTTAACCAGCGTGTTGAATCTGTGAAATTCATTGCCACATGCGGTTATGGAGGTCAAGTCATTGTTTATATTTAAAGGGGAGGTTGATAGGTTCCTGATAAGTCAGGGTGGGGAGAAGGCAGGGGAATTGGGTTGAGAGGGGTACTAAATCAGCCTTGACGGAATGGTGGAACAGTTTCAATGGGCCAAATAGGCTACTTCTGCTCCTGTGTCTTAGGGTCTTTCAGTAAGACAGTAGAGGTGGAGTAAAGCAGCAGGGCTGGGTTTGGGACAAGACAGAAGAGGCTGATGTACTGAAAGAGGAAAGGTTGTGTTTCATTACCCTCTGCCTTCCCTGCTGGCGGTGCTGATACTGGCCCCCTCCCGCCCCTACTCCTGTTACACTGCTGGCAGGAAGCCACTTCCTTGACAGGAAAGTGCTGACTACAGCTGGCACAGTACCCAGTCTGCTCTTGCTATACTTCACACATATCTGATTTTGAAGCACCATGCTAAATAGCTGCTAACTTCCTTTTGTGTGCGGTACTTTTTTTGCAGCATTTTGGAGGTGTCACTGTGCAAAATGCTTTCCTCAACTGCTCTTTGAACCTGCCGTCGATGCCTTTTACATTGAAACTGTGAATGCAAGGGATTGTGCAGATGCTGAAAATCTGGATTCTGCCTTCTTCCCCCCCCCCCCACTTCCTTTGCAGTCCCAATGAAGGGTCTCGCTCGGCATGAAGGGTTGACTGTTTATTTCTCTTCATGGATGTGCCTGACCTGCGTCGTTCCTCCAGTGTTTTGTGTGTGTTTCCCTTTTAGATCTGAAGGTGCGTTTTACATTGCAAAGAGCACAAATGTGCAGGTGGGACCCGGCCAATCAGATGAAACCCATTCCATTGAGTTAACCAGCAAGGCAATGTTTCTGCTTATGTCCAACACTGCTGCCATAATTCCTCCTCCCGATGGGTGAGAAACTTCAGCTTCAAGTTTATTAGAACCTAGAACGCATTACAGGCTCTGATGTTCTGCTGACCTTTGAACTACTCAAACCAACCCTTCCCTCCCACATAAACCTCCAATTTTCAATCATCCTTGTACCTATCTAAGAGTTCCTTAAATGCCCCTAATGTATCTGCCTCTAGCACTTCCTCCACGCACTCTGTATAAAATAAAATAAAAATACCTTTGACAACCCCTTTGTATTTTCCTCCAATCACCTTAAGGTTATGTCCTCTGTATTAGCCATTTCCACTCTGGGAAGAGGATTCTATCCACTCAATCAGTACCTCATATCTTCTTGTACATCTTAGTCAAGTCGCCTCTCATCCACCTTGGCTCCAAAGAGAAAAGGCCTAGCTTATGTTCAACATAACACGTGCTCTCTAATCCAGGCAGCGTCCTGATAAATCTCTGCACCCTCTCCTAAAACTTCCACAACCTTCCTATAATGAGGGATCAGAACTGAACACAATATTCCAAGTGTGGTCTAAGCAGGGTTTTCTACAGCAACAACGTTATCTTGCGGCTCTTGAACTCAGTCCTCTGACTAATAAAGGCTAACACAGCATGTGCTTTCTTAATGACTTTTCAACACGTTGTAAGCAACCATGCAGAGAGTATAGGCTTTTTACAAAACCTCAATACATTACAAGATGATCATAAGACAGAGGAGTAGTATTTGGCTATTTGGCCCGCCATTCTATCATGGCTGATTTATTATTCCTCTCAACCCCATTCTTCTGCCTTCTCCCTGTAACCTTTGACACCCTTGCTAATGAGGAGCCTCCACTTTAAATATACCCATTGAAGTGGCCGTTCCAGCCACCCGTGCTGATGAATTCCACAGATTGGATCAAACATAATTGGGCACCGTGGTAGCAAAGCATGTGTAATAGCACGAAGCTATTACAGGTCAGGGCATCAGAGTTGGGTGTTCGATTGTGGTGCCATCTGTAAGGAGTCTCTGTACGTCCTCTCCGTGCAATGCGTGGGTTTTCCCCAGGTCCTTCGGTTTCCTCCCACGGTCCAAAGATGTACTGGGTAGGTTAATGGTCGTTGTAAATGGTCCTGTGTTTAGGTTGGGGTTAATTGGGGCAACATTGCTTGAGGGGCCAGAAGGGTGTACTGCACGCTGTTTTGCTAAGTGAGATTAACATAAATAAATACGATGACATGAACTTAAATTACCATGAATTAGATAGTAATGAGATCCAAGACGTGCCCTCTTCTCACTTCTACCATTAGGGAAAGGTACAGAAGCCTGGCAATGCACACTCAGTGTTTTTGGTGCAGCATTTTCCTCTGCCATCAGATTTCTGAATGGTCCATGAATGCTACCTATTTTTCTCTTTTTTTTTGCACTGCCTTTTTATTCCTTATCCCCAGCTATGGGTAAATAGCCTTGTGGGCAGCCTCGGGAGAGACGAGGGCTACGGGAGTAAACCCAGACTGCAAATCTGGAGTGGAGCCCCTAAGGCAACTGGATGTGATTGAACAACCTTCTGGCAGTTCCTGCAGCCAAGCTGGTGAGAAACGTATTGCTTCATAAGTTTTCCTGTGGACCACACTGGTGAGGCCGAGAGGGAGATCTTGACAACTGAGCATCTCAAGATCTCCATACCCTCCGCCCAGGCTTGTGATGGTGATTATCATCACCCATTGTCCTTCGAGACAGATGGTGCCAACCACCACCATTTTTTAATGGTAACTTATAATAATTTTTACGTGTCGCACTGTACTGCTGCTGCAAAACACCAAATTTCACAACATATGCCAGTGATTAAAAAAGTTGATTCTGATCCTCAACTTCAGCCATTTGCAAAATAACAGCAAAGTAAGTGTAATGAAACTGGTTCAAGATCGAGAGAGAGGAGAAAAGATGGTGGGAGGTAATATTGCACAGGTTGGCTTGCGAAGCTGATGGTGGAGGGGAAGGAGCTGCCACTGAACACTGAGTTGTGGGTCTTCAGGTTCCTGTACCTTCTGTCTGATGGTCCCATGGACGTTGGACATCCCTGGTGATGGATGCCACATTCTTGAGGCATCGCCTCTTGTAGATGTCCTCAATGGTGGAAAGAACTGCACCCAGAAGGAGAATGTTTCTGTTGCTATGAAAACTCCCCAGACAGATGGGGGCGGCACGGTAACGTATCGCACTTACAGCGCTGTCTGTAAGGAGCTTTTACATTCACCCCGGGACCTAGTGGGTTTCCTCTGGGTGCTCCTGTTCCCCCCACATTCCAAAGACATACGGGTTAGTTGATTGTGGAGATGCAATGGTGGTACCAGAAGCACGGTGAACCCTGCAGGCTGACCCCAGCACGTCCCTGGTCATTGTTGCAATCGACATGCTTCACCGTATGTCTCAATGTACACATGCCAAATACAGCTAACCTTTAAAGGCACTGTATCAGATCAGAGACCCTTTGTCAGAGCTGAGAAGAAACTGCTGGAATAACTCATTGGTCCAGCAGCATCTGTGGAAGCAGAAGGTTAGTTGACATTTTTGATCAAGACGCTGCATCTGGAACTTCCACAGTCTCTTGCCTCTCCACTCTCAACCTCGGTGCAGGCTTTTGACCCGAAACGATGACCGTTCCTTTCCTCCTCTCAGAAGCTGCTCGACCCACTGGTTGCTTCCAGCAGGTTGTTTGTTGCACCAGGTCCCAGCATCTGTGGTCTCTTGTGTGTCATGTAAAGAAGGTTACAAAGTGTCAGTGTGCAAATGGGAGTCAGAGAGCAAAAATATGAGTGAAAGAACATGGGAGTTGTGATAGAGCAGGAAGAAACACTCCACAGATCAGGCTAGAGTAAAGAAAAGCAAGAAAGAAAACAAAACAAGCTTAAGTAATACAGTGGATTCCAGTTAACCAGGGACAAATCAGGACCCAGGCATTTTGGCCTAATTAATCAGGTACCCATTTCATGGAAACATTTAAAAAGGTAAACAAAAGACAAACTGAGTAACAAATTACAGATGTAAAGATGAAACACAGAACAAATTAGAGCACTAACAATACTACTGCAGTAGTATAAAACTGTGAGTTAGTTATTGATGGAGGATTTCATCCAGTGTATATTGCTGTGTTCTTTTGATTTAGTGTAAATGAACAAAGTTGGTACTTAGTGTAGATAATTGACTTTAGATTGCCTTTAGACAATCCTTTCAACATTGCATCCTCCAAGTCTTTGTTTTCATTATAACATTCAGGATAATTGTGGGTATCCTGAAATGCAACTTCCTGAAGTAGTGAAATTGTTTCATTTTCGCTTCCTGGTCATTTCCGACATCTCCAACCCTGAATGTTGGAAACTGCAGTGAGCAAAACAGTTCTGAATTTCCTTGCTGCTTATTTGTCACCAACTATCAGTGCCAAAAACTGATAGATTTTTGAACACAAAACACAGGTAACTGACGCTATTTAGAAACTGTTGGATCTAAGCATGGCATAGTGTCTAACAGTCACACAAGTGTGCACAACTAACACTAGTTAGAAACTGTTCAGCACAGTCTCCAGTCCCAGTTAATCAGCGTAGATTCCCAAATAAATGAAGACAGTCCTGGCTATTTTCTTGATTAGTTTTTGTTCTTCAGGATTTGTCCTAAATAAGTGGCTGCCTCGTTTAAGCAATGGGCCAATTAACTGGAATCCACTGTATTTCTGAATTGATGAAGGTAGAGTGTTATATATCGACAAGGGAAAATGTGCAGAAGCTGGAAATCCAAGCAACACACACAAAATGCTGGAGAAACTCAGCAGGCCGGGCAGAATGTATGGAAAATGGTGCAGTCGACGTTTCGAGCTGAGACCCTTCAGCAGGACTGGAGAAGGAAAGACGGGTAGGAGTTAGAAGGAGGGGAGAGGGGAATATGGATTTTAGTAAGGTGTTTGACAATATTCCATGTGGTAGGCTCGTTCAGTAAGTCAGGAGGCATGGAATCCAGGGAAACTTGGCTGTGTGGATTTAGAATTGACTTGCCCACAGAAGAGACAGTGTGGCAGCATCGGTGACTTCTGTTCCACAGGGATCTGTTCTGGAACCCTGCTTTTTGTGAAGGGTGGGTTAGTAAATTTTCAGATGACACAGAGGTTGGTGGTTGTCATGGGTTACAATGGGACATTGGCAGGATGCAGAGCTTTGCTGAGAAGTGGCAAATGGAGTTCAATCGGAAAAGTTTGAAGTGTTATACTTTGGAAAGTCAAGTTTGAAGGCAGAGTACAGCAGGATTCTTAACAGTGTGGAGGAACAGAGTAATCATAGGATCCACATCCTTTGATCCCTCACAGTTGCTGTGCATGTTGGTAGGGTGGTTAAAAAGGCATATGGTGTGTCGGCCCTCATTAGGGGATTGAGCTCAAGAGCCATGAGGCGATGTTGCAGCTCTATAGAACTCTGGCTAAGCCACACATTAGAATATTATGTTCATTGCTGGTCATTTAGGGAGGAAGTGGAAGCTTTAGAGAGGGTGCAGAGGAGACTTACCAACATGCTGCCAGGATTAGGGAGCGTGTTGTTTGAGGAAAGACCATGCAAGCTAGAGCTTT
Organism: Hypanus sabinus; assembly: GCF_030144855.1. Classification (NCBI taxonomy): domain Eukaryota; kingdom Metazoa; phylum Chordata; class Chondrichthyes; order Myliobatiformes; family Dasyatidae; genus Hypanus; species Hypanus sabinus. The sequence continues at coordinate 153,449,582 of NC_082714.1, forward strand.
ACTCATGGGAGTGAAGGAGGATGAGGGGGAGGGATGGAAAAAGACAGACAGAAACAGATTCTCCTGCATTCTACTTGACTCGTAAAGGTCTGTCCCTTGCAGCATTCGTCTGTCCTTCCCCCATCCTCCCCGTTGCTTCTTTGCATGCTCTGCTGCTCCTCCCTCCCTCCCTCCGTACCCTGAACGTCCCTGAAAGGGCAGGATCAGAGCAGTAGTCTGGGAGAACTTGTGGAGGATTTGGAGGTACCAGAGACAAGTGCACAGGCACATTGGATCTAGAGACAGCCTTTGATTCTGTGCTTCAATTCAGTGTAATATCGTCACTGGTACTGAGAAAGAGTGAAAGGCTTGACTTGAGTATTGTTCATACACATGAAATCACTGAGGTAGAACAGTGTGAAGTAGTTAAACTCAATAAAGTATTAGCTGCACAGAAAGTACAGTGCGGGTGCACGACATGCAAAATTGTGATTTTTTTTTTATCGTGTATGATCCTAAACTCCATAGCCATGTTATTAGGTACACATGTACACCTGCTTGTTGTTGCAAATATCTAATCAGCTAATCATGTGGCAGCAACTCAGTGCATTAAAGCATCAGATGTGGTCCAGACCGTACATTAGAATGGAGAATAAATGTGATCTAAGTGACTTTGACTATGGTGCCAGGACGGTGGATTGAGTATCTCAGAAACTGCTGATCTCTTGGGATCTTCACGCACCGCAGTCTCTAGAGTGTACAGATTAAAGCAAAAAACATCCAGTGAGCATTAGTTCTGTAGGTGAAAACCTGATAATGAGAGAGGTCAGAGGAGAATGGCCAGTCGAGTTCAAGCTGACAGGAAGGTGACAGTAATTCGAATAACCACACGTTAAAACAGGAAGCACAGAAGGTACCTAATAAAGTGGCTGCTGAGTGTATGTAATCGTCTGATAACGCAGGGTAGAAGCTGTCCTTGAGCCTGACCTGGCGGTATATGTTTCCAGGATATTTTCAAAATCTAGTGCCCGATGGAAGGGGGAGAAGAGAAAATGTCTGGGGTGGGTGCAGTCTTTCATTATGCCGACTGCTTTTTGAGAAAGGGATGGAAGTATTCAGTAACCACAGTTGAAATAATTTTATGAACATCCAAATTGATGCAAATTTAGCATTTTCAGTCGGACAGCAGTGGTGGAGGGGAAATGGAAAAATGTCACATCTGTTACTTCAGGAAGGGCGTATCTGACGTAATACTGAAGTGCAGCGTTGGGGTGGCGTCGATGGAATTTTACCCTTTGTGCTTATCTTGATGATAGTTGTCATACTGCACCAAGATGATGCCGAGTAATAGACCCCACCATCAATCTCCTGACCACAGAGGGAAAAATATTTCTGTTTTATCATTGCAAAGGCCAAGATATCTTAATTTGCTACTCGGGTAAAGTTGATGCTTTGGGTTAGTGTGGTGTGGCAAGTGCTGTTTCTATTGGGTAAGCTGCAACTTGAAAAAGAACTTTCAGACTTTGAAAGATGTTCAAACAGATTTTTAAAAAATATGTGCTTTTGATTTCATCTGTGAAATATAGGTCACGTTTTGTTGGGGCAGGAAACCACTTTTTTTGGCAGATATCTGCATTCTTTAAGCACTTCTTCACTGGAATCGGTAGACTTCATTCAGCTTTAATAAGGTTTACGGCAGGCGAGTACCTGAGTGATGAATGCTAAATGCTCGTGAGAGAGAGAAATCTAAGCAGGTTGCTTGCCTGGATTAGAGAGCATGTCATAGGTTGCGTGAGCTGGGGCTTTTCTCTTTGGAGTGGGGAATGAGAGGAGCACAGATAAGAGGTGTACAAGACCGTACGAAGCGTTGCTAGAATGGACAGCCAGCGTCTTTATCCCAGCACGGAAATGACTACCCTGAGAAGGCATAACTCTAAGGTGACTGGAGGAAAGTTTAAGGGAATATCAGAGAGTGGAGGTGCATGGAATGCTTTGCCAGGGGTGGTGGTAAAACCAGATACAGTAAAGTTACAGTTTCAAAGCACTTTTACTATCGAAGTATGTATATAGGATACAACTCTGAGATTCATCCTTCCGCAGGCAGCCACAAAACAGCCATGGGACCTATTGAAGAAAAATCAAGCACCCAACACACGATTTAAAAAAAAAAGTACAAATTGTGCTAATGCTAAAAAAGCGAGTGAATGGCACCTAGAGTGTGAACCATCGAGCAAGTTGTTTTCAGGATTGCTGTGTTCGGTTCAACGCCACACCAGTAGGCAAAGCAGGCCGTCGGGCCACTCTTTGCCGAAGTACCCCGGTCCGTATCAACTGCCCCGCCCAAACTGCTCAAAATCAGCAAAAAAAAGACCAGTAACCAGAATCCAGGAATACATGCAACAGGAACCTCAAAGTCCCCAAAACCCTTGGATAGGCACATTGCTGTTAGAGTAAAGGAGGGTTACCTCGGAGGGAAAGGTTAGAATGATCGTAGGGTGGCACATTAACACAGGGGTTAGCACAGGGGTCAGCAACGTTTACCACTGAAAGAGCCACTTGGACCTGTTTCACACAGAAAAGAAAACACTGGGAGCTGCAAAACCCGTTTAACATTTAAAATGAAATAACACTGCATACAACGTTTTGTTTTGCCTTTATGCTATGTATAAACAAACTATAATGTGTTGCATTTATGAAATTGATGAACTCCTGCAGAGAAAACGAAATTACATTTCTGCATGCAACAAAAACATTTTGAACTCCGAAAAAAAGACATTGGGTTGAAGGTTACTTTTAAGTAAAATACTCAACGTCTATTTGAGTCCTTCTTGTATTTATGAAAAACGCCAAACTTAAATTTGCCGCCAGCAGCAAACCAAAAATAACGTCAGCCAGCAGTCAACCTGAAAAATAAAAGGACTATTTCACTGAACAATGAAAACATATGAATATACGTAAAATAATAGGCAATTAAAATATTTATCATACTTGTTCAGGTTGACTCATACCTGACAATGCAGTCGTATTCAGTAGGGATGGATTGATGCTTAGGGGAGTGACCGGGAAGGATAATGTGTTTTTTTTCCTCTCTGAACTCACAGAAGCGTTTCCCAAACGATGTTTGCATTGCTATGATTGCAGAATGTAAATACTCCGAATTTATCATGTCGTGACCTTGTTTGAACTCTCTCAAATTGGGGAAGTGAGACAATGTGCCTTTCTGTAAATCTCTGGCAAGCAATGTCAACTTGCGCTGGAATGCCAAAACATCCTCCAACATGTGCAGGGCTGTACGTCCTTACCCCGTTGAAGAGCTGTGTTCAGCGTGTTCAGGTGCGCTGTCATGTCTACCATGAAGTGTAGCTTTTCCAGCCACTCTGGCTGTTCCAGCTCAGGAAAGTTGAGCCCTTTGCTGCCCGGGAAAGTTTTCACTTCTTCCAGACACGCGACAAAGCGTTTCAGCACCTCCCCTCTGGACAGCCAGCGATAAAAACACGTTGTAGCGGTGTGCTACACGCAGTCAGTAAACTGCAGTCAAAGATAGCTTTATTCGAACTAAACAGCCTTGCTTTTAAGCCTCCCTCAACCCGCCCCCCATGGGCGCGGATGCTGCAAAAGACACGTACTCACAAACCCCCATAGGCTATCTCCCTTAGCCTGAACGCTGGCTAACTGTGAGCCGGTTCGGATGTGTCAGGAAATGGGTCGCCACAACGTCTTATTTAGATTGTACAAGATCACCATAATCTTCAGATTTAGATTTACATTTCAAAAACTAACAAACTAACATAAAATACATTTTAATTAAATACTGACCATGTAGCGGTGTGCTACACGCAGCGCTAAAATTACGACACGGAGTCGGTAACTGCAGTCGAAAGAAAAAACTTTATTCGAAATCTTCAGCCTCACTTTTAAGCCTCCCTCAACCTACCCCCCCATGGCGCAGAGGCTCCAAAGCTCTGTGCTCGCAAACCCCCGTAGGCTATCTAATTGTGAGTTGGTTCGGATGTGCCAGGAAAAGGGTCGCCACAACCAATTATTTCCCAAAGCAACAGGGAGCCGCAGCACAGACGTAAAAGAGCCACATGTGGCTCCGGAGCCGCGGGTTGCCGACCCCCGGGTTAGCACAACGCTTTACAGTACAGGTGACAGGGCTTCATTTCCTGCTGCTGCCTGTAAGGAGTTTGTGCGTTCTCCCCAAGGGTGCGTGGGTTTCTTCCCGCGGTTAAAAGACTGTGCTGGCCATTAAATGCCAATTTACATTAACCTTACACTAGTCCTGTTTCTATTTCTGAGTCACGGGAGACAGCAGATGTTGTGATAGGGTGCAAGGAGCAAGCCGCTGGAGGGCGTCACTGGGTCAGGTGGTCTCTGGGGGCAGAGTGTGACCGTTGAGATTTTGTACCCAAGACGCTGACCAACACTCTGCCTCCGTAGATGCTGACTGACCTGCTAAGTTCCTCCAGCAGTTTGTTTTTTCTTTCATTTTTATTTTGCCAGTGTTTCTATCAGTTTCCCCAGATATCACCAATTACCCATACTCTAGGGGCAATTTACAGTGACTAATTAAACTGCTGAGCTATAGCTGTCCCTTAGGGATGTGGGTGAAAGCCGGAACATCTGGAAGAAATGCATGCAGTCACAGGGAGAATTTGCAAACTTTACAGTCCCCAGAAGGAAATGGACAACATTTCAGTCCAGGTCATAAAGTCCTAGGAAAGTACAGCACAGTGACAGGCCCTTTGGCCCATCTAGTCCACACTGAACCATTTCAACTGGCTACTCGCATTGACCTGCCCCCGGACCATAGCCTCCCATACCCCTACCATCCATGTACCTATCCAAACTTCTCTTAGATGTTGAAATCAGGGTCACATGCACCACTTGGGCTGGCAGCTCATTCCACACTCACACGACCCTCTGAGTGAAGAAGTTTCCCCTCGTATTCCCCTTAAATTTCACCTTTCACCCTTTACACATGACCTTTAGTTGTAGTCCCACCCAACCTCAGTGGGAAAAGCTCACTTACAATTACTCTATCTATACCCCTCATAATTTTGTGTACCTGAATGGGCAAAAGGTTTCAATCTGAAACATCAACCATCCATTTCCCTCCATGGATGCTACCTGACCCATTGAGTTCCTCCAGCCTTTTAAGGTGTTGCTCCAGATTCCAGCATCTGCAGTCTCTTTGTGTTTGCACAAGCGTCTTTGGGAGTGTCAGGATTGAACCGGTGTCACTGTGGCTGTGGAGCATCTCTACAAAGGTTTCCACGGTGGTGCTGAAACAGAGGCAAGGGAGCAGCAGTGACCAGCAAAGCAACAACACTTTTATATTAGTGCAGCAGAGAAAACGCTTGAGAGATGTGATCAAGGGCTCTAATAATCATCCAAAAAACGTTGCATTCCAATCGCGCATACACGTTTGCCCCACAACATTTAGCATGTGTGCCTTCTGAAAGGGGGCAGATATGCCTCCAGTTTCAGTAAAGTGAAACTGCACAAGTACATGTACGGAGCATCGCAGGCACATAGCACCGTCCTGAATACATATCATTCAGAAGAAAGTAGAAGTCATACACAACTTTTATAGGAAAGCACTATTGAAATTGAAAATGTTCATTTCAGTGTAAAGTGATCAATTAGTCATGGTGTTGCTCTACCGAAGTAGCAGTTAAGGTCAGACATCTCATGCTCTCAGATTTACCTTTTTGCATTTGCACATTCTTCTTTTAAAGATTGGTTGCTTGTCAGTCTTTGGGTATAGCTTTTCGTTGATTCTATTGTGTTTCTTTGTCTGCTGTAAATGCCTGCAAGAAAATGAATTTAATGGTAGAAATGGTGACATATACACACTTTGATAATGAATTTACTTTTGAACTTTTTGAACTTTTATGCTGATTATGCCACGAGCCAAGTGGTTGGAGGGAAGTAGCTGATCTTGAACCTACTGATGAGGGACTTCAGGCTTTTGTAGCAGCAAAGTGGCATGGTAAGGAGACATTTGTCAAGCTGGGCCTCTTCCATAATGCTACCTCTAAAGTTCCTGATTTGGAACAGCAGGAAAGTTACTCTGTGCATCCCTCATTAAGGACCCTCAGCACTGTGGACGTGTTCTCTTCTCCACACTACCATCAGGGAGGAGGTACAGCAGCCTGAAGACCCACACTCAACGTTTAAAGAACAGCTTTTTCCTCCGGTCCATCAGATTTCTGAACAGTCCTTGAACTCTACTTCACTATTCAGCTTGTGCTATTTATCTTTTGTAACTTATCATAATTAGATTTGTCTTGCACTTGCATTGCTGTCACAAACCAAAGCATTTCATGACATGTGAATCTGATTCTGATACTGATTTAAGCAAACTGGGCCATTTATCCTGGATCAGAAAGTTGCAGAAGGTCACAGGTTTGGGGAAGTGTCAAAGAAGTTGCTAACAGTAATCTAAGCTTAGTTATAACCTTACTTTTAATGAATAATTAGTGGTTATATCAGCTTTGGTCGTTTGTGGAAACCACATAACTACTTAGTATGTCTGTGATGTTCACAATGATTTTGAAGTGTGTTGTCTGTTCAGGGGATTTTAAAACCTGCTCACATTGACTTTATTTTTTACTTTGAAACTTACTTTAAAAACTCTTATGAACTTAATTATACGTACAAAAACCTAACATCAGTATCTTTTTCCCATGATTGGAATGTTTTTGCTCTAGAGGGCACGTATTTAAGATGAGGAGAGAAGGAGAAGGACATTTTAAATGCACGAGACAAGTTTTGTTTTACACAGAGTTGTGAGGGTGGTGGGGGCACAAGAGTGTTTAAGACACTCCTAGCACGATGTTATTGCTGCGTGGACTGTTCAGGAATTTGATGTTTATTTCTGGTGCCCTCCGTAAGGAGTTTGTACATCCTCCCTGAGGAATGTGTGGGATTTCCCTCAGTGTTCTGGTTTCCTCCCACAGTCCAAAGATGTACCGGTTGGTAGGTTTATTGGTCATTGTAAATTGTCCTGTGATCAGACGAGGGTTAATCAGTTTTGTTGGGGGTTGCTGTGTAGTGCGGCTAGAGGGTCCTACTCCGTGCTGTATCACTAAACAAACAAATAAATAAATTTTTCAAAAATTAATGAAATAAAAATATTTCCCTCCATGAAATGCTACCTGACCTGCTGAGATCTTCCAGTCATTTTGTTTGTGTTGCTCTGTCACCTGCAGACCTCTTGTCTAATGGGTTTATGTAGTTTGGCTCAACATTATGGGCTGAGGGCCATGCTGTCTACTTAAGTGTTCCATTAAAAGCATGAAAAACCCAAGGAGCTGGGTGTAGAGAAGGAGACTCCCTCTCTTTGTCAGTGCTGTGCCAGCAGGTCGATTGAAGATGTTGTGGTGGAACAGAAGAGCAGTTATGTTGGCATTCGATGCACCGGACCGCTCAAAATTTAACGTTCCAGTGTGCAAGTTTTGGAAGCCTAAGATGTCCTTGACGTGGACTGACTGTTATTTTCCAATTGGCCCGTTGGCTGATGTTCTTGAGGGAGGAAGCCACTGCCACTGAATTCCTGAGCCCATTGCTAATGCTTCGTGAGCAATGACCTTCCATTTTGTGATGGTACTGGAACCAATTCCTTTCCTCAGCGTTGGAAATAAATTCAAAAGCAGGAGTATCGGGTTGGATATATTTAAAGTGGAGGTTGATAGGTTCTTAGTTAGACAGGGTATCAAAGGTTTATTTTACTTACTTATTTAGAAATACATCACGGAGCAGGCCCTTGCGAGCCATTGAGCTGCGACTATTTACAATAAGCGATTAACCTATCAACCTGTAATCTTTGGGCTGTGGGAGGAAACCAGAGCATCCGGAGGAAGTCTACACGCACATGGGAAGAACATACGAGCCTTCTCACAGAGGACCCTGAAAGTGAACTCCAAACTCCGATGACCTGACCGGGGTTGAGAGGGAAAATAAATCAGCCACGATTGAACGGCAGATCAGTCACTGGGCCAAATTATCTAACTCTGCTCCTATGTCTTCTGGGCTCATTCCTGCCTGAATCACTCACGCCTGACTGGAGTTGCAGACAATGAAAATGAATGAGAAGTTGCGTCCTCTCTATTGCCATCCCAGTACAGTAACCTCAGGAAACTGAAGGCAGTTTAGTCTGACCATAAGACATAGGAGCAGAATTAGCCCATCCGATGCATTGAGTCTGCTCTGCTCTGGTTGAGAGGGGTAATAAATAATGGCTGATTTACTACCCCTCTCAACCCCATTCTCCTGCCTTCTCCCTGTAAACTTTGATGCCCTTAATAATCAAGAACCTATCAACCTCCGCTTTAAATATACCCAATGACTTGGCTTGTGCAGTAGTCTGTGGTAATGAATCCCACAGATTTACCACCCTCTGGGTAAATTTGTCATATTTGCTCTAAAGGGACATCCTTGTATTCTGCGGCTGTGCCCTCTGGTGCTAGACTCCCCCACTACTGGAAGCATCCTCTCCACATCAATTCTTATCTAGACCTTTCAATATTCAATGGGTTTCTATGAGATTCCTTCCCATTCTTCTGAACTCCAGGGAATAAAGGCCCAGAGCCACCAAAACACTCATTGGCCCTTTCATTGCTGGGATCATTCCCGTGAACCTCATTGGAGGCAGGTAGGCAGGTCACAGACTGGGAGGTGAGCCAGTTTATAGAGTAGGAGAAGAATGATGGTCATGCGGGTGGGGGGGGGGGGGGAAGCAGGTGTAGGTCACTTGGCCCTTAAACCTGCCAGCTCTCTCTTCCCTATCCCCTCTCTCCTCCCCTTTCCCGCCACCCTCTCCCTCCACCCTCTCAATCTGCGCTACCAGTCTTCCTCCCCTCTTTTTTCTTTCTCTTTCCACCCCCTCCTCCCCCATCCCCGTCTCCTCCCCCTCGCTCCCCACCCCTCTCTCCACCCCCTCTCCTGTATGTGTGCCTCTATCCTACACACACACACACACACACACACACACACACATCTTCTCTATCCAATCTAACTTTGCTTTGGTTGTGACACAGCAGATGACATGTTGGCTGCATGAGAGACTATTGTAAGTGTGTATGGCTTGGCTGCTTGCAGTGCTCACCCTCTGTGTGTTTTAATTGCTTTGGAGATTGTGTAAAAGTTGCTGCAGTACTATTTCAAAGAACAGCAAGGGAGCTCTGTCCATCATTTTTGCCACAACGTTAATATTATTGTCACGTTGCTCTTGTTCGGGGCTTGTTCCATATGCATTTTACCTGTCGCCTTTTCTGCAACAGAACTGTGAATGCACATCAGAAATACTTCACAGGAAAACCTGAGTCCTCAACTCTGCTGAAATTGTCTATGATCATGGCTGATCTACCACTTCCACCATTTCAAAACCTCATCCATCTCTACTTTAAATATCTCTAATGATCGATCATTACAATTGTATGGAATTGAGAATTTCAGAAGTTTACCACTTTCCCACTAAAAGAAATGTTGATGCATCCCAGTCTTAAATAAAAACATAGAAAACCTACAGCACAATACAGGCCCTTCGGCCCACAAAGCTGTGCCAAACATGTACTTACATTAGAAGTTACCTAGGGTTACCTATAGTCTTCTATTTTTCTAAGCTCCATGTACCTGTCCAGGAGTCTCTTTAAAGACCCTATCATATCTGCCTTCACCACCTTGGTCGGTAGCCCTTCCACGCACTCACCACTCTCTGCATATAAAACTTACCCCTGACATCCCCTCTGTACCTACTTCCAAGCACCTTAAAACTGTGCCCTCTCATGTTAACCATTTCAACCCTGGGAAAAACCCTCTGACTATCCACGTGATCAATACCTCAATGACCAACCATTTATCTTGAAAATATGACACAATGTTTGGAAATCTCTCACTAGTGAAAACAATTTTTTTTCAGTTGTATAAGGAGTAAAAAAGAGGTGAGAGTTGATATTGGACCACTGGGAAATGATGCTGGTGACGTAGTAATGGGGGACAAAGAAATGGCAGATGAACTTAATAGATACTTTGCATTTGTCTTTACTGTGGAAGACACCAGCAGTGTGCCAGAGGTCCGTGAGCATCAGGGAGCAGGAGTGAGTGCCGTTGCTATTACAAAGGAAAAAGTGCGAGGCAGGCTGAAAGGTCTTAAGGTAGTTAAGTCACCTGGACCAACTGGACTTCATCCCTGGGTCCTGAGAGAGGTTGCTGAAAAGAATCTTTTCACTGATTCACTGGTCATAATCTTTCAAGAATCATTGGATTCTGGCATGCTCCTGGAGGACTGGGAAATTGCAAATGTCACTCCACTCTTTTAAGAAGGGAGGAAGGCAAAAGAGAGGAAATCAGAGGCCAGTTAGCCTAACCTCAGTGGTTGAGAAAGTGTTGGAGTCTATTATTAAGAATGAGGTTCTGAGGTACTTGGAGACTAATGATAAGTCAAATTCAGCTTGGTTTCTATCCAGGGTGGACAAAGGAGAGGTAGTGGATGTCATTTACTTAGATTTTCAGAAGACATTTGATAAGGTGTCACACATGAGTCTGCTTAACAAGATAAAATCTATGGTGTTACAGGAAAGATACTGGCACGGATAGAGGAGTGGTTGACTGGTAGGAGACAGCAAGTGGGAATAAAGGGGGCCTTTTTTGGTTGGCTGTCAGTGACTAGTGGTGTTCCTCAAGGGTCAGTATTGGGACTGTTACTTTTCACATTGTTTGCCATTGATTTGGATAATGGAATTGATGGCTTTGTGGCAGTTTGTGGATGATACAAAGATAGGCAAAGGAGTAGGTAGTGCTGAGGAAGCAATGCGATTACACCAGGACTTAGACAAGTAGGAAGAATGGGCAAAGAAGTGGCAGATGGAATACAGTGTTGGGAAATGTATGATAATGCATTTTGGTAAACGGAACGATAATGTGGACTATTATCTAAATGGGGAGAAGGTTCAAACATCAGAGGTGCGGAGGAACTTAGGAGTCCTCGGGCAAGACTCCTAAATGTGGTAGTGTGGCGACCCATTTCCTGGCACATCCGAACCAACTCACAATTAGATAGCCTACGGGGGGTTGCGAGCACAGGGCTTTGGAGCCGCTGCGCCATGGGGGGCAGGTTGAGGGAGGCTTAAAAGTGAAGCTGAAGATTTCGAATAAAGTTTTTTTCCTTCGACTGCAGTTACCGACTCCTTGTCGTAATTTTAGCGCTGCGTGTAGCACACCGCTACAGTAGCAACCAGGTTCCCTGAATAAATACAACATCAGATAGATTTTTTTTCAGAAATTAACTTGAGGTCTTGACCATGCGAAATCAGGCTTCCGGAAAGCGCCATTCTTATGGAGTCTGGGGGAATGTACGTGGATGTTAATGATTGGTGAATCTCTGTCTGATCTGATTGGAAAGAGCAAATATTCCAATCAGGAATTGAGTGTTGAGTGTCAGGTAAAAAAAGGTAAATGCAACGTTGGCATTTATTTTAAGTGGAATAGAATATAAAAGCGAGGAGATAACACTGAACCTTTATAAGACATCAGTCAGGCCGCACTTGGAGTATTGTCAACAGTTTTGGGCCCCAGATATCAGAAAGGACGTGCTGTTATTGGAGAGAGTCTAGAGGAGGTTCACGAGGATGATCCTGGGAATGAAACGGTTAACATATGAGGAGTGCTTGGCAGCTTTGGGCCTGTACTCACTGGAATTTAGAAGAATGCGTGGGGATCTCATTGAAACCTACAAAATGTTGAAAGGACTAGATAGGGTGGATGTGGAGAGGATGTTTCCTATGCTGGGGGTATCCAGAACTGGAGGGCACGGCCTCAAATTTAGGGGCAACCTTTTAGAACAGAGGTAAGGAGGAATTTTTTTAGCCAGAGAGCAGTGAACCTGTGGAATGCTCTGCCACAATCTGCAGGGGAGGCCAAGCCCATGCGTATTTTTAAGGTGGAAGTTGATCACTTCCTGATCGGTCAGGGCTTTAGAAATGCTTTTGTAGCCTTTTTCTGCTTCATGTATCTCTAAAGAACCTCTGAAAGTTGCTCTGATCATGCATAAACAGATCTTTCAGAGAAGAGCAGGCTCTAACAGTAACCTGACTTTCTGTGTCTTTTTTTTAGGGCAGGGCACCTCTACAATCCACACCTCCAATCTCATCTCATTGATTGGAACACCTGATTGCAAATAGCTTTAGTAGAAGGCATTACCCCAGGGGTTCACATACTTTTTGAACCTAGACTGTGTTTGTTTAAATGGTGTACTCAGTCCTGACAAGAAGTACAATTCTTCGTGTGTTACTAGTTTAGGCAGATTGTGTTTGTCTATTATTGTGACTTAGATGATGATCAGACAACATTTTATAAGTAATTAATGCAGAAAACTAGGTAATTGCAAAGGATTCACTAACTTTGTCTTGCAAATGTATATGTGCTCAAGGCTTTTGCACGGTTCTGTAGAACTGAGCTAAACTTTTCAATTAGATTATAACTGAGCTTTATCTAACTTGGTTATGGAATAATTTGGTACCTAATTTGAACGCCAAACATACTCTCAGTGGCCACTTTATTAGGTGCATCTGTAAACCTGCTTGTTAATTCAAATTATCATCAGCCAATTATGTGGCAGCACGTCAGTGCATAAAAGCATGCAGACATGGTCAAGAGATTCAATTGTTGTTCAGACAACACATCAGAATGGGGAAGAAATGTGATCTACAAACAAGAGAAAATCTGAAGAAGCTGGATATCTGACCAACACGCTCAAAACGTGTGTCCTGCCAGAGGGTTTCGGCCTGAAACGTCGACTGTACTTTTTTTTCCATAGATGCTGCCTGACCTGCTGAGTTCCTCCAGCATTTTGTGTGTGTTGGTGTGAATTGGGTGACTTTGACAGTGGAATAATTGTTGGTGCCAGAAGGGGTGATTTGAGGATCTCTGAAAATGCTGATTTTTCTTCAGAGTCTGTGGAGAATGGTGTGAAAACAGGAAACATACAGTGAGCTTCAGTTCAGTTGGTGGAAGTGCCTTGTTAATGAGAGATGTCAGGAGAAGAATGGGCAGCCTGGCTCAAGCTGACGAGAAGGTGACGGTAACTCAGGGAACCACACGGTACAACAGTGGAGTGCAGAAGAGCAGCTCTGAAAGCTTCAGCAACAGAAGACTATGAACATACACTCAGTCATCGCTTTATTAGGTACAGGAGGTCACTAATAAAGTGACCACTGGGTGTATATTTCTAACTACGCACACAGTCAGGCAATTCTGTACAAGAAGTTCCGCAACCCTTGGGTAAACTGTATTTTCAGAGACTGAAGTATTCACAGTGTTGCAGTCAAAACCTAGCTGTGGTAACAAATCCCTGGATTGCTGGAAGCTAATAGACATTGGGATGGTTTGTCTTGGATGGGAACTTGTGGTTTATGCCATTCCCCCGTGCCTGCTGTCTTTGATTGATGGATGATGTGGGTTTGGAAGAAGCTGGTAAAAAAGCTTTGGCCAGTCAGAGCATGCCGTCTGTTTGCCCTGCCCTGCCCCCCCCAACAGGCAGCCTTTCACGACTGAATCGGAAACAAGTTGCAAGAGAAATAAGTAATATGATATATGAGTAAATGCCTCTTGGCCCCGTGCAGAAACCGTGCTGATCCTATACAAGGGTTGGTGTGTAAGAGGGTTGTTTTGGGAGATTTAGGTAAATAAATTCTGCATAGTTTAACATTGGTGTTAACGTCTTGGTATAGTTCGACATTGGTTGCCTTTATGTTTCCTAGCTTCTGAAATTAATTAGAAACCTCTGGAGGAATAAATGGGCAGCTTAACTACAGATTCTCCACCTGACTGGAGTTCTGGTCTGATCTACGTAACATTCAAAGAATCCATTGAGCTGTCATTCAAGAGCCACTTATCACAGAATTGAAGACCACAAGACACAGGAGTAGAATTGGGCCATTCAGCCCATCAAGTCTGCTCCACCGTTCCCCTGAACCACTTGGGAAAGATCCTGGGAGAGCCATCTGCAGCCAAGAGAAGGCGTTGAGTTTAAGTACTGAAACTTCACCTGGATGAAATGGTTCCACTAAGAGACTGCATGTGTCGGTGTCAGGACCTCCTGGGAATTCATCCCAAACAAAAACACCCAGCTAGATGGGATATGTTGCCACTTTAGCTCATGGAGTGTATATGAAGTTGATTCTGGCTGGTTGTGGGGATAAGTCTGCGTCCCCAACCACAGGCTCAAAAGACCGATTCCAAGCATTCTGGGATACTCTGAGGCAGAGTGCAGCTGTGTTTTCAAGGTTTTAGCAGAGTGAGAGGTGGGCTCGTTGAAACACGCCAAATTCAGAATCAGCTTTAACATCACTGACACGTCATAAAATGTGTTGTTTTGTGGCATTGCAATACATACTAATACAAAAGACTATAAATTATCATAAATATGTAGTGGCATGGTAGCATGCTGTCGAACAACGCTTTACAGTACCAGCGACTCGAGTTCAATTCCCACCTCTGCCTGTAAGGAGTTTGGACGTTCTTGCCATGACCGTGTGGGTTTCCTCCCGCAGTTCAAAGCCATTCCAGTGGGTAGGATAACTGTTCATTATGAGTTGTCCTGTGACTAGGCTGGGGTTACATTGGGGGATTGCTGGGCGGCATGGCTCAAAGTTCTGAGAGGGCCTGTTCCACACTGTATCTCAATAAATTAAATAAATAAGTATAAATTAGGTAAGTAAGGGAAAAACGAGAACAAAAGAAAGAGAAGAATAGTGAGCAAGTGTTCATGGGTTCAGTGTCCATTCAGAAATCTGATGGTGAAGAGGAAGAAGCTGTTCATAAAACATTGTGTGTCTACGTTCAGGTTCCTGTCCCTCCTCCTCGATGGTAGCGATGAGAAGAGGACATGTCCACGGTGAAGGGGGTCCTTAATGTCAGATGCTGCCTCTTTGAGGCATCACATTTTGAAGGTGTTCTCGATTCTGGGGAGGCTAATGCCTTTGACAGAGTTGGCTGAATTTACATACTTTTGCTGTTTTTTTCCGACCCTGTGCAGTGGCCCCTCCATACCGGACGGTGATGCAACCAGTTAGACGCAAGATTCTCGTTACATCTGCAGAATCTTGCAAGGCTTCACAGGGTGGATGCAGGGATGAGAGTTTCACTCCCTGTCGTGTCCAAAATTTACGTTTAGGTTCAGAACAGGGATCAGGGCTGAGATGTAAAGAAATGTCATCTCAAAGGTAGTAAATCTTTGGAGTTCTTTGCCCATGAACATTGTGCATGCTCAGCCTTTGATTATATTCAAGAGGGGATGAAATGGCTTTTGAATCCTGGTGAGAGGCAGATGTTGCCTTGTTACGCACAGAGTGATGATTGCTTAGAATGGGTTGATACAACACTGGCTTGTTTAACTGTCTTTTAGACAGGCATGTGTATTGGCAGGGAATGGAGAGATATGGATCAAGTGTGGGCTGAACAGATTTAGTATAATTTTGACATTCAACTCGGACATTGAGGGCCATAGGCCATAAGACATAGGAGTAGAATTAAACAATCTGGCCCATCGTGTCTGCTCTGCCATTCAATCATGGCTGATCCTTTTTTTCACCGTTTCACGGCCTTTTCCCTGTAACCCTTGTTGCCATGTCCAGTCAAGAACCTGTCAGTCTCTGCCTTAAATACACCCAATGACCTGGCCTCCACAGCTGCATGTGGCAACAAATTCCACACATTCACCACCCTTTGGCTAAAGAAATTTCTCCGCATCTCTGTTTTGAAAGGCTGTCCCTTTATCCTGAGGCAGTGCCCTTTTCTCCTGGACTCTCCTACCATGGGAAACATCCTTTCCATATCTACTCTGTCTAGGCCTTTCAACATTCAAAAGGTTTCAGTGAGATTCCCCCCTTATCCTTCTAAATTCCAGGGAGTACAGACCCAGAACCAGTCCCGGCAGCAATGTTGTAAATTTTCTCTGTACTCTTTAAACCCTTTTCACACCTTTCCCCTTCTAAGCAATAAAATCTATTTGGATGTGCTGCCCTTCCAATGAGATCTGTATCTCAACTAATCCCTGGTAGATGTAAAATTTGGCACAATGTCAAAGAGCAGGGTAACTCTTTCCCCGAATATATTTATATTTCAATGATCATTTTTGAAAAATAAGTGCATTACACCCTCATTATCTCAGCTTGCTGAGAGCAAAATGTCTATTGCATTTCCTACCAACGGCTTCACTCCAAAAGCACATCATAGATGACAAAGTGCTTTATTGCAGGGTGTGGTTGCACGGTGGATATGTAGCAAGACAAGTAACCGATTGCTTGACGGTAAAGTTCAGATCCCACCATGGCATTTGGGAAATTTATATTTTGAGTTTAGGTCAAAAACCAGACTTGGGGAAAAAATAGTAGAATCAGAGTCAGGTTTATTAACGCGACCTCCTTCAAAAGCAACGACACATCTCAGCTCGCTGTACTTCACCCACCCACTGTAGTCCACTGGTCACTCAAATTACGCCATGTAGTGGTCGCTTTAAAACAAACAAATCCGGGGGGTGGGTGTGACACTGTATGACGCACTTCACAGTAACAGAGTTTTAAGTTGAAGAAAATCTGTTTGATCCTTTACTTAGAAATCAGCAAAAGTGAACAATCTTGTAACAATAAAAAAAGAAACTAAAACTAGCGATATTACGAAATAAGCGATCTTAGCATATTCAGACTTGAGCATTAGCGTTAAGCTTACATCGACGCTAGCCATCAACAAAAAAAAAATTACATACTGCCAACCTACCCCCGATCTAACCAGACTGATACTGAACAAAGGATAAAAGTATGAATATGTAACTATACTCGTCACTTCTACCACGTCCCAACCCACATGACAAAATTATTCTTAATAAACACACAACACAAAACACAATACAAACAGACAGAAAATAGATACATGCCTCCTTTTTGATATTCTTGTACTCAGATCTTTCCAAAGTTTGCCTCTCTTTAGCTTAGGCAGCCTCTCCCCAAGATTCAGCTGGGCTTTTCGGAATCGGGTTTATTATCACTGACAGATGTTGTGAAATTTGTTGTTTTGTGCCAGCAGTAGAGTACAGGACAAAAAAAATTGCAGTAAGTTATAATAAAAGATATATAAAAAAGTAAGTAGTGCGGAAGAAGAACAGTGAGGTAGTGCTCATGGACTGTTCAGAAATCTGATGGTGGAGGGGAAGAAGCTGTTCTTGAACGTGTTGTTTTGTAGGTCTTTAGGCTCGTGTACCTCTTCCTTGATGGTAGAAATGAGAAGAGCATATGTCCTGCAAGGTTTAAATGCTGAGGCTGTAAGGCACCGGTGAGGTTTCACTTTGAGTATTGTGAGCACTTTTGGGCGCCTTATCTGAGAAAGGATATTCTGACACAAAATTTTTTCCATGATTGAGAGGCTAATCAGATGAGATAGGTTTGATGGCTCTGGGCCTGTATTCACTGGAATTCAGAAGAATGAGGGGGAGGAGATCTCATTGAAACCTACCAAATGTTAAAAGGCCTCGATAAAGTCGATGGTGAAGGGTCTAAAACCAGAGGACACAGCCTCAGAATCGAGGCATGTCTGAAATGAAGAAGAATTTCTTTAGCCAGAGGTGTGGTGAATCTGTGGAATTCCTTTCCACAGGTGGCTGTGGAGGCCAAGTCATTGGGTATATTTAAAGAAGAGGCTGATAGATTCTTGATTGGTCAGGGCATGACGGCAGGAGATTGGGGCTGAGAGGGAAATGGATCAGCCATGATGAAATGGTGGAACAGACCCAATGGGCCAAATGGCCTAACTTTGCTCCTGTACCTTATGGTCTCGATGATGGATGCCACCTTCTCCACGTTCTTGAGGCACTGTCTTTTGAAGAGTTACTTCAAGTCATCGGTAGAAGGGTTAAAGGGGAGATGAAAGAAGAAAAATAAATCACCCAGATACTAGTAAGGATGTGGAATTCACCACCTGAAAGGATGAGGAATATAGAAATGGGTGTGGCAATGCAGCAGTTAGTGCTGCTGTCTCACAGCGCCTGTTAACCGAGTTCGATTCTGACCTTGGGTGCTGCCTCCATGGGTTTTGCATATCTTTGCCAGAATTGTTTGGCTTTCATGCAGGGCTTCCGGTTTAATCATCATCTTCGTGTGCTGGTGCCTATGACATGGCCGATCATGGTCCTCCATCTGGTGTTCTTATTCTTTTTCCTGTCCATGACCATGCTTGTTCTTGACAAATTTCTCGACAGGAGTGGTTTGCCATGAAGGAGTAGTACTTCATGGGTTCACAGATCATTCTGAAATCTAGCAGCAGAGGGGAAGAGGCAGTTCCTCAATCATTGAGAGTGTTGGTGTTTGCTGTTCTGCATCAACTGAGCCACTGACTGGAACTGTCCAAACCTGGTTCTAAAACGACAGCAGCAAAAAGGATATTTAACATTTGTTCCTACATTTATTATGTGTTGTATGACATGGGTGATCATGGTCTTTTCATGACTGTGATAGTTCTTGGCATATTTTTCTACAGAAGTGGTTTGCCATTGTCTTCTGGGCAATGTCAGTGACCCCAGCCATTATCAACACTCTTCAAAGATTGTCTGCCTGGTGTCAGTGGTCACATAACCAGGACTTGTGATTTGCACCAGCTGCTCACATGACTACCCACAACCTAAACTCATGGTTTCACGTGGCCCTGATTGGGGAGCTGAGCAGGTGCTACACTTTGCCCAAGGATGACCCGCAGGCCAGCGGAGGGAAGGAGCACCTTGCATATCTCCACCCTGCCATCAATGTGGAGGTATACTGCTCAACTATTTGGATCCAGAGAGTAGAAAATGAACCGAAGTTCAGCCCCACTACTTTGTACCAGCCAAGGACCCCAGCTGAGCCCGTTCCATCTGCCTGTGTTTGAACTATCTACTGCTCTTCTCGTTGTTACCATCAGCCAGCAGGTGCAGGAGTCCAGTATTCCACACCACCTGGTTCAGGAGCAGTCGTTACCCTGTAGCCATCGAGCTCCTGGACTGGCTTCACTTGCCCCAGCACTGAACTGTCTCTGCGGCCTGTGGACTCACTTTCAGGGTCTCTGCGGCCTGTGGACTCACTTTCAGGGTCTCTGTACCCTGTGGACTCACTTTCAGGGTCTCTGCGGCCTGTGGACTCACTATCAGGGTCTCTGAGGCCTGTGAACTCCCTATCAGGGTCTCTGCAGCCTGTGGATTCACTTTCAGGGTCTCTGCGAGCTAGGGACACTTTCAGGGTCTCTGCAGCCTGTGGACTCACTATCAGGTCTCTGCACCCTGTGGACTCACTCTCAGGGTCTCTGAGGCCTGTGGACTCACTTACAGGGTCTCTGCGACCTGTGGATTCACCTTCAGGGTCTCTGAGGCCTGTGGATTCACTTTCAGGGTCTCTGAGGCCTGGGGATTCACTTTCAGGGTCTCTGCAAGCTAGGGACACTTTCAGGGTCTCTGAGGCCTGGGGATTCACTTTCAGGGTCTCTGAGACCTGTGGACTCACTTTCAGGGTCTCTGCGACCTGGGGACATTCTCAAGGTCTCTGCAGCCTGTGGATTCATTTTCAGGGACTCTGCAGCTCACATTCACTATTGTTTACTTTTTTAAAAATTATTTACACGATTTGTGCTCTTTTACACTTTGAATGTTTGGAGGTGTTTGTTGGGTGTGTTTTTTTTTGTGGATTCTATTGTTCTTTTTTGTTTTCCTGTGGCTGGCTGCAAGAATATGAATCTCAAGGTAACAAATATACTTCGAGGATCACCTTTTAATGTAGATAAGTAGCAGAGGTGTACACCAAAGTAAGGGGATGAGGAATGGGTTGAATGGGTTTGCCCTTCTGGGAGCTGGCATAGACTAGATGGACCAAATAGCCTTTTTCTGTGTCGTAGTAAGTAAACTAAACATATAGAATGAATGTGAAAAGTTACATCCTGCAAATCTCAGAACACTTGCTGGAGGGTGAGATTAAGATGAGATTTTTTTTGGCCAGCACAAATTCAATGGTCTGAATGGCCTTGTGTCTTGTAAATGTAGTATTATTCTGTCTTGCAGTGCTAAATGGCCAAAGTGTGATGACATCTTTCAGTTGGTGAGAGTCACAGTGGGTAATGTGGTATTTCTGTGGTCGAACATTATTCCTGGAGTAGTTTGAACTCTGAAGTGGGCATTTAATGTGGTAAATGCAGTTTTCATCTTTGCCGGATGGTGTTTCACACCAGATTCTGACAGGGACAGGTGAACCAGTAGGAAAATGGCATTTGTTCTGTCTTAAACACAATAGATTCTGCAGATGTTGGAAACCTTGAGTGCCACACACAAAACACTAGAGGAATTCAGCAGGTCAGGCAGCATCAATGGAGGGGAATAAACAGTCGACGTTTCAGGCTGAGACTCTTCACCAGGCCTGAAATGTCAACTTTCTTTTCACCCTCCGTGGACGCGTCCTGCCTTACTGAGTTCCTCCAGCATTTATTGTGTCCTCCACATTTCAGCCTTTGGATATGTAAACCTGAGCCACCTAGCAGTGGAAGAACACAACCAGATTCAAAAGGAAAATTTTGTTTCTCTTTCAGTCGATATTCGGGAAATCAAGGAGATCCGCGCAGGAAGGAATTCCCGGGATTTTGAACGGTATCATGATGACACAGCCAGAGCCGACCTGTCCAAGTCTGACTCCTCGCACTGTTTTGTCATTCTATATGGGATGGAGTTCCGACTGAAAACACTCAGTCTCGCAGGTAATCCCCCAGCTCCATGAGCTCTTTTCCATGTTTGTAATCAGTTTCATATTGGGCATCAAAACCAACTGATCTCAGTATTAACTTGCACCTTAGATATTTAGGTTGATTTCAAATTGTCCTTAGGCCTCCTTAAGCCATGTGAGGTCCCTAGACAAGATGTTTAGCAAATAAAATTAAAAGTGAGGCACCATCATGACCTCTCCATGCTGGCAGAGGAGCCCTGAAACCCAGAAGCCTTAGGAGAAGACTGCTACCGCTGGTGCTGTGACCAACGGCGTAAGGCAGTGGCAGAAAGCATCTCTTTGGCTATTAACAACGGGAAGCACCTCTGCTAACCCAGACACTCATAGCCTTTGTCAGAGCTAGAGACCAACCCCAGCCTCGGCCCAGATCACCTGCAGATTTGCTCGTCATGGTATCTGACTGGCAACTGAAAATCGATCCTGGCAAGAAGTTAAAATTGCCTGACTTAATCGCACCATTATCCCTGAGGCCTGACATGGTAATTCTGTCAGAAGCCTTAAAGCAGGTGGTCATGGTGGAGCTGACAGTGCCTTGGGAAGACTGGATTGAGGGGAGTGCTTGAATGTAAGAAAGCTACATGCCAGGAGCTGGTAGAGCAGTGCCAGAGACAGGGGTGGAGGGCATGATGTGAGCCTGTAGGCTTGGGGTTTAGAGTTTTGCTGGCTGGTAGCTGTGCAGAACCTGCTTCCTCCTTGGCAAAGAGCCATCGGAACCATCACAGAGGTTGCTGAGTGAGTCTCCGGATGCCTATGGATCGATAGGTGTGAGCTGTGGACCATTACGGATAGGAGACAAACCAGGGTCTGATCAACCCTGGGTCGCTTGGGTGAGGGTGTCTGATACTGGACGATCTGAAACTCCCGATGACCCCAGGCTACATCACTGATGATGTGTCCCAGCGCGTCCCAGGATGTACCTCAGCATCAAGTAGCATCATTTTTCCCTCAGGTATCGAGGTACAGGGAGAATCTTTATTTCGTATACCATCCACACAGATCATTTCAATGCATCAGTACGTTGAGGTAGTACGGGAGGAAATCAATAACAGAATACAGAGTAAAGTGTTGCAGTTACAAAGAAAGTGCAGTCCAGGCGGACAATAATGCACACAGTTGTGACGAGGTAGATTGTGAGGTGAAGTCTCCATCTTGTCGCACGTGAGGACTATCCAACGGTCTTACAATGGCAGGGTCGAGCTGTCCTAATTTTCAGCTTTTGTATCTTCCGCCCAGCAGAAGAGGGGAGAAGCCCCGATATCTGGGTTTAGTTGGGGTCATCGATTACTGTCCTGTTTCCGTTCTATGACTGTTTGTCTGGTGGCTCTGTGATGATCGAGAAGTGGTTTGGCAGAGAGGAGAGAATGGGGAGAGGGAATTGCCTCACCACTTGCAAACTCAGCAGCCTTTCAGTATCTTAATAGGAAATAAATGGCCCTTCCGAAGGCTGATGTAAAAAAAATCCCTTCACCGCCTATAACTGGTTCCAGATTTTCTATAATGTAATTGTGAATGACATTTATGCTCCATTAGAGGAGAAACGAGATACTGTAAAGGGAAATTCTATTCCAATATTAGATTGATTGGTGCTGGCTCTGTGTAGACACACTACCTATTTGCCACCAGCACCACGGGTTAGTTTTTGGGGATTGTTTAGACCCCTTCTCAAGCTTCCATCCTGATCTCTTTCACAGCTACTTCGGAAGAGGAGATGAACATGTGGATAACTGGTCTGAACTGGCTTTTGATGGACACTGTGAAATCACCGACGCCACTTCAGATAGAAAGGTAACAAAAGAAACCCTTCAGAATGACGACAGGGAGGCCACGTGTGGGTGTTAGTTTCCCACATTATTAGTGAGTCTGCTCTGTGGGGATACTCCATGCAGTTGAATATTCATGGAACTTGGAGTGTCTGTACTCAGTAACTTGATTATAAAATCTGATGGCAAACTGGGAGACCATCTAACCTATCGTCTCGTGATAGCCCTTTGAATGAGCCATTCCAACACTCCTCATTCTTCCCCCAAAATCTTTCTTTTCAGATTTTGCTGTGATTGTTATATTATTTTTCCTTTTAAGGAATTGAATGCCAAATATAATCCTCTGAGCAGAAAAATTGCACCATATCTCTGTTTTAAATGTGTTATCACTTATTTTTTAGACAATTTAGACCCATTCCTATATTCTCACACATCAGTAATTTCCCTCTTCACCCTTGCTGTCTGACCTGCTGTGTGTTTCTGCCATGCCTTAAAGGTGGCCCACTCCCAGACGATCACCGTCAGGAATGAGTTGAAATTGTACCCACCCCTTTTTCCGTATTGCAGTCTGCCTCCAGCATCTTTCACATACTTTATGGCCTGATTACATGCTTCATCCCCGAAGAAGCTGAGCGCTGATCCAGGGTCTCGGCCTGAAATGTCGACTCTTTATTCCTTTCCGTAGACGCCGCCTGACCTGATGAGTTCCTCCAGGATTGTGGGGGTGGGTCACAGCAGCACAGAGGTTTGCGCAGTGCTATGAAAGCGAAAGTGACCAGGGTTCAATTCCCAGAAGGGCCTGTTACCATGCAGTATCCCTAAGTTTTAAAAAAAAGTTCAACGTAAATTTAAGGCATGGCATGGTAGCATAGTGGTTCAGCCAACGATTTACGGTACCAGCAACCAGGGTTCAGTTCCTATTGCTATCTGTAAGGAGTTTGTGTGTTCTTCCTGTGACCCTGTGAGTTTCCTCTGGGTGCTCCAGTTTCCTCCCACAGTCCGAAGACGTAACAATTGCTAAATGAATTGCTCATTGTAAGTTGTCCTGTGATTAGGCCAGGGTTAAATTGGGGGTTGCTGGGCGGTACAGTTCGGGGGGCCAGGAGGGCCTCTTCCTTGCTGCATCTCAATAAAAAAATAAAAAAATAAATGTACGTTTGTTGCTCTGTCTCTTTCCAGCTTCTGCAGAATCTCTTGTCTTTGTGACTTACCCAAAATTAGGTCTTTTTATGGGTTGGGCGTTTAAACTGACGAAAGTAGAATTTTCTTTCGTACAGAGCTAGTTGGATCTCTGGAATTCTCAGCAGCTGATGGAAGTTGGGTCTTTGGAAGTCTTTAGAATGGAGCTGGGATAGAGTACATATATATATAGTTAGGGTGCCTAAGACTTTTGCACAATACTGTAGTAATTTTATGTATTGCGCTCCACTGCTGCCACTAAAACAACAAATTTCACGGCATATGTGAGCAATGATAAACCTGTTTCTTTTGTTTTTAATTATTTATTTATTAGATTTTAGAAATTACAAAGAATAAATGTGATGATAAAATAGTAAGAAAAATAATATTAACCCTCCCCCCCTCCCCCCCTCCCCTTAACCCTCCCCCCCCCCAACCCTTATCTAAAGAAAGGAAAACAAGGAAGGAAGAGAAAGATTGCCTGGATATCGGAGGATCCCCTCTAATGCTCCATGGAGTTCAAAATAATTTTGATATTTATTTTTTACTTTCCCCAATTACTATAATTTTATCTTCAAAGGACCTATGTATTTAATCCTATCTTTTGTAAGTATGGGAACCAAATTTTCAAAAATATATCATATTCATTTCTTAGATTATACGTAATTTTTTCAAGTGGAATACAACTATGTATTTCATTATTCCAACGATCCGTAGATAAATATAGATCAGATTTCCAAGTAACTGCAATAAGTTTTTTGGCTACTGCCAATGCAATTTTTATAAATTTTTTCTGATACTTATTCAATTTAAGTTCCGGTACAATCCCTTCAATGTCTCCTAATAAAAATAATAGTGGACTATGTGGGAGTTGTACTCCAGTAATTTGTTCCAATAAAAGTCTTAAATTTATCCAAAATGGTTGGATTTTAAAACAAGACCAAGCAGAATGTAAAAAAGTACCAATTTCTTGATTACATCGAAAACATTGGTCAGACATATTTGAATTTAATCTATTTATTTTCTATGGTGTTATATATAATTGATGTAAAAAATTATATTGTATTAATCTAAATCGAACATTTATTGTATTTCTCATACTATCAGAACATAATCTTGACCAGTTTTTTCCATCAATTTTAACATTCAAATCAGATTCCCATTTTTGTCTTGATTTATGAATTCCTGATTTAATTGTCTAATTTTGAATCAAATTATACGTACAAGATGTAAATGTTTTAATTTTTCCTTTCTGAATAATATTTTATCATGTGCATCAGCCAAGTTCAAAAAAACTTCTTGTATAAATCTTGCATCATTTTCATTTGGTGCATAAAAGTCCATAATTCTGAAAAAATTTGACAATGTGTAATCACATATCTCCCCCCAGAATCAATTATTACATTTTGTATTTTAATTGGTAAAGATTTATTAACCAAAATTGCAACTCCTCTCGATTTTGAATTAAATGAAGCTGCAATAACATTTCCAACCCAATCTCTCTTTAATTTCTTATGTTCTGTTTCTGTTAAATGTGTTTCTTGTAAAAAAGCTATATCTCCTTTCATTTTCTTAATATATGTTAAAACTCTTTTTCTTTTCACAGGTCCATTAAATTCCATTAACATTAAAACTTAAAAAATTAAGTAAATTAATCATTCATAATACCTTGGGAACTCTTTAAAATTCTCCATGTTGCTATGAGTCTCTCCCCAACCATCCAGGCAAAAAAGAAGTAAAATAGAAGAAAGATAACTAATATATAAGAAAAAAAACAAAATACCCTCCCACTAATGTTGCGAATAAAAACAACACAACATTACCCTCCCCTCCCTTTTACGGGTCATGGCAATCACCATGATTGTACACGTGAAACTCGCAGCCATCGATCAGGAGCTCCTCCAGCTCCCCCGCAAAAAAAAAATATATTAGTGAAGAAAAGAAAGAAAATAATTAATGTCTCTATTCCCAATTAATACTCCTCGACTATTCTTTTTTCCTTATAAATGTCCATCAAGTCCAACCTTGTTTCAGTCTTCGTCATTAGTCCATTTCATTTCTATAATTCTTTACTCCTCTTCATGGACATCAGGTAATTCTTGTACAAATTTCTCCACTTTCCAGTAGTCAACAAAGAAACTTCTTTCTCCATTATCCAGGAAAATTATCAATTTTGCTGGGTAGCGCAATAAAATTTTATAGCCCTTTTCCCATAAAGATTTTTTCACTGGATTAAATTCCTTCCGCCTCTTCAGAAGATCGTAACTTATGTCTGGATAAAAAAAACTCTTTTCCCTTCCATTATCAATGGCCCATTTCTCTCTTTAGCACCTTGAGTAGCTGCCTTCAAGATCATTTCTTTATCTTGGTACCTTAAGCATTTTATCAAAATTGATCTTGGATTTTGATCCTGTTGAGGTCTTGGCCTTAAAGCTCTGTGTGCTCTTTCAATTTCAATTACTTGACTTCCTTCTTTAATTTCCAAAATTTTCGGAATCCATTCTTGAAAGAATTTTATTGGATTTTCTCCCTCTGTACCTTCCATAGGACCAACAATTTTAATATTATTTCGTCTATTAGAGTTCTCAAGTGCATCCATTTTTTCCATCATCCGTTTTCTTTCTATTGTCCAGGCAAGATTATTGACTTATATCTTATCTATTCCTTCAGTGTTTTCTTCCACTTTTACTTCCATCTCTTTAACTTTATTATCTATCTTCTTTTGTTTTTCCACCACATTATCGAGTGTATTCTGCATCCTTCTTATATCTGTTCTTATAGCTTTTAATTCATTCGTCATATATATCAGGATATCTTTTATGTCTCCTTTAATCTCTTCCTTCTTTTCCTCTTCATCTTCCTCTGAATTTCCCAAAGAGTCTGTTTCTACTTCCGATTCACTTCCAATTTCACTTCCAGCCGTAGTTGAGATTTGTAGTTTTGTTAATATCTGTTCATGCATACTTTCGCGCATGCATTGTTCTTGCCGTTTCTTCTTAGAGACCGCCGACATTGCTGCAACTTCCTGTCCCGCATCATCAGAAGTGCCATGCACTTCTCCGGGAGGAGATCCAACTTGAGTCCGAGGCTTTGCCGGGACGGTTAGGCCTTTTTTCCCGCCAATTTGCGCAGTCTTCGAAGTAGTAGCTTTCTTCTGTTTCGGTTTAGGAGCCACATCAAAAGATAATCCTGAGTTGCTTATAAATAGTTTCTAGTAGGTATTTGTTAATTCTTCTTCATTTAAACCCTATTTCATTACTTTTTACGAGGGAGCTGGATTCCCAACGTCTCGATCCTACGTCATCATGTGACACCCCCCCCATAAACCTGCTTCTGATATGGGTCTCTGTTGTAGACTGAGAATGGGAACGGGGCAGGGAGAAGGGGATCGTGGTTGAGGAGAGGGGAGGGGTCTGGTGGCACCCGTGAGACATCGTGTAATAATCAATAAACCAATTCTTTGGAATCAATTGACCTTCCCTGGTGTCTCAGGGCTGGGTGCGTCTGCACCCGCACCACACCTCGCCCAGGCACACCTTTTCTGCCACCTGTCCCACACCCCTCCTGTGACACTCCACCCTCACCATTCCCAACATCCTTTGCCAGACTTACAGACTCACTGTCCACTCCACATTGACAAATACAGTGCTGTGCAGAAGTCTCAGGTGCTCTGGCTATACATACATGCCTAAGACTTTTGCACAGTACTCTCTCTGATAGATATTTAGCTGGATAAATATCAAGGAATAGGGAGGTATGGAAAAATGGCACAGAAGACGAGCTGAGGCCCATAAAAATTGTAAATACAAACAGAAACTGGAAATCCAGGGTAACACACACATAAAATGTTGGAGGAACTTCCATCAGGTCTTGGCCCAAAATGTTGATGGTTTATCCCTTTCCAGGGATGCTGCCTGACCTGCTGAGTTCCTCCAGCGTTTTGTGTCTGTTGCCTTCCTCTGTAGCTTCCCCCCCCCCCCCCATTTTCTTTCTTTCATGGCCTTCTGCCCACTCCTATCAGACTTTCCCCTTCTTCAGCCCTTTATCTTTTTCAACAATGAATTAAAAAAAAATTATATTGAGTTTTTAATGATTTTTAATGAAAGAAAGAAAAAAATTATCAACCCTTCCCCCCTCCCCCCTCCCCCCTAACAATCCCTATAGAAAGAAAGAAAAAGAAGAAAGAAAGAATGCCTGGATATCGGGAGATCCCCACATGCTCCATGGAGTTCGTAATAGCTTTAGTATATATATTTATTTATTTCCCCAAATAACCAGTAATTTTATCTTCAGAGCACCTATATATTTAGTCCTATCTTTTGTAAATAAAGGCACCAAATTTTCAGAAATGTTTCATATTTATCTCTTAAATTATAAGTAATTTTTTCAAGTGGAATACAGCTAAAGATTTTGTTCTTCCAACGATCTATACTTAAGTATGAATCCGATTTCCAAGTAACTGCAATAGCCTTTTTGGCTACTGCCAATGCAATTTTTATGAATTCTTTCTGATATTTATTCAATTTTGGTTTCGGTTTTATCCCTTCAATATCGCCTAGTAAAAATATATTGGGTTATGTGGAAATTGTGTTCCAATAATTTGTTCCAGTAAAACTCTTAAATTTGTCCAAAAAGGTTGAATTTTAAAACAAGACCAAGTAGAATGTAAAAAAGTATCGACTTCTTGATTACATCGGAAGCATTGATCAGATAAATTTGGGTTTAATTTATTTTTTGTGGTGTAATATAAAATTGATGTTAAAAATTATATTGCACTAATCTTAACCGGACATTTGTTGTATTTGTCATACTGTCAAGACATAATCTTGACCAACTTGTTTCTTCAATTTTAATATTCCAAGTCAGTTTCCCATTTTTGTCTTGACTTATGAATTCCTTGTTTAATTGTCTGTTTTTGAATCAAACTATACATACAAGAAATAATTTTTTTAATTTTTCCTTTTTGAATTAAAGTTTCTATTTCATTAGGTTTCAGCAATAAACTGGGTCAAACAATGTTATCTCTTAAATAAGCCCTTAATTGAAAATAACAAAAAAGAGTGTAGTTTGATATTTTGTATTTATTATTTAATTGATCAAATGACATTAATATACCTCCTTCAAAACAGTCTGCTATATATCTAATCCCTTTTTGAAACCAGTTGTATAAAAGTTGGTTATCCATTGTAAAAGGAATAAGTTTATTTTGAATTAAAGGTCTCTTTGCTAATAAAGATTTCCTTATCTCATCGTCAACATTTATCTTATTCCATAAATCAATCATATGTTTTAATATAGGAGATTCTTTCTTTTCTCATATCCATTTAGATTCCCACTTAAGTATAAAATCTTCTGGTATATTTTCTCCTATTTTATCTAGTTCTATTCTAATTCATGCTGATTTATCTTCATCAAAAAAAATGCAATAAATCTAAGTTGATTTGCTTTATAATAATTCTTAAAAGTTTGGAAGTTGTAACCCTCCTAGATCAAATTTCCATGTCAATTTTTCCAATGATATTCTTGACATCTTACCTTTCCAAAGGAACTTCCTCATACATTTATTTAATTCTTGAAAAAACTTCTGGGGTAGGTGTATTGGTAATGTTTGGAATAAATATTGTAATCTAGGGAATATATTCATTTTTACAGCATTTACTCTGCCTACTAATGTTATTGGTAACATCATCCATTTATCAAGATCTTCTTGAATTTTTTTCAATAATGGTAAATAATTTAATTTATATAAATTATTTATATCATTATCAACTCTTATACCTAAATATTTTATACCATTTATTGGCCATCTAAATTGAGTTATTAATTGACATTGACTATAATCTCCTTTAGTAAGAGGTAGAATTTCACTTTTATCCCAATTTATTTTGTACCCCTGTAGCGGTGTGCTACACGCAGCGCTAAAATTACGACACGGAGTCGGTAACTGCAGTAGAAGGAAAAAACTTTATTCGAAATCTTCAGCCTCACTTTTAAGCCTCCCTCAACCTGCCCCCCATGGCGCAGAGGCTCCAAAGCTCTGTGCTCGCAAACCCCCGTAGGCTATCTAATTGTGAGCCGGTTCGGATGTGCCAGGAAATGGGTCGCCACACCCTGATATTTTCCCATATTCTTCCAATCTAGAAGATAATTTACACAACGAATGCAATGGGTTAGTTAGATGAATCAGAACATCAGCAAATAAGTTAATCTTATATTTCTCCTGATTAACTTTGAAACCCATAATATCTGGGTCAGTTCTAATTAATTCAGCTAATGGTTCTATCGCCAACACAAATAAAGCAGGTGATAACGGACAACCTTGTCTAGTTGACCTTGTTAACTGAAATGATGTTGAAATTTGACCATTTGTCACTAGTTTAGCTTTGGGATTAGTATTTAAGGTTTTAATCCATTTTATAAAGGATACTCCTAATCCATATTTTTCCAATACTTTAAATAAAAAATCCCATTCCAATCTATCAAATGCTTTTTCTGCATCTAAAGCAACTGCCACATTCATTTCCTCCCTCTTTTGTGCCAAATGAATTATACTAAGTAACTGAGTTACATTATCTGCCGATTGTCTATTTTTGATAAATCCTGTTTGATCCATATGTATTAATTTTGGTAAGTATTTAGATAATCTACTAGATAAAATTTTTGCTATTATTTTATAATCAGTGTTTAACAAAGAATAGTTGTATATGATGTTGGCTTTAAAAGATCTCTATCTTTTTTTGGCAATACTATTAAAATAGCTGTCAAAAAAGGATTCTAGAAGTTTATGCTTTCTTTCCGCTTGGTGTATTAACTCCATAAAAGGAGGAATTAGTAAATCTTTAAACTTTTGTAAAATTTGGGCGAAAAACCATCTTCTCCTGGGGAGTTATTACTCTGAAGTGATCCTGGAGCTTCTTCGACCTCTTTTAATGTAAAAGGCACATCTAATCCCTTCTGTTCTTCCGAATCCAATTTTGGAAGAGTTATTTGTGATAAAAACCTTTCTATCTCGACATTATCATTTTGTGATTCTAATTGATACAGTTCAGAATAAAAATTCTTAAAAGTTTCATTCATTTCTAAAGGTTTATAAGTAATTTTATTTACACTTGTTCTAATTACATTTATCGTTTTGGAAGTCTGGTCTGTTTTTAACTGCCAAGCAAGAATCTTGTGTGATCTCTCACCTAGTTCGTAATATCTCTGTTTAGTTCTCATAATTGCTTTTTCTGTTCGATATGTTTGAAGTGTATTATATTGTAACTTCTTGTTAACAAGTTGTCTTCGTTTTTCTTCTGTCATATATCTTTGAGATTCTTTTTCTAATTTTGTAATCTCTTTTTCCAATTGATCTGTTTCTACCATATATTCCTTCTTAATTTTAGGTGTAACTTATTATCTGGCCTCTCAAATATGCCTTCATTGCTTCCCACAATATAAATTTATCATCAACTGAATGTGAATTTGTATCTTAAAAAAAAACTGAATCTGCTTTTTCATAAAATCACAAAAATCTTGACGTTTTAATAATATTGAATTAAATCTCCATCTGTAAATTGATTCCTCTTTATCCATCATTATCATTGTCATTATCAAGGGGGAATGATCTGACAATATTCTTGCTTTATATTCCATATTTTTCACTCTGTCTTGAATATTCATTGATAATAGGAAAAAATCTATCCTTAATTAAGTTTTGTGTCTGTTTGAATAAAATGAATAATCTCTTTCTTTTGGATTAATTCTTCTCCATATATCAATCAAATTTAAATCTTTCATCAGTGATAAAGTTAATTTTGCTACTTTTGATTTTATAACAATCTTTGTTGATCTATCTAAAACTGGGTCTAGACAAAAGTTAAAATCCACCTATTAATATTTCGTCATGTGCGTCAGCCAAATTCAAAAAGGCCTCTTGTATAAATTTTACATCATTTTCATTTGGTGCATAAATATTCATAAGTCCATAGTTCTGAAAAAAATTGACAATGTATAATTACATATCTTCCCACCGAATCAATTAATACATTTTGTATTTTAATTGGTAAAGTTTTATTAACCAAAATTGCAACTCCCCTTGCCTTTGAATTAAATGGAGCTGCAATAACATTTCCGACCCAATCTCTTTTTAATTTCTGATGTTCTATCTCTGTTAAGTGTGTTTCTTGTAAAAAAAAGCTATATCTATTTTCATTTTCTTAATGTATGTTAAAATTCTTTTTCTTTTCACCGGTCCATTAAGCCCACTAACATTAAAACGTAAAAAATTCAGTAAATTAGTCATTATTTTTAATAGGGTTACTCCAATCAATAATAATACCTAATCTTTCAGCTTTCGTAGTACCTTGGAGAATGTTTTTAAAATTCTCCGTGTTGCTATGTGTCTCCCCCCACCGGTCATCCAGGCAAAGAAAGAACGATAGAAGAAAAATAGATTATAAAGAAAAAAGTAACAAAATACCCCCCCTACAAATGTTGTGGATTAAAAAAAACAACATTACCCCCCTCCGTTGTACGGGTCATGGCAATCGCCATGATTACTCACGTGAATCCCATAGCAATCGATCCGAAGTTCCCCCAGCTCCCCTGTAACATAAAAAGGTATATATACGAGAAGGAAAAAAAATGTCACTACTCTCAATTAATATTTCTCAAATTTTTACCGTTCTCCCCATGTATCATATAATTAAGAATATATTTAAATATTCTTTTGTCCTTAAATGTCTATCAATTCCATTCACTGTCCCTGTCTTCATCTTTAATCCGTTTCACTTTTAAATCTTTGGCTGTGGTTAGCGAATATTTGGGAGTTTTTGTGCAAGCTCTTCTGCTTACCGATAATCAGTAAAAAAAAATCTTCTTTTTCCGTCATCCAAAAAAATTATCAGGGTTGCCGAGTGACGCATTATAAATTTATAACCCTTTTCCCATAAAACTTTTTTCGCTGGGTTAAATTCCTTCTTTCTCTTCAGAAGGCCATAACTTATATCAGGATAGAAAAGAACTGTTTTCCCTTCTATCATCAATGGCTCGTTTCTCTTTTTGGCACATTGGGCAGCCGCCTTCAGGATCTTTTCTTTATCTTGATATCTTAAGCATCTTATCAAGATTGATCGTGGGTTTTGATGAGGTCTTGGTCTTAAGGCTCCGTGAGACCTTTCATTTTCAATTAACTGAGTTCCTTCTTCCATTTCCAAGTTTTCCGGGATCCATTTTTGAAGAAAATTTATTGGATCCTTTCCCTCTATACCTCCTTCAAGTCCAACAATCTTAATATTATTTTGTCTACTAAAATTTTCAAGCACATCCACTTTTTCCAACAACTGTTTTCTTTCTGATGTCCAGGCAGAAATATTGTCTTCCATTTTATTCATTCTTTCAATGATGTCTCCTGTTGTTTCTTCCAAGTCTTTAATTTTCTTATCCATTTTCTCCTGTTTTTTCATCATTTTGTCAAACATAATCTTCATATTTTTAATATCTTTTTTATCTTTAATGCTTTTAATTCATGCATTATTTGCACCAAAGATTTTCCTATGTCTCCAGAAAAACTTTTACCTTCATCTTCGTCTGATTTATCCAGAGAATCTGTATCTGCCTCAGATTCACCTTCACTTCCAGTTCCGATCGTAGCTGGGATTTGTAGTTCAGGTTGCTCATGTTTGCGCATGCCCCTTCCTTCACGCATGCGCAATTCTTGTTGCTCTTTTTCTTTGGAGACGGTTGATGTTGCCGTAGTTTCCTGTTCTGTATCGCCGGAGGTAAAATGCACTGGAGCCCGCGGCTCCTTCATGGCGGCGGGCCTCGATTCTTTTCCAACTTGTGCTATCTTCATGGTAGTAGTTCTCTTTTGCTTCTGCTTATGAGACATATTTTGGAACAATCCTGAGTAGTTTATAAGTAACTTTTAGAAAGTATTTACTAACTTTTCTTCACTTAAACATTAATTTACTGATTTTTTACGGGAGAGCCGGATTTCCACGTCTCGATCCTACGTCATCACGTGATGTCCCCCCAACAATCAACTTTGTAGATCTTTCGTTCAGCCACTTCCCCCTCTCTTGGTTTCACCTATCCCCTACCACCTTGTACTTCTTCCTACTCTTCCTCCCAACCTCTTTCTTTCCAGTCCTGATGAGGGGTTTCGGCCCGAAACGTCAACTGTTTACTCTTTTCCATGGATGCTGCCTGGCCTGCTGAGTTCCTCCAGCATTTTGTGTGTGTTGTTATTAACACAGCCTGTTGTGTCTATACATACCTAGTTAGGCATGCTAAAATAAAACCTGATTTTTCAGATCTGACCCACCCTACAAAAGGATTCTGCACCACTCCCTTCCCAAATTGCAAACAATTTTGGGGTGGCAAAACTAATCCAAAATCAAAACAAAATGATTGCTGCTAGCCTGTGACCTTCATGGTGTTGTTATACTTGTATGATTTGCCCTCAGTTCCAATGAAGTGATTATTCCAAAGAGTCTAATCCTTAATTTTGATCCTTTATTGGCAATTAGCAAACCTACAGTGTTGAAGTGATGATCTTGAAGCATTATTCAAGCTGAGCATTATTCAGCGATATTAAGTGGTCAGCTAAGATATGACCTCCACCAGTCCTAAGCTACAAACTGCTCCCAAATAAGCCAGGATACGGAACTTATTCCCTCCACTTTTACTGTGACCTCACTCGCGTGACTAGTTACCATAATGAATGCACACCACAGAATTCAGAACAAATAGAGAACAGATGCTTATCTCCTACAAATTGTTTGGTGGTTAGTATTGGTTTATTATTGTCACATGTACCATGATAGAGTGAAAACTTGTTTACCCTCAGAAAGCTATTTGAGTTGGAAGAGATGACCGAAATGAAAAGAACCACAGATGCTGAAAACCGGAGGTAAAAATGGAATAATTGCAGGAAAATTCCACAGGTCAGGCAGCACCTGGGAAAGTGAAACAACATTGATGTTTCACTTCTGACAAAGGGTCTTTGATCTGAAATGTTGACTTGGCTGCTGCCTAATCTGCTCATTATCTTGGATTTGGATAGCTAAGAGATCAGAATGAGGATCAGTGTTTGAAAATCAGAATCAGGTTTCATATTAGTCACATACATCTGGAAAATTTTGATTTGCGGCAGCATTACAGGTGCAATACATAAAAGAACTATAAATTACAATAATAAGTACAGAAAAATAAATAAGGCATGCAAAAAGAGGGAATGCCCTGGGTGAAGGTGGTCCTTAATGACAGATGCCACTTTTTTGAGGCATCGCCTTTTCAAGATGTCCTCGTAGGCTAGTGCCCATGATGGAGCTGGCTGAGTTTACAACCCTTTTCAGCCTTTCCTGAGCCTGTGCAGTGACCACTCCATACCAGACGGTGGTGCTGCCAGCTAGAATGCTCTCCGTGGCTCACCAGTAGAAATTTATCATCGTTTATGTATAACGAGGCTGATGTCACCAGTAATTCCTGCCGGCCTTTTAATTTTGATAGCTGCCTTGGGAAGCATTCATGACAGAGCATGTTTACAGTGCAATTCCAATGATAACATTTGGCAAAGGATTGAAGTACAAAGATAGGGACAAGGGAATCTGACTTCAAAATGGGACTGGAATTGTTCATACTTTCAAGTCTGATTATTCCAAGTATAATCGCAGTTCATCTGAATATTACAGCTGTCCTTGATCTTGGCAGATCACAAATGCAGTGAATTTTCTAAAAGATTAATTCATGTTTTCCCCTTTTTTAAACTTACTTATTTCCCTTTCTCACTTTCCTTCTCTCCCTTTTACTTCCCCCCTCCCACTTCTGTTTGTATCCAATCAAATCAAGTTTAATTGTCATTCAAACCAAACATGGATACGGCCGAATGAGACAGCATTCCTCTGGGGGCAGGGTATGAAAACATACATGCACATTGGCAATAGTGAGAAAGGAGGCACAAGGAACATTTTTAGTACAAGACCCTGAGCAACAAGTCCTGAAAGTTCATGGTTCCTGCAGTCCAGTCTGTAATTCCACCGGTCCTACACTGGAGGGCAGCACTGGTGGGGAGAGTCTACCCCCAACCCAGCACGGGCGCCATGCTACAACATAAGCCCGTGGCTTGAGGCCAAGTCCTCACTACAACCAAGGCGACACTGCTGCCTCGCCGCCTGTCTCACCACCAAACAAAGGACCCAGGCCTGCAGCAATCAATGCCCAACAGGGTCTTGGGCTCGCAGAAGAATGTGCAAGACAGCCACTCATGGCTTCACTACATGCTACCAATTCGTGCCAACTTGAAGGCACCACCTTCAGTGCCCCCAAGTAGTAGGCAGCAGCACAGTCTGCACCCAGTTCAGCTCTCCTAAACCCAATATGGCTCCTCCTGTGGCCTGATGGCCCAACTCGAATCCCTTAGCCTGCCTGGCGTGACTTGCTTCCCTTGACCAGGCGGCAAATGGTGAGGAAGGCAAATGCGATTTTCGCATTCATTTCAAAAGGACGATAATATGAAAGCAAGGATGTAGTGCTGAGACTTTATAAAGCATTGGTGAGGCCTCACTTGGAGTATTGCGAGCAGGTTTGGGCCTCTTATCTAGGAAAGAATTTGTTGACATTGAAAAGGGTTCATGGAAATCTTTCTGGGATTGAAAGGCTTGTCATATAAAGAGTGTTTGATGACTCTGGGGCCTTTATTCACAGGAATAAAGAATGAGGAGTGACCTCATTGAAACTTATCAAATGTTGAAAGGCCTCAATTAAGTGGATGTGGAGAGGATGTTTCCTATGGTGGGGGAGTGTAAGACCAGAGGTTACAGCCTCAGAATA
Organism: Hypanus sabinus; assembly: GCF_030144855.1. Taxonomy (NCBI): domain Eukaryota; kingdom Metazoa; phylum Chordata; class Chondrichthyes; order Myliobatiformes; family Dasyatidae; genus Hypanus; species Hypanus sabinus. The sequence goes on from NC_082714.1 coordinate 153,486,099, forward strand.
GAGGGAGTCCTTTTAGGACAGAGATGAGAAGGAATTTCTTGAGCCAGAGAGAGGTGAATGTGGAATTTATTGCCACAGGCAGCTGTGGAGGCCAAGTCTTTACGTATATTAAGACAGAGGTTGATAGATTCTTGATTAATCTGGGCATAAAGGGATACAGGGAGAAGGCAGGAGATGGGAGCTGAGACAGAAATGTATCAGCCATGATGAAATGGTGGAGCAGACTTGATGGGTCATATGGCCTAATTCTCCTCCTATGTCTTATGGTCTAATATTGGGTATATTTCTGTAAAGAATTCTCGATCTGATTTGTTGAATATAGCCATATCATTTTTATTAATGAAACTTATTTATTAATAACAAATTAACATTAAAAATAACTGGATACTGTACATCTGAAAGAAAATGAAAAATGCTGGAAATATTCAGCAGGTCAGGCAGCATCTGCAGAAAGAGAAACAAAGTTAACACTTCAGTTTGAAGACCCTTCTTTAGAACTTGGAGAGAGAGAGTGAGGAGAGATGGATTTGAGAAAGAGACTGTCTCAGAAAGGAAACACAAGAGTTTCTGCAGATGCTGGAAATCCAGATTAGCCCACACAAAATGCTGGAGGCACTCAGCAAAGTGAGGCAGCATCCATGGAGAGAAATAGAGTTGTAGTTTTGGGCCGAGACCTTTCATCAGATCTGAATGAGGCAAGAGTTGCCATGAGGATGAGTTGTGGAAGAAATCATCCAAACACTGGGTTACACCGGAGCAGCTGATTGGTTAAATGTTAGGAACACTCAGCAAATCAGAATCAGGTTTAATATCACTGGTATATATTGTAAACTCTTGTTTTGTGGCAGTAGTACATTACAATATGTAATAGTTTCTTAAAAACTTATAATTACAATAAATATATTTTAAAAATTAAATTAAATACGTACTACAAAAAAGGAATATTGAGGTATTGCACATGGGTTCAATGTCCATTCAGAAATCGGATGATGGAGGGGAACCTATGATATTGAGTGTGTATCTTCTGGCTGCAGTACCACCTCTTTGATGGGAGCAATAGGATGAGGGCATGTCCTGGGTGAAGAGGGTCCTTAATGATGGATGGCGCCTTTTTCAGGCTGCATTTCCCATGGGTAAAGGAGCCCTAATGGTGAACATCTGGGCTGGGAGACCAAACGCAATTTGGGTGGTTGTTTAGTAGCACACCTGCATTTGTCTGTTGGTGTGACCCTGGGCTTCCTGTCACCTGCAATTCAATTCCCCATCTCACACACATTGTGGCCTATCTGTCTGTGGCTGTCAGCACTGTTACAGCAGTTAATGAAGGCATAGAGAGAGAGAGAGAGAGAGAAAGACAGACATACAGAGGGACAAAGAGAGAGAGACAGGAAGATAGTCAAGGACAGAGGGACAAGAGCAAAGAGACAGAGAGGGAGAGAGACTAGAGAGAGAGAGAAAGAAAGAGACAGGCAAAGAGATAGACAGAGACAAAAAGAGTGTGTGTGTGTGTGTGTGTGTGAGTGAGTGAGAGAGAGAGAGAGAGAGAGAGAGAAACAGGCCAAGAAAGAGACAGACAGACACAACGAGAGAGTGTGTGTGTGTGTGTGTGAGAGAGAGAGAGAGAGAGAGAGAGAGAGAGAAAACAACACAATTGGGAACATTAGTAGACCAATGAAGGAGTTCTTCAAGTAGGGCTTTGGAAGGGATAAGGTGGCATGCAACATGAAGAGCATTCACCATGTCCTCTTCTCATTGCTACCATCAGTATACTCATAATTCCTCCTTCTGATGGGTGAGGAACTTCAGGTTGAAGTTTTATCGTCGGAATAGGCAAACAGAGTATAAGTGCCATGAAAATGTGGCTTTTCTTGCAGAACATTTTAAAGATGAGATCGAATGTGAGATAACGTTAGCTTGAATTAACATAGATTAGCTAGTAATGAGATCCAGTACTCATTGTAAAACTGGGGAAAGGTCAGGAGAGATGAGGGTGAATGGGACGAACTTAGATGGGGATCTTAGTATGGATGAGCTGAGCTGTGGGGCTGGTTTCTGTGCTTTTGCCAAACAGTCACCCAATTTATGTTTGGTTTTAACAACCCAGTGCACTACTTGGTGGTGACCTCCTCTGCATAGGAAAAATGCTGCCTAATGTCACGTGGCCTGTTTTCAGCATTTTGTTCAATTTTATCAATCAAATTTGCAAATTCCATTCTACTGAGTGCCAAAGGTTTAAAAAGAAAGACCACCGTGTACAGCGGCCATCATCATAGTGGCTATTGTCGGAATGGACTGAGGCAGAGTGGGACGGCTTTGGCTCAATCAGGCTTCGGCGAGAACAGGCAGAGGCGAGGTTTGAACGGGGCACGACTGCGCAAGCACGTGAAAGTCGGACCTTGAGGCAGCGGGAGAATTTAAATAGCGAGCAGAGGCTGAGTACGAGCTTCACTCCAGGTGAGGTAAGGCTGGGTACGCTCCTTTAATTAATCTAATTAGATTAGGAGTAGGTAATGGAGGCAGCAGTCAGGGCAGTTGAGTGCTCCGTTTGCAGTCTGTGGGAAGTCACGGCGAACACAACTGTCCCTGATGACTACACCTGCAGAAGGTGCATCCAGCTGCAGCTCCTGACAAATCATGTTAGGGAACTGGAGCTGGAGCTGGATGAACTTCGGATCATTCGGGAGGCAGAGGCAGAAATAAACAGGATTTACAGGGGGGATAGTCACCCTAGGAGTCAGGAGACAGGTAGTTGGGTGACTGTCAGGAGAGGAAAGGGGAATAGACAGCAAGAGTCGAGCACCCTTGTGGCCGTTCCCATCAACAATAAGTATACCATTTTGGATACTGTTGGTGGGACGACCTACCAGGGACAAGTTGCAGTGGTTGTGTCTCTGGCACTGAGACTGGACCCTCAGCTCAGAGGGGAAGGAGGGAAAAGAGGAGAGCAGTAGTGATAGGAGATTCGATAGTTAGGGGGACAGATAAGAGGTTCTGTAGAACAGATCGAGAATCCTGGATGGTCTGTTGCCTCCCTGGTGCCAGGGTCCGCGATATCTCGGATCGGGTTCTCAGTATTCTCAAGAGGGAGGGTGAGCAGCCAGATGTCGTAGTCCATGTAGGGACCAATGACGTGGGTAGGAAGAGTGAGGAGATCCTGAAAGGTGAGTTTAGGGAGCTAGGTGTCAAGTTAAAGGACAGGACCTCCAGGATAGCAATCTCAGGATTGCTACCAGTGCCATGTGCAGGTGGGTTTAGAAATAGTAAGATAGTACAGATCAACACATGACTGAAGACATGGTGCAGGAGGGAGGGCTTCAGATTTATAGATAATTGGGCAGTTTTCCAGGGAATGTGGGACCTGTTCCGGCGGGACGGTTTACATCTGAACTGGAGGGGGATAAATATTCTTGCAGGAATGTGATAGGTCAGCTGACAGATGTATGTGTTGGGGAGCACTTTGGGTCCAGTGATCACAATAGCATTAGCTTCAATATAATTATGGAGAAGGACAGGACTGGACCTAGAGTTGAGATTTTTGATTGGAGAAAGGCTAACTTTGAGGAGATGCGAAGGGATTTAGAGAGAGTGGATTGGGTCAAGTTGTTTTATGGGAAGGATGTAATAGAGAAATGGAGGTCATTTAAGGGTGAAATTATGAGGGTACAGAATCTTTATGTTCCTGTTAGGTTGAAAGGAAAGGTTAAAGGTTTGAAAGCACCATGGTTTTCAAGGGATATTAGAAATTTGGTTGGGAAAAAGAGGGATGTCTACAATAGATATAGGCAGCATGGAGTAAAGGAATTGCTCGAGGAATATAAAGAATGTAAAAGGAATCTTAAGAAAGAGATTAGAACAGCTAAAAGAAGATACGAGGTTGGTTTGGCAAATAAGGTGAAAGTAAATCCGAAAGGTTTCTACAGTTATATTAAAAGCAAGAGGATAATGAGGGATAATATTGGCCCCTTAGAGAATCAGAGTGGTCAGCTATGTGTGGAGCCGAGGGAGATGGGAGAGATTTTGAACGATTTCTTCTCTTTGGTATTCACTAAGGAGAAGGATATTGAATTGTGTAAGGTGTGGGAAACAAGTAAGGAAGTTATGGAACCTATGACAATTAAAGAGGTGGAAGTACTGGCGCTTTTAAGAAATTTAAAAGTGGATAAATCTCCAGGTCCTGACAGGATATTCCCCAGGACCTTGAGGGAAGTTTGTGTAGAGATAGCAGGAGCTCTGACGGAGATCTTTAAGATGTCATTAGAAACGGGGATTGTGCCGGAGGATTGGCGTATTGCTCATGTGGTTCCATTGTTTAAAAAGGGTTCTAGAAGTAAGCCTAGCAATTATAGACCTGTCAGTTTGACATCGGTGGTGGGTAAATTAATGGAAAGTATTCTTAGAGATAGTATTAATAATTATCTGGATAGACAGGATCTGATTAGGAGTAGCCAGCATGGATTTGTGCGTAGAAGGTCATGTTTGACAAACCTTATTGAATTTTTTGAATAAGTTACGAGGAATGTTGACGAGGGTAAGGTAGTGGATGTAGTCTATATGGACTTCAGCAAAGCCTTTGACAAAGTTCCACATGGAAGGTTAGTTAAGAAGGTTCAGTTGTTAGGTATTAATGCTGGAGTAATAAAATGGATTCAACAGTGGCTAGATGGGAGATGCCAGAGAGTAGTGGTGGATAATTGTTTATCGGGATGGAGGCCGGTGACTAGCGGGGTGCCTCAGGGATCTGTTTTGGGCCCAATGTTGTTTGTAATATACATAAATGATCTGGATGATGGGGTGGTAAATTGGATTAGTAAGTATGCCGATGATACTAAGGTAGGAGGTGTTGTGGATAATGAGGTGGGTTTTCAAAGCTTGCAGGGAGATTTAGGCCGGTTAGAAGAATGGGCTGAACGTTGGCAGATGGAGTTTAATGCTGAGAAGTGTGAGGTTCTACATTTTGGCAGGAATAATCCAAATAGAACATACAGGGTAAATGGTAGGACATTGAGGAATGCAGAGGAACAGAGAGATCTAGGAATAACAGTGCATAGTTCCCTGAAGGTGGAGTCTCATGTAGATAGGGTGGTGAAGAAGGCTTTTGGAACGCTGGCCTTTATAAATCAAAGCATTGAGTACAGAAGTTGGGATGTAATGTTAAAATTGTACAAGGCATTGGTAAGGCCAAATTTGGAATATTGTGTGCAGTTCTGGTCACCGAATTATAGGAAAGATATCAATAAATTAGAGAGAGTGCAGAGACGATTTACTAGGATGTTACCTGGGTTTCAGCACTTAAGTTACAGAGAAAGGTTGAACAAGTTAGGTCTCTATTCATTGGACCGTAGAAGGTTGAGGGGGGATTTGATCGAGGTATTTAAAATTTTGAGAGGGATAGATAGAGTTGACGTGAATAGGCTGTTTCCATTGAGAGTAGGGGAGATTCAAACGAGAGGACATGATTTGAGAGTTAGGGGGCAGAAGTTTAAGGGAAACACGAGGGGGTATTTCTTTACTCAGAGAGTGATAGCTGTGTGGAATGAGCTTCCTGTAGAAGTAGTAGAGGCCAGTTCAGTTGTGTCATTTAAGGTAAAATTGGATAGGTATATGGACAGGAAAGGAGTGGAGGGTTATGGGCTGAGTGCGGGTAGGTGGGACTAGGTGAGATTAAGAGTTCGGCACGGACTAGGAGGGCCGAGATGGCCTGTTTCCGTGCTGTGATTGTTATATGGTTATATGGTTATAGGTAGGTTTGCTAGAGAGGCTCCAGTGGATTTAAACTAGATATGAGAGGGGAGGGGAACTAGAGTGTAGGTACAGATGTACGGGAGAAGGAAGAAAAAGAAGACAGTGAAGTTCTTTGTACTGATAGAGATAAACAGACAGGAAGAGGTGGAGAATTTCTTAAATGCATTTATTTTAATGCTAGGAGCATTGTAAGAAAGCTGGATGAGCTTAAAGCTTGGTTTGATACCTGGAAATATGAAGTTGTAGCTATTAGGGAAACATGGTTGCAGGAGGGGTGTGATTCGCAAATAAATATTCCTGGATTTCGTTGCTTCAGGTGTGATACAATTGGAGGGACAAGAGGGGGAGGTGTTGTGTTGCTTGTCAGAGAAAATATTACAGCGGTGCTCTGGCAGGATAGATTAGAGGGCTTGTCTAGGGAGACTATTTGGGTGGAATTGAGGAATGGGAAAGGTGTAGTAACACTTTTAGGGGTGTATTATAGACCACCTAATGGGGAGCGAGAATTGGAGGAGCAAGTTTGTAAGGAGATAGCAGATATTTGTAGTGACCACAGGGTTGTGATTGTGGGATATTTTACTTTTCCACACATAGACTGGGAAGCCCATACTGTAAAAGGGAGGGATGGTTTGGAGTTTGTAAAATGTGTGCAGGATAGTTTTTTTGCAGCAATACAGAGGTACCAACTAGAGAAGGGGCAGTGTTGGATCTTCTGTTAGGGAATGAAATAGGTCAGGTGACGGAGGTATGTGTTGGGGAGCACTTTGGGTCCAGTGATCACAATGCCATTAGTTTCAATATAATTATGGAGAAGGATAGGACTGGACCCAGGGTTGAGATTTTTGATTGGAGAAAGGCTAACTTTGAGGCGATGCAAAAGGATTTAGACGGAGTGGATTGGGCCAATTTGTTTTATGGGAAGGATGTAATAGAGAAATGGCGATCATTTAAAGGTGAAATTTTGAGGGTACAGAATCTTTATATTCCTGTTAGGTTGAAAGGAAAAGTTAAAAGTTTGAGAGAGCCATGGTTTTCAAGGGATATTGGAAACTTGGTTAGGAAAAAGAGAGATATCTACAATAAATATAGGCAGCATGGAGTAAATGAGGTGCTTGAGGAATATAAAAAAATGTAAAAAGAATCTTAAGAAAGAAATTAGAAAAGCTAAAAGAAGATACGAAGTTGCATTGGCAAGTAAGGTGAAAATAAATCCGAAGGGTTTCTACAGTTATATTAATAGCAAAAGGATAATGAGGGATAAAATTGGTCCCTTAGAGAATCAGAGTGGACAGCTATGTGTGGAGCCGAAAGAGATGGGGGAGATTTTGAACGGTTTCTTTTCTTTGGTATTCACTAAGAAGGATATTGAATTGTGTAAGGTAAGGGAAACAAGTAGGGGAGTTATGGAAACTATGACGATTAAAGAGGAGAAAGTACTGGCACTTTTAAGGGATATAAAGGTGGATAAATCTCCAGGTCCTGACAGGATATTCCCTAGGACCTTGAGGGAGGTTAGTGTAGAAATAGCAGGGGCTCTGACAGAAATATTTCAAATGTCATTAGAAACAGGGATGGTGCCGGAGGATTGGAGGATTGGAGTATTGCTCATGTGGTTCCATTGTTTAAAAAGGGTTCTAAGAGTAGACCTAGCAATTATAGGCCTGTCAGTTTGACGTCAGTGGTGGGTAAATTAATGGAAATTATTCTTAGAGGTGGTATATATAATTGTATGGGTAGACGGTCTGATTAGGAATAGTCAGCATGGATTTGTGCGTGGAGGTCATGTTTGACAAATCTTATTGAATTTTTTGAAGAGGTTACGAGGAAAGTTGACGAGGATAAAGCAGTGGATATTGTCTATATGGACTTCAGTAAGGCCTTTGACAAGGTTCCGCACAGAAGGTTAGTTAGGAAGGTTCAATCGTTAGGTATTAATATTGAAGTAGTAAAATGGATTCAACAGTGGCTGGATAGGAGATGCCAGAGAGTAGTGGTGGATAACTGTTTGTCAGGTTGGAGGCCGGTGACTAGTGGTGTGCCTCAGGGATCTGTACTGGGTCCAGTGTTGTTTATCATATACATTAATGATCTGGATGATGGGGTGGTAAAGTGGATTAGGAAGTATGCAGATGATACTAGGGTAGGTGGCACTGTGGATAATGAAGTAGGTTTTCAAAGCTTGCAGAGAGATTTAGGCCAGTTAGAAGAGTGGGCTGAACGATGGCAGATGGAGTTTAATGCTGATAAGTGTGAGGTGCTACATTTTGGTGGGAATAATCAAAATAGGACATACATGGTAAATGGTAGGGCATTGAAGAATGCAGTAGAACAGAGTGATCTAGGAATAATAGTGCATAGTTCCCTGAAGGTGGAATCTTATGTGGAGAGGGTGGTGAAGAAAGCTTTTGGTATGTTGGCCTTTATAAATTAGAGCATTGAGTATAGGAATTGGGATGTAATGTTAAAATTGTACAAGGTATTGTTAAGGCTGAATTTGGAGTATTGTATACAGTTCTGGTCACCGAATTATAGGAAAGATGTCGACAAAATAGAGTACAGAGAAGATTTACTAGAATGTTACCTGGGTTTCAGCACCTAAGTTACAGGGAAAGGTTGAACAAGTTAGGTCTTTATTCTTTGGAGCATAAAAGGTTGAGGGGGGGGACTTGATAGGGGTATTTAAAATTATGAGGGGGGATAGATCGAGTTGACGTGGATAGGCTTTTTCCATTGAGAGTAGGGGAGATTCAAACAAGAGGATAGGAGTTGAGAGTTAGGGGGCAAAAGTTTAAGGGTAACATGAGGGGGAATTTCTTTTCTCAGAGAGTGGTAGCTGTATGGAACGAGCTTCCAGTAGAAGTGGTAGAGACAGGTTTGGTATTGTCATTTAAAGTAAAATTGGATAGGTATATGGACAGGGAAGGAATGGAGGGTTATGGGCTGAGTGCAGGTCAGTGGGACAAGGTGAGAATAAGCGTTCGGCACGGACTAGAAGGGCCGAGATGGCCTGTTTCCCTGCTGTAATTGTTATTTGGTTATATGAAGGGGCCACTGCACAGGATCCGAAAAGGCTGCAGAGGGTTGTAAACTCAGGCTGCTCCATCATGGGCAATACCCTGCCTGGCTAGCATCAAGGCGATGCCTCAAAAATCTGGGATCAGTGTAAACTTGGCCAGCTCCATCATGGGCATTAGCCACCCCAGCATCGAGAACATCTTCAAACGGCGATGCCTGAGAAAGTTGGTAGCTATCGTTAGGACCCTCATCACTCAGGTTATGTTCTTTTCTCATTACTGCCATCAGGCAGAAGATACAAGAGCCTGAAGATATGCACTCAACATTTTAGGAGCAGCTTCTTCCCCTCCACCATCAAATTTCTGAATGAACAGTGAACCAGCCCATGAACACTACCTCTTCTTTTCACTACTTAATTAATTTTTAATATGTACTTCTTACTCTAATTTTATAGTTTTATTTTACGTTTTTTTGCGTTTTGCACTGCACTGCTGCCACAAAGCGACACCTGTCAGTGATAATACGCCTGGTTCTAGTTATCAATCCTCTCAGCAAGCTGTTCAGGTTTGGTTTGAGGTTTCTTTCCTAGCTGCTGAAACTGTAGCTGAATTCTGTCTGTTTTTGTTGCAGGTGGCTGAGGAAGCAGTTCTACAACATGGATCGCAACAGAGAAGATCGGTAATGGCAACCAGGGGTCCTTTGAGGGCAGGGTAATCGTGAGAGTCGGGTTTTGTCATGTGGGGAGAGAGCATTTTATTTTACCATTTATTGATTTCCCTCTCTCTTTGATGATCCCTCCACCAGATGAACAAGTCCTAGACCAGGTTGAATACTTACGGATAAATATATTAATAGTGCATTCAGGTGAGAGGCACCAAATAGTGGTGCTTTCGAAAAATCTCGTACACCTCAGCCAGTGCTCTGCTCATACTGGATTAACCTGACGTACAAACTGAGGTGCACATTAGAAAAGATATACATAACTCTCGTTATCATAACAACACTCACAAAATGCTGGAGGAATTCAGCAGATCAGGCAGCATCTATGTAGGAGAATAAACAGTCGACGTTTAAACAGGACAGTGTGCTTGTACGATTCGTTGACTTAATGGCCCTGCCCGTACATGAGATTGCAGGTATTACTAAGCAAGCTTTGCCAACGCGATCAGTTAGGCAACTTAGTTGGCATGGTTGAGATTAGCTGAAAGGCACTGTTTCATACAGTGTAGCTCTTTGAAACTTTATTAATATGTTTAGAATTCAGCACTGCCATCTAGAGGAGTTAGCCCATCACAGCAAGCTTCACAGAGGTGAGAAGGCAACCGGGCCAGTCTTGGATACATTGCGCAAGTGCTCCAAGTTAGTGAACATTCTCACCTCTAAGTTTGAAGGTTTTGGGTTCAAATCTCATGCCTGAGAGTTGTGCATTATGTCTGGGTCAAGACCTTAGTGGATGGCCTTCTGGGTGAGGTGGATGTTCAGGACCTCTCACTGTATGTGCCAACTACCATATTGTATCCACTGGCATGGCAACTGCTCTGCCAAAGGTCTCAAGAAATCGCAGCGGTTTGGGAATGCAGTTCAGTCCTCACACAAACGAGCTTCCATGAGACCAGAAGAGATGGGAGCAGAATTAGGCCACTCGGCCCATCGAGTCTGTTCTGCCATTTCATCATGGCTGATCCATTTTCCCCCTCAACCTCATTCCCTTGCCTGCACCCTGTAATCTTTCAGGCCCTAACCAATCAAGAACCTGTCAACCTCTTGCCTTAAACACACCCAATAACTTGGCCTCCACAGCTGCCTGTGGCAATAAATTCAACGGATTCAGCACCCTCTGGCTAAAGAAATTCCTTCTTATCTCTGATCTATGCTGATGGTTCTGAGGCTGTGTCCTCTGGTGCTAGACTCCCTCACTGTAGGAAACATCCTCTCCATATCCACTCTGTTTACACCTTTCAACATTCGATAGGTTTCAGTGAGATCCCCCCCTCATTCTTCTAAATTCCAGCAAGTACCGCTCCAGCCTATGGCAAACCCTTTCATTCCCAGAATCATTCTCACAAAACACCCTCTGAAGTCAGCAAATATTATCTTAAGTAAGGGGCCAAAACTGCTCACAATCACCAGTGTCTTATAAAGCCTCAGCATTACATCTTATGTCTTATACTTAGTCTTTTCGAAATGAATGCTAACATTGCATTTGCCTTTTTCACCACCGACTCAACCTGCAACATGTTTCCCACCCATTCACTCTGTCAAGCTTCACACTGCCTCAGGAAAGCAGCTAATATCAGCAATGACCCCTCCCACCCAATTTGTTCTCCCTTCTCCCCTCTCTTGTAGGACAGAAGATGCAAAGTCTCCCAGCACAGCCTACAGCCCATCAGAGAGTTTCTATCCCACTGCTACTAGACCCTTCAAAGAGCCTATCATACACTTAATCTCCCAATCTACCACGCGGTGGTCACATTGATTTTTCTGTTTGGACTATACTTTCCCTGGAACTACAACTCTATATTCTGCTTGCTGGTTTCCTTTCCACTAGCTCGATATAATTACATGTGAGCAAGGGAGGCAGAGGAGTGCTTATCAGACTGTTCCAGTCGGTGGACTAGATCATTTGTGCAAGGTCTATAAACCCATGAACACTACTTCACTATGTCTCTTTTGCACTCTCTCTCCATATCTCTCACCCCCATCACTCTCACGTTTGCATCTCTTTTTCTCCATCTTTCTCTCTCACTCCATCTGTCTCTCCATCTCTCTCTCATTTCCCTCCATCTCTCCTCCTCTCTCTTTCTGTCGCTCCATCTCTCCTTTTCTATCTCTCTATCTACTATATCTATGTATAAATAATTAAAAATTCATTCATATGTCTTCAACTGTGCTCTACCACAAAACAGCAAATTTAATTACATAGGTTAGTGATAGTAAGCCACATTCTGAATATGATTCTAACATGTTTGGGTGGAATGCTAAATGAAAGCTTTTCACTTTATCTTAGTTTATGTGGTAATAAACCAGTAGATAACTAATTTGAAACCCAGTCTGAGCAACTGTATTATTTGTAATATCTAAGGTAACATTACGTTCAGTTGGCTTGGTCATGTATCTACACTCTTACTGGAAGGGCTGCTGTTTTAGCTTGGGTCTTCATTGGTTCAGTGGGTTTCCACTGGGCTTTGCGATGGTAGTGTCCTTGGGGTCCTGTCCCTGGCTCCTGAACCACTCCCTGCTTACTGGCCCATCACATCATGCTTACAGCTTACACACCCTTGAAGTTAAATGATAGCAGACTTTTATCTGTGAAGAAATCACAGTAGTTATCCTTGCATGACCCACCCCCAGCTCCAAACATCAAATCCTTTATTCGATCCTTTGTTAGCAATTTGCAAACTTACAATCTTGAAGCGATTAGACTTAAGCGCACCCAAGTGTAATTGAGCATTACAGTCTTATCCGCGAGTTCCACATGCGCGAATTCAACCAACCGCGAATCAAGAAAACCCGGAAGTGCTCTTCCAGCACTCGTTCTTTGAGCATGTACAGACTTTTTTCTTGTCATTATTCCCTAAACAATGCAGTGTAACAACTATTTACGTTGTATTAGGTATTATAAGTAATGCAGAGATGATTTAAAGTATACGGGAGGATGTGCATAGGTTATTGTGGATCGGGATCGAAAAAAATCAGAAGTTCTTTTACTGAGTAAATTGGAATAGCTATATCCAGTGTTATTTAGCGTCAGTTAGTCAAACATTTTTCTTAGAAAATAGTATATATTTTACCTTTCTATGCATATAAAACACTTAAGAAACGTATGTATTTCAATAATTAAACCACTGCATTGCTTAGTAATAATTGTAGCTTTCATCGGGGCAGGGCCTTTCTCACTTTATCCTTTAAGATTGTTCCGATTGTTGACCGATTTTAGCCTAACGCTTTTCCAATGACCGATGGCGTTTCACCTCTTTCCGATCGCTTTATTATTTCCACTTCATTTTGAATTGTGATCATGATTATTTTCGTGAACAGGTACACTGCAGATTCAGAGCTCTGCTGGGTCCTAAAGACCACAGCTCTGAGACCGTGTAAATAAGGTCCGGGGTTCCGCTGGGTCCTAAAGTCCACCGCACTTAAACAGGTTAAATAAGGGAGTGAGCATCTGCGTTTTTTGGTGTCCGCGAGGGTTCCCGTAACCAATCCCTCACAGATAAGGACTGACTGTATTGAGTGGTCAGCAAAAGATACATTGTTGGCCAGTCCCAAGCTACAAACTGCAAAGAAATAAGCAAGAATACTTAACTTATTCCCTTTGCTTTTATCATACCCACACTCGTGTGACTAGGTACCATAATAAAAGGTTCAAGGGTTCATTTAGTATCAAAGCAAGTATCCATAAACAACTCGGAAATTCGTCTTCTCCAGATAGCCACGAAACAAAGAACATGAAAGTTATTGCGGGAGAAACATCAAACCCCCACCTCCCATACAAAAAAGAACAGCATTCGGATTTTCATCTCCCCCCCCCAAAACCCCCCTTGTCCCGTAGAACATGAAACAAGAACATCAACCCCCAAAAAACAACCCTTCCCCCACACAAAAAACTAACAGAACAACCTCCCTCCCCTCCCACAACAAAACAGAAAAGGAACAGGTAATAAAAAAAACAATATAACAACCACAAGACCATAAGATATAGGAGCAGCAGTAGGCCATTTGCCCCATCGTGTCTGCTCCACCCTTCAATCATGGGCTGATCCAATTCTTCCAGTCATCCCTACTTCCCTGCCTTCATTCCACACCCTTTGATGACCTGGCTAATCAAGAACCTATCAATCTCTGCCTTAAATACACCCAATGACTTGGCCTCCACAGCCGCTCGTGGCAACAAATTCCACAGATTTACCACCCTCTGACTAAAATAGTGTCTCCACATTTCAGTTCTAAAAGGACGACCTTCAATCCTGAAGTCGTGCCCTCTTGTCCTAGACTCCCCTAACATGGGAAATAACTTTGCCATATCTAACCTGTTCAGGACTTTTAACATTTGGAATGTTTCTATGAGATTCTTCCCTCCCCCCCCCCCCCCCCCCCCATTCTCCTGAGCTCCAGGGAATACAGCCGAAGAGCTGCCAGACGTTCCTCGTACGGTACCCTTTCATTCCTGAATCATTCTTGTGAATCTTCTCCGAACCTTCTCCAATGTCAGTATATCCTTTCTAAAATAAGGAGCCCAAAACTGCACACAATACTCCAAGTGTGGTTTCACGAGTGCTTTATAAGTCTGAAGTTCACAATCCATAAATACAATAATTCTTTTTTTTAAATTTTTTTTATAAGTTTCTACAATGCAACAACAAAAAAAGTTAAAAAAAAGGTTTATACAGTGCAAAACAAACATATGAAATGTACAGTTCATAACAGTTAAGGAAAAACACCCATAGTGGAATCATGTAAAATTAGCTACCACCCCACCCTCCCACTACCCAACTCCAAGCCAACCTTCCAGTATATAGAAAAATTAATCAGAACTTTTATCACCACGGAGCTGTATTTATATAAAAAAAGATATATGCAATAATTTAATCTATAATTCAATCCAGACCGTGATACTGTCCTACGATATCACTGACATTCATCGGAAGAGGGACAGCACGTGAGGCAGAAAGGCCTACCCACCTGCTACAGGGAGCTACACAGCAATAGGCCGCTCACAGACTCCTTCTCCACAACAAACAAAAGGCAGGCAATCAGCACTGAAACTCTTGCTCGCCTTCTGCATTTGCCTCGATGTCTCATTCTTCCTCTATGCTTTAATTGGCAAAATGCAGTAAAATGTCGGCCTGCGCCCTGTCTCAAAGTTTCTTCACGTCGAGGCCGTCCGAGTATGCATTCACTTCCCAGAATCTTCTCGGAGTCACTCAAACGACCCCCAAACTGAAATTTGCAGACTTTAACCATATAACCATATAACAATCACAGCACGGAAACAGGCCATCTCGGCCCTCCTAGTCCGTGCCGAACTCTTAATCTCACCTAGTCCCACCTACCCGCACTCAGCCCATAACCCTCCACTCCTTTCCTGTCCATATACCTATCCAATTTTACCTTAAATGACACAACTGAACTGGCCTCTACTACTTCTACAGGAAGCTCATTCCACACAGCTATCACTCTCTGAGTAAAGAAATACCCCCTCGTGTTTCCCTTAAACTTCTGCCCCCTAACTCTCAAATCATGTCCTCTCGTTTGAATCTCCCCTACTCTCAATGGAAACAGCCTATTCACGTCAACTGTATCTATCCATCTGTGAACAACAGACATAAAAGAAGTAAAAAATAACTTTATTGTTTGCTATCTGGATGATGTCAACCGAGGGAGCATTGTACGCTGGCGCCATCTTGACAGTGTTAATGGTAAACGCACAACACATAATAAGATGCAGATAGAGAAGAGATGCATGTCTCCTACAATAGCAAAGCTGTAGTGACAGTGTGTCTTGACCCAAAAGGTCGACTATTCATTTTCCTCCAATCAAGGCCCACATGCAATACAGACCATAATTGCCCCCAGATGTTGTGACTGTCAACTAAAACCACCAGAGAGTCACACAGCTGGTTGTATAAAAGCCATTATTTGGCAGACTCAAGCTGGCAGCATTTGGAGTCACTCTGGAGAGAGGCTCTCTGACCCAACATTACATCACATTTTTATGTGCTAAAGATCCAAGGCAAAAGTAGGACAATTTCTGTAGTTACAATGCATTCATAGTACTTCCTTTGAGTTAAATATAATTTTCAAACATGTATATCTTCACACCGACACTCCTCCAGACACCCTAGACTGAACATCAAACACTGCTGTCTCTGTGCTGCATTCATGTAGACTCCTGAGGTGAATGGGGTGTTCATTGCATTCATGCATATGCAGACATCTCAGGTCAGTCAGGTGTTTTGTGAGAGAGTAAAAAGAAAACCATGCATTATATAGTGTTGCAGAGAAATCGCAGAGTGGGTAGACAAATAATTGGGGATCAAGAGATCATCGTTTAGCAGAGGAGAGCTCCAATATAGTTGCTCTGCTGCAAATCACAAAGCAGGAAGAACTCTGAGGATTATTGGACATTTTTCTTTTCGTAGGGTCACTGTGAAGGATTTGAAGAACATGCTGTCTCAAGTTAATTACCGGGTGCCCAATATGAAATATCTGCGGGAAAAAATCACGGTAACTCTTCTTGAATTCAATCTATTCAGCCAGACAAAATTTTCATCTTGCATGCTTATCAGATGTAAATACATGTTAAACAATGCTAATGTTCTGAATAATATACATGTCGATATGCTAAAAACTGTCATTGCACGTGTTTGTAAGCTATACGGTGTAATTTTACACATGATGTTATATGGTGTTGACAGAAATAACAGACATCAAAGCACTTTCAAAAACTTGAAAATATGCTTAATGTTTATCTGATTTCAAACTTTTACTTGTAATGTACTACAGATGGAGACTGCATGTGTCCCTTCTGTCTCAATTTTGCTATTCTTTTGCCAAGTCTCTTTGAGATATGCCTACTCTGAAGGAGATTTCCTCCTCTCTTTGGGACTTCTGTGAGACTTCTCCCCCTTGTGATCTCTGCTGCTCTACGGATGTCAGCTATATGCTCACCCAGACTTGCTTCAACAACCACGTGTCCATCCTGGGCACTTGTCTTTGTCATCATTTTGTGCCACGTGGCTAACTACTAGTACACCACCCCCCCTCCCACCCTCACACACGCACACTTTCTCCCTTATTTCAGCCCCACCATTTCTTCTCTTTCTCCTCTCCCACTCCCTCAATCTGCCCTGCACCTAATCTTTCCTCCCTCCCCACCTTACTTCCTTCCCGTTATTCCATGATCTACAGTCCTCTCCTGTTAGATTCCATCTTCTTTGGCCCTTTGTCTGTTAGCTCCACCTATCACCTGCCAGCTGCTTGAATCGGTCCCATTCACTCCTCTCCTCTCCTACCTGCTTATCTTCCCGTCAACTGCCAGCTCAAACTCCACCCCTTCCTCCCCCTCTCTTTTTCTGCTGGCTATCTCCCCATCCCACTGCCCTCCAGCCCCGATGAAGGGTCTCGATCTGAAAAGCCAACAGTCCACTTCCCTCCAAAGACGCAGCTTGACCCCCCCTGAGTTCCTCCAGCATTATATATCTGTTGCTGTGGATTTCCAGCAACTGTAGAATCTCTGGAGTCTCCACACTCCTGATCCAGTGTCTCCCGTTCAAATCAAAATTACCATAACTCTGAAATGGCCAACGTTTCAGGAAACACCACTGTAATGAAATCCAACTGTTCACTTGGTTGTGACTGCTTTTCTGTTCTACACCAGGATCAGGAAGCTGTGGGAGCTTCCAGTCTCCCCATCTGACCAGTAAACTGGCTTATCTTTAGTGATGGAAGTGGTTGCATCATTAACATCTTTTCCTGCTCTCAGGATATGGAACTACGGAGTGGAGATGTCACATACTGCCAGTTCGCTCAGCTCTATCGTAGCTTGATGTACGACGCTCAGAAAAATGTGAGTAATGGAAGTAGTGCAGGGTTTTAAAGAGACGGATATGGTTACGACACCCATGGCCACGATGGTTCAGCTGTGATCACTTTGGTTATGTAAAGAACTATAATAAGTATTTCCTGGAGATGTTTAATGATGAAGTTTAATTATTACTACACTGTTTCCACTAAGGTGTTGCTCTGTTGCTCTAATTGGATGCAGCTGGAAAAAGTTTACGAAACATGGAAGATTTTCATTGTTGCTACAATTACAGAGAAAGCGCAGGGAGGTAATAGAGTGCAGGGGCCGTGAGAGGATAGATTGTGAGGTCAGAGATTTGTGTGAGAGGGCATATAGTGAGAAATTTGTCTGGAGCGTAATGAGCAACAGAAAAGAAATGCTGGAGGGACACAGCAGGTCGGGCAGCGTCTATGGAGCAGGATCAAGGATCAAGACCCTTCACCTGCTGGGTTCCCCCAGCATTTTGTATGTGTTGCTCTGGATTTCCAGCTTCTCTTGTGTTTGTCGTGAATAATGGTTGTGCCATTGCTGATTAACAGGACTCTGAGAACTTGTCAACCATAATTTATTTACTTGTACACAAGGGGATTAGTTCAGCCCCTCTAAAGTTCTTACTCAGGATTGCCAAATTTTAGCTCATAGAAACTTTGTGCACTTCTAAATCTGGTTATTTGCATACTTAAGTACCAATCATTATACATACAGAACTGTGCAAAAGTCTTAGGCACATATATATAGTGAGGGTGCCTAAGATTTTAGCACAGTGAAGTATTTGTTAACGTGTAGTGGGGAGTGAGTTTGTAAATCTGGCGGGAGCAAAGGATATTGGGAGTGGCGAGGGTGCGGTGTGAGACAGGTGGCAGAGAAGGAGTGTCAGGCAGAGTGTGGTCTGGGTGCAGACACACACACCCAGCCCTGAGACACCAGGAAAAGTAATTTGATTCCAAACAATTATTGATCTTTACCGAATGACTCTCTAGTGCTTCCCACTCCCTCCCCTCTCCCGTCCCCTTTTCCCAAGCATGATGCCCTCTCCCTGCCCCCTTCTCACTGTCAGTCCACAAGAGAGACCCATATCAGAATCGGGTTTATCATCACTCACATAGGTCAAGAAATTTGTTTCTTAACAGCAGGAGTACAGTGCAATATATAAAGTTAATACAGTACTGTGCAAAAGTCTTATGCACCCTAGCTATATGTATTGTTACGTATTCAGGCAACAATAAATATATGAGTTCGGCAAGGGTTTCTTATAACAAACAACACGTTTATTAAACACAGAAAACAAACCCCCCAAAAGTAAACAAACACTACCGTAACCGGAAACAGCTGCTGAGCGGCAGCCCAAACAGTTCTTAAAGTGATATTGCAAAAACAGTTCTTAAAGTGATATTCCAAAAACAGTTCCTAAAAGTGATATTCCAAAAACAGTTCTTTAAAGTGGTATTGCCAAAAGTTCGTTACGCTCACAGTCCATTTAAAAGGAGAGACTTTATAAGACGATTTAGGTTCTCTTTCACGTCGCTTGCTTCGATCCCCGACGTCGAACTTCCCACGAAGAATTCACAAAACAGAACGGCTTAAAGGCACTGACCTTTTCTTCTCCACTACCTTCAATCCTTTCTAGTTAAACCTAGGGATTAACACGAAGATAGTCAACGAAATCCTTCCAAATAAGGATCAAACAAAGGTCGCCCCCGTTTCACCGTAGAAAGCGATTCTCCTCGATCTTTAACTTCCAACTTCCAATCTTCACTCTCCACTAATTTCGAACTAACAGAATCATAAAGAACCTGCTGGCAATGACCTTTTAAACTTTAGCATTAAATAAAAACTTCATCCTTCAGCTAAACTGCGTCATCACTTAAAACACGCAGTGGCATGAAGTCAACCTGGCAAATCCAGCCACGAACTGCCCCTCCTCACAGGGTGGGGTCTACCTTTTATAACCTGTAAAAAAAACCCATCACATGATCTCTACTGGCAGGAAAATGATGTCACTGTCATGTGTCACGAGTACGTAACACCTCCCTCCAAAAAAACATTTTTGGTCTGACAAGAACAAAAATTTTTAACAATTGCTTACAAGAAAAACAAAGGTATAAATTTTATAACATATACAATACACAACACCATCATATAACGGCTTATAACTCACAATACAGTAGGAGTGTTACAATGGAAAAAAAAACCACTCCATAAAAAAAATTACAGTGTACATTCAACATCGAGATAGACAATCAGCAACCTCATTATCTTTACCTTTAATATGAGTTATCACAATATTGTACTCTTGTAACATCAAACTCCAATTTAATAATCTTCTGTTTTTGTTTTTCATCTTACTCAGGAAAACTAACGGATTATGATCAGTGTAAACAATAAGTGGTTTTTGAGTTGTACTAACATATACCTCAAAATATTCCAAAGCTAAAACAAGAGATAACAATTCTTCCTCTATTGTCGAATAATTTCTTTGATGCTTATTAAATTTCTTAGAAAAGTAAGCTACTGGATGATCAACCTCATCACCCTCATTCCTTTGCATTAATACTGCTCCTGCAGCCTCATCACTAGCATCTACAGCTAACGAAAAAGGTTTTCCAAAGTCAGGTATCTTAAGCACAGGTTGCTGACATATCATTGTTTTCAATTTTTCAAATGCTTCTTGACAAGGCACCGTCCATACAAACTTCTCATTCTTCCGCAGAAGGTCAGTTAATGGAAGGGCAACATTAGCAAAATTCTTACAAAATTTCTGATAATATCCTACCATTCCCAAAAGCCTTCTGAGAGTCTTTTTCCCCGTTGGAGTGGGAATCTCTAAAATTGCCTGAACTTTTGCCTGAACAGGAGCTACCTTACCTTGACCCACAACATAACCAAGGTAAGTCACAGTGGCATGTCCAAATTCACTCTTAGCTAAATTAATAGTTAAGTTAGCTTTTGAAAGCCTTTCAAACAATTTCTCCACCGCAATAATGTGTGCTTCCCAAGTATCATTTCCTGTCACTAAATCATCAATATAAGCATCAGTATCTTTCAATCCCTGAATCACAAAGTTAATCATCCTCTGGAAAGTACCTGGGGCATTCTTCATCCCAAATGGAAGAACATTATACTCATATAACCCAGGTGGAGTTACAAATGCAGAAATCTCTCTACCTCTGTCTGTTAATGGAACACACCAATACCCTTTCAATAAATCAATCTTTGTAAGGAACTTTGCTTTTCCAACTTTATCTACACAATCATCTACTCTAGGAATTGGATATGCATCTGTTTTCGTTACAGCATTCACCTTCCTATAATCTGTACAAAACCTAATACTACCATCTGGCTTTGGCACCATAACACATGGCGAACTCCAATTCGAGTTAGAATGTCTAATGATATTATTCTCTAACATATATTCAATTTCTT
The DNA here is from genome assembly GCF_030144855.1 of Hypanus sabinus. NCBI lineage: Eukaryota > Metazoa > Chordata > Chondrichthyes > Myliobatiformes > Dasyatidae > Hypanus > Hypanus sabinus. The sequence continues at coordinate 153,506,848 of NC_082714.1, forward strand.
TCTCAGCAAGTTCACATTTTTCCATGTTCATCCTATATGGATGTTGTTTAATAGGTTTGGCATCCCCAACGTCTACATCATGTGAAGCTATAGTAGTCCTTCTCGGAACATCTGGAAACAACTCCCTATATTTAAAAATCAACTCCTTCATCTGTTGTCTCTGCTCTAACTGTAAATGTGCCAATTTTTCATCAATATTTTCCAGAATGGTTGAATTTGGTAACCTAACAGAAACAATGTTGGATTTAGAATGAAAGTCAGATGAATCATCTATCATGTTCCTAGTTAAATCAAACTCATTCTCACTAACCACAACAGTCACAGTATCACATTGTTTCTCAAAATATGGTTTCAACATATTTAAATGGCAAAGTTGTGTTGACCTTCTACGATCTGGAGTTTTTACCACGTAATCCACATCATTGATTTTAGACACAATTTCATAAGGACCATGAAATCTAGCTTGTAAAGGATTTGTCTGCACTGGGAAAAGAACCAACACCTTATCTCCAGGCTTAAACATCCTCATCCTAGCTTCTTTATCATACCAAGTCTTCATTTTCTCCTGAGCCAACTTTAAATTTTCCTTAGCTAAGCTACAAGCTTTATGTAACCTGTCCTTAAATTTCAACACATAGTCCAACAAATTAGTGTGTACTTCCTTATTAATCCACTGTTCTTTCAACAAAGCTAAAGGTCCTCTAACTCTATGCCCAAACACAAGTTCAAATGGACTAAAACCTAAAGATTCCTGTACCGCTTCCCTTACTGCAAATAAAAAGTAAGTTTATACCCTCATTCTAGTCACTTTCATTTTCTACACAAAATGTCCTAATCATATTCTTGAGGGTAGAATGAAACATCTCCAAGGCACCCTGCGATTCTGGATGGTATGCAGACGAAGTGATTTGCTTAGCTCCCAATTTATAAACTATCTGTTGAAACAATCCAGACATAAAATTACTGCCTTGATCAGTTTGTATCTCCTTTGGTAATCCAAAATAAGTAAAAAAATTTATAAGGGCCTTTGTCACAGTCTTAGCTTTTATATTCCTAAGTGGTACTGCCTCTGGAAACCTAGAAGAAGTACACATGATAGTCAACAAATACTGATAACCAGTTTTTGTCTTTGGTAATCAACACAATCTACAATAACTTTAGAAAATGGTTCACCAAATGCTGGAATAGGTTGTAATGGAGCTACTGGTGTAACTTGATTTAGTTTACCCACAATTTGACAAGTATGGCACGTTTTACAAAACATCGCCACATCTTTTCTTAGACCAGGCCAGTAAAAATGTTTTAAAATCTTGTCCACAGTTTTCCTTACCCTTTGATGTCCACCTAAAGGCACACTATGAGCTAAAGTCAAAATCTCATTTCGATAAACTTTTGGAACAACTACCTGGTAAACAACATTCCAATCCTCACTTGCAGGAATTGTAGGTGATCTCCACTTCCTCATCAACACTCCTTTTTCCAAGTAATATCCTACTGGCACCTTATCAATTTCACTATCTAGTAAAGCCTGCTCTTTTAATTTTATAATCTCAGAGTCTCTATTCTGCTCTGCTATCATCTCCTTCCTAGACAAAGATAAATCTTTATAGTCAGACTTATTCCCAGAATCTTGTTCAAACAACGAAGATAAGAACGTCTCTGACACATCCTCAAAACTCGAATCCTGAGTTGAACAGTCCTGAATAACAACCTCATTCTGCGCATCAATCTTTTTAGCCATAGCTCTAGTCACAACACAGGAAGAATCTGTGTTAGAATTCAACTCTGGTTCCTCTGACTCCATTGTCAAATGCACTTCAGGAAAAACTTGTCCACCTGCCAAGTCATTACCTAACAATAAAGAAATTCCCTTCACAGGTAAGCTATGCTGTAATCCTACTTTAACAAATCCAGTAACTAACCCTGACTTTAAATTTACTTTATGTAAATGTACAGGCATAAAATCACTTCCAACACCTCTTATGTAATTTACCTCACCAGTATCAGACTCTTCATTAAACTTCAACACACTGTCTAACATCAGTGATTGAGAAGCTCCAGTATCCCTAAGGATTTTTATTGGCACCAGAGTAGATCCTTCCTTCAAGGATACAAACCCTTCAGTTACAAAATGATCATATCCCTTTCTAACTTGGTCAGACTCTAACAAAGCCTCATTTGTTTTTATCAAACCCTGTAACTTTACAGGTGCTTCAGTATGTTGCACACAAGCATCTGGAACTGCTTCCTTCTCTTTCTTTTTCAATTTGAAACAGTTAGCTATTACATGGCCAGGCTTCTTACAATAGTTACAAGTAAGACCAAACTGTCTTTCCTTCACAGGCTTTCCTTTCTCATCAACTTTCTCATTAACCTCTGATTTAATTTCAGATTTACCTGGAGTCTCCATGTTATTTTTCCTCTTAAAATTTCTGCCCTGAGGAAATTTGTTCTTATGGATCAAAACATACTCATCAGCTAATCTAGCACAGTCCTGCAATTTATCAGCATCCTTCTCATTTAAGTAGGGCCTTACTTCAACAGGAATGCTTCTTTTAAATTCCTCCATTAAAATCAGCTCTCTCAATGTATCATAGTCCCCATTTACATTTTTAGAAGAAACCCATCTCTCAAAACACATAGCTTTATCATAGGCAAATTCCACGTAAGTTTTTTCCACAGACTTTTTCAAACTTCTGAATCTTTCCCTATATGCTTCTGGGACTAACTCATATGCGTTTAAGATATGCCTCTTTACAATATCATAATCAAGTGCTTGTGCAGCTGTTAAAGCTGTGTAAACTTCTTGTGCTTTGCCTTTAATTACACTCTGTAACAACACTGACCATTTATCTTTCGGCCACTCTGACATCCGAGCAATAGTTTCAAAATGTTGAAAATACCTTTCCACTTCTGTTTCACTAAATGGAGGGACCAATTTAATTTCTTGACTAGCAACAAACGTTTTTTTAGAACCAGAAGACTGATTTCCAGACCTTAATTCCTCTGTTGCATGTGCAAATTCCCTCTTCTTTTGTTCCGCCTCCAATTTACACCTCTCCAAATCAGCTTTACTTTGTTCCAATTTCATTTGTTCGATTTGCAACTGCATCTCCAGATTACTTATTGGAAACGACTCTAAAATCGATTCATCAAAAACACCCGAGACCACATAGTGTGACGCGATTTTTCTCTGTATTACAGCCTTAGAAGTAGTCTGCAAAATACCTTTAAGTTGCAATCTACTAGCTATCTCAAACACCTCAGTTTTCTTCGCCTTCGCCAATACCTCCGCAGCTGGCGAAGCCAGAAACTCATCAATATTCATTGCTGCCGAATACCACAACAAGCCAAACAAAAGAACTGAGTAATCCCCGTTTCCAAAAAACCGATTTAAAAGTTAGCAAGCATTTAAACTCAAATGATTCAATCCCGGACGAGCCCCCATAATTAATGTTACGTATTCAGGCAACAATAAATATATGAGTTTGGCAAGGGTTTCTTATAACGAACAACACGTTTATTAACCACAGAAAACAAACCCCCCAAAAGTAAACAAACACTACCGTAACCGGAAACAGCTGCTGAGCGGCAGCCCAAACAGTTCTTAAAGTGATATTCCAAAAACAGTTCTTTAAAAGTGATATTCCAAAAACAGTTCTTAAAAGTGGTATTGCCAAAAGTTCGTTATGCTCACAGTCCATTTAAAAGGAGAGACTTTATAAGACGATTTAGGTTCTCTTTCACGTCGCTTGCTTCGATCCCCGACATCGAACTTCCCATGAAGAATTCACGAAACAGAACGGCTTAAAGGCACTGACCTTTCCTTCTCCACTACCTTCAATCCTTTCTAGGTAAATCTAGGGATTAACACGAAGATAGTCAACGAAATCCTTCCAAATAAGGATCAAACAAAGGTCGCCCCCGATTCTCCTCGATCTTTAACTTCCAACTTCCAATCTTCACTCTCCACTAATTTCGAACTAACAGAATCATAAAGAACCTGCTGGCAATGACCTTTTAAACTTTAGCATTAAATAAAAACTTCATCCTTCAGCTAAACTGCGTCATCACTTAAAACACGCAGTGGCATGAAGTCAACCTGGCAAATCCAGCCACGAACTGCCCCTCCTCACAAGGTGGGGTCTACCTTTTATAACCTGTAAAAAAAACCCGTCACATGATCTCTACTGGCGGGAAAATGACGTCACCACCATCACAAGACCATCACCTCAAGTTCAGTACAGCTTCAACCCCAGTCACATGACAAGGGCTCCACTGTCATGTGTCACGAGTACGTAACAGTATCTGCTTGAGACTTTTGCACCAAACTGTATGTGCCTAAGACTTTGCACAGTACAGTATTTCAGGTGTATATAATCAATAAGTCAATCAGTTAAAGACCAATAATATTTGAGAATGAGTAAAATTACTGTCCAATAGCTAGTAAGTGCCATCAGGCTTAATTTCGTTAGCATCTTTATCTTGTCTGGGGTGTGTCTGGTGGCCACGTTCAACTACTGGGACTGCACCGTGTCTGCAGTCTGCCAGCACACCACCTTAACCCTTGCCTTGCCACAACTTCCACAATTGACATGGGCTACAAAGGTCAAGTGACATATTTCTGTGGTGTAGTTTTTTAAGTCGCTGCTTTCAGGTGGAGAGAGGAATGCAGGGAGATGAACAGATGGTGTTCTGGTCAGCGGCCAGTTTATATGCTGTTCCTGTGTTGCGACTGCGCTCCTAATAAGATTTCTCTTGGGGTTGGGTGTGAGCCAGAGGTTCACAAGACTGATTATGGGAATGAAAGGGTTAATGTATGAGGTGTGTATGAGGAAATGAAGGGGGATCTCTTTGCAGCCTGTCAAATATTGAAAGGTCTAGTGAAGAGGATGTTTCCAATAGTGCGTAATCTCGGACCAGAATGCACAACCTCAGAATAGAAGGATGTCCCTTTAGAACAGAAATGAAGAGGAATTTTTTTGGAAGAGGGTGGTGAATCTGAGGAAATATTGCCACAGGTGGCTGGGGAGGCCAAGTCATCGGACATATTTAAGGCAGAGGTTGGCAGCTTGATTAGTAAGGGGGTCAAAGGTTATGGGCAGAAGGCAGGAGAGTGGAGTTGAGAGGAATAATAAATCAGCCATGATGGAATGGTGGAGCAGAGTTGATGAGACAAATGGCCTAAATTGCTCCTGAATCTTATGGTTTAGGGGAAATTGCAGAGGGGTAATAGTGTACTGTGCTCAGTATACAGGCCAGCTGGACTCTTGTTACATCGTTGACACTACGGGCAAGGAGAGAATTTTTTTGTATGTATGGACAGAGACCCTTGTTTCTGATTCTGTTTTGTTTTTCCTTTGGCAGATGGACATCCCTTATCTTCAAAGGTAAGTGGACAAAGTCTTTAGATGTTATTTGCCGAGCCTTGGTGACACATAGCACCCTTTCATGCTTGCTGAAAAAATGTGAGTTAGTTTGATCCTATCCCTTCAGCTGTCATAGGACTTTGGACATTCAACCTAGTAATCTTAAATCATGTGAAGGCGTCAGATTCAGATTCAGTTTAATATATATTTCAAAGCTCAAAGTAAATGTATTAGCAAAATGCATATGTCACTTGATACAACCCTGAGGTTCATTTTCCTTCGGGCATACTCAATAAATCTATAGAATAATAATCACAACAGAATCAGCGAAAGACCGCACCAACTAGGCCATTGTTTCAACCAGAGCGCAGATGACAACAAACTGTTCAAGTACAAGAAGAAAAAAAAATAGTAATAACTAAATAAGCAAGAAATATCAAGAACATGAGATGAAGAGTCCTTGCAAGTGATTTCATTGGTTGTGGGAACATTTCAATGACGGGGCAAGTGAAGTTATCCCCTTTGGGTCAAGAGCCTGATGGTTGAGGGGTAGTAACTGTTCCTGAACCTGGTGTTGCGAGTCCTGAGGCTCTTGTACTTTCTTCCTGATGGCAGCAGTGAGAAGAGAACATGGCCTCGGTGGTTGGGGGTCCCTGATAATGGATGTTGCTTTCCTGCAGCGGCGCTCCATGTACATGAAAACATAACAGCTAAATGCGCCGTTTGCATTAACAACCAACGCTCCTCAGGGTGCGTAGAGGGCAGCCCACAAGTGCCGCCACGCATTCTGGCGCTAACGTACAGTGAGTAGCACGCTCAGAATGTTCGGCAGAGCGACACAGAGCGCAACAAGCCCGCTCCTCCCTCCCGCAGTCCCAACCCACCCACACAGACGGGCAGTCCTCCAACCCCAGCACACGCCTAACTGAATACAGCCATCTTCGTGGAATAAGAAACAAATGCTACCTACTGCATCAAGGTTTCATGAGCTTAGGACACAAAGTGTCTTTTTTTAATTGGAAAAAAAAACACAAGATCCTTCCAGCCTTTTAGACTGTGAGGCCCACAAGCAGAGAACCCTCAAGTGTGCAAGAAAAGGTCTCCACTGACTACCATCTTGATTTAAGGGTTCCACAAATTACCTTCGGTCTCTGAGCATTGAGCTAATGATCTATAACCTCGGACAAAGACCTTCTGCATGCTACCTGCTGTGTGCTGGCTTGAATTGTGCACAGTACTCTGCCACGATCGGCTCACTGTCCCTCAGCAGTGAAGGAAATTAACCTGGCTGTGCGTTGTGTGTATTTACTGGCAGTTTGTGGCATTGCGGGTACCATCACTGACAGTAACTGCCCATGTTCCCCACCCAGCTCTTTGCATGCAGCAGTGACTTCTGACTGGCTAAACTTTTAAAGTCATAGATTAACACAGCCCTTTGGCCCATCTAGCCTGTGGCAGCCTGGTCACCTGTCTAGCCCCATCGACCTACAGCAGGACCACAGCCCTCCTTAACCTTCTCATCCATGAACCTATCCAAATTTCTCTTAAATGTTGAAATTGAACTCGCATCCACCAGCTCCGGTGGCAGCTCATTCCAATCTCGCACCACCCTCTGATTAAAGAAGGTCCCCCTCAGGATACCCTTAAATATTTCACCTTTCACCCAAAAGATGTTTTCTTCCCTCATTAGAAAGACATAAATGTTAGGGTAATTAAGTTGTTGCATGAAGCAAAATAGCGACAGTTGTGGGCTGCCTCCAGCATATATTATTGATTTATTCAGCGATACAGTGTGGAGTAGGCACATCTGGCCCTTCAAACCCCAGAACCCCCCCCCCCCCCCGACAAACTCAATTAACTCGAACCTAATCGCAAGACAATTTACAATGACCAGTCAAACCTACCCAGACAAAATGCTGGTGGAACACAGCAGGCCAGGCAGCATCTATAAGGAGAAGCACTGTCGACATTCCGGGCCAAGACCTTTCATCAGGACTCGGCCCGAAACGTCGACCGTGCTTCTCCTTATAGACGCTGCCTGGCCTGCTGCGTTCCACCAGCATTTTGTGTGTGTCGTTGTTTGAATTTCCAGCATCTGCAGATTTCCTCGTGTTTGCAACCTACCTAGTACATCTTTTGGACGGTGGGAGGAAACCGGAGGATCCCGGGAAAGCCCACGCATTGCACGGGGAGGACATTCAGCCTCACTACGGAACCACGTCAGAATTGAACTGTGAACTCCGGATCGCCCCCCCCCCCCCCCCGAACTGTAATAGCGTCATGCTAGCTGCCATGCTACCGTGGCACCCACATCCTCGTATGGGATTGACCGCTGATACACACGGAGCATTTCACTGTGTGTTTTGACGTGAATATGACAAATAAAGCAAATCTTTATCTTTGAAATATTTAAGACATACTTCCTCTCACTCATTTGTCATTTCCAATGTTTGAAGCATGCTGTCTATGTCGTGGTAGTTAATAGTGTTATTTCTATCCCAATTCTGGCAACATATTGTGTTCGTTATTGAGGGATAGTGCAGAGCACACTAGGACGCTGGCATCCCTCAATAATGGACACACAGTCTATGGAGGGACACATGCTGACCACGGAGCATTACCTAACAAGCAGTAAAGGATACAAAGGAATGGTCTAATAGAGTTGTCTAAAATCACGAGGGCCAAAAGCAGGTTGAATGCACACAGGGAAGACAAATCTCATGGTGGTGTACTGCATATGTACTTCGAATTTTTGAATCTTTTTTCCATCGAAGGGGAATCTGAAGCTAGAAGCATAGCTTCTAAGGTGTGAGAAGAAAGATTTAAAAGCGACATGAGGGCAATCCCTTCACAGTATAAGAAACTTGCCATGTGAAGAAGTTGAATGAGGTACAATAACAATATCAAAAATAAGCATTTTGGTAAGTTCAAAGTACATTTATTATCAAAGTATATATGCAGTATACATATATGCATATGTCTTCCCACAGACTACCACAAGCAAAGAAAACCGCGGAACCTGTTCAAAGTAAAACATCAAACCCCTCAACCCAGTGTCCAAAAATAATTAAATCACGCAAATGACAAAACAAGTACAAATGAAAAACACAGAACATAAAACGCCAACCTACAAAAGTGATGGAAAGAGTCCAGACATATTCAGTTTCGGTTCAGTTCAATCTCGTGCTGTAAAATTTGTTACTTGCAAGCTGTCCCAATCTAAATCATGGACATGAATAGGAGCGATATAGGTGGATATGTGTCAAATGCAGGCAAATGTAACCAGATTAGACGGATTTCTTGGTCGGTGTGGATGAATTTGGCCAAGTAGCCTGATTCTGTAATAAGATCAAGTGAGTTATTGCTGGGAGTGGTCATTGTACCTTGTGCTTAAGCTTCTGTCAGAATAGCAGTTAAACCTAGACATGAGTGTTGGTCATTTGAATGCTCAGGTGTGTTAGGCGAATAGCAAAGAGTATTTAATTGGATCTTAATTGGGGGCGGCATGGTAGCGTAGAGATCAGTACAACAGTGTACCAGCGACCCAGGTTCAATTCCTACTGCTGCCTTTAAAGAGTTCGTATGTTCTCCTCGTGACCGTAACAGCTTCCTCCCATAGTCCAAAGATGTACAGGTTGGTAGGTTAATTAGTCATTGTAAATTGATCTGTGATTAGGCTAAGATTAAATCGGGGGTTGCCAGGCAGCATGACTCGAAGGCCCGGAAGTGCCTATTCCATACTTTATCTCAGTCAATAAATTAATTAATTCATTAAGGTGTGTAAGGCTAATTGATCTTCCTGCAATAGTCAGGCGGCATTAAGTGTAATAAATATTATTTAAGTGTTGTTGCGTTTAGAGACATGGAGTCATAAAACGCGGAAAGGTGCAACATTTCGAATCGGAAATAGAATCAGGTTTATCATCACTGGCATATGTCGTGAAATTTGTTAACTGAGCAGCAGCAAAACAAACTGATAAACATAGAAAAAGATTAATTGCAGTAAGAGTATTTATCTATATTAAGTGGTTAAATTAAAAATAGTAGTGCAAAAACAAAAATAATAAAAGTGAGGTAGTGTTTGTGGGTTCAATGTCCGTTCAGAAATTGGATGGCAAAGGGGAAGAGACTGTTCTCAGATGACTGAGAGTGTACCTTCAGGCTTCTGTACATCCTTCCTGATGGTAACAATGAGAAGAGGGCATGCCCTGGGCAACGGGGTCCTTAATAATGGACACTGCCTTTCTGAAGAGTTCTGAGGTTTAAGGTGAACATGAGGGGAAACTTCTTCACTCAGTGGGTGAGTAGAGTGTGGAAGTGATGGATGCAGGTTTGATTTCAGTATTCAAGAGAGTGCATGAGGGACTGTGGTCACGGAAGTTGATTAGACTAGGCAGAGTGTTAGTTCAGCATGTACTGGAAGGGCCTGTTTGTATGCTGTCGTGCTATGCCCTGGAGTTTGCTGTGTCCATAGTACAGTACAGCATAGTACAGGCCCTTCGGCAAACAATGCTGTGCCGTGATCAATGCAACTCTTCCCTCCTACGTGGCCGATAACCCTCCATTTTTCTTTCATACGTATGCCTCTCTAGACATCCGTAATGTATCAGCCTCTACTACCACCTCCAACAGATCATTCCAGGCACATACCACACTGTGTAGAAAACCCGTCTCCATTCACTTGTCGTCTTTAAACATTTCCCCACTCACTTGAGAAGGATGTCCTCTGGTATTGCCCTGTGCCGCCCTGAGAACATAGTGTTGGCTGCCCACCCTATCTGTGCCTGTTACAAACCTCTACTGTCAAGTTGCCTCTCATCTTCCTATGCTCCGAAGAGAAAAGCCCTTGCTCCCTCAGCCTTTCCACACAAGACATGCTCTCAGTAAGTCTCCTCTGCACCCTCTCTAAAGCTTCCACATCCTTCCTATAATGAGGTGACCAGAAAGGAACACAAGTGTGGTCCAACCAGAGTTTTATGGAGCTGCAGTGTTACCTTGCAGCTCTTGAACTTAGTCCCTCATCTAATGAAGGCTAACACTTAATACACCTCATTAACACCCCCTCAGCTTGTTTCGAGGTATTTCCTAAATGTTGTAGTTCTAATTGTTTCAGTAGAAATTGCAAATGGTCAGCGATATTTTCCCCATTCGTGGTAGAACAGGGCTCTTCGACAGTCTATCTTTTTCAGCTGCTGGTAAAGCCATAAACCTTGGAACTAAATACTGGGATGTGATCAGTAGCTCAAGGACTTCAGTCAAATGGTAGCCTTGGAGCCCGGCTTGAAAACCTTGCCCACACACACATCATGAACTTGAAAACCATAGCTACTGTCTCCAAGGGTGACGAGAATCTCCCGACTTACATAGAGCTTGAGATACTTGTCAGAATCTTGTGTCAGGCAGTGATTTTGCATTGCTCTTCTCCCACTCTGGAATGTTTTTTTGTGACTCAAGTTAAACCTGCCACGTTTAATCTCATTTGGCGATACCGAGTGGAACAGGCCCTGTCAGCCCAGTGGGCCATGTCACACAGCAATCCCCTGATCTAACCTTAGCACAATCACAGGATAATTTACCAAGACCAATTATTAGACTGTGGGAGGAAACCCATGCAGTCATGGGAGGAACGTATAAGCTCTTTACAGCTGACATCAGAATTGAGCTCTCAACTCCGGAGTGCCCTGAGCTGTAATAGCATCATGCTAACTGCTACGCTACTGTGGCGCCCTAACTATAATGGCTTTTTTATAAATCCCAAGTATCCTTGTTCCTTAATGCTTAGTTCCCCTTTAAAGTCTATGTGGCAATAAGTTCATAGTCACCTCTTTACCGTGTATCTTTATCCACTTCATTGGCATTTCTAAAATCATTATGTATTTATAATTACTTATTATTAAAGAAATAATTGTTTGTTGTTAAGTAATTTGTATATCATTTATTAGAGTCATAGGATTATATATGGGTATAACTTTATGGTAAGAGCTAGCGGATTTAGTTGTAATCTGAGGAAGAATTTATTTTCATCCAGAGCATGGTTAGAATCTAGTGCACCATCGTGGGAAGATGGTACTCACGTGCTTATGAAGCATTTAGATCAGGGATTCCTAACCCTTTAGATGCCATGGACCCCTGCCAATAACCAAGGGGTCCTTGGATGCCAGTTTGGGGGCTCCTGATTTAGATGAACACTTGAAGCATCATGGTATAGATGGGCACAAGATGAGTCCTGGGAAATTGGATTAGTGTAGGTCAGGGGTGAATGATGAAGCCATTTCAAGGAGCGAACTGGCCAAATTCGGCTCCTGTGTCTTATTGTGATTATCTGAACGGCATTTTGTCCGTTTAGTTTTGGCTACGTGTGGATGAGATCCATCATCTGGAGCAGGAGTTCCCAACCTGACGTCCATAGATGGGTCCTGCAAGTGGTAGGGGTCCATGGCATAAAAAAGATTGGGAACCCCTGCTCCAGAGGGAAGATTCAGGATCCTTCACCAGTTGCCTAGGCTCAACCCAGGCTCATTTCCATGGTTAACGACTTGTGACCTTTCTGCTTAACAGGAGCTGTGATAAACTGGAACTTAGCAAAGTGTCCCTTCAAGATTTCCAGCAGTTTCTGCTGGAATACCAAAAGGTAAGGGAAACCACTCAGCCCTTCCCCTTGGCAAAGTTTCTTTTTAAACGATTTATTTATTGTGAACCTGCCAATATTGCCCATCCCCTAACTTCCTTTGAAAACTGGCGGTGAGCCAGCACCTTGAACTGCCACTGACCGTGCACAGAAGCTCTGGAACAGAGGAAGAGCTTGTCGGATTATCTCAGAGGGCAGCCACATTCCTGTTGGCCTGGAGTCACAGAGAAGTCAGCCTAGACAATGCTGTTGGATTTTCTCATTTAGTAGAAGTTTAATTCCAGAAGGTGAGCACTCCAGGCAATCCGGCTGTTACATTTTCAGCTATTCTTGACATCGGCTTACTACTTATTACTAACCGGTCGAAAGCTGTCACCTCCTCTTCGAAAGGGCGGCACAATAGCGTAGTGGTTGGGGTAATGCTGTTACAGGTCCAGTGAAGCAGGTACGATTCCTGCCGCTCTCTGTAAGCAGTTTGTGCGTTCTCCCTGCAACTGTGTGGTCTAGAAGAGCCTGATGATGTGCTGGATCTCTAAATAATAAGTCAAGAATGTGGCTTCAGAATTAATCTTACATTTTCTGTTTTTATTTTTGATAGGGAAGTTGCTTAAAAGCCAATGTAAATTCAAAGTGTGTGGATGAGTGCATATGTTTTCCTGCTGGGGGTTGAGGAGTCATAGAAGAGCACAACACAGAAACGGGCACTTCGGCCCATCTAGTCTGTGCTGAACCAGTTAAGCTGACTAGCACCATTGACCTGAACCCAGACCACACTCTTGTAACCCTCTGAGTTCCCCCTTAAATTTTTCACCTTTCACCCTTAACCCATGTAGTCCCACCCAACATCAGTGCAAAAAGTTTACTTGCAGTTACCCTGTCTGTTGGAAGGGGGATTTTTGCTATTAACTCACTTGCTTCTGCTGTGAAGAAGGGTGGTGGTAGATGATGAGCAGGGAGGCGGTGTGTCCATGTGGAAATAAGAACAAATCAATCTGATATAAGTTTGAAATCTTCTATTGTCATCTGCCGGAGTACTTTTCATAGTCTTGAATTCTATCTCAGTAATTACTGCTCACTCAACTAAACATTCAGTAATTCACCATTCATAACCTTCATCCTTCTGACCTTCTGTTGTCCAGGAACTGTGGGCGACGGATATCCAGCGGGTACGAGAATTCATGTTCAATTACCTCCGAGATCCTCTTCGGGAGATCGAGGATCCCTTCTTCTACCTCGATGAAGTAAGATTACCCTCATACCGTGAAGCATGGCCTATTTGTCAAGGGATTTGGTTTCTCAATTGCCTACTGACCAATCGATCAGGTCAAGAAGCATATGTGGGGACGAATTGTCGAAGTTTGGGGTCAAAACCCTGGATCTGGACTGTAGAGATACATAGAGGGGTGTGTTAAGACAGGATATTGAGGTAACTAGTGGATTGAGGATGGGAATATAATAACATAGTGGAAGGGTGGACTGGCACTTGTAAATGCATTGGTGGGTTCAGCATGATAAAGTTATTGTTTCAAACCTTTCACTTCTTTCTTTCACATTCTTTTCAGTTCTTGACTTTCCTCTTCTCCAAAGAAAACTCCGTCTGGGACTCGAGATTTGATCAGGTCTGCATCGAAGAGATGAACAACCCGCTGTCACATTACTGGATTTCATCGTCACACAACACGTGAGTAATGGCCCCACCAACCCTGCAGTCGGAATCACCTCCACGTTAACTCCATGTACTTAAAGTGGTAATGTAGTCCCAAATACCTGTTTTATATAGTGTATTTACAAGTGGTCCTGTGAATAATTCTAAGTGAATAATTTAATCCAGGTAAAGTTTCTCTACTTAAACTCAGACCTCTCTCGCCACTTCTCTACTCTGGCTGTACAGATTGCTCTTTCTGTATCTTTCCTAAGTAGTTAGAAAGGAGGTGAAGAGGAATTTCTTCAGGCAGAGCATGGTGAATCTGTGGAATTTGTTGACATGGATGGCTGTGGAGGCCAAGTCATTGGGTATATTTGAAGTGGAGGTTGATAGGTTCCTGTCTAGTAAGAGCGTCAAAGGTTATGGGGAAAAGGCTGGAGAATGAGGTAGAGGAAAACTAAATCAGCCGTGATCGGATGGTGGCGAGGGCTCAGAGGAGCTGAATGGCCTGCGTCCGCTCCTCTATCAGAATCAGGTTTATTATCACCAGCATGTGTCATGAAATTTGTTCACTCAGCAGCAGTGTTTCAATACAATACATAACATAGAAGAAAAAATAATAATAATAAAATAAGTAAATCAGTTACAGTATATGTATATTGAATAGATTGAAAATTGTGCCAAAACTGAAATAATGTATGTTTAAAAAGTGAGGTACTGTTCATGGGTTCACTGCCAATTTAGGAATCAGATAGCGGAGGGGAAGAATGCCATCTTCCCCTCTGTCTTGTGATGTTTTGGGATAAAACTTACCTCTGCTTCTCCCCTGTTGCTTTTGTAGTGCAGAACACTGCAGTTAAATTGCTGGACTAGTTTCTGGAGTGGAGGATCTTGAGTTCCAAACCACCACAGCAGCTGGGGTGTTGAACTTCAGTAACAAAATAAATCTGAATTTTTAAAAGAAGATAGTGTCAGAAATTCTTATAAAAACTGACTGATTTACTTAGTACCCTGAAGAAAAGGAAATCTGTTGTTCTTACTCCAGCCCTTGGGTATAGCATAGGAAAATGAGGGGAAATTTGACAGAAATTTAATAGTTAAAATACTTAGTACAAAAAACAAATAATAAAGTAGTGAGGTAGTGTCCTTGGGTTCCATGTCCATTTAGGAATCGGATGGCGGAGGGGAAGAAGCTGTTCCTGAATCGCTGAGTGTGTGCCTTCAGGCTTCTGTACCTCCTTCCCAATGGTAACAATGAGAAGAAGGCATGTCCTGGGTGGTGGGGATCCTTAATGATGGACTTTGCATTGCTAAGGCACCGCTCATTGAGGATGTCGAGGATACTGCGGAGGCTAGTACCCGTGTTGGTGCTGACTCATTTTACAAGTTTCTGCAACTTATTCCAATCTTGTGCAGTAGCACCCCCCCGCCCATCCCAGACAGTGATTCTGCCAGTTAGAATGTTCTGCGTGCTACATTTATAGAAGATTTTGAGTGTTTTCGTTGACAAACCAAACCTTCTTAAACTCCGATTGAAATACAGCTGCTGTCTTGCCACCTTTATAGTTTCAGTGCTATGTTGCGATCAGGTTTGGTCCTCGGAGATATTGACACCCAGGAACTTGAAATTGCTCACTCTCTCCATTCCTGATCCCTCAGTGAAGATTGGTTTCCCGAGGTCCACAGCCAGCTCTTTGGTCTTGCTGACGTTGAGTGCAAGGCTGTTGCTGCGACACCCTTTCATCACCATCTAAAATTCTGCCAACTATGGTTGTATCATCAGCAAATTTATACATGGCATTTGAGCTATGCCTAGCCACACAGTCATGGGTGTAGAGAGAGTGGAGCAGTGGGCTAAGCACACACCCCTGTGGTGCACCAGTGTTGATTGTCAGTGAGTTGGAGATGTTATTTCCAATCCACACATACTGTGGTTTTCTGGTTAGGAAGTTGAGGATCCAGTTGCAAAGGGAGGTACAGAGGCCCAAGGTGATTTGTTGATAATTATTTAGTGACTTTATCAAGCTGGCCTGGTTGAAACCTCCCAGAATGATGGGGAAGACATCAGAATGTGCGGTTTCCTGCCTGTTGATTACATCGCTCAATTTGTCTAGAGGCTGCTTGATATTGGCCTGAGGTGGGATGTATACCGCTAAAATTTTGAGGGGTGTAGATAAATGCAAGCAGGCTTTTTCCTCTGAGTTGAGGGAGAATGAGAGGTCATGGGTTAAGGGTGAAAGGTGAAATGTTTAAGGAGCACATGAGGGGGAGCTTCTTCATGCAGAGTGTGGAACCAGTATGAGGTGGATGCGAGTTTGATTGCAATATTTAAGGGAGGTTTGGATAAGTCCGTAGATGGGAGGGCAATGGAGGACTGTTGTCCAGGTGCAGAATGATAGTATGGTATGGACTAGATTGGTTGAGCGGCCCGTTTCTGTGCTGTAGTGTTCTATGACGCTCTTAAGTGTAGGGGACTGAGATAATTTCCTATTAGGGAATGAGACAGGACTGATAGCCTAGTGGGAAGGTTTGCTAGTCCTACTTGGGGGTTGGGGGGGGGGGGGGAGGTTTAAACTAGAGTTGCAGGGGGATTGAAACCAGAGTGCCAGAACAGGTAGTGGGGTGCTTGTGGAGAAAATTATTGTGAAGTCTACATACAAGGTCAGGAATCAAAAGGTCGAACCTGTTGGAACTAATATTCTGAGCAGCATATATTTCAGTGCAAGGAGTATTGTAGGAAAAGTGGATGAGCTTGGGCATGGATCAACACCTGGAATTATGACATTGTAGTCATTAGTGAGACTTGGTTGCAGGAGGGGTTGGAATGGCAGCTCAGTGTTCTGGGGTTCCATTGACTTAGACGTGATAGAGCTGGTGGAGTGGCATTACTAGTCAAAAAACATCACAGCATTGCTCAGGACAAACTGGAGAGCTCATCTAGCGAGACTTTATGGGTAGAATAGAGGAATAAGGAAGGTAAAACCATGTGAATGAGATTCTATAATAGACCACCCAACAGTCTGTGGGATTTAGGGGAGCAAATTTGTCGAGAGATTGCAGACTGTTGCAGGAAACATAAGTCTGTGATAGTAGGTGATTTTAACTTTCCACCTGTTGACTGGGACTCCCATACTGTAAAAGGGCTGGATGGGAAAGAGTTTGTCAAATGTGCTTAGGAAAGGTTTCATACATTTAGAAGTTCCAACTACTAGAGTTTAAAGAGTCCAACTACTAGAGAGAGTGTGATACTAGATCTCCTATTAGAGAATGAGACAGGGCAGGTGACAGAAGTTTGTGTAGAGGAACACTTTGCATCCAGTGATCATAATGCCATTAGCTTCAACGTAAATATGCAGAAGGATAGGTCAGGTCCTCGGGTTGAGATTCTAAATTGGAGAAAGGCCAATTTTGATGGTGTCAGGAAGGATCTGGCAAGAGTGGATTGGGACAAATTGTTGTCTGGCAAAGGTGTACTTGGTAAGTGGGAAGCTGACAAAAATGAAGTTTTGAGCGTACTGTCTGTATGTTCCTTTCTGAATAAAAGGCAAGGATAACAGGTTAAGGGAACCTTGGTTTTTGAGAGAATTGAGCCCCTGGTTGAGAAAAAGAAGGAAGTGCTTAGCCAGTATAAGCAGGCAGGAACAAATGAGGTACTTGAGGAGTATAAGAAACACAAGGGATCACTTCAGGAGGGCTAAAAGAAGACATGAGGTTGCTCTGGCAGATAAGGTGAAGGAGAATCCTAAGGACTTCTACAGATATATTAAGAGCAAAAGGATGGCAAGAGACAAAATTGGTCTTCTGGAAGATCAGAGTGGTAATCTTCGCATGGAGCTGAAAGAAGATGGGGGAGATCTTCAATGGATTTTTGAATATGTGTTTACTCAGGAGAATGACAGAGTGTATAGATGTGAGGCAAAGCAGCAGTGAGGTCAAGGACCCTGTACAGATTACAGAGGATGAGGTGTTTGCTGCCTTGAGGAAGATTAGGGTGGATAAATTCTCAGGGCCTGACAAGATGCTCCCGTGTGGGAGACTGGTACAGGAATTGCAGGGCCTGGCAGAGATATTTAAAACATCCTTAGCCATGGGTGAGGTACCAGAGGATTGGAGGATAGCTAATGTTCTTCTGTTGAAGAAAGGTTCTGAGAATAAGCCAGGAAATTATAGGCCGGCGAGCCTGACATTGGTAGCGGGAAAGTTATTGAAAGGTGCTCTAAGGGACTGGATATTTGAGTATCCTGATAGATAAGGGATATTCACATGGCTTTGTGCGAGATAAGTTTGTGTCTCACCAATCTTAGAGTTTCTAAGGAAGTTACCAGGAAAGTTAATGAAGACAAGGCAGTGGATGTGGTCTACAAGGATTTTAGCAAGGCCTTTGATAAGGTTCTGCATGGTAGGTTGGTCAGGAAGTTTCAGTGATTTGGCATTCAAGATGAGGTAGTAGATTGGATTAGATGGTGGCTTTGTGGGAGAAGCCAGAGGGTTATAGTAGAGAGTTGCCTCTCCGACTTGAGGCCTGTGACTAATGGTGTGCCACGGGGACTGGTGCTGGGTCCATTGTTGTTTGTCATTTATGCCAATAATCTGGATGATAATGTGGTAAACTAGATCAGCAAATTTGTAGATGACGCCAAGATGGCGGGTGTAGTGGACGGTGAGGAAGACTGTCGCGGCTTGACACAGGATCTGGACCAGCTGGAAAAATGGGCTGAAGTTTGGCAGATGGAATTTAGTGCAAACAAGTGTGAGGTGGTGCACTTTAGGGTAGGTCTTATGCGGTGAGTGACAGGGCATTGAAGAGTGCACTAGAATAGAGGGATCTGGGAATGCAGATCTATAATTCCGTAAAAGTGGTGTCATAGGTAAATAGGGTCATAAAGAAATCTTTTGGCACCCTGGCCTTCAGGAGTTGGGATGTTATGTTGAAGTTGTATAAGAAGTTGGTGAGGCCTAATTTAGAGTGTTGTGTGCAGTTTTGTCACCTACCTATAGGAAAGATGTAAATAAATTAAAAGAGCGCTGAGAAAATTGACAAGGATTTTGCCAGGACTTGGAAGACCTGAGTTATCGGGAAAGGTGGAATAGATTAGGACTTCATTCCCTAGAACGTAAAAGATTGAAGGGAGATTTGATGGAGGTGTACCGAATTATGAGGGGTATAGATAGGGTAAATGCAAACAGGATTTTCCACTAAGGCTGGGTGAGATTACATCTAGAGGTTATGGGTTAAGGGTGAAGGGTGAAATGCTTAAGGTAAACGTGAGGGCGAACTTCACTCGGAGGGTAGTAAGAGGGTGGAACAAGCTGCCAGCACAAGTGATGGATGTGGGTTTGATTTCAACAATTAAGAGAAATTTGGATAGGTACATGGATGAGAGGGGTATGGTGGTCAATGGTCTGGATGCAAGTCAATGGGACTTGGCAGATTTATGGTTAGGCATGGACAAGATGGGCTGAAGGGCCTGTTTCTGTGCAATTGTGTTCTATGAAAGTGACCCATGCATTTCAATTGATATTGAGCAATAGGTTGTTGTCTAGCCAGTGACATCCACACCATGTATAAGGCTACAGAATTCCATGTTGTTACATTAAGAGTGTGGGTGGGGAACTCTGATAATTAAGCATGCGAGGACTCCAGTGGAGCGATTTTTGGTTAATACACCAACACACTGTCAGTTCCAGGTTGGATGCTACACTGTGGTTTCCAGTGAACCTAGGTAAATGCAGGAGGCAAAACCTGGGCAGCTTAAAGAGAGCATGGCAGACAGGGGCCTGGTGAGTTTAAAGGCTGCGAAGGAACAAGGCCCACTTGAATCTGGAAACAGGGCTGCGTTGAGTTTACAGGGACTGTTTGATTGGGTCTTTGTTAAGTCTGAACGGAGTGTGAGAAATGAGGCGGCGAGTTTAAAGAGAGTTGGAAATGGGCCACAGTGAGTTAGTAGAGAATATGGGAAACAGGGCGTTGATGAGTTTAAAGGTTGTGAGGGAACAGGGGCCCACAAAGTTTGGGAACAGCAGAGTGTTGAGTTTAAAGGGAGTGTTTGATTGGAGCACAGTGTGTTCATAGGGAGAGTGGGGAGAAGGGTCCTCAGTGAGTTTGAAGGGTGCTTGGGAGCAAGTTCCTAGTGAGATTAAAGAGGGGATAGAGACAGGGAGCATGGGAATAGGGCCTTGGTGAGTTTATAAGGAGTGTGGGGAATGCTTCGATAGGCAGCTCTGGGATAACTGGGGAGCGTGGCTCACGGGGTCAGTGGTTCCTGGAGCTGTGTTCTATCCGGCCTGCCTGGGAGGGGCTGGATCCACAGATTAGCTCCGGCTCTTGGGCACTGCACCTGCTGCTATCGCTCCGTTCATCCTGTGTACTGATAAGCCTCTGGATGGAAGTACAGCAACACGATCCAAGGTCCAAAGGTAGATAGGAAGTAGCTGTTCCAATTGAACACCTGCGAACAGTTTATCCTGTCAAGTGGTTTAAGCTTGCACAGCTGCGGATGTGCAGACTGACTGCCGGCTCCCTCACACACATGTCATCCTTTTCCCTCAGCACCATTTCTCTTTGTCCTACTGCCTACCTTCATCATTAATTTTATTTAGAGATACAGAGTGGTAACAGGCTTTTCCTTCGCAGCAATTCAGCTGTTTAACCCTCGCCTAAACACAGGGCAGTTTAAAATGACCAATTAACCTACTTACTGGAATTATTAAGGATCCCACCCATCCATCCAGCATCCTCGTTGACTTTCTACCATCAGGCAGGGGACTGATGCATAAAAACAAGAACGGTCAGAACAGGGAGCAGTTTCTTCCCTCAGACTATTAGACTTCTGAACTACCTGCTGCACCACATTTAATGTGCCACTGGTTAATCTGTTCAGTACTTTATTTAATTTATGCACTTCAGTTTCTTTATTTATGTGTAATCCATCTGTAAATTTCATCTTTTTGTGTGTTACGTGTGTCATGCACACTATAGTGCTTTACACCCTGGTCTGGAGAAACACAGTCTTGTTTGACAGTATACATATATGTCGTTAAATGAAAATAAACTTGACTCTGGACTGAGGGAGGAAACCGGAGAGCCCAGAGGAAGCCCACATGGTCACAGAGAGAACGTAGAAACTCCTTACAGACCGCACTCGAATTGAACTCCGAACTCTGTGATGCCCTGAGCTGTTATAGGGTCGCGCTAACCACAACGCTACCATGGCACCGCTCTGTGTTCTAATTTCTTTTGACTTTTATCCTTCAATATTTTCAACAACCTGAGAATCCACACCCCTTTGGGACTGAGAAAGGCAGAAGTTTCCAAAGCAACATACACAAGATGCTGGAGATGTGTGGAAGTGAATAGACAGTCGAAGTTTTGGGTTGAGACCCATCATTAGGACTGGAAAGGAAGGGAGGAGATGCCAGAATAAAAAGATGGGGGGAGGAGAAGGAGGACAAGCTATTCAGTGGTGGAGGGGTGGATGAAGTGAGAAGCTGGGCGGTGATAAATGGGAAAAGCAAAGGGCTGGAGAACACTAAATCAGATCAGAGAAGAGAGTAGGCCATCTGAGAAAGGGGAAGAGTAGGAAAAGAGGGTAAGAGGATGGAGAGGTGAATAAATTGTTTCCAAACCCTTGGCTCAGATGGAAGTGGCTGACAACTAATCTGGAAGCAGAAGGGTAGAAATTACTCCCTGTCTGCTTGCACTCCTCTGAAATTCGAGTCCCTTGACCCGTATCGGACTGATTGCACGAATGTGCTGAGTGCATCTGCAGCTGATAGTTTGTGTGGGGAATCAAATGTTCCTCTTACATGCCGAGGCTCTTTCTCTCTCCTTGTGCGGGCTTTCGAGTGTGCAGATTTTCATCTCAGCGGGCCCAGTTCATTGTGGGTAACGTGACACAGTAAAAATGTTAAATCACGTTGCTTCGTTGTCGTTCTTGCTCTGCGCCTACATGACATTTCTGAAGCATTCCAGACAACAGCGTAACTAGAAAGGTTTTGGCTGCTCAAGCGGTAACTTCCGATCGGTTAGGCCACAGCAGTAATATTCTGTGCAGTTCCGATTGCTATGCTGTAAGGATGCAGATTGCACTGCAGAGGATGTAGAGGAGATTCTCCAGGATGTTACTTGGGTATTGGCATTGGTTTATTATTGTCACATGTAGCAGGCCGCCCTGATCAGAATCACACAGAATAGCGACCAAAAACAGAACACGAACTACAGAGCCCAATCCCCAAACCACACCAATTAAACCTCGAAGGTCAATGGGGAGAGCAACGAGGCAAGAGCTAGAGAGGAGGGAAATCTAGTGTGCTAAGTCAGCGGTGAAAGCGGAGAGAAAATCAGCGAGATTTAAAAGCTTTGATCAGTCGCCGAGATGAGCATTTAGATCTTCCATTTGTGAAAGTGCCGCATTGAACGAGGAAGATATAACTTGTGGTTTGCTCTGCCTCTGTGCCGTTGGGATGGTTAGCGTGCATCAGCAGTGAACTTTCGTCTCTCGGTGTGCCACCTCTGACTCTCACCTCTCATTTCAGTTACCTGACCGGCGACCAGTTTTCCAGTGAATCCTCGCTGGAAGCTTACGTTCGCTGCTTGAGAATGGGCTGCCGATGTATTGAGTGTAAGTCGGACTGCCTGATATCAGCCTGTACAAATTGTTTTATTTATTTCATTCGGAGCAGGGCTTCCCAGCCTGGGGTGCACGGGTTCCCTCGGTTAATGGTAGGGATCCACAGCATAAAAAAGTTTGGGAACTCCTCATTTCATGATACTGCACTTCTGGCCCAACGAACCATCCAATTATACCTATGTGAGCAATGAACTTACTAATCTGTAAATCTTTGGAATGAGGGAGGTAACTTACCCAGTCAAGGGGAGAGCGTACAGACTCCTTACAGACAGCAGCATAAGTGAACTTGGGTAGCAGTTCCTTTAAAAGTGTTACACTAAATGTTACACTATCATGCCACCCCAAAAATTCTTCTTCCTCCTCACAGAACTAAACATGACAGCTGACTCGTTGGATGAGCAATTGGGCAATAACTGTTTGGAGCCAGCTCCTTTGGGAGAGAGAGGGAATTGGAGGCACAAGGTGGTCTTAGACCGATGAAGATGAAGAATGCCAATATGAATCTGGGGAGTCAGGAAGGGCGCAGGTGTACAAGATGGTTGATGGGACGGTAATCTGGTATCTGCAGCCTCCCTGGGTTTAATCCTGACATCTGGGACTGTCTGTATGGCACTTACACATTCTGCCTCCTGTGGGTTTCCTCCCGAGGGCTCTGGTTTTGTGGGTTTGTTAGTTACCCCTGGTGTGTAGGTGTGTGGACTGGTCTGGGTGAGGAGTTAATAGGAGTGTGGGGGAAATAACATGTTTTAGAATATGACTGGTGTAAAACGTCCTGCTTGCTGGCTGGCACAGACTTGATTTCCTGGTGTCTCGATGGGCTGAATGGCCTAATTCTGCTCCCATGTCTTATCGCCTAATGATGAACCTGTTGTGACTCTTTTGCAGTGGACTGCTGGGACGGACCTGAGGGAATGCCAGTTATTTACCACGGCCACACGTTGACTTCAAAAATCAAATTTAACGACGTTCTGACTACAATCAAGGAGCATGCGTTTGTCACTTCTGAGTAAGATGCTCTTTCCTTAATTCTTCTGATAATCTTTATTAAGCAGATACAGAATTGGCCAAACATGCAAAAGAAGACAAATTTAACTAATATGAAATAAAATACATCAATAATTCTGAGAACATGAATAAAACTATAAAACTTATGGCATAGGAGCAAAATTAGGCCATTTGGACAAAGAGTCTGCTCTGCCATTTAATCATGGTTAATTTGCACTCAGTGGCCATTTTATTAGGTACAGCAGTGGAACTTGGCGTGGTCTTCTGCTGCTGTAGCCCATCCACTTCAGAGTTTATGTATTGTGTGTTTTGAAATGCTCTTCAGCACTGTACTGCTCAGTTATGAGTTACTGTAGCCGGCCTGTCCATTCTCCTCCGACCTCTCTCATTAACAAGGCATTTTTGCCCACGGAACGAAGTGCCGCTCACTGCAGTTTTTCGTACCGTTCTCTGTAAACTCTAGAGGCTGTTGTGCGTGAAAATCCCAGGAGATCAGCAGTTTCTGAGATGCTCCATCCACTTCATTTGGAGCCAACGATCATTCTGCGGTTAAAGTCACTCAGATCACATTTCTTCCCCATTCTGATGTTTGGTCTGAACAACAACTGAATCTCTTGATCATGTCTGCATTTTTTTATGCATTTAGTTGCTGCCACATGAGTGGCTAATTAGTTATTTGCATTAATGTGCAGGTGTACAGTTGTACCTATTAAGGTGGCCACTGTGTCTATTTTCCCTCTCAGCCCTATTCTCCTGCCTTCTCCCCATAACATTTGACACCCTTATTCCAGAACCTATCAACCTCTGATTT
Source organism: Hypanus sabinus (assembly GCF_030144855.1). NCBI lineage: Eukaryota > Metazoa > Chordata > Chondrichthyes > Myliobatiformes > Dasyatidae > Hypanus > Hypanus sabinus. Next base: position 153,530,936 of record NC_082714.1, read on the forward strand.
AAATATACCCAATGACTTGACCTTCACAATCATCTGTGGCAATGAATTCCACAGATTCACTACCCTCTGGTTAAAGAAATTTCTCCTCATCTCTATTCTAAATGGATATCCATCTATTCTGAGGATACGAGGTACAGGAGGAGCTTAGCAGGTCAGGCAGCATCTATGGAAATGAATAACTGCTTAATGCAGAGACCCTTCTTCAACCTGATTCTGAGGCTGTATCCTTTGGTCCTAGACTCTCTCATTAATTGGAAACATCCTCTCCGTGTCCAATCTATCAACACCTTTCGTTTATATGCCAGTCTACACATTTATCAGTCATTTGAACAGCGGATGTCCTTCTGTCCAGTACCTCTGGTAGCAACTGCTCTGAATGTTCAGGCTGATATTATCACTGCAGTTTCTGCAGAGAGTTTAGCACAATTTTTTTTAAGCATCCTATTTGGCCCAGATCCAGGTTTTAAGTGCCCAGTGTGAAGGTATGATGCTGAGGCTGTGTGTGAGTCTACAGACATTCAGAGGCCACTCTGTTGCCTGTGTTATGCCACCACAGGATGCCAACACCAATCTTCAATGTTCAAAGTAGATTTAATATCAAAATACATTAATGTTTCCATATAATAGCTGCAGGCATTTACAGAAGAAAAGAAAATATATACAATGGGATTTTAAGAAAAACTATATATAAATAGACAAAGATTAGCAAATGACCAATGTGCAAAGACTAGCTGTGTGGGGGAAAAATACTGAGAACATAATTTATAAGGAGTCCTTGAAAGTGAATCTGTAGATCGTGGAATTGTTCAGAGTAGGGGTGAGTGAAGTTGTCCACAACTTCAGGAGCCTGATGTTTGTAGGGTAAGAACTGTTCCTGAACCTGATGGTGTGGGACCTAAGGCTTCTCTACCTCCTGCCTGATGGTAGTGGAGAGAAAGAGGGCTTGGCCTAGACAGTGGGGGAATCGGGTTGCTTCCGTAGCGAGTTTGTTGCCTGCTTCTGTGTCCAGCTTTTCAGCATTGAGATCTGACAGCCTTTGAAACTAACAGAGTAGTTACTCGCAAAGAGGTGAAGCTAGCAGCAGGGCTAGTGGATCATTCTGTTCCCCTTAAGTTCTTCACAGCATGGAATGTGATAGACATCTCGTGGCTGAGGTCCGTGTGCATTCGTACTGACACCAGTGTTGGATTCAGTAGCAACAGCATCAGTGCCAGATGAGGCCATGCTCAGGGTCACCTGAGGCGTCCCCTTCCCCAATGATCTAACCTGGGGATTCTGTGTCCCACCCAGCCCTTAGAGCATTAATCTTGCCTTCTGTCTCTCGGCAGGTATCCCGTAATCCTGTCCATCGAAGACCACTGCAGCATCGTTCAACAGAGAAACATGGCTAATGCCTTCAAGAAGGTTTTCGGCGACATGCTGCTCACCAAACCGGTTGACATCACTGCAGATGGGCTCCCGTCACCCAATCAGCTCAGGAGAAAATTCCTGATTAAGGTCAGCAGATTGTCTTTGATCTTTGCTGTTTGCTTTGATCCATTCAGAGAAGGTATAGAAGAATTTAGGGGAATGTCTGCAAGAATAAGAAACTGGAGATATTGGCATCAAAAAGAAAGATATAGTTATGAAGAGCTGTTTAAACAGTGTATCTTTACTGTGAGCATAGAATAACACAGCACAGCACAGATCCTTCATCCCACGATGTTGTATCAACCTTTTAACCACTCCTTGATTAGTCTAACACTTTCATCTTGCGTAGCCCTCCATTTTCTTTTCATCCCTGCGCCTGTCTAAGAGTTTCTGTAATGTCTCTGCCTCTGCCGACTCTCCTGGCAGCACATTCCACACACCCACCATTCTCTGTTTAAAAAAAAAACTAACTCTGACATCCCCTTATATTTTCCACCAATCACCTTAAAATTATGCCCTCACATATTAGCATTTCCTCTCTGGGAAAAGACGCTGGGTGTCCATTCTTTCAATGTGGTGGTAGAACATAAGGAGCAGGAGTAGGCCATCCGGCCCATCAAGCCTGTCCCACCATTCAGTAAGATCGTGGCTGATCTGTCCATAAACTCAGCTCCATCTACCTGCCTTTTCCCCTTAACCCTTAATTCGCTTACTATGTAAAAATCTATCTAACTGTATCTTAAATATATTTAGTGAAGAAGCCTCAACTGCTTTCCTGAGCAGAGAATTCTACAGATTCACCACTCTCTGGGAAAAACAGTTTGTTGATAGGATACAGATTCAAAGCAGATGTTGCTAAATGCATCCAATTCTAGTCATTAGAAAGGATGTGCTGGCAGTTCCTATCAACAAATGGTTTGAGGCCACTGAGAGACAATTTCAATGCAGACGCAGATTTAGACTAAGTCCGACTTTAATCTGAACTCACTGCTTGTAGAAATATTTAAGGCAGAGCTAGTCAGGGTTTTAGGTACTTAAAAATTAACTTTTAAAACTGCACTCAGATGTTCACTGTGTTCAGTTCTGGTCACCTCATTGTAGGAAGGAAATGGAAGCTTTAGAGAGGGTTGAGAGGAGATCTACCAGGATTAGAGAGCAGGTTTTATGAAGATGGGTTGAGTGAGCTAGGGATTTTCTCTTTGGAGTGAATGAAGGTGAGAGGTGGACCAGATGATGAAAGGCATATCTCAAGTGGATAGCCAAAGACCTTTTCCCAGGGTGGAAATAGCTAACACAGGGTGGGGGGCATAATGTTAAAGATGTTGGGGGGAAATTATAGGGTGTATACACAGGTAGATTGTTTATAGAGAACATGGTGGAACATGCTGCCAGAAGTGTTAAGGCAGATACATTAGGGACATTTAAGAGACTCTAGGTAGGCACCCGGATGAAAGAAAAATGGAGGGAAATGTGTGAGGTAAGGGTTCAGATGTTCCCAACATGGGGTCCATGGACCTATCGTTGAATGGTATTAGTCCACTGCATAAAAAAGGTTGGGAACCCTGGGTTAGGTTGTTCTTAGAGCTGGTTAAAAGGTCAGCATGGTATTGTGGGCCAAAAGGCCTGAACTGTGCCATGTTGTTCTATGTTCAACATCTGAGGAAACATCTGTTAGAAGAGAAGCAGAGTTGACATTGGTTAACTGATTCTCTTTCTGTGGATGCTGACTGTTTTCAAGGCACTTCCCAACAGATGTCCTCAGATTTTATAAAAAAGATTTTATATATATATACACACACACATATATACACACACACACACATATATATATATAGGTTTTTATATATATTCTGTATTTTTTTTTATTGAGATACAATGCAGAATAGGTCCTTCCAGCCCTCGAGCTGCAAAATCCAGCAATCCCCCAACTTAACCCTACTCTACTTACAGGACAATTAACAATGATCAATTAACCCCACCAACCTGGTACGTCTTTGGACTGTGTGAGGAAACCCATGTGCGGTCACGGGGAGAACGTACAAACTCCACATAGGCAGCGGCAGGAACTGAGTCCGGGTCGCTCTACGCCATCATCAGTCCAGGTTCAATTTCTGCCACTGTCCGTAAGAAGTTTGTACGTTAATCTCTGTGACTGTTTAGGAGTCCTCCTGCATTCCAAAGACGTACAAGTTAGGAACAAGGGTTTTGGCCTGAAACGCCGACTGTTTATTCCTCTCCATAGAAGCTCCCTGACCTGTTGAGTTCCTCCAGCATCTCGTGTGTGTTGCTGAGTTGTGAGCATGCTCTGTTGGTGACGGAAGTGCGGTGATCAAACTAAAGGAGGTAGAGTGATCAGAGCTGGACAGTGTGTGCTTCTGACTGCTTGAGTTGGGTTGAGGCTTGGTAGATCACCTGCCCATGGGGGAGGTTGGCTGACCTTGGCATATTCCTGTACAGGTGTCCCCCGCTTTACACCACTTCGCTTTTACAAAAGACCTAAGTTAGTAACCTGCTTTCACATTACAAAGAGGAATTAAGCTTTTACGAAAATTTTTCCCATATTAATTAATGGCTCTTTATTTTACGCCATTTCAGCTTAAGAAAGGTTTCATAGAATTGTCAACGTCCCCAGGTTGTGTTGGCTGTTGACTCAAATGACACATTTCACATGTGACCAATAAACCTAAACTTTTTCCTTAATGTTCACTCTTCGAGTGGACCACAACCTTGTCGTGGTTTGGAGGCTTGCGTGCCTCAATGACCTGGAGAGCTATGTTGGCTGGCGTCAAGGCTTTATGCTTTGGTAGGGACCCATGCCAAACAGGTCAAAGGGTAGAGGTCAAACTGAGCATGGTCAGCTGATCCTCTAGGTTCAGCTAAGGGGTAGCAGCACCTGACCGGTAAAACAAAATTGTTACACAAGCAGCAATAAAGAAATCTCCTACATCTGAGTGTGACGGTATTCCTGAGTCTCCACCTGGAGCTTGCATGACTGACAACTATGAAACTGAGACACTGACATGATGAAGGAAGCCCTGAACACCACCAGAGATGGAGGACCTCCATTGCTGTCCTAAACACAGTGGCATAACGGGCAGTACATAAGCTCTTCACTCTTCAATGTATAGCGGAGCTGTGTGCTCTCTCTCTGTGTTTAGAGATAGAATATTGAATAGTTTGCCGTTCCTGTCCTGCATCTTTCAGTCCAGGCTCTTGCTCTGTTCATGGCTCCTGTCGCTCCCTTTCTTGCAGCATAAAAAATTGGCTGAGGGCAGTGCATACGAGGAGGTGTCGGCCTCTGCATACTCGGAAAACGACATCAGCAACTCGATAAAGAATGGGATCTTGTACCTTGAGGATCCGATCAATCACGTGAGTCCCAGTCTGCTCTCTTGCCAGCAGTTCAGAATCAGAATCAGGTTTAGTAGCACCAGCATTTCTTGTGAAATCTGTTTTCTTTGTAGCAGCAGTACATTGCAATACATAATAATAATAAAAACTCTGAATTTCAGTATGAAAAAGTAGTGAGGTGGTGTTCATGGGTTCATTGTCCATTCAGTAATCAGATGGCAGAGGGGAAAAGCTGTCCCTGAATCATTGAGTGTGTGCCTTCAGGCTCCTGTACCTCCTTCCCGATGGTCGCAATGAGAAGAGGGCATGTCCTGAGTGATGGTGACGGGAATGTGGATGTTGATGACAATTTATTGTTCACCTACAATTGCCCCTTGAATTTCTATTGTCATTGTGATAAAATTGTATACACAATGGTGAATACACACACAGGAGGTTAGGATTTAGGGATGAGGGGTTAGGGGAAGTAGGCAGAGAGTTAGGGAAAGGAGCCGGAGGTTGATGATCAGAACGGGTCGCTCTTAGGCTGGAGGCTAGTGATCCCCAAGGGCAGATGTTCAAACAGGCTATGTGCTACGAGGATGAGGGCCAGTGATCCCTGAGGTCAGCGTGTCCTGGAGTTAGTTAGACCTGGGACTGGAGGCCTGAGGTCGGTTGGAAGGTTCTGAGGTTGGGGGCCTGTGGCCTGTTCAGGGGTTGAAGCCCAGAGGTTAGCAAGTCTGAGGCCTAGGTCAGGATTGGAGGTCAGAGACCTGGAGGTGATCTGTTGTGGGGTTGGTGGTGGGGTGGGGGGGGGGGGGTTGTGTGTGTGTGTGTGTGTGCGCACTAGAAGGGGTGGGAACGTACTTGTTCTGCTGCTGTTGTTGCTGTTTTTTGTATGTTGAATGGACCTCTTACACGAAAATGATGATCTCTTGACCTCACAATTTACCTCATGTTATTTTGCCGAAGATTGTGAGCTTACAATGTTTGTGCCGGAATGTGTGGCGACACTCGAGGGCTAGTGCCAGCACGTCCTTGGGTTGTGTTGGTAGTTAACGCAAATGAAGCATTTCGCTGTATTTTTTTATAAATGTGATAAATGAATCTGAATCTGATCTAATCTACCAATTTGGACGTGGGGATGATGAAAGAGCTGCAAGTCAGGCAATGTGAACCTGTCCTAAATTATCCCTGTTTCAGTACAGTAGAGTTCATACCACTCGATGCTCCACCAAGGCCTCGATGTGTCTGAATATTTTGCCTCACAATTTACCTCATCATGGCACTTGTCCCTCATTGTCTACCTGCACTGCACTCTCTCTGTAACTGAAACACTTCATTCTGCTCTCTGTTTATTGCTTTTCCCTGGTACTTGTTATGGGATGCACCTGACCACTTCAGCCTCTGGGGCCTTGACGCACTGATTTTCCGGGGTATGGATAAATCGTGCAGTCCCTTTGAAGATACTGGCCCGCCCTGCTGATTGGTGGCCATGTTTTGACGGCAAGTTTTGGATATCTAAAGAGCACCTGGACTCAGGTTCAGTGTTCAGTCATCAGCCCAGCTCTGGTTCAATCTGCAATTGCGTTTAGGTTTTCTGCCGTGTTTGGATTCTGGTCTAGTCTTGTCAGGTTGTCATCTAGCATCTAGTCAAAAAAACCTGTTCTCATCTCGGTCTCAAAATTGTGTCTCGATTCTACTGGGATACTCCAGTACTTGTGTCCTTACCATCCTTGACGTAGGCCTCTCAATGTACTTGGGCTTTGACGTCCTGTGTATGGATTTTACTATTGTTGTGTTATCTCAGCAAAGGTGACAATAATAAACCAGCTAGCAACTGTGATCCTACTCATTCTGGGCCTTAGGGTTCATGTGGTGATGTAGCCCTCTCCCTTCCCTATGGGAAACTTGAATATGTTTTGGATTTCTCGTTGCCATCCTCCAAGGTTACAGAGTGATGCCTTCTCCACAAAGCCTTTATGCCTCCCCGTCCAAAGTGGAGTTCACAGGTCTGTACCTGTCTTCCTTGAGCTGAGAAAGGCCTGTAATCTTCCTTCAGAATTCAGACCAAGTCCACCTTCCCATTTGAAAGGAGCCTACCAAGGTGCACTTTGAGCCAGAGTATAGTGGCTCATTTCCCACATCAGAGATGTGAGTACAGAAATCTGGACTGAGACTGCAGTGTAGAACGTAGAACAGTGCAGCATAGTATAGGCCCTTTAGCCCACAGTGTTATGCCAACCTTTTAACCTACTCTCAGATCAAATCTATCCTTTCCCTCCCCACGTAGCCCTCCATTTTTCTATCATCCTTGTGCCTTTCTTTGAGTTTTTTAAATGTCCATAATGTATCTACCTCTGCCACCACCCCGGCAATATGGTCCACACATAGACGACTCTCTGTGTAAAGAATTTACCTCTGACATCCCCACTATGCTTTCCTCCAATCACCTTGAAATTATGACCCCTTGTATTAGTCACTTCCACCCCAAGAAAAAGTCTCTGTCCACTCAATCTATGCCTCTTATCATCTCGTACACCTCGATCTATTAACTCTCATCTTCTTTTGCTCCAAAGAGAAAAGCCCGAGTTTGCTCAACCTGTCCTCATTAGACATGCCTCCTCGTCAAGACAGCATCCTGGTAAATCTCCGCTGCACCCTCTCTGCAGCTACCACGTTTAGTGCTGAGGGAGAGCAGGATTGTTGGAGAGCCTGGTGTTAGGGTTTATTTTGAAGGGCTTCATTTGCTTCTGATTGGGACTTACTCCATCTTGTACGTCGTTCATTCCCCTTGCCAGTATAGAACAGGAATTAAACATTATACAATTAAATTGTACAAGGCATTGTTAAGGCCGAATGTGTACGGTTCTGGTCACTGAATTATAGGAAAGATGTCAACAAAATAGAGAGAGTACAGAGATTTACCAGAATGTTACCTGGGTTTCAGCATCTAAGTTACAGGGAAAGGTTGAACAAGTTAGGTCTTTATTCTTTGGAGCATAGAAGGTTGAGGGGGGACGATAGAGGTATTTAAAATTATGAGGGGGGATAGATAGAGTTGACGTGGATAGGCTTTTTCCATTGAGGGTAGGGGAGATTCAAACGAGAGGACATGAGTTGAGAGTTAGGGGGCAAAAGTTTAAGGGTAACACGAGGGGGAATTTCTTTACTCAGAGAGTGGTAGCTGTGTGGAATGAGCTTCCAGTAGAAGTGGTAGAGGCAGGTTTGGTATTGTCATTTAAAGTAAAATTAGATAGAAATATGGACAGGAAAGGAATGGAGGGTTATGGGCTGAGTGCGGGTCAGTGGGACTAGGTGAGAGTAAGCATTCAGCACGGACTAGAAGGGCCGAGATGGCCTGTTTCCGTGCTGTGATTGTTATATGGTTATATGGTTAGACCTTGAAGTCTAGTTTCTGCAGAGGTAACAGAGTAACATCTCCTTGAATTTTTGTACAGCCAGCTGATAATGCTCTGTGCTTGCTGTTCTGTAATCTGTGTGTTTACCCGTGGTTTTCCCAGGAATGGAACCCACATTTCTTCGTCCTCACAAGCAACAAGGTTTATTATTCGGAGGAGACTACGTTAAATCAGACCAACGAAGATGAGGAAGAACAGAGAGAGGTAAGGTAACTTCTCTTGGGCATGGAAACCTAGTAGAAGCTGTAATCTAAGGGGGTATCATTGCATCAGTAATCCAGAGGTACACAAGGGTGGTAAAATAGCGGAGTAGTTAACGTAACACTATTACAGCATCAGTGACCTGGGTTCAGTTCCACTGCTGGACCATAACCTTCCATACCCCTCCCATCCACATACCTATCCAAACTGCTCATAAGTGTTGAAATCAAACCTACATCCACCAAATTGTGCCAGCTGCTCGTCCCACACTCTCACCACCCTCTGAGTGAAGAAGCTCCCCTTCATGTCCCCCTTAAGCATTTCACCTTTCACCCTTAACCCACGATCTCTAGTTCTCGTCTCAGCGAACTTCAGTGGAAATACCTGCTTGCATTTACCCCTCATAATTCTGTATCAAATCTCCACTCATTCTTTCTGCACTAGGGGATTTGCATACAAAGTGCTGGGTATTCTTGCAGCAGAATGGCCTGTGTTCACAAGTCATGGCAGGTGTTATCAGGTTCCTGCAAGTGCTTGAATCAGGCACAAGGTTCAGAACACCTTGCACTAAAGCTGATAAGGTAAATCAAATGAGCCTTCTGTTTCAAGTAGATTGCTGCCTAGTGCTAAGCTTTCAACTGGAACTCTCATCTGCAGGGTAGCTGCTGAAAATCAGATTTATCATGCTAGATGAGTACTTTAAAATGTATCTGCAAGGTCAAAGTATTGTGGACTTCTTTCCAAATTCCCACACCTTTGCTTTCTCCTCCAACTCTCGCACCCTGATTACACCAGGGGTAGGGGAGGAAATGCATGGCAGTGGGAGAGGGGTTGAGTGGGTTTATAGCGCAAGTCCTGTCCATTGGTTTGTACCCCGCACAGTTCTAATGCCCAGACAACTTTCTAGCCCAGCATCGGCACGGACCTTCACGTGACGGAAAAGTGGTTCCACGGGAAGCTCGGCGCCGGGCGTGACGGCCGACAGATTGCGGAACGGCTACTCACAGATTACTGCCAAGAGACCGGAGCGCCCAATGGCTCCTTCCTTGTGCGTGAGAGCGAGACGTTTGTGGGAGACTATACCCTCTCGTTCGGGTAGGTTGAGATAAAATGTCCATGAGTGTGATAATGGCCTTGGAGCTTAGAGGACCAAGGTTTTCCAGAAATTGTTTAAAGTCTAAAGTCGAGTGCAATATTATAAACACAAATACTTATACAGCTGCAGAGGTGCACTACCAGAGTTTGGTCTGGGCCCCCAAATCCCAAGAACTTTCTATAGCGGCACAATAAATAGCATCCTGACTGGCTGCATCACAGCCTGGTATGGGAACTGTACTTCCCTCAATCGCAGGACTCTGCAGAGAGTGGTGCAGACAGCCCAGCACATTTGTAGATGTGAACTTCCCACTGTTAAGGGCACATACCAAGACAGGTGTGTAAAAAGGGCTTGAAGGATCATCGGGGACCCGAGTCACCCCAACCACTAACTGTTCCAGCTGCTACCATCTGGGAAACAGTACCACAGCATAAAAGCCAGGACTGACAGGCTCCGGGACAGCTTCTTCCACCAGACCATCAGACTGATTAATTCACGTTGGCACGATTGTATTTCTATGTCATTATTGACTGTCCTGTTATACATACTATTTACTATAAGTTACTATAAACTGCACATTTAGACGGAGACAACATAAAGATTTATACTCCTCATGTATATGAAGGATGTGAGTAATAAAGTCAATTCAATTCAACCTTACTTCCTGCAGTGTCACAGGAACACGGCTTCAGAATCAGATCTGTATCAAGGAGCTACTTTTTTTTGCCGTATACATTTACATTTATTAGTAATTTGTTGTGTTGGCGTGACTTGGAACAAAAATCAACAACACTCAACAATTATAAAGATTTATATAAAATAAAGTTACAGATGCCTGCATGTATTTACAATGTGAACAGCATTATAGAAAGTGGTTTGAAGTGCAGTGTAGTGATGGTTTAATAGATGGAGGAGAATGGGTTCATTCAACTAGAATGGTTGACCAGATTAACTGCCGGGGGGGAAGGGGGACTGGAACTTTTATTTACAACCATGCTGTTTTATGCACATTTAGATCACTGACAAGTCAGAATCAGGTTTTATATCACTGGCATATGGCATGAAATTTGTTAACTTTGTGACCACAGAATTTGTTGTTTTGTGGCAAGACAGGGTGAAAGAAGTACTACAAGTTACAATAAAGAAATGAAGGAATCAATGAAAGGGGAATAGTGAGGTGGTGTTCGTGGCCCACTCAGAAACCCAGTGCCGGCTGAGATGAAGCTGTTCCTGAAACATTGAGTGTGGGTTTTCTCCCCTGATGGTGGTAATGAGAAGAGGGCATGCTCGGGGTGGTGAGGGTTCTTAATGATGGATTATACCTTCTGTTGAATATGTCCTCAGTGGTGTGGGTGATTTGAGCCTGTGATAAAGCTATCAGAATTACCTTGTAGAAATAAAATGCTATGCGGTAGAATCATAGGTAGGATCATGGCATTATACACAGCGGGGAAACAGGTCCGCCAGCCCTCTCCTACATCTCTGGCAGCTTGATCCTTAAACCTACTTTCCTCTGTGTTGTAAAAGTTACGTCAGGTCCCTTTTAAATCTTTCCCCTTTCTCTTTAGCCTAAGCCCTCTAGTTTTGGACTCCTCTACCCCAGGAAGAAGACCCCTACCTACCCTATTTATGCAGTTCTTGATTTTATAAAGATCTGTAAGGTCATCTCTCAGACTCCTGTGCTCCAGGGGTAAGTGTCTTAACCTGTCCACGCTGAGGTCTCCGTTGGTCAGGGTTGATGATGGAACTTGCATTCTAGCTGTCTAGAAATGCGGGCTAGGGCAGCACGATATGGAGAGCCAGCTGTGCCCATATAGCAAGCTCCTCTTCTTCCCCTTTTCCCTCCCTCACCTTATCTCTTTGCCCACCCATGACCTCCCTCTGATGCTCCTCCCCCACCTTTTCTTTCTTCCATGGCCTTCTGTCTCTTCCCAGCTCTTTAGTTCATCCCTCCCCCTCTAGGTTTCACCTGTCACCTGGTGTTTCTCTCTACACCCCCCTCCCCCCCGCCGCACCATTTAAATCCACTCCTCAGCTTTTTTTCTCCAGTCCTGCTGGAAGTTTTCAGCCCGAAATATTGACGGTCCTCTTTTCCATAGATGCTGCCTGGCCCGCTGAGTTCATCTAGCCTTTTGTGTGTGTGTGTTGCTCAGATTTCCAGCAAGCGCAGATTTTCTCTTGTTTGCGACAGATAAAGCTCTTCTTGCTTTTTTCCATCTTCATGTTTGAGATGGTGACATGGTGCTGTGTGGGAAGGTACACGGGTAGTTGTGCTTTAGGTGAAAATAGAACGTATGAGGAGGAGATGAGAGGTTCTAAATGTACATGAGAGAAAGAGACCGATGAGAAGCTGCAATGACAATATGGTAGATGAGATGGAAAAATAAATGAGAAGATAAGGGAGTGTGGTATTAGAGAAAGTTGCTAAGGACTATGTGCCAAAGATGGTTTAGAGGCAGAGCTTCCCAATCTGGGGTTCGCAGTATTGGCCCATGGAATAAAAGGGTTTGGAACCCCGTGACTTAGAGGCAGTAGATGAACACTAAAGAATAATTTGATCAGTAGACAGAGCAAATAGTTTGAAATTGGTTTATTATTGTCACACTTTCAAAGGTACAGTGAAAATCTTTGTTTTGCATAACTATTCATACAGATCACGTCATTACGTAATGCATTGACCTCATGCCGGGTAAAAACAGTAACAGAATGCAGAATAGTGTTACATCTGCGGGTATGGAATAAGGTACCAGTTCTGCTATTTATCTTGGAGGTTTATTTCACTAGTGAGCTTCACTGGTTATTTCTCGGAAATCGAAACAAAAGTTCTGTCTTCTCCGCCAGGCGCTTTGGAAAGGTGCAGCACTGCCGGATTCATTCCCGACAAGAGGCAGGCAGCCCCAAGTTCTACCTGACGGACAACCTGGTGTTCGACAGCCTGTACGCCTTGATTTCACACTACCAGAAACAGCCGCTTCGCTGTAACGAGTTTGAAATGCGTCTGACCGAGCCAGTACCCCAGACCAATGCCCACGAAAGCAAAGAGTAAGTACGGACTTGACTTGATCTGAATCTGGTTTAACATCACTGGCATATGTCATGAAATCTGTTTTGTGGCAGCAGTACAGTGCAGTACATAATAATAAAAAAGACTATGTATTACAATGAGTAGATATTAATAAACAAGTGATGCAAAAAGGAAAGGGGGAAAATATGAAGTAGTGTTCACGGGTTCCTTGGCCATTCATAAACCTGATGGCAAAGGGAAAGAAGCTGTTCCTGAATCATTAAGTGTGTGTCTTCAGGCTCCTGTCCCTCCTCCTTCAAGGTAGCAATGAGAAGAGGGCATGTCCTGGGTGATGGGGGTCCTTAATGACGGATGCTGCCTTTTAGAGGCATCACTTTTTGAAGATGCCCGCGATGCTGGGGAGGTAGTGCTGATGATGGAGCTGACTGAATTTACAACTTTCGGACGCTTTCCACAGTACATCAGTAGAAATTTGCTAGTGTCATTGGTGACACACCAAATCTCCTAATGAAATATAGACACGTCATGCCTCCTTTGTAATGGCATCAATATGTTGGGCCCAGGTTAGATCCTCTGAGATGTTAACACCCAGGAGCTTGAAACTGCTCACTCTTTCCACTTCTGATCCCTCGATGTGAACTGGTGTGTGTTCCTTTGACTTCCCTTCCTAAAGTCCACAATCAGTTCCTTGGTCTTAACTGCTGTGGCGGGTGAGGTGGTGGTTGCGGCACCACTCAACCAGCTGATCTGTCTCACTCCTGTACGCCTCCTTGTCACCATCTGAAATTCTGCCGACAATGGATGTGACATCAGCAAATTTAGTGTTTGAGCTGTGCCTGGACACACAGGCATGGGCGTAGAGAGAACAGAGCACTGGACCAAGCACACATCCCTGAGGTGTGCCAGTGTTGATTGTTAGTGAGGAGGAGATGTTATTCCCAATCTGCACAGACTCGCATCTGCCGGTGAGGAAGTCAAAAATGCAGTTGGAGGGGGAGGTAAAGAGGCCCAAGTTTTGGAACTTGTTGATTAGAACCGAGGGTATGATTGTGTTAAACACTGAGCTACAATCAATTTTCAGCAGTCTGATGTATCTTATTTGTTAAGTGCACATTGAAACTAACTAATCTCCAAAGGAATAATAAGAGAGAGCCTTGCTGACGGGCATTTACAGAGTTATAGAGCATTACAGCACAGAAGCAGGCCCTTCAGCCCATCTAGTCCTTGCCAAACTATTATACTGCCCACTTCCATCAAACTGCACCCAGACAACAGCCCTCCGTAACCCTCCCTATCCATACAGTTATCAAACTTCTCTTAAAATGGTGAAATCAAACCCATATCCACCGTTTTCATTGGCAGCACTTTGAATGAAGAAGTTCCCCTTAAATATTTCACCTTTCACCCATAACCCATGACTTCTAATTCTAGCCTGCTTGCATTTACCCTATCTCTCCCCGACATAATTTTGAATACCTCTATCAAATCTCCCCTCGTTCTCCAGGGAATGAAGTCCTAACCTATTCAACGTTTCATTTGAACTCAGGTCCTTGAGTCCTGAGCTGTGTTTGCCTCACGTTGCTTTATGAGCACAGAGGTCCTGTTTGTCTTTTGCAGTCTGCCTTGGAAGACGGCCTATGCTGTGACTCAGCAGTTTTCTCTTTTCTGAGGTGTTTTCTTTCAGAGGTAATCCTTGCTTCCTTCCACCAGGAGATGCTGTCTGGGTCCGGAGCATCCCAGGAGGTTGTACTGCTGGTCCAGATCGCTTCCTTAAAAGAATAGTGAGGAGCGCTGAGAGTACCATCGTAGGCTCTCTAGCACCCATCAAATATATCTATCAGAAGCACAGGGCCCTTAGCATTATCAATTATCCCTCCCATCCATCCAACAATCTCTTTGACCCCCTACCATCAGGCAGGAGGTACCATAGCATCGAGACAAGAACTGTTGGGATGGGAAACAGCTTCTACCCCCAGGCTGTGAGACTACTGAACTCTGCCACCACCCAGGTCTCATTACATATGAAGCACCAGTAGCATTATACTGTTTACTTTTTAACTTGTGATGTAAATGCACCTTATTATTTGTTAATTTATTTCTGATAATATTATTAATATATACTTTGGGTTGTGTGTGAGTTATACATTCTGCGTTGGGCATCTTGGTCTGGAGGAACTTTGTTTCGTTTGGCTATGTACATGTATGCAGTTGAAATGACTATTAAACTTGAACCTGAACTTCAACACCCCTCGCAGCGAGTACTTCTTGCTGCTACAGCTGTGCGCTCTGTGATGGAGCTTCACAACGGTGTCGTGGTACAAGGGCAGGCATCCAGAATCTCTCCTCCCCACCTTCTGGTAAGCTCCATCTGCTGGTACAGTTGTTGTGTGACAAATGTCGGCCAGGAAGCTTCTTCAAACTCGGGGACCGCGATGAACGCAATCACCAGGCCAACAGTTCTTGTGGGTGGGAGGTAGAGAATAGAGAGGAGGGAGCAGATTTTGACCTAAGGGCCAGGATTGGCAGGAGGAACAACTTGTTACCCTGTGGCGTATCCATGCTGAAGTTGGTGCTGCCCCCTAGTGTTCGCTTGGCAGAAGACAAGCTGTATCGTGTTCAACTGCAGACAACTGCAACTCTCATGGAATCAGGGACTTGGGCTATACAGGTGTCCCCGCTATCCAAAGGTAGAGCGTTCCTACGAAACTGTTTGTAAGTCGAAGCGTCGTAAAGTGAAGAAGCAATTGCCATTAATTTATATGGGGAAAATTTTTGAGTGTTCCCAGACCCAAAAAAAACCTACAAAATCATACCAAATAACACATAAAACTTAAAATAACTCAAACATATAGTAGAAGCAGGAATGATATGATAAATATACACCCTATATAAAGTAGAAATATTGTATGTACGGTGTAGTTTCACTTATCAAACTCGGGAAGACAGCGAGCCAAAATCGATTTGGAGGAAAAAAAAATCGGCACGTACATGCCTATGCACGTGCACACATACCCATGTACACGCATGTGCAAACAACTGCACGCACAAGGCTTCACGGTCATTGTCTTTCTCGGGATAAACACAAGTATAAAGCGGGCTTTTCTCGTAAAAGTGAAAATCTTCTTTGGTTAGCGAAAACAGGTACTAATGTAGATCTTTCATAACAGCGAGTTGTCGTAAAGCGAACGTTCGAAAAACGGGGGACACCTGTCTTTATTTTGTGTGACTACTATTTTATTTATATGTGCTTGCTCATTTAAATGTGCCTTGTTCTCTGTATGACGGTTGGTACTGTGTTTTGTACCTTGGCCCTGGAGTAACATGGTTTCATTTGGCTGTAATCGTGTATGGCTGAATGACAATTCAACTTGAACTTGTTCATGAAGTGGTGGGGGTGGGGGGACATGGGAGAAATGCAGAGAAAGAGCAGGGGGGCAGTAGTCCTGGGAAGGGCAGTAGTGTTTCTGCGGAAGTGTTCCACCAGGCCAGGTGACCAGACAGTGGCATCTGATGCACATCTGGAAGGCTGTCCATCTTGCCAGCATCTGCATCCTCTGGCATGAGGGTTAGTAACCAGGAGGTGTCTGTACCTCCTTCCTGATGGTAGCAATGAGAACAAGGCATGACCTGGGTGATGGGGGTCCTTAATGATGGATGCCACCTTTTTGAGGTATCACTTCATGAAGATGTCCTGAATAGTATAAAGGCTAGTACCGTGATGGAGCTGACTAAATTTACAAGTCTCTGCAGCTTATTTCAATCCTGCGCAGTAAACCCCCCCCCCCCACCCCCAGTACCAAACGGAGATACAGCCAGTTAGAATGATCTCCACAAAACATCTGTAGAAATTTGTCCCAATGTCCAAATGTTGTTAATCTACCTGCCTTAACTACTTCCTTTGACAGCTAATTCCATACATTGACCACTTCCTCATTAAAAAAAACAAATGCCCCTCAGGTTCCCATTAAATCTGTCTCTTCTCACCTTAAGCGAATATCTTCCAGGTCTTGATTCCACAACCCTTGGAATCATCTGTGGATCTTGATTCCCCAACCAAAACACAGTGGAATGAGTGGTGATCTTATAGAGGTGTATGAAATTATGTATAAAAGATTGAATGATTTTATACACTTATATAAGGTCATCCTTCATTTTCTGACAGAAAAAATCCCAACCTGCTCAACTTCTCTTCATAACTCAAGTCCCAGCAACTTCCTCGTAATTCTCCTCTGCATTGTTTCCAGTTTAATAGTATCTTTCCTGTGGCAGGGTGACCAAAGTTGAGCACGCTGTTCAAAATGTGGTCTCACTAACAGCTCACACATCGTAACAAGGCAGGAACAGTGGTGCAACCACTTGAGTCGAGTGATGTTCCCCCAAGATGATTCCTCAGGTGGCTGTGGAGACACATAATTTGCGATGTTGGGGCGGATTCCCTTAATGGACAACGTTGTTTAACTCGGGGAGGTTGGCACACAGGCAGCCACCACATGACCCTTGGCAGACCGGGGGTCGGGGTCCAGTGGCGTGGAATGCAAGTCTGGGGACCCTTCATTGCTGCCATGACGCGTCATCATCTTCTGCCAGCTCCACCGTTGAGATTTTGGTTGGATTTCTCTTCGTCTGGAGCCTCCCCCCTGACCTTACTGCTGTGAGTGACCCTACCAGGAGCAGAGCTCCGAGTAGCATCATTTTTTTGGGATCTCAGGAACTCACAAACCTCTCCACCATGACAAAGTGACAATCCTCAGAGAAGGGAACTTAGCATCCCAACTTCTAAATTCAGTGCGGCGACTGATAAGGCCAATGTGCTAAAAGCTTAAGACAAGGTTGGATAGATTTTTGCATAGTAGGAGAACTAAAGGTTATGGGGAAAAGCCAGCTTGGTGGAGATGAGTCCATGACCAGATCAGCCATGATCTTATTGAATGCTGGAGCAGGCTCAATGGCCAGATGGCCGACTCCAGTTTCCTATTCCTTATGTTCTTACCTCACCAGCCTGTCTACTTGTGACACTTCTTTCGGGGAATCAAATAGTTGTACTTCAAGCTCTTGCTTTTCTACAACAAATGCAAAAGGGAATTGGGTAAATATTTTACAGTGAAACATTTGCTGGATGTCGTACGTCTGTAAAATGTCTGTATGTGCTCAAACAACAAGTGCTGGAAGAGCACTTCTGGGTTTTCCCGATTCGCGCATGCGGAACTCGCGAACTTGACTGTACAGTGAAAAGCTTGCTGTACATACTGTTCATACAGAGCTAGAGTAAGTTAAAACACTTAACAACGCAGTTCTTGGCAGCTTTTGTGATGCGCTCTCTTTTCCCTTTGTCGCTCAGATGGTACCATGCCAACCTCACACGAACCCAGGCCGAGCACATGCTGGTGAGGGTACCTCGAGATGGTGCCTTCCTAGTTCGGAAAAGGAGTGAGCCCTCCTCCTATGCTATCTCGTTCCGGTAAGTGTGAAGACGTTCTTGCCCTTCAATCATTACTGTTCACTTGGCTGCAGGGGCTCAGCTCCAACAATACTCAAGAATCTCAACTCTTGTCTAGGGCAGGGGTTCCCAACCTGGGGTCCACAGAGCCCTCGGTTAATTGTATGGATCCATGGCATAAAAAGGGTTGGGAACCCCTCCTCTAGAGGATTAAGTCTGCTTGATTAACTCCCCCTTTCATCCACCCCAAAAGTTCACAACCTTTAACAAATATTTAAATCTATTGCCAAGATGAGGCCACCCTCAGGATGGAGGAACATGTATTCTGTCTGACTCTAACGGCAGTCTGTCTAACGGCATGAATGTCGATTTCTCCTTCCGGTAAACAAATTCCCTCTCCCGCCCACCATATTCCAAACACTTTTACCTCTTCTCACCTGCACATTACTTACCCCTGGGTCCCCTCCTCCTTCCCTTTCTGCTATACTCCACACTCCTATCAGATTCCTCCTTATCCAGCCCTTGACCATTCCCACCCACCTGGCTTCACCTACTGTATCACTTTACAACTAGCCTCCTTCCCCTCCTCCCCCCCCCCCCCCAAACTTCTTTTATTCTGGCATTTTCCCCCTTCCTTCTCAGTCCTGAAGAAGGGTCTCGGCCCAAAACATTGACTGTCTATTCATTTCCATAGACGCTGCCTGACCTGCTGAGTTCCTCCAGCATTTTGTGTGTGTTGCTTCTTGATAGGATGCCTTATTTCCTTTGGCAATACCGCGCTGCCCCAGCAACACCCGACAACTCCAATTTAACCCTAACCTGTGGACCAGTTAACCTAACCGGTACATCTTTAGACCGTGAATGAAATTGAAGCACCCGGGGGAAAGGGCCCCGTTCCACGGGGAGGACCCACAGACACCTTACAGATGACGCCATTATTGAACTCTGAACTCCGTTGCCCCACACTGTAATAGCATCGTGTTAACCGCTATGCTACCTTGATGCCCAGTGCTTTCAGATCTTTACAAGTGTTTTCAGTGGTGCATCTAACAGATGGCACTCTTTAGCTTGGACGTTGCTAGGAGGTTTCTAGCATGGGACTGTAGCTTCCTGAATCAGAGGTAGTCCACTCAACTGCGATGTTACCTACTAATTCCTGTACTACTTTTCTCACTCAGAGCGGAAGGAAAGATTAAGCATTGTCGTGTGCATCAGGAAGGGCAGATGGTCAGCCTGGGAAGCTCAGAGTTTGAAAGCCTTGTTGACTTGGTCAGCTACTATGAGAAACACCCATTGTATAGGAAGATGAAACTCCGCTACCCAATAAACGAGGAAGCCTTGGAAAAAATCGGCACAGCGGTAAGTGCAGCTGGCCCGCCGCCATCTGCAGCAACAACTCCCGCGTTGTAGCTCCCTCTTCAAAGCTCAAAGTAAGTTTATCATCAGAGTATGTATACAGGTTTCCCCCGCTATCCGAAGGCAGAGCATTTCTGTGAAACAGTTTGTAAGCCGAAATGTCGTAAAGCGAAGAAGCAATTACCATTAATTTATATGGGAAAAATTTTTGAGTGTTCCCAGACCCAAAAATAACCTACCAAATCAAAGCAAATAACACATAAAACCTAAAATAACACTAACGTACAGTAAAAGCAGGAATGATATAATAAATAAAGTAGAAATATTCTATGTATGGTGTAGTTTCACTTATCACAATCGGGAAGACAACGAGCCAAAGTCGATTTGTTGAAAAAAATCGGTACGTACACGCATGTGCAAACAACTGCCCGCACACGGCTTCACGGTCATGGTAGTCTTTCTCGGGGTAAACATGTGTATAAAGCAGTCATCTTTTTTTCATAAAAGCGAAAATCCTCTTAAGAACGAGCTGTCGTAAAGCAGACGTTCGAAAGACGGGGGCCACCTGTATGTACCCAGATACTACCTTGGGATCTATTTTCTTGCAGACATTTCCAGGAAAATTAAATAAATACAATAGAATTTGAAAAAAATATATATACACAAAGACTGACAAGCAACAAATGTGCAGAAGAGCCCAAATTGGGCAAACAAGAAGTGCTAAAGTGAGTCTGTAGGTTGTAGAATCGATTCAGAGTTGTGGTGAGTGAAGTTATCTGTGTCAGTTCAGGAGCCTGGTGGTGGGAGGGTAAGAACTGTTCTCGAACCTGGTGGTGTTGGGCCTAAGGCTTCTGCACCTCCTGTCCGTTGATCGTTGAACAAAGAGAGGTGGTGGGGAGTGTGTTTGATGATGGATGCCACTTTCTTGTAGCGGCGCTCTTTGTAAATATGCTCAGTGTTGTGGTGTGTTCTCAGGATGGAAACTCTTTGCACTAGTCGGAGGTTCTTCTTAAACTTTGGCCAACAAGAGTACAAAGTCCAGGATGTGTGAGAGACTGTTGTCTGATAAACCTGCTTTGTGTTGCTAATGATGACTCAACTGTCTCCATGGTGGCAGCTCACTGACAGCAAGAAATATCCACTTGTAGATGAATACCTGGAATTTAATTCTCGTGTTATGTAACCCAAGAGTGAATCATGTGGATGGTTTTACTTGAGCATTTGTTTGGAAGCGTTTCGTAATTTGTTGGCATTTAGCCTCCAGAGCCCTCGGTCGATGCTTTTAGTTGTTGGTCTCTGCCTGAAGTGGGAAATTGAACTTATTTCTTGGGACATGGGCAAGACGTCCATATCTGCATCTGCTGTCCACCCCTGAGGTTCTAGGGAACAGACTTTCGCACGTGGTGGGTGAGGTCTACTTGTGGCTTTGAGCTCCCTCTGTGTCACGGGATGACTCTCGGGTGCAGAGTATCACGACGTGTGCTGGTAATATCGGAACCCAAGTGCAGAGGAAACACACTGGTGTGGAGACAGCGATAAGAGCATATTCATAATAATTCTAACGGAACGTTGGTGGCTCGGCTGAGCAACACCGTGAGACGTAGCATTCTCAAAACTAAGACCCTGCGGTTGGCACTAATATGGCATCCACTTAAATAATGCAAATGACATGGAATCCCTGAGTGTATCAAAATAAACTTAACAAGCTTAAGCAGAAAACACCAGGAGACCACATTACAGATAGCAGGTTGCTTGAGGAAAACAGAAGGAGCTCTAAACAATTAATGACTCTCATGAATGAAACAACAATTAACCAATTCGGATGCTTTAAAAACCTCAGCGTCCAAAGCTCTCTGGCGCCCCACACAGTCTCGAAGAGCTCATTTCACAGAAGGCCAGCCCACCCGACTGCCCTGAATCTGGATAAGGTGTGAGTAGGCTGAGACCAAGGGCCACTTGGTGTTTTGTAACAGAGTGCAAGGTGAATGGGTTTAACGCATTTTCTCCCTTCCACAGGAACCAGACTACGGTGCTCTCTATGAAGGACGACAGTCGGGGTTCTATGTGGAAGCCAATCAGATGCCAACGTTTAAGGTCAGGATTTACCCAGTGGATCTTGCCTTGCCCTCTGCTCCCACGTGTGTAGAAGCCTCTTTCCCTCAATTGACATGTACTGTGGTCGGGTAACATCTACTGTCTGCATCGGTCAGCCTTGTAAGATCAAACGCTGAGGTCTTGATAGGCTGCATTTTAAAAGGTGTGGCAGGACTTTGGTTGGAATGTGGTCACTGAATAAGTAGCATAGAGCCTTAAAGAGATTGGTGCAAACATTAGAGGGAGCAATAGACTCGTATGCAGTTAGGGTCTAGTTTAACGGGAATGGAAGGAGTTTCTTGTGAAGCCACAGCACCCGCACAAGTCTGATGGGCCAAGCAGCTTGTTTCTCTAATTCATTGGAGGTGTGGGTGAGGGTGCCATATGCTGGGAGTTGGGTCAGAGAGTTGCACAGCACCGAAACAGGTCCTTCAGCTTAACACATGCCGGAGGAACTCACCAAGTCAGGCAATATCTATGGAGGGAAATAAAAAGTCAACATTTTGGGCTGAGATCCTTCATCAGGACTTCAAGGTCTTGGCCTGAAACGTTGACTGTTTATTTCCTTCCATAGATACTGCCTGTCCTACTCAGTTCCTCCAGCGTCGTGTGTGTTGCTCAGGATTTCCAGCATCTGCAGAATCTCTTGTGCTCCCTTCAGCCTTACGTATCTGTGCTGATCAACTTACTTATCTGAGTTAATCCCCTTTGCTGGTGTTTGGTCAATATCGCACTAAACCTTTTGCATCCATGAACCCACCCAAAATTCTTTAAACCATTTTAACTATATCCGTGTCAGCCACTTCAGCAACACCCACATCGACAGTAATATTAACGAGCTGGCTATTGACACAGTACTCTTCCCTTCACTCACACCTCCGAGACCCCATATCAGGAAATAATGTGCTGCTTTTTCCCTCAAGCACTGGAGTATCACGTACATAGACAGCTTCTCCCTTTGGATGCTTCATATTGAACAAAGCGGGTGTGAGGAAATTCAGGCAATACGCAGGGCTGACAAACTTAAGGCACATGCAAAGATTTGGCAACATGCAGTGCCGCTCCCTGATTCTTCAAACTCCTCCCATAGTAAAAAGATACACAGTGATTATCTTTATTGCCAAATGAAGCAGTGAACGATTTCCTTTACAGCACGAGAGCAGTGAGATGTTTTCGCGGGAAATGTCTCATGCCAGCTTGGCGCCAACAAGAACAGGTGACAGTGGATTTTGAAATCCTCACTGTACATAGCAGTGTTTGGATAGTATTCGATTCACTTCAGTTCAGTTTAAGTTTAATTGTCATTCAACCATACATCAATACTCATGAATGCAGCCAAACAAAACAGCGTTACTCCAGAGCCAAGGTACAAAACACAGTACCAACCGTCACACACAGCACAAAGCACATATAGCACAGACAAGGTAGCGGGCACATAAAGATATCAGTAAAATACAGCCATGCAATAAAAAGTTCAGACTCAAGCCATCATAGAGCAAACACTGGGTGGGGTGGGGGGGCAGCACCAACTCCAGCCTGGACGCCAGGTCATACTATATCATGATATTATACCCAAGAGATTTTTTGGCAATTATCACCAACTTGGGCGCGTGCTGTCAGAAAGGTTCACCACCCCTTACCGTGAATATTCAGTGTAGTGCTTCAAAGGAAGGCAGAGTCAGTACCAGTGTAGATACAAGTGGACCTGATCATCTCCACTGCTGGTACTCATTCAGTCTGTGGTACCGTACCAGTGCATCTTCAGCGTCTGCAATCAGTCATTGTTTTAAGGAGGAAAAAAAACTGAAGATGTGGGAAATCTGAAATAAAAATTAGTAATCATGGAATTTCTAGACAGGTCAGGCAGCATCTTGCACTGACCTTGTACAGGTAGGTCTTGTACAAAAGTTGAACAAAAGGCTCTGGGAATATGGGTCCATAATTTGTTGAAGGGGGAGTTACAGGTAGATAGGGCTATAATGAAAGCTTTTGGCACATTAGCCTTCATAAATCAGGATATTGCGAACAGGAGATGGGATATTATGTTGAAGTTGTAGATGTCGTGAAGGCCTTATTTGGAGTATTGTGTGGAGATTTGGCCACCTACCTACAGGAGAGATATAATTTAGGTTGAAATAGTACAGAGGAATTTTGCAAGGGTTTTGCTGGGCCTGAAGGGCCTGAATTATATGGAAAGATTGAATAGGTTTGGACTATTCCTTGGAACATAGAAGACTGAGTGGAGAATTGATAGAGGGATTCTAAATTATGAGGGGTATAAGATAGGGTAAATGCAAACAGGCTTTTTCCACTGAGACTACAACTAGAGGTTAAGGGCGAAAGGTGTAATGTTTAAAGGGGAACATGAGGAGAATCTTCCTCACCCAGAGAGTCGTGAGAGTGTAGAAATAGCTGCCATCACAAGTAGTGCATGCAAGCTCAATCTCAGAGAAGTTTGGATAGGTACATGGAAGGGAGGGCTATGGTCTGGGTGCAGGTCAATCGGACTAGACAGTTTAAATGGTTCAGAATGGGCTAGATGGGCTGAAGGGTCTGTTTCTGTGCTGTAGTTTTGTATGACTATGACTCATCTTTGGAAAGAGAAGCAAATATTTTAGAAGTGAAAGAAACGAACATGTTCTTCGGGTAGCAAAGAAGGTGACAGAAGTGTTTAATCATATATGATAGCTGCTTGATTTCACAATCTACGCTTTATTCTGCATTGCTATTGCTTTATCGTATGTGACCTCAATGCACTGTGCAGCAACTTGATCTGTATGATTAGTTTGCAAGATTAGCTTTTCACTGTAACACACCCAAAATGCTGGAGGAACTCCTCAGGTCAGGCAGCATTCAACAGGAGCTTTTCATTGTGTCTTGCAAACATCAATATCTCAATGCAGTTGGAGCCAAGTGTCTATTTTCTGCCTGCCTGTATTGTATTTTGTGTTGCATGCTTATCTTGGGAAATCTGTCAGGTGGGTTGGGGTGTGGTAGAAGTGAAAATTATAGTTACATGTTCACACTTTTTCTTGGTTCAATTTTAATCTGATTAGATGAGAGGGTAGGCCAGTGGAATGAAATCTTTTGGTTGACTGCTGACACCTAAGAACGTTAATTCCTTTATTATGTTTAAATTCACTTAATGCTTAAGTACACTTAAGTGTGCTAAGATTGCTTAATACTTAAGTACGCATAAATATGCTAAGGTCACTTAATCCTTAAGACTGTTTCAATACTCTTAGACAGCTTGTTTTATTATATATCACTAGTTTTAGTTTCATTAGTTTTTTAAATTGTTACAAGATTGGTCATCTCTGCTGGTTTCTTAATGAGGGATCAAACATACTTTCTTCGGCTTTGGAGCGTGTCATACAGTGTCAATCCCCCCCTCTTCGACTCTGAGTAGTTTTTGGTTTGTTGCAGTGTACGGTGAAAGCATTGTATGACTACAAGGCACAGCGGGAAGACGAGCTGTCGTTCTGCAAGAATGCCATTATACAGAACGTCGACAAGCAGGACGTCGGGTGGTAAGCTCACACAGAAGGCTTCGTCTTTGCCCAGAACCCGACTCCCTTGTGACTTGAACAGTGCAGGGCTTGCAGTGGGTGCTGAGCATAGCTGATGGTACATTTGATTTTGGGTCATATTGGGCCTAACGTAACAGACAAGTACATTGTGTTGTTCTAGTCACAGTGATTTTCTTTATAGAGTCATACAACACTGAAAGAGGCCCTTCGGCCCATCCAGTCCGTGCCAGCCTGTTTTTCTGTCTACTCCTGTGCCATAGCCCTACATGTACCTATGCAGACAAATGTTGTAATTGAACCTGCATCTACTAGTATCCCCCTTCATGGAGAAGATCCCCCTCAGATTCCCTTTAAATATGGTATGGTACAGTAAGTAGTGGTTAGCACAATGCTCTTATGGTACAGGCATGGAAATAATCCCTATCACCCAGCTCACCCATGCTGTCAATGGTGTTAGCCCCAAACTAGTCTCAGTTGCCTACCTTTGGCTCAAATCCCTCTAAACTCCTCCTGTCCATCTACTTGTGAGGTGCGATTGATAAGTTCATGGCCTAAGGTAGAAGGATTCAATTTTAGAAAACCTAGCACATTTATTTTTCAACATTGTCCCCTCTTACATTTTACACACTTAGTCTGCAGCAGTGAATTCCACAAATTTGTCACCTTAATTCCTCCTCATCTCCATTCTAAAGAGATGTTGTTGTACTCTGAGGCTGGGCCCCTTGGTCCTTGGCTCCCCCACTATAGGAAACATCCACTTCTTCAGAAACATTATCTAAATAAGAGGTTCCCAAACCTTTTTTTATGCCATGGATCAATACCATTAAGCAAGGGGTCTGTGGGCTCCCTGATCTAAAGTGTCACAATGTTCACCCCATTCTTCTGACCTTTCACCTCCAGTGCTAAACTGAATCTAATACTAGAGATGGGAGATAGAGCAGAGAAACAGGCTCCTTGTCTCTCATGGACTACACGTCATGTGGTAACTTCTACACTACAGCTACCCTGACCTTTTTTTTTTATTCCCATCAACTTCCACAGTCTACCAGAACCAGAAGCAGGTTAACATCACCAGCAAATGTCATGACATTTGTTGGCTTTGTGGCGGCAGTACAATGCAATGCATAATAATAGAGGAAAAGAAATCTGGGAATTACTTTCTTCCCGGGCGCCTCTGGGAACGGCTGGCTAGCCTTCGATGGCAGACTCCCAACGGCACCGGAAGACCCGCTGTTCTCCAGCCGCTCACGTCTAGGGAACACGCACTCCAGTTTAGGATGCCACTCCCACCCGAAGCCCGGTTTGTGTGAGTGCTGTTTGATTGGCTGCCCTGTTACAGCTCATTGCCAGGAAGTGACAGACCGCACGCTGCCTATAATTAAAGGAAGTATATTTAGGAATACTAACTTAACTAAAGGGTTAGTAAAGAAAAGAAAACGAAAAGGGCCCATATTAAATGTGCACAGGTTGGAGTTGTGCTCTGCAGAAGAGTTAGCAGGCTCCCACACCTTGCTCATCGAGTCACGGTCCCCACCGGGTTGAGTCCTACGACCAGGTATCTCCAGTGTTTTCTCGCCTCGTCTCCCACCGAACAAAAGGTAAAAGCTCACACTGGCACGAAGAAAACCTGCTCCCGAAGCCTTCTCTCCTGATCGGACGGCTCACATTCTGAAGCACCTCTTATCTCTAGCCATAACCCAAACACTGCTTCTACAGAAAGACCATTACATGAAATACCCTGCAGCGTTAGCAGTGAAACCTTTACCAGGCTGTTATATTTATATATAGTTCAATTAAGTAATTAGTGTAAAAATAATTTTAAAAAAGTAGTGGGGTAGTGTCCATGGGTTCATCGTCCATTCAGAAATCCGATGGCAGAGGGGAAGAAGCAGTTTCTGACTCGTTGACTGTGTGCCTTCAGGCTCCTGTTCCTTGTTCCTGATGGTAGCAATGAGAAGAGGGCATGACCTGGGTGAATGGGGGTATCACTCACCCACACATTTGCAATGGCCAATTAACCTGCCAGCCCAGAAGCCGGAGCATTGGGAGGAAACCAGTGCACTGGGAGAACACGCCCAGATCACTGGGAGAGTGTGCAGACTCCGCTGAAACAGCACCAGAGATGAGAACTGAACCCTGGTCACTGGAGCAACGGTGCCTCTGTGGTGCCATAAACTCTTTGGCTCTCTGGGAGCAGCCAGGGCACACTGCGGATTTTAATCGCACTTTATCTTCCAGGTGGAAGGGTGACTATGGAGGTAAACGGCAGCTTTGGTTCCCTGCTAATTACGTGGAAGAGATCATAAACGTAAGTACATTGGTGCCAGAGAGATGGGTAAGAAACTTTGAACTGGATGGGCTCAAAAGAATATTTTAAATGAAGAGCTTATTTCTCCTCTTAAAGATTTTATTGGCTGCTCTGAAGCTGTGAAATTGGTAAATCAAGCACAGATTCAACACGAGAATTCAGAGTTTCCTCACTCTCACTCTTCTCCCTTCACTCATAGCGTCTAACTGAGAACAGTCCTCTTGGAGACATGTTGAGAGGAGTTCTGGATGTCCCTTCCTGTCAGATTGGTAAGTGGCAAGTATTGCTTTGGTTAAATCTTGCTTGGTTTCTTCACACCCGGCCATGTTCCAGGGATTAGAGACCTCACAGGAGGGGAAAGTGAAGCTCCAAGGCTATCTGCTGATGCCGGAAATTAGGAATTAAAACCGAGACTTGGAAAGAAGTCACGGACAGCCCGGGGACATCATTGTTCATGTTTCCCACGTTAACAATTTCAAGTACATGGAGCAGCATGGTGGTGTTTTGTGGTTAGCACAACGTTTTACTGTACCAGCTCCCTGAGTTCAATACCCATCACTGCCTATAAGGACTTCATACATTCTCCCTGTGACAGTGTGAGTTTCCTCCCACAGTCCAAAGACCTTCCAGTTGGTAGGTTAATCGAGACCATAAGATATAGCAGCAGAAGTAGGCCATTCAGCCCATCAACTGCTGGTGGGCTGATCCAATTCTTTCTGTCACCCCCACTCACCTGCCTTCTGCCCTACAACCCACCTATCTCTGCCTTAAATGCATCCAGTGACCTGGCCTCCACAACCACTTGTAACTGGCCAATGTAAGTTATGCTGTGATTACGCCAGATTTTAAATCTGGGGATTGCTGGGTGGTGTGGTTCGAAGGGCCTATTTCAATAAATAAATAGACAATATAGCTTAAAAATGAAATGAAAGCAGAAAATTCTGGAAGTACTCAGCAAGTCGGGCAGCATCTGTGGAGAAGTAAACAGTTAAGGTTTCATGTCTGAGATACTTCAGCTTGTTTCTCTGTTCTGATGGTCTAGATGGCAGTGGAGGTTGAGGGAGGGGGTGATGGGTGGATCAGCGGAAATACCTCTGACAGGGTGAACACTGGGTAAGGAAATTGAGTGATATGGGAATAGGGCAGAGAGTGGCTCTGAAGTTGACGACCAGCCATACTGCGGATGGATGCTGGAGCAGGCACTAAGGACTGTTTATTTTCATGTGTGTTGTTTCTTTCCACACCTTGTGGCATATCAGGTGGCAACCTTGCCCCTTTTTTTTTTAGCATTCTTGTCTGTTTTTCACGAGGCTAGCTTGTGAAAGTTGCTAGCTTGACGCTCAGTGGAGCACAGATGGAGGGCGTGCAAGAGCTGGCTGGATTTGAACCGTCGAAGTCTGGTGCGGGCACCGCTACACCACCGGCTGGCTTACTTTCCTATGAGAGTGCTTATTATCCTGGTATCATGACGATCTGTGTCGCTTCCAGTGGTTAGTTTGTATTCAGCTTAGCATGTAAGCGCACTCAGAGCGGCCAGTTTTATAGGCCCACGTTTTGTTCTTCAGTGAGGTGTGAGTGTAACGGTGACTGCAGAGGCACAGAAAGCAGAGAGACTGCCTCGTGTCACCTGTGATCGGCTTCTTTCCTAAACTCGGCTACAGCCTGGGTGGAGTTTGCATGTTGTCCCTGTGACTGCATGGCATTCCTCTCGGAGCTCAGCTTTCTTCCAGCACCCTAACGACGTTGGTAAGTGAATAAATTGGCTTGTGTTGATGAGGAGCAGAATCCAGGCTGCACTTGCAGACAACATAGGGAGAATAAAATGGTGAAACATTACAGGCCCTTCGGCCCACACTTTTGTGCCAACTATGTAACCTACTGTTGAAGCTGCCTAGAATTTCCATACCACATAACCCTCTTATTTTCCTAAGCTCCATGTACCTATCTAAGAGTCTTAAGGGCTCTAAAAGTTATTTCTTTAGCGGTTTGATCGGGGTATGACTGCGCAAGCGCGTGGACATCAGCCAGTAAGAACAGCGAGAAGAGTTTAAAAGGAGACAGTTTTATAGAGAGGGCGACGGAGTAGGGGGGGACCGAGTAGGAAGGCTTTGGTTCAACAGGGCTTCAGCGATAACAGGTAGGTTGCCTGTGTAGAATTTAGACAGGAAGTATGTGTGTGAGGCCAGTGTTCTGTGCTCAGTATCAGATGTGGGAAGTCCTGGAGACTCCCAGCCTCCTGGATGGCCATATCTGAGCCAGGTGCGTCGAGCTGCAGCTCCATAGGGACTGCGTTAGGGAACTGGAGATGTAGCTCAATGACCTTCATCTGGTCAGGGAGAGTGAGGAGGTGATAGGTATGAGCTATAGGCAGGTAGTCATACCAGGGACTTAGACAGATAAGTGGGTAACAGTCAGGAGAGGAAAGGGCAGAAGTCAGAGGCTAGAGAGTACCCCTGTGGGGGTCCCTCTTAACAATGAGAACTCCTGTTTGAGTACTGTTGGGGGGTGGGGGGGATAGCCCTGTGGCTCAGAAGGGTAGGGAAAGGAAGAGGATGGCAGCAGTGATAGGGGATTCTGTAGTTAGGGGGTCAGACAGGTGATTCTGTGGTCACAGGAAAGAAATTCGGATTGTAGATTGCCTCCTAGGTGCCAGGGTCCGAGATGTTTCTGATTGCATTCACGATATCCTGAAGTGGGAGAGAGAACAGCCAGAGGTGTTGGTACATATTGGTAGCAACGACAAAGGTAGAAAAAGGGAGGAGGTCCTGAAAATAGACAACAGGGAGTTAAGAAGGAAGTTGAGAAGCAGGACCACAAAGGTAATAATCTCGGGATTACTGCCTGTGCTACAGGATAGTAAGTATAGGAATAGAGTGAGGTGGAGGATAAATGTGTGGCTGAGGGATTGGAGCAGGGGGCAGGGATTCAGATTTCTGGATCATTGGGTCCTCTTTTGGGGCAGGTGTGACTTGTGTAAAAAGGACGGGTTGCACTTGAATCCCAGGGGGACCAATGTCCTGGCGGGGAGGTTTGCTAAGGCTATTGGGGAGAGTTTAAACTAGTATTGTTGGGGGGTGGGAACTGAACAGAAGAGAGGGAGGAAGAGGTGGTTGGCTCACAAATAGAGAAAGCTTGGAGACAGTGCAAAAGGGAGGATAGGCAAGTGATAGAGAAGGGATACACTCTGACTGATGGTTTGAGATGTGTCTATTTTAATGTAAGGAGTATTATGAACAAAGCAGATGAGCTTAGAGCATAGATCAGTACTTGGAGCTATGATGTTGTGACCATTACAGAGACTTGGATGGCTCAGGGACAGGAATGGATACTCGAGTGCCAGGCTTTAGATGTTTCAGAACCGACAGGGAGGGAGGCAAAAGAGTTGGGGGTGTGGCACTGTTGATCAGAGATAGTATCACGGCTGCAGAAAAGGAGGAAGACATGAGGGATTGTCTACGGAGTCTCTGTGGGTGGAAGTTAGAAATTGGAAGGGGTCAATAACTTTACTGGGTGTTTTTTTGAAGACCACCCATTAGTAACAGGGACATCAAGGAGCAGATAGGGAGACAGATTCTGGAAAGGTGTAATAATTACGGGGTTGTTGAGGTGGGAGATTTTAATTTCCCAGACATTAATTGGCATCTCCCTAGAGCAAAGGGTTTAGATGGGGTGGAGTTTGTTAGGTGTGTTCAGGAAGGTTTCCTGACACAATATGTAAATAAGCCTACAAGAGGAGAGGCTGTACTTGATTTGGCATTGGGAAATGAACCTGGTCAGGTGTCAGGTCTCTCAGTGGGAGAGCATTTTGGAGATAGTGATCACAATTCTGTCTCCTTTACCATAGCATTGGAGAGGGATAGGAACAGACAAGTTAGGAAAGTGTTTAACTGGAGTAAGGCGAAATATGAGGCTATCATGCAGGAGCTTGGAAGCATATCCATATGTTCTCAGGAAAATGTACGGAAGAATTGTGGCAAATGTTCAGGATATTTGCGTGGAGTTCTGCATAAGTAAATTCCAATGAGACAAGGAAAGGATGGTAGTAATTCTTCTTGACTAGATTTACAATAGCCTTTGTACACCACGGTTCCTGTACTAAGGCTGTTGTAAATCTAGTCAAGAAGAAAATAAAAGCTTACAAAAGGTTCAAAAAACTACATAATGATAGAGATCTAAAAGATTATAAGGCTAGCAGGAAGGAGCTTAAGAATTAAATTAGGAGAGCCAGAAGGGGCCATAAGAAGGCCTTGGCAGACAGGATTAAGAAAAACACCAAGGCATTCTACAAGTAGGTGAAGAGCAAGAGGATAACGGATAGGACCAGTCAAGTGTGACAGTGGAAAAGTGTGTATGGAACCGGAGGAGATAGCAGAGGTGCTTAATGAATACTTTGCTTCAGTATTCACTACGGAAAAGGATCTTGGCGATTGTAGGGATGAGTTGCGGTGGACTGAAAAGCTTGAGCATGTAGACATTAAGGAAGAGGATGTGCTGGAGCTTTTGGAAAGCATCAATAAGTCACCGGGACCAGATGAGATGTACCCCAGGCTACTGTGGGAGGTGAGGGAAGAGATTGCTGAGCCTCTGGCGATGATCTTTGCATCATTAATGGGGACGGGAGAGGTTCCAGAGGATTGGAGGGTTGCAGATGCTGTTCCCTTCTTCAAGAAAGGGAGTAGAGATAGCCCAGGAAATTTATAGACCAGTGAGTCTTACTTCAGTGGTTGGTAAGTTGATGGAAAAGATCCTGAGAGGCAGGATTTATGAACATTTGGGGAGGTATAATATGATTAAGAATAGTCAGCATGGTTTTGTCAAGGTCAGTTCGCGCCTTACAAGCCTGATTTTTTGAGGATGTGACTAAACACATTGATGAAGGTAGAGCAGTATTGCAAGGCATTTGATAAGGTACCCCGTGCAAGGCTTATCGAGAAAGTAAGGAGACATGGGATCCACGGGGACATTGCATTGTGGATCCAGAACTGGCTTGCCCACAGAAGGCAAAGAGTGGTTGTAGATGGGTTGTATTCTGCATGGAGGTCAGTGACCAATGATGTGCCTCAGGGATCTGTTCTGGGACCCCTTCTCCGTGATTTTTATAAATGACCTGGATGAGGAAGTGGAATGATGGGTTAGTAAATTTGCTGATGACAGCAAGTTTGGGGATGTTGTGGATAGTGTGGAGGGCTGTCAGAGGTTACAGTGGGACATTGATAGGATGCAAAACTGGGCTGAGAAGTGGCAGATGGAGTTCAGCCAGATAAGTGAGAGGTAGCTCATTCTGGTAGGTCAAATATGATGGCAGAATATAGTATTAATGGTAAGACTCTTGGCAGTGTGGAGGATCAGAGGGATCTTAGGGTCCATAGGACGCTCAAAGCAGCTGCGCAGGTTGACTCTATGGTTTGAAAGGCATATGGTGCATTGGCCTTCATCAATCATGGGATTGAGTATAAGAGCCGAGAGGTAATGTTGCAGCCATATAAGACCCTGGTCAGACCCCACTTGGAGTACCGTGCTCAGTTCTGTTTGCCTCACTATAGCAGGGACATGAAAACCATAGAAAGGGTGCAGAGGAGACTTACAAGGGTGTTGTCTGGATTGGGGAGCATGCCTTATGAGAATAGGTTGAGTGAACTCGGCCTTTTCTCCTTGGAGCAACGGAGGATGAGAGGTGACCTGATAGAGGTGTATAAGATGATGAGAGGCATTGATCGTGTGGATAGTCAGAGGCTTTTCCCCAGGGCTGAAATGGCTAGCACAAAAGAGCACAGTTTTAAGGTGCTTGGAAGTAGGTACAGAGGAGATGTCAGGGGTAAGTTTTTTACTCAGAGAGTGGTGAGAGCGTGGAATGGGCTGCTGGTGACGGTGGTGGAAGCGGATACGATAGGACCTTTTAAGAGACTCGTGGATGGGTACATGGAGCTTAGAAAAATAGAGGGCAATGTGTAACCCTAGGTAATTTCTAAAGTAAGGACATGTCCAGCACAACTTTGTAGGCCAAAGGGCCTGTATTGTGCTGTAGGTTTTCTATGTATCTGCCTCTCCCACATTCACTGGCAGAGCATTCCACGCACCTACCAACCTCTATGTGAAAAATTTAGCACTGACACCCTTCTTCCAGCCACCTTAAAACTATAACCCCTTGTGTAAGCCATTTCTGCCCTGGGGGAAAAGCCTCTGACTATTCACCTGAATGGCCTGTTCCTGTGCTGTATCTCTGTATAACTGCCCGTGATCTCAGTGACTTGGAGACACGAGTCACGGTAGTTTCTGGAATGAGGATCAACAAACAATATGCTCCCTACAATTCTTTTTAACTGCTGTGTGGCCCAACCATTGCTTTGAGCAGGGAGTGTTTACATGGCCTGAAAACGGCGCGGCAATTTATGATCATATTTTTAAAGATTCCAGCTGCACGACCGCAAAGGCTTTGCGCGCAGGAGCATTTCAGTTACTGCGCGGCCGCATGCCCGCACAGCCTCAAAGGAACAGTGCCGGCAGACGAACTCGTGGAGGAACTCAGCAGCATCTGTGGGAGGGGAAAGGAACTTACGGTGCTTCAGGTCGAAAATCTGACACCAGGACTCAGGCTCACCGTTTCTCCTGATGCAGGGTTTCGACCCCACATGCCTACAATTCTTTAACCTCCCCACAAATGTTGCTTGACCCACTTAAGTTCCTGCAGTGGATTGTTTATTGAAATCAGTGCCTTATTTATCCATTAGAGGGCAGTATGTGTTGGCACTGGCCTAGTGGGCAAGGCATCAGACTAGTAACCTGAAGGTCACTGGTTCGAGCCTCAGCTGAGGCAGCGTATTTGTGTCCTTGAGCAAGGCACTTAACCACACATTGCTCTGCGACGTCACCGGTGCCAAGCTACATGGGTCCTAGTGCCCTTCCCTTGGTCAACATCAGTGGCGTGGAGAGGGGAAGGCCTGCAGCTTGGGCAGCTGCCGGTCTCCCATACAACCCTGCCCAGGCCTGCGCCCTGGAAACTCCAGGCGCAGATCCATGGTCTCTCGAGACCGACCGACGAATGCCACCACCAAGAGGGCAGTATGGAGTCAGCCTCCCTCAAGGGGTTTGAGGCCACACTTCGCTTCGTTCTTCAAAGGAACGCATACCAAAACCTGAGGGGGAGGGAAGCTGTTCAGTACGTTGCAAAGACATAAAACTGTTATAAATTACAAAATAAATAAATAGTCCAAAAGAAACAGAGTAACAAACACAAAATGCTGCAGGAACTCAGCGGATCAGGCAGCATCTTTGGAATTGAGTAAAGAGTCGACGCTTTGGGTCGAGACCCTCCTTCCGTCCTGACTCTTTATTTTTATTTTGGTTTGCCAGCGTCCCTCGTGTTTAAAAGAAAAGGAATGGCAAGGTAGTGTTCATGGAATCAGAATCAGGTTTAATATCATTGCCAAATGTTGTTAAGCAGCAGCAGTACAACACAATACATAATAACAAAAGCAGAATTACCGTGAGGAATATATAAAAATAAATGTTAAATAAATAATGCAAAAAAATGAAGAAATAAGTAGTGAGGTGGTGTTCAGGGGTTTAATGTGCATTCAGAAATCAGATGGCAGAGGGGGGGAAGAAGCTGCTCCTGAATTGTTGAGTGTGTGCCTTCAGGCTTCTGTACCTCCCCTCTGACGCGAGCAAAGAGATGAGGGCACATGCCGGATTGTGAGGGTCCCTAATGATGTCTGCCTTTTTGAGGGCAAAGTGGAGAAAGTGAACTGGAGAGGGTGGTTACCTTGGAAAACGCATGGTTCCCTTTGGTAGCAGATTGTAAGCTGACTACTGTAGCAGTGTAATTAGGTTACCTGTCTAGCGTCGATAGTGGCTACAGAATACTGAAAGGCCTGGGTAGAGTGGATGTGGAGAGGATGTCCCATCATTAAGTTCAAGTTTATTGTCATCTGACTGTATAACCAAACGAAACAACTTTTTTCTCAGACCGCAGTGCACCCACAAAACATTTATCACACGTAGCTCTTAAAACAAGATATTACCGCAAATAATTTATTGAAGTATAATTCAACGTTTATGTAATGTGCAGTTTGCTGTCGTAGTGGTGAGACCTCAACACTGGCAGAGTATTCACTAGTCTCAGCCTGAGGATAGAACCGCAGCTCCTATACCGCCTGACAATACTTCTGGCAACAGTGTCTGAAAGAGATTGTGGGGTGCGTGGCAGGGATTGTGTCCTTTGTATTCAGTGCTCCCAGAAAATGTCACAAATGGGGGAGGGAGCCCCTGCTGGTCCTCTCAAGGGATTTTACTATCCTCTGTAAGGTCTTGCAGCTTCTGTTCCACACAGTGATGATCCAGACAGGACAGTCTTCACAGCGTTCCTGTCAGAATGGTTAAGAGGGTTGCTGATCCAAGGGCCTCGTTTGAACTGAGATGAGGGGGAACTGGAGGGCGGCGGATGTGTGAAGTTCATTGCCAAAGATGGTTGCAGAAGTCAAGTCACTGAGCGTCTTTAAAGCAGGGATTGATAGGTTCTTGATTGATGAAGGAGTTACGGGTTGCATGGAGAAGGTAGGAAAATGACATAGGGGAAAAAAATCAGCCATGGTTAATGGTGGAGCAGACTTGATGGGTGAATGGTTTAATTCCGCTCTGAATCTTGTGGCCTTATGGGATTGATGTAGATGGTCAGAGCAGACTCAAATGCTTCGAAGTACCCCAATGACTCTTGTTCCCATCTGTCTCACTACAGCTGTTCACCCAGACGGGAAAGGCAGTCGTCCGTACGTTTTCAAAATAAATGCCGGCTCGTTTGCTTCCACGGGGGCAACGATGGACTTGGCTGCGGAGTCACTGGAAGACCTGAACGACTGGGTGACCAAGATCCAGGATGCAGCTCGGAATGCAGGTGCCAGGGTAGGTCCCACAGTCCGAAATGAGGCCACCTCCTCTTGGATTTCTTCTTGCCTGGTTTAGGAATTATAACAGAAAGTATTTTTACATAAAATGTTCTGTTTTGTAAATAAAAACTTAGAGTTGTACAGAATTGTAACAGGCTCTTTGGCCCAACTGGTCAATACTGACCAAGGTGCTACCTAAGCTCGTTCCACCTTTCGCCTGCATCCCTCTAACCCAACCTTTGTTATGCTACGGACCAATACCATTAAGCACGGAGACCGGGGATCCCAGGTTGGGAAACCCTGCTCTAAACCTTTCCTATCCGTGTACCTATCCAAATTAAATATTGTTAGTGACTCTGCCTGAACGATTTCCTCGGGCACCCTGTCCCATGTGCACATAGCCCTCAGTGTGAAAGAGTTGATCTTATGGTTCTTTTTGAACCTCACCCTTTTCAGCTCTAACCTCCACCCTCTAGCCTTTGATGCACTTTCCCCTGGGGGGATTAAAACTGCATGAGCTCACCCCATCTCTGCCCCCTCGCGATCCTATACACCTCTATTAAGTCACTGGTCTCTCGGCGAAAAGAATTCTAAGTTCACAGCTCATCGTTGGTTGCAGGCACTGTGTAGGACGGGGCTGTGAGAGAAGTCTCACCAACGATCTAGAGCTGGAAAGTGGAGGGATTGTATTTCTCTCACTAGCAGCCTTTCTGCATGTCCCTATCTCAGTAAGGACGGTGATACGTTGGTAAGAAAGAAGGCTCCATTAAATTTATAATCGGGAAACAGGTTCATTTACTTGAAGCAGTTGCTGGAATCTATCAAATTATCCCAATAATAATTGTCATCTCTGCAGCTGAGGCTGAGACAGACCTAATCTCCCAGGAGGAGGACCACAGGGGTACTGATAACTGTAGTAAGAATGGCACCCCAGAAATAATCATCCCTGGATCTGTTGCCTATTCAGATTGGCTGTTGTACAATTACACTCAGTGGCCACGTTGTTGGGTACCACCTGTTCATGGTCTTCTACTGTCTAGCCATGTGCTTCAAGGTTTGGTCTGGACGCTACTGCTGTCACACATGATCATTTGAGTTGCTGTTAGCTTGAACCAGTCTGGCCATTCTCCTCTGACCTCTCTCATTAACAAAGTATTTTTGCCCAGAGATTTGCCGTTCACTGGATTTCTTTTCTTGTTTATTACACCGTTCACTGTAAACTCTAGAGCAGGAGTTCCATGGATCAATAACATTAAGCAAAGTGTCTGTGGATTCCAAGTTGTGAACCTCTGCTCCAGAACCTTCTGCGTGAAAATCCCAGGAGATCAGCAGTTTCTGAGATACTCAAACCACCCCATCGGGCACCAACGATCATTCCACAGTCAAAGTCACTTAGATCACATTTCTTCCCCGTTCTGAGGTTTGGTCTGAACAACAATTGAACCTCTTGACTAAGTTAGCATGCTTTCATGCACTGAGTTGCTGCCATATCATTGGCTGAGTAGATACTTGTATTAACGAGCAGGTGTACCTAATGAAGTGGCTACTGAGTGTATTATCTGAGTTAATACAGCTGGCTCACACACTGTGCGTATCCTGCAGAAACCAGATATCCATTGAGTGCAGAGAAACTGAGGAAAAGACCCCTTCTGAATGAGGTCATATCATGGCTACATTCAGTTACTGTGTGGGAAACTTGCATTGTAGTGGTATTGATGTGGGCCTTTGTCTTTCCTTAGAAAGAAGAAGGCAAGATGATGGAGCGCAGGAAGAAGATTGCACTGGAGCTTTCTGACCTGGTGGTGTACTGCAGACCTGTCCCCTTTGATGAAGAGAGTAAGTGATGTTGGGTGAGCCAACGGGCCTGTTTGCAGTATGGCCGTGGACTGCTCTGGCATTGCACTGATGTACCGCATTCTGTACTCGCCTTTGTTCTCCCTCTGGGCCCAAACCGTTGCCGTGGCAATGGGTGGTAGGTGGATGATGCCAGCAGACTGTTCTTCCAGTTGGCATGGGTTGGAGGAAGTGAACCTCGTGCACTGTTCAGATCTAAGGGAGGATATGCTGATTGGAGGGGGTTCAGAGGAGGTTTACTAAAGTGATTGAAAGACTCGTCACACGAGGAGGCTCTGATTGCTCTGGGTCTCTACTCACTGGTGTTCAGAAGATGAGGGGTGACCTCACTGAAACCTATCAAATGATAAAAGGCCTCAATAGAGTGGATGTGGAGAGGATGTTTCCTAGGGTGGAGGAGTCCAAGACTGGAGGACAGCCTCAGAATACAGGGGCATCTTTTTATGAGGAGGAATTTCCTTAGCCAGAGAGTGCTGAATCTGTGGAATTAGTTGCCATGGATGACTGTGGAGGCCAAGTCATTGGGTATATTTAAAGTAGAGGTTGATAGGTTCATGATTAGTCAGGGCATGAAAGTTTACAGGGAGAAGGTGAGAGTTTGGGACTGGGAGGGAAAATGAATCAACCATGATAAAATGGCGGAGCAGACTCGATGGCCTAATTGCCTAATTCTGCTCCTGTATCTCATGATCTTAAATTGGAATCGTGGCCAGCCCTGACATTGCAGGCCAAAGGGCCTGTTTCTGTGCTGTGTTGTACTGTGTTCTTTTGGGCCAACAACAGAGAAATTAGCTTTATTTATCATATGCACTTCAAAACATACAGTGAAATAATATGTTGTTTGCATCAAATCAAATCAGCAAGCCACACTTGTAGCACCAACGTAGCATGCCCACAACTCCGTAACCCTAACCTTAGGTCTTTAGGATGTGGGGGGAAACACATGCAGTCCTGGGGAGAACGTACAGACTCCTTACAGAGAGCGGCGGGAATTGAACCCCATTTTTATCGCTGGTGCTGTAGAGGTTTGCATTAACGACTACACATGCAGAATTAGACCATAAAATACAGGAGCAGAGTTAGTCCATTTAGCCCATCGAGTCTGTTCCACCATTTCATCATGACTGATCCATTTCCCTCTCAGCCCCAATCCCCTGCCTTCTCTCTGTATCCCTTCATACTCTGACTAATCAAGAATCTATCAATCTCTGCCTTAAATATACCCAATGACGTCCTCCACAGCCACCCATGGCAACAAATTCCACAGATTCACCATTCTCTGGCTAAATAAATTCCTCCTCATCTCTGGTCTAAAAGGACATCCATCTGTTCTGAGGCTGTGTCCTCTGGTCGTAGACACTATCTCATCATTGGAAACATTCTCTCCACAATTACTGTATTTTTCTGCATCAGTAACAATCCCCCCCCCCCCAAGGTTCTCCCACCCCTATGGACTAGGGGAAGTTGATAGTGCCCAGTTAGTCCACCAGACCACAGCAAGAATTTGCAGACTCCACACCAGTACTATCCAAAGACAGGATTGAATCTGGATCCCTGGAGCTGTACAGCAGTAGTTTACTCACTGCGCCAGCGTGCCGTCAAGTCAAACAGTGTGTTGACTCATTTCCCGATCCTAACAATAGCAACTAAGGCACAGAACCATTTGACAAATGTATTATTTTTATTCTGCGTAGTCCACAGAGCCACCTTGTGGCTGTCTCCTGTATGTACAGTACGGTGCAAAAGTCTTGGACACATGTACAGTATATGGCCAGAGTGCATAAGGCTTTGGCACAGTACTGTGCTTGTCAACGTAGAGCAGAGAGCACATTTGTAAATCCGGCGGAGCAAAGGATGTTGGGAATAGTGAGTGCGGAGCGCCTCAGGAGGTGTTTGGGACAGGTGGCAGAGAAGGAGTGCCCCCCCAGCAGAGGGTGGCATGGGTGCAGACTCACACCCAGCCCTGAAAAACCAGGCAAGGTCACTTGACCACTACAAAATGTCTCTCTGGTACTTCCCGCTCACTCCCTTCTCCCTTCCCCTTTTCCCAACCATGAACCCCTTCTCCCTGACCCCTTCCCACTCTCAGTCCACAACAGAGACCCATATCAGAATCCAGTTTATCATCACTCACGTGTCATGGAATTTGTTTTGTTTTTTTTTTGAGGCAGCAGTGCAGTACACATCCACCCCTTCTGTATTTAAAACAAAACCTACTTCTGACATTCTGTTAACTTAAAATTATGCCCCCTTGTTTCAGCCATTTCTGCCCAGGGGAAAAAGTTGCTTGCATCCACTCTATTTACGTCTCTTGTCACCTTATACAGCTTTATCAACTTACCATTCATCTTCCTTCCCTCCAGAAGGAAAAGCCCTGGCATGTTGAAACACTCCTTATAAAACACAGTATTCCTGGTAAACCTTCTCTGCACCCTCTCAAGCTAGAAGGTGATTGGTGAGACAAGGTGAGGGGGGAAGGTGGGTGGTACGGTGGCATACTAGAAGGAGCTAGGTGAAGCCAGGCGAGAATGAAGGTAGGTGGGTGGGGAGGGTGGATGAAAGGGAGGAGGGGAAAGAGGAGCAGGATTAAGTCTGCAAAGACCAAGTGTTTCAGGTTGTATACTCTATGCATTCTCTGATAATGAACAGAACCATTTGAACCAGGGATGCTGCCTGACCTGCCGTGTTCCTCTGGCATTTTGTGTGCATTACTCTGGATTTCCGCCATCTACAGAATTTCTTGTGATTAGGATTTGTCTTCTCACGAAAGTCAGTCTGTGGCTGGGAGGGTATCGAAGTGCTGGGTACTGGGAGGGTAGTGAGTGTGTGTTCAGAAATATGAAAGCAGTAGCCTTTGTGTTGCAGAGATTGGGAGTGACCGGGCCTGCTACAGGGATATGTCATCGTTTCCGGAGACCAAAGCTGAGAAGTATGTGAACAGAACCAAGGGGAAGAAATTTCTTCAGTATAATCGCCTGCAGTTGAGTCGCATCTACCCTAAAGGGCAACGCCTCGATTCGTCCAACTACGATCCATTGCCCATGTGGATCTGTGGCAGTCAGCTCGTGGCATTGAACTTCCAAACACCAGGTGCCTACTGAGTTCCTGTCTCTAACATCATAATACTGAGGTATCGGGGAGAGTTGGTGGGCAGAATACAGTGACGGAGAATTCCCAGAATTATGTTAAGATCTCACATAAATATCTCTCAGAATGCAACTGTCCTGTAGTAATGGAGTCTAGGACCAGAGGGCACAGCCTCAGAGTACAAGGATGTCCCTGTAGAACAGAGATGAGGAGAAATTTCTTTAACCAGAAATTGGTGGATCTGTGGAACTCATTGCCACCGGCGGCCACGTTATTGGGTATGTTTAAAGCACTTCTTGACAGGTTCTTGATTAGTCGGGGTGTCAAAGGTTACAGGGACAAGGTAGGGGAATGGGGTTGAGAGGGATAATTAATCAGTCATGATAGAATGGCAGAGCAGACTCGAAGGGCCAATGGCCTAATTCTGCTCCTATATCATATGCTCTTATGGTAATCTAATTGTAAAATGTAGCCATGTACTAACTTTCAGCACATGGCTGAGTACTGGAGTGCCTTCCTGCTGCAAATCGAGGTGTGTGCAGTGAGTCAGGGAATACTGAGAGCCTTTAGTTCCAATAACCAGTCTACCTACGTATGTGTGTATGTACAAACACACACACACACACATCTCCTCTCACTCAGTCTTTCTTATTCTCTCATTTGTATTCACTCATTCACACACTCTCTTTCAGCCCAAAATTAACTCACTCATTCACGCTCTTCCTGTCTCCCTCCCACACTTAATGACTCAAACTCTTGTTCTGTCTGACTTTCAAACTCATAATCTCCCTATTGTACGTGTCTCCCACTTAGCCCCTCTACTCCTTTCTCCCCTCTCCCTAAGACTGACTCAGTCACATTCTCCGATCTCCCTCTCACACTCACTCTCACTCTTCTCCCTCTGCATCCCTGTCTCCTTCCCTCCCCGTCTCCCTCTTTAAACCAGCCCTGCAACTCAGTATAATCACATCTGGCTTCAGCTGTGATCGCTGTGGCATGTTAAGTGTCATGGTTAGCATAACACCTTGCAGCGATCGGAATATTGGGCTTCTATTATCTAAATTAATTACAAACATAAAACACAATTATTGATTGCATAAGTAGTCACCCCCCCCCCCCCTTTAATATGACACACCAAATCATCACTGGTGCAGCTAATTGGTTTTAGAAATCACATAATTAGTTAAATGGAGATTTTTTTTTTGGAGTTTGTTCGTGCAGTCAAGATGTTTCAATTGATTGCAGTAAAACTACACCTGCGTGTGGAAGGTCCAACTGCTGGTGAGTCAGTAACCTGGCAAAAACTATACAATGAAGACAAAAGAACACTCCAAGCAATTCCTCAGAAATGTTATTGAAAAGCACAAGTCAGGAGATGGATACAAGAGAATTTCCAAGTCACTGAATATTCCTTGGAGTACAGTTAAGTCAGTCATCAAGAAACAGAAAGAATTTGGCACAGCTGTAAATCTGCCTAGAGCAGGCCGTCCTCAAAAACTGAGTGACCGTGCAAGAACGGGACTAGTGAGGGAGGCCACCAAAAGACCTATGACAGCCCTGGAGGAGTTACAAGCTTCAGTGGCTGAGATGGGAGAGATTGCACAAACAGCAGCTGTTGCCGGAGTGTTTCACCAGTCTCAGCTTTATGGGAGAGTGGCAAAGTGAAAGCCACTGTTGAAAAAACCTCACATGAAATCTCGGCTAGAGTTTGCCAGAAGTCATGTGGGAGACTCTGAGGTCAGCTATAAGAAGGTTCTCTGGTCTGATGAAATCAAAATTGAGCTTTTTTGGCTATCAGACTAAACGCTATGTTTGGCAGCAGGCCCTGGAAGGGTTGTGAAGGTAGTCGTCATTGTAAAATGAATGCAGCAAAATACAGGGAAATCCTGCAAGAGAAATGCAACTTGGCAGAAGATTTGTTTTCCAGCAAGACAATGACTCCAAGTATAAAGCCAAAGCCATGCAGGAATGGCTTAAAAACAATAAAGATAATGTCCTGGAGTGGCCAAGTCAGAGTCCAGACCTCAATCCAATTGAGAATGTGTGGCTGGACTTGAAAAGGGCTGTTCACTCACGATCCCCGTGCAATCTGACAGAGGTTGAGCAGTTTTGTAAAAATTGCAGTGTCCAGATGTGCAAAGCTGATAGAGACCTATCCACACAGACTCAAGGATGTAATTGCTATCAAAGGTACATCTACTAAATACTGAGTTGAAGAGGGTGAGTAATTATACGACCAATTATTTTGTGTTTTATATTTGTAGTTAATTTAGATCACTTTGTAGAGATCTGTTTTCACTTTAACATGAAAGTCTTTTTCTGTTGATCAGTGTCAAAAAAGCCAAATTAAACCCATTGTTATTCAATGTTGTAAAACAATAAAACATAAAAACTTCCAATGGGGGAGGGAAGGTGGGGGGGTGAATAGATTTAATAGACACTGTAGATAGCTCTATTGTCACATGCACCTTGAAACATTTATGAAATGTTTTGTTTACATCAACAACCAACACAGTCCGAGCGTCAGGGGCAGCCCACAAGTCTTGCCGTCTTCTGGTGCTAACGTATCATTCCTACGCTTACTATCCTCAGTCTTTGGAATGTGGGAGGAAACCGTAGCACCCCGAGGGAACCCACATGGTCTCGCGGAGTACATACAAACAACGACGGGAATAGAATCCCAATCTTCCAATCGTTGTCACAGCACTACCATGCCACATCAATCATAGATGAGGCCAGCGTCAGATCAGCTGTGATTACACTGAATGGCGGGGCTGGTTTGGAGGGGGGGAAGTAAACGGGGAGGGATGGTGAGGGAAGGAGAGGGGGATGGTGAGGGAAGGAGAGGGGGATGGTGAGGGAAGGAGAGGGGGATGGTGAGGGAAGGAGAGAGGGGTGGGGAGGGAAGGGGAGAGGGGTGGGGAGGGAAGGGGAGAGGGGTGGGGAAGGAAGGGGAGAGGGTTGGGGAGGGAAGGGGAGAGGGATGGTGAGGGAAGGAGAGGGGGATGGTGAGGGAAGGGGAGAGGGGTGGGGAGGGAAGGGGGAGGGATGAGGAGGGAAGGGGAGGGAGGGAGAGGGGGTAGGGAGGAAAGGAGAGAGGGATGGGGAGGGCAATCAGAGATCATTGTATTTATTTTTAGATATATATTTTTCAACTGCTCTTCTGCGCTATTTCTCCATAACCCTCGGTTCCTCAATTTATCAGATACTTGGAGAGAGATGTTGAGGGCCTGAAAGACAGCTTCTCTACCAATACAATACTTCCTCAGTAGTTCATTGGAGTGTCAGGCTGCGATCTCTGGGATGGGTTTGCATCTACAATCTTCTGGCTCAGAGGCTTAAGTGTCAACAGGGAAGCCACGCTGAGCCCCCCAGCTTTGCTCCTTGGACCGAGTAACCCCTGAGAGACCATGGGCCACCTCCATGTCTGCAGTCGTGCTCTAACCTTTATTCCCTGTGTGTGTTTTCGTTCCTCAGACAAACCCATGCAGA
The DNA here is from genome assembly GCF_030144855.1 of Hypanus sabinus. Taxonomy (NCBI): domain Eukaryota; kingdom Metazoa; phylum Chordata; class Chondrichthyes; order Myliobatiformes; family Dasyatidae; genus Hypanus; species Hypanus sabinus. The sequence continues at coordinate 153,575,460 of NC_082714.1, forward strand.
TGAACCAGTCCTTGTTTGCGTTGAGCGGGAAGTGTGGGTACGTGCTGCAGCCGCCCATCATGAGGGACGAGCAGTTTGACCCCTTTGACAAGCACTCAGTGAGGTTGACAGAGTCGCTCAGCATCCAGATGCAGGTCAGTGGTGCATTCCAAAGCAAACTTCCTGTCCCGTTTTCCCATCAGCGGAGTGTAAAGTGTGTTGATGGGCTGCTGAATAGTAAGGCTGTCAGAGGTTACTGTGAGAAGGCAGGAGAATGGGGTTGAGAGGGATAATATTTCAGCCAAGATGGAATGTCAGAGCAGGCTGTAATGGTTGCTCCCATGTCTTATCCGGTAGCCTAGTGCCTAGAGCCGATGACTCACAATAGCAGTCTGGAAACCTCTTTAACCAGAGCGTAGTGACTGCTGTGGGAGCCAAGTCATTAAAGCGTAGGTTGATCGGTTCTTGATTAGTAAGAATGTCAGAGGTTACCAGGCAAAGGTGGGAGAGAAAGTAAATCCGCTGTGATCGAATGAGAGCCGAGTCAATGTGCCAACTGGTTTAATTTTCTCCTGTGTCTTATGGTCTTACAGGTAGTGTCAGCTTCTGATGGATTCATTAAGTGATATCAAGTTTAAAGCCATAACACCATCACAGAAGGATGTCAAGGCTTTGGAGATGGTGAAGAAGAGGTTTTCCAGATCCTGAAACAGGCAGTTAGAGGGTGTGTGCTATGACAAGAGGTTGTTTTCTTTGGAGCAGCGGAGGCTGAGGGGAGGTCTAATAGAAGCATAGATAGAGTAGACAGATAGTGTCTTCATCCCAGGGCTGAGAGTATTCTTTAAGGCTGGATGGTGGGGTGGAGATGCATCTCTACCAAAGGACGTGTAAGGTGCTCCTTCCCTCCACGAGCCTGTAGGTCACCCTTGGGCGAGGTGTAGCCCCTGCTTAGCCTCCTGATCAGGGTCACGTGAAGCCATGGGAGCAGATGATGGATGGTCGTATGAGCAGCCGGTGCAGATCACAAGTCCTGGTTACGCGACCACTGACGCCAGGCAGACAATCTCTGAGAGTATTGATCATTGCTAGGGTCACCTGTCGTGTAAAGACACTGTCTAGAGGACAGTTATGACAAACCATTTCTGTCATAAAATTCACCAAGAACAGTCATGGTCAAAGTCACAATAAAGGTCACCCTTATCATATGACCCAGCACCTAATGAACAAATGAAGACAGAGCAGGCAGGCAGCATCTTATTTCCAGGGTTAAAATGCCTGATGCTGGAGGGTATACTTTAAGCCGAGGAAGTGGTGGAGTAAATTCAAAGGAAATATGAGGGGCAAGTTTTTTTTTTACACAGTGGGAGGTAGATGCCTGGAATGCTCTGCCTGGGTTGGGGACATTAAGAGACATTTAGATTGGCGCATGAATGTGAGGAAAATGGAAGGATATGGATGTTGTGTAGGCAGAACGGATTAGTTTAATTTGCCATTTGATTGGTTCAGTACAACATTGTGGGCCGAAGGGTCTGTTCTTTGCTGTACTGCTGTGTGTTAGTTCAGCTGAGGGAGTAAAGTGATGATATTACACAGCAGAATGATCGGCGGTCAGGACGAAGCTTTTGTGTAGCATTTAGTGTCCAAAGAAGCTAACTCTCTTAATGGAAATGTTCATAAGTGCCTCTCCCAGGATGTATCAAGAGCAATTCACAGCGACCGAGTAGTCACTGCTGTGATGTAGGAAGGCCCTGTTTCTGTGCTGTTACACTCTGTGACATAGGTGCCATTAGCTGACTTAACATGGCCACTCCCAGTTCCTGCATGTGTTACAGCAGAGTATTGTTGATCCCGTAAACAGAACAGAGTCCAGGACTGGGCTGTGGATGTGTAGGCATGTTGTGTGGACACATGTAGGAGAGGTGCACCCTAAGGATAATTTCCCTTCTCCTCCTCGTCGTTCTGCTCCAGGTCCTGGGGGCTCGTCACCTCCCGAAGAACGGCAGAGGGATTACCTGCCCGTTTGTAGAGGTTGAGGTGTGCGGAGCTGAATATGACAACTGCAAGTACAAGACTGAAATTGTAGGTAAGACTGCCTTCGTAGTGTCCCAAGATGGCTGTACTGTTGCCCCAGTCCCCATTGTAACTTTCTCCATGATGAAGTCAAACAGGTTTTTATTTTGTGTCCATTCCAGCCTTCAGGGCGTAAGTGCCAAGACTTTGACAAGAATTCCCTCAGATTTGTTTCTATGATTTGCCCAGATTGTGATTACCCTTACAATTATAGAAGGATTAGTACACCTGGCTGTTTGAATACCCTTTTTAGTACATTGTTTGTCAGTCTCTGTCTGTGTGTAGTTTTCCGTTGTTTCAGTTGTATTTCTCTGTGCTACTGTAAATGCTTGCAAGAAGATGAATCTCATGGTTACTTAGTGGCCACTTTATTAGGTGTCTCCTGTGCCTTTGTTATGTTCCTCCTGTACCTACTGAAGTGGCCCCTCTGTGTCTTCTGATGCTCTAGCCCAGGGGTCGGCAACGTTTACCACTAAAAGAGCCAATATGGACCCATTTCCCACAGAAAAGAAAACACGGGGAGCCACAAAATGAAATAACACTGCATACAACGGGTTTTTTTTTTGCCTTTATGCTATGTATAAACAAACTATAATGTGTTGCATTTTTGAAATTGATGAACTCCTGCAGAGAAAACGAAATTACATTTCTGCATGCAACAAAAACATTTTGAACTCCGAAAAAAAGACGTTGGGTTGAAGGTTACTACATAGTTAGCCTACCTTGGATCGAAGAATTAAAAGAATGCGCGCACTGGCGGGTGTCAGGCATTGGCAGTTGTGATGTATATTAATAGCGATAAAAAACACGTTGTAGCGGTGTAGCGCTACACGCAGCGCTAAAATAAAGACTGCAGTCAAAGGTAACTTTATTCGAACTAAACAGCCTTGCTTTAAAGCCTCGCTCAACCCGTCCCCGTGGGCGCGGATGCTCCAAAAGACACGTACTCACAAACCCCCGTAGGCTATCTCCCTTAGTCGGAACGGTGGCTAATTGTGAGCCGGTTCGGATGTGCCAGGAAACGGTGTCTCCGCAAAGTTTTCATATTGTACAAGATCACCATAATCTTCAAATTTCGAATTACATTTCAAAAGCTAACAAACCACGGGGAGCCGCATCACAGAGATCAAAGAGCCGCATGTGGCTCTGGAGCCGCAGGTTGCCGACCTCTGCTCTAGCCCATCCACTTCAAGGTTCGAAGTATGCGTTCAGAGATGCTTTTCTGCACACGACTATTGTAACACATGGTTATTTGAGTTACTGTCACCTTGAGCCAGTCTGACCATTCTCCCCTGACATTTTCACCCACAGAACTCTCACTCACTGGATGTGTATTTTGTTTTCATACCATTCTGTGTAAACTCAAGAGACTGTTGTGTGTGAATTATCTTAAGAGATCAGCAGTTCCTGAGATACTCGAACTACACCACCTGGTGCCAACAGTCATTCCATGGTCAAAGTCACTTAGATCACATTTCTTCCCCATTCTGACGTTTGGTCTGAACGACGACTGACCCTCTTGACCATGTCTGCATGCTTTTACGCATTGGGTTGCAGCTACACAATTGGCTGATTAAGTGTTTTCATTAACAATAAGGTGTATCTAATGAAGTGGCCACTGAAAATAATTTTATTTTGAACTTTTGGACTCTTAGCATTTAACATGATCATAGGGGATCTCCTACATTAGCTTTGTGAACCTTGACTGTCCTGCTTATTTAGAAATCTGTCAATTTTTGCTGATGATCTCAGTGAGTACTTCTTCAGACATCTGAAGTAAGAGAATTCCAAAGATTCTCCACCCTCTGAGTGAAATATGGAAGCATAGGAAACCTACAGCACAATACAGGCCCTTCGGCCCACAGAGCTGTGCCGAACATGCCCCTACCTTAGAACTACCTAGGCTTTACCCATAACCCTCTATTTTTCTAAGCTTCAAGTAGCCATCCAGGAGTCTCTTAAAAGACCCTATTGTATCCGCCTCCACCACTGCTGCAGGCAGCCCATTCCACACACTCACCACTCTCTGAGTTAAAAACGTACCCCTGACATCCCCTCTGTACCTACTTCCAAACACCTTAAAACTATGCCCTCTTGTGCTAGTCATTTCAGCCCTGGGGAAAAGCCTCTGACTATCCACACGATCAATGCCTCTCATTATCTTGTACACCTCTATCAGTTCACCTCTCATCCTCCATTGCTCCAAGGAGAAAAGGCTGAGCTCACTCAACCTATTCTCATAAGGCATGCTCCCCAATCCAGGCAACATCCTTGTAAATCTCCTCTGCACCCTTTGTATAGTTTCCATGTCCTTCCTGTAGTGAGGTGACCAGAATTGAGCACGGTACTCCAAGTGGGGTCTGACCAGGGTCCTATATAGCTGCAACAGTACCTCTCGGGTCTCAAGTCTCGGTGAAGGGTCTCAACCCAAAGCTTTCATTACTCCCCTACAGATGCTGAGTCACTTCCGCTATGCCATGTGTGTCCTTAGACAAGGAGATTACCACTTGACTTTATTTTTCTTTTATGGAGTGGATGGAATATAATTACTTGTGTATACACCATAAGACATAAGAGCAGAATTAAGCCATTCAGTCCATCGAGTTTGCACCACCATTCCATTATGGCTAATTTAGTTTCCCTTTCAACCCCATTTGCTTGACTTCTCCCTGTAACCTTTGACGCCCTTACTAGTCACGAACCTGTCAACCTCCATTTTAAATGCCTTGGCCTGCACAGCTGCCTGTGAGAATAAATTCCACAGATTCATTACCCTCTGGCTAAAGAAATTCTCCTCAGTTCTGCTCGAAAGGGACGTCTGAGGCCGTGTTCTGTGGTCCTAGACTTGCCCAGTATAGAAAACGTCCTTGTCATGTCCACTCTTCCGAGGCCTTTCAGTGTTCAACAGATTTCAAGATCCCCACCCCCATTCTTCTAGACACCAATGAGTTCAGGCCCAGAGCCACCAAACGCTCCTCATAGATTAACCCTTTAATTCCTGGAATTATTCTTGTGAACCTCCTCTGGACCCTCTCCAATGTTTCATGGATGTCTGTGAAGAGTAAGAGTTTCAGGTTCTATACTGTATACATTCTGTGATATTAAATGGAACCATTGACCCATCATTTCTTAAATAAGTGGCCCAAAACACTTATACACTGTACCTTGAGCAATTGAACACATCCCATTTACAGGAGCTAATCAGGATGCGACTCAAAACCACGTTAAGAGGTTTTTGAAAAGACGGCCCAAAGCTTGCTCAAGGATGTGGGCTTCAAGAAACATCTTCAGAATCAGATTTATTATTACTGACATACCATGTGATGTGAAATCTGTTGCTTTGTAGCAACAGAATAGTGCAATGACATAAAATTCTGTAAGTTACAAAACAAGTAAGTTTAGAAGGGGAGTTCTAGAGCTTGGGCCTCAGGTAAGTAAGACTTGGCCACCAGTGATGGGCGAAAGGAGGCTGCCGATCCCCAAGAGGCCACGATCGGGCTTGCTGAGGTCTCTGCCCCTATTTCCCACTCAGTAAAATGTGGCCGTCTCTAACGTTTCTGTGTCACTCCCTCACAGCGGTGAATGGACTCAATCCTACGTGGACAGCCAAACCATTTTCCATCAACATCAATAATCCCGAATTCAGCTTCTTGCGTTTTGTTGTTTACGAGGAGGATGTCTTCAGTGACCAGAACTTCTTGGCGGAGGCGACCTACCCTGTTAAAGCCATCAGGACAGGTAAATGAGCAATCACAGCCTTCCTCCACTTCTCATACGTCAGTGTTACCTCATCTCCATTCCATTCTGACAGTCTTTGCCTTTCCAAAAGTTGCTTTATTTCTTCTGCTGTTGCCTTTGTTCCTCTGCCCGGAGAAGCAATAGACTTTACCTCATTAAATATATGAGGCACAGTTAAATTTTTGCACAGGTTATGGGGAAGAGGCAGGCAGGCAAGTCCTTGGCCAAGTCAGACGTGGTCTTATTGAATGGCGGAGCAGGCTTGATAGGCCAAATGTCTACCACCTGCTCTTAGTATCTGATTTTTATAATGTTCATTCCTTCTTGACCACAGAATATACCAGTACAAAAACACACCAAGAACTCCCCATTTCTACTAATCCAACACCTTACTTACTGCCCATTATGCCACTGGCATTTAGGGCAGCAATGAAGGTCCCCTATCTCTGGCAGTACTCCGGGTTTCCTTCATCATGTCAGTAGCTACCTCTTTGCATTGCTGTCAGTCATACAAGTCCGGGGTGGGGAGTCTCGGGAATATCATCACACTCAGAAGAGTTCTTCATTACGGTTTCTGGAACAATTTTGTTTTACCAGTCAGGGTTCAATCCAGGAACCTGGAGGAGTGGTGGGTCACTCTTAGTCTGACCTCCACCGTTTGACTTGCTTGGTTTGAGTGACCCGACCAAGAGCCAGTCTATCAAGCCCCGACTCCAGCCAACATAGCTCTCTGGATCATTGAGGCACGCAAGCCTCCAAGACCAATGAAGGGCCGTGGTCCTCTTGGAGGAATCCTACAACAATCCCATTTTAACCTGCCCGCACTCCCATCAGCGTCCCTACAGATTCGATCACTCACCTACACATCAATGGCAATTTGCAGCGGCCAGATACCCAACTAGACAGCTCATCCTCGGGATGTGAGAATACCTGAACATCTCACGTGGTCACAGGGAGAACCTGTAAACTCTATGCAAGCAATACCAGGGGTCGGGATTCCTGGAGTTCCTGAAGTTACACTCTGTTCGTTTCTTTAGGCACCTCCTGTACCTAATAAAGTGGCCACTGAGTGTATGTTCATGGTCTTCTGCTGCTGAAGTCCATCCACTTCGAGGCTTGATACGTTGTGCATGAGATACATCCCTACCAAAGGAGGTCCAAGGCGCTCCTTCCCTCTGCTGGTCTGCAGCTCACTGTTGAGTAGGCGTAGCACCTAATTAAGCCCCCCGATCAGGGTCATTTGAAGCCGTGGGAGCAGATGGTGGATGGTCATATGAGCAGCCGGTGCTTGTCACAAGTCCTGGTTATGCGACCACTGACACCAGGCAGACAATCTCTGAAGATTATTGATAATAGTTGAGTGTATGAGGCACCACATGCAAAATGCTGGGGGAACACAGCAGACCAGGCAGCGTCTATGGAAAAGGAGTAAACAGTCGATATTTCGGGCTGAGACTCTTTGGCAGGACACATTTTACTCTTTTCCACTGAGTTCCTCCAGCATTTTGTGTGTGTTGCTTGGATTTCCAGCTTCTGCAGGAGATTTTCTCTTGTTTGTGAGTGTATAGGCAGGTAGAATTCCACCATTGCATTAAGTTGCGTTTATTGCACTTTCTATCTGCAATTTTCCACAAGCCTCTCTGACTAACCTCCATGTCCCTTTCATGGCTTCATTTTTATCGCAACGAAGAACAGTTCACCTGATCTTTATTATCTGGACCCAGCTCATCGAAAGAGCCGGGAGGAAGGTGCGTCCAGACCTTTACTTCCTCGGGATGTTCAGCTGGTCACCGAACACAGGAACAGATGTTGAAATACGTTGTGTTTTTGTGTCGAAATATCCTGACTGGTTGCATCGTAGTGGCTACTGCACAGGGATTTAAGAAGCTGTATGGGAGAGTGGATTCTGCCCAATACAGCAGGGGCACATCCTTTGCCACCATTGGTTATAACTACAGGAGGCACTGCCTCAAGAGGGCAACATTTACTTCTTTATTTAGAGGTACAGTGCACAACAAGCCCAGCAGGCTGTGCCGTACACAGCAATTTAACCCTAGCCGAATGACAGGACAATGTACGATGACCAATTAACCTACTTTGGATTGTGAGAGGAATCCCACACGGTCGTGGGGAGGGGGTGATGTAGAATTGGACTCCAACCGCCAACACCCTGAGCTGTAACAGCGCTACGCTAAGCGCCACACTACCCTGGCGCCCTGTAAGATCGCTTTCCAAAGATCCCCATGTAGTTTCCACCCTGTTACCCAGTCTGTGTACTTGCCCATTCTCTCTCCTCCCCCCCCCACCCCACCCATTGCACTGTTTTCCTTTCCAGCTCTGACTGTGCCTCTTACGCTGCCTCAGGTTACCGATCGGTGCCGCTGAAGAACAGCTACAGCGAGGACCTCGAATTGGCGGCATTGTTGATTCACCTGGAGATCTTGGAGTCCACAATAAAGGTAAAGCAAATTTGAATCAGACCCAGTGTGTCTCGTGTGAAATAGAATTTAGGTGTCAGGGTGTAAAACTCCAGTAACCTGTAATTTTTGTGGTGACAGGTTAACAGGGTTTATTGAACTTTTATTTTTCCCTAGTGCCTTAGTACTATATATTTTAAAATCTAACACAATCGTATAATCATTCAGTGAGCTGAGAGAGGGATCCTGAGAGTAAGTTTCATAAGACCTAGCAGCCAGTGTTAGGCCATTTGGCCCATCAAGCCCATTTGACCTTGGTGGGTTTCTTTTTCCCACTTTACCCCATTCTCCTGCCTTCTTTCCATAAGCTTCGACTCCCTGACTATTCAAGAACTTATCAATCTCCACTTTAAACGAATCTGCAGATTTGCCATCCTCTGGCTGAAGAAATTCCTCCTCATCTCTGACGTCCTTTTACTCTGGTTCTGGACACATCCTCTCCACGTCCACTCTGGGTCAGAAGTGTGGGCTGAAATACTTGACATAGTCCTGCCCAAACGTTCCAGAACTACGGTGTTCCCAACTCGATCCCGGCACTAGCCACTCACCTGGCACAAATTCCCAGTAGGTGGATCTGTGGATAACAAGGATTAGTGTGTGGGTTTATTTAAAGATAGAATGTGGAACAGGCCCTTCCAGCCCAACAAGCCACAGCGCCCAGTAATCCCTGATTTAACACTAGATTAATCACAGGACAATTTACAATGACCAATTAACCTACTAACTGGCACATCTTTGGACTGTGGGACGAAACTGGAGCTGCTGGAGGAAACCCACTTGATCACGGGGAGAACGTACAAACTTTTTTTTATATATACAAACAGCACTGGAATTGAACTTTGAAATCTGGAACATCTTGAGCTGTAATTACGTTGTGCTAACCACTGTTACCATGGCGCCCACATCATGAGTGAACCAGCTGCCAAACTAGGATATCCAACCAATTCAATGCCAGATTACTGGAATAAAAATGACCTCTGTCCTGAGTCAGAGCTCATTGTGTTATAGAAGTTCCATCCCCTCCCCGTCATGTTTTGGTCCTCTTCACCCAGGAGAACGGCGATGCTGTTCTGTCCGTGGTGAACTCATCGCTGCGGGATCGTGGCGCCGACCGCTCCAGCCAGGGGCAGGCCTACAGGGGCCGAGAGGGGTCGTTCGACGCCCGGTACCAGCAGGACGACTTGCGGTCTTTCCAGGAGCAGCACGTGGAGCACGCCGAGAGCAGGGAACGGAGGTAAAAGCTGTTACGCTAGGAGCCCTGAGGTGGATCCGTAAAGATGATGAACTCTGTTCATCTGAGTCAGGCCAGGTTTGGAGAATGGTGACAACTCCACCTAACTGACCTGGCATAGTCACCACTGCTCCCTCGTCCTCTCCCCACCCATATTTCACTTTTTAATGTATGTAATTTCTCTTTGTATGCTTCCGTTGAATCTCCCTCACCCACACTTTTGGGAGGGGATTTCCAAATCTCTGCTTAAGATTTCTCTTCATCTCCCTCCTGTTGTCTTTAGTGAATCACCATTCAGTCATGTCTATTGTCTCTCTGTCCATTCTTACCAGAGGAAGCAGATTTTTCCCCTCCATCTATGTTAGCAAAAGCTGGCAGGTGGTGTAGTGGCCTCAGCACCGGATTTCGAGGCGAGTGGTCCCGGGTTTGAATTGGGCCGGCTCCTTGCACGCTTTCCATCCGTGCTGGGTTGAGTATCGAGCTGGCAACTCTGCCTCATACAAGCAGACAAATGCTAAAGAAACGGCAAGGTTGCTGCCCAATGTACCGCAAGGCACGGGGAGGAACAACAAAACATTATCAAAAGCTCTCAATTTTGAATCCTTCTCTAGAATAATGATGAAAGCGACAATAATGTCTATTCAGATACCGTCCTATAAATAGAGAAAACATTTCCAGATAACATTGCCAAAAGCAAATTGAATCACATCAAGAGATGTTGGGGCAAATGGCCAATAACCTGGTCAGAGGAGGCAGATTCCTAAAGGAGAATGAAAGACAGAGAGGAGTATGGAAGCAATTCTAAAGTTGGCAACTGAAGGCAAAGGTCTTACTTTTGGAGACCGAGTTAGAGGGCATTCAAGAAAGCAGATATTTACAAAAAAAAAGGACTGGTGATAGAAGAGACTTAAAGTGCTGGAATCTGGAGCAATAATTTGCTGGAACAACACATAAACACAAGTGGAAATCCAGAATAACACACAAAATGCTGGAGGAACTTGGCAGGTCAGGCAACATCTATGGAGGGGAATAAACAGTTGACATTTTGGTCTGAGACCCTTCATCTGGAAGAAGCCAGAATAAGGTGGGTGGGAGGGGAAGGAGTACAAGTTGGCAGGTGAGGGGGAAGATGCGATGAAGTGAGAATTTGGGAGGCAGTAAGCAGAAGGAAGGGGCTGAAGGAGAAATCTGTTAGGTGAGGAGAGTGGACCATGGAAGAAAGGGAAAGAGGTGATGAAGGAAGTTGTAAGAGGGGGAGCTGGAATGGGGACTGGAAAAAGAGAGGAAGAGGAGATTGGGGTAAGGTACCATAAGTTAGAGAAATCATGTCATCAGGCTATCCAGATGGAATGAGGCTCAATAGATCACACAGGAGGGAAAAGCACAGTCAATGGTTTGGGTTGAGGCCCTTCTCCAGGACTGGAACGAAAGAGGAGAGATGGCCAGTACAAAAGGGTGCAGGGAGGAGTGGATTGAGAGCTGGTGGGAGATAGGTAGGACCGTTTGACCAGGGCTTGTAGGCAGATGAGAGAGGGGGGAGAGTGGGAATGAGGCGAGAAGCTGGGAGGTGATAGAAGTGCCAAAGGATGAAGGAGGTGGAATCTGATAGGATGGTGGATTGTGGAAGAAAGGGAAGGAGGTAAGGAGAGGAACCAAGGGGAGAAATGTGGGGGAGATTAGCTGATCCAAAGGATGATGGCGGAGAAAGAGAAAAGGGTCTGGGAGTAAATAAAAGTGCTCTGAGAAAATTAAACTGAATTTTGAAGAAAATTAGATTTACGTGGCACACTAGAGAATGAGGGGAGATGTTATGAGAGGTATAGATGGTGAATGCATGTAGGCTTTTTCCCGTTAGGGAAGAGGTGTCATTGGTTTAGGGTGAAAGGTGAAATATTTGTGGGCAATCTGAAGGAGAACTTCTTCACTCAGGGTGACGCGAGTGTGGAGTGAGCTGCCAGCAGAAATGACAGATGTTGGTTCACTTGTAACCTTTTTAAAGAAAGTTTGGATAGCTATATAGATGAGAGGTTAATGGAAGGCCAAGATCTGGGAGCAGGTGACTAGGCAGAAGATTAAGCCAGCATGGACTAGATGGGCTGAAGGCCCTGTTTTTCTGCTGTAGTATTCTTTGACTCTGTGAAAGGGGATTTCCCTATATAATGCATTTGGTCCATTGAGTCTGCTTCACTTATGTTCCCTCTCAACACCTTTCTCTTGCCTTCTCCCTGTAAACTTTGACACACTTACTGATCAAGAACCTTCAACCTCTGCTTTAAATATACCCAATGACTTGGCCTCCACCACTGTGGCAATGAATTCCACAGATTCTGCAGCCTCTGGCTGAGGAAATTCCTCCTCATTTGAGGTACCATTTGTGAAAAGAGAAACAGGATTCACAGTTTCAAGACTTCTGTTTCAAGTAGCCAACACCTGTGAATTTTTGAATTTTGACTCGTGTTTTTCTGAACAATGCCCTTACAACTTTTCTCCCAGGTGTTGCTTCCAGCAGCATCCAGGGAATTAAGGTTTAATTCCTGGAGGCAGAGTAGCCCAGAGGTGAAATATGGAGTTGTTAATGGGAGGACAGTGAAAACGAGTTAATGTATCCTTCATTTTAAAGTTAGAAGAAAGGTTGCTTCATTTGTCACTGTTCATCAATAATAAACAATTCTAGAATTTTCTTGAACAAACTTTGTGATAGATTTTTTCCAGAATATGACCTTCTCTGTGTGCACACTGCATTATATCCATCCATTTTGGTAGACCCTTCAGTGTACTATCACAATTGTAATCTAATTATCAATATCTTACTGAAATATTGCATCAATCCCATGTGCACTTTATTTTTCTGATGGTGTACACCAAAGCAGTCTTATTTGCGTAGGACTATTGTTTGAGTGTAGGTTGATGGGATTAGGCAGAAGGTTGGGTTGGCGTAGACTGGATGGGCTCAAGGGCTTGTTTCTGTGCTGTAGCAATTTATGACTAGATGACCTGAAATGCCAACTGTCTATTTCTCCCCAAAGGTGCTATCTGACCCACTGAGTTCCACCAGCATTTGGAGTCCGCTGTTGCTCTGGATTCTAGCATCTGAAGTCTTCTGTGTTCCCATATTTTCCTGTTTGTTTTCAGTATATGGTGGTCCATGTTCTGTTAAATTGCAGTTGAATGTTCTAATATTTTAAACCAGGTTAAACTCCCCTAGAGTCATTGTGCAATTAGAAACAGCAGAAGACATTATTATGAATATTAGTTTTTATTTATGTACTCTTAGAGTGGAAAGTAGTGAACTGTGCAGAATAAATTAATCCCATGAAGAGTAAGCACAAAAAATAGAAAACCTTCTGTTAGTTATATATGTAAATCTGAGTGAAGTTGGTTGGGATATGTCTATATTTATGTCTGTGTGTATGCATATGTTACATTGTTTATATTTATTGTGGCTTATATATTCTTATTGTCTGCATTCATTGTTATTGTTTGAGTCTAAAGCTTTAGAAATTTCATTGTTCCTTTGATAAGAACATAAAATTCATGGATGTGAAAGGTGATGCAGCCCACCCAGTATATCCTCACTGCAGTTATATCAATGTTCCTGCCATCCCATCTGGTAGATTATTTCAGACACATGTAACCCTTTACCTAAGAATGTTCTGTCATACTTCACCATTTAATTCATATAATCTCTAATGCCTGTCTTTAATCACATTTTTTTCTCCCAGGCTGTTGAGGAGGACTAGGGTAAGTGGAGACAACAGATGAAACCTGTCGGATGCGGTCCGTGTGGATGCCCTACCAGTTCTAGGGATGTGGACTGCTGCAATTTGGTTTCTATGGAAACTCTTGCTGCTCGGGCCTATTTCAGGCAGCTTCTTCAGTACGAGTCGTAGCCCTTGCGTTCACAGGAAAGTACATTTCAACATCAGAACAGCTGACTTTTATTTTAACAGGTTGATGAAACATAGTTTTGAAGAGATGAAAAAGAGGATAATTACCTCAGCGGAGACTGGAAGTATTCACTATTGTGTTTTTAAAATGTGCGACCAAGTCAGTCATTCGTGAGCCTCTGCTTATTAAACTGTGAGAACTGTTCTTAATTAAAGAACAGAGCAAATATATAGTGTGTGCCTGTGTAAGTTCCTTGTAACATAATGGTAAGAATGCCTTTTACCCAGAGGCATAATACACCGTGAAGTAGAATGTGTTTAATAAAGACTTGTCTGTGATGTAAGTACTTGTCCTGTGCAGTCTATTCAGAAGCCATTGGTTTTCTTATTCGGAGGCTGTTGGGGTATTCCTTTCAGTGGGGGAAAAAAAAGTGTTTGTCATAGGTTGTTGCAGCCACATGTATTCGTGAAGAAATGTTAAATGATACACCAGCCAACTGTCGTGAGTGGCCATTACCAAGCACAGTGGTACCACAGACTGTCGAGTAAGGGGCTGCTTTCAAGAGAAGTGCCTCACCCTTGAAGCCCAGAAAGGAAAGTCTGATGGTCAGGGAAAATTCCCACATGGAAATGTCTGCCATTTTGTTATGCAGTAGCAGTACGGTGTGATAGAGAGGAAAACTGAATTACAGTATGTATATAAATTAAATACAAAAATAAAATATTTTTAAAGTAGAGTGAGCTAGCATTCATGGGTTCAATATCCATTCAGAAATCAAATGGCAGAAGCTGTGCCTCAATCATCGAGTGTGTCCCTTCAGGCTCCTGTACCTCTTTCCTGATGGTAGCAATGAGAACAAGGCATAACCTGGGTGATGGAGAGGGTGGGGCCCTTAATGATGGATGTCACCTCTGAGGCATTGCTACTTGAAGATGTCCTGGATACTTTGGAGGCCAGTGCCCATGATGGAGCTAAGTTTACAACTCCCTGCACCTTATTTCAATCCCCCTAAAACCAAAACCAGACAGTGTTGCTGCCAGTTAGAATGCTGTCCACAGTACATCTGTAGAAATTTGCAAGTGATTTTGCAGGGAACTCCATGTACTCATTGTAATGCATTGAATTGGATAGCACAGCAACAAGCCTTTCAGCCCATCATCACCATCAAGTATCCATGGAAACCAAGCTCATCTACCCCGGCACTCAGTCTGTAGCCTTCTATGCTGTGATAATTCAAGTTCCTATCTAGATACATGCGTTTCCAGGTAATGTACAGGATTTTACAGATGTCCATTGTTTGGAAAATACACAAAATTCACTCTATATGGTAACTGCACCTCCACCATATTAGCAGTGAATGGGTTCAACAAAAGCACATAGGACTGACTACCAAAAGTAGAGAGAGAGAGCACGAGGAAACTAATTTGTTCATAGGAACAAATATTTTGTAACTTCAAAACTTTGAACTAATACAAAGAGATGGAGAGAAATAAAAAGAAAAGGGATTGAAGTAGATCCAGAGAGAGAAATAGACTCAGGAGTCCAAAATGCAGGTCGAACTTGGAGTTTACTTCTAACTAGGTATCATGTGGTAGCATGATTATGTGTTTCTATATACAACCTGTAATTGTTTAAACAAACAAAAACGCTTAATCAATATGCAGATACAAGGTTACTCAAATATTATTGAAGTGTTAAATACACAATGAAATGTTGGCACATACATCAGACTTTTGAAATTAATAATACTATTGGAACTTGTTTGTAGGGGTGGCCCTGAATTGGGAATTCATAAGAGGATTAAATGTTGTGAAAGCCCTTGCCTCCACCATCCGTTTGGTCAGTACAATGCAGATTTTGGCCCCACTCTGGGTGAAACAATCATTCCTCTGATCCCCTTCTAAGCCACTTAGCTTTTAGGTTGAACCTGTGTTCTCTGCCTTTTGACATTACCATCATGGGAAAAGCCCACCACTTATCGAATCCCTCTATTTATGTGGCTCGGGAGGAGGAATGGTTGACAATAGCACATATCTCAATGTAATGGGAATTTACAAAGATTCAGCATGATATCTAAATTTGACAAACTTCTATAGTAGTGGAAACTTCTATAGTATGTAGTGGAAAGTATATTCACTGGCTGCATTACAGTCAGCTATGGAAACACTAATGCCCTTGAAAGAAATACAAGAAGTAGTGGATTTGGCCCAGTCCATCATGGGTAAACTGAGCATATCTACACAGGGTGTTGTCACAGGAAAGCAGCATCTATCATCAGGGACCCCCACCATCCAGGCCATGCTGTCCTCTCACTGCTGCCATCAGGAAGGAGGTACAGGAGCCTCAGGACCCACACCATCAGGTTCAGGAAAAGTTATTACCCCTCAAACATCAGACTCCTGAAGCAGGGTGGGGGGGGCAACTTCATTCAACTTCACTTGCCCCTTCTCTGTAATGTTCCCACAACCAATGGACTAACTTATTATTTCTTTCCTGTATTTGCACAGTTTGTTTTCTGCACACTGGTTGAACACCCAAGTTGGTGCAGTCTTATGGTTACTATTATGGATTTATTGAGTATGCTCACAAGAAAATTAATCTGAGGGTTGTATGTGATGACATATGTAATTAGATTTTTAAAAAATCTACTTTGAACTCTGATCTTTGAAATAGAATTTTAGTCAAAACCAGGCAGTAATGGTGGGCTGATACTAACATAGCACGTAGAACAGTACACCACAGCACAGGCCTTTCGGTCCAGTGTTGAGCTGACTTTATAACCTCTCCCAGATCATTCTTACTCTTGCCTCCTACATAGCTCTCCAGGATTCTGTACAATTTTTAAATTTCTTTTATTTATCGAGATACAGTATGGAATATGCCCTTCTGACCTTTTCCAGCTGTTGTCCCCAGCAATCCTCCATTTTATTCCTATTCCAATCACAGGACAATTTACAGTGACCGATTAACCTATTAACTAGAAACCAGAACACCTGGAGGAAACCCACAAGGAGGATGTACAAACTCCTTACAGGCAGCGGCGAGAATTAAACTTGGGTCACCTAAACTGTAACACATTGTGCTAACCACTACACGACCATGCTACCCAAGGTGATGTTGAGGTGATAAACTCAGGAGTAGCTCCCGAGTTCTTCAGGGCTGAAGAAGGAATCTGATAAGAAGAAAACCTCTGGTTCCCCCTCTTCCTTCCACAGTCCACTCTCCTCTCCTATCAGATTCCTTCATCTTCAGCTCTTTACCTCTTCCACCTATCACCTCCCAGCTTCTTAATTCCTCTCCCCACCCACTTTTTTCGCCTCACCTTGCTTCTGCCATCACTTGCCAGATTGTATTCTTTAACCACCCCCCCCCCCCACTACTTATTCAGGTTTTTGCCTCCTTCCTTCCCAGTCCTGAAGGATGGTCTTGGCCTAAAATGTCAACCTTTTATTCCCCTCTATTGATGTTGCCTAGGCTGCCAAGTTACTCCAGTAACTTAGGTTCTGTAGATGCTGGAAATCTTCAGCAGCACATGTTCAGGAACATTGGAGGTAATTGGTATGGATGAAACCTTCAGTAAAGGATGGGATGAACTGAGGTGGAGAGAAGTGGGAACTGCCATAAGAACATAAGAAATAGGAGCAGGAGACGGCCATCCGGCCCATCGAGCCTGCCCCACCATTCAATAAGATCATGGCTGATCTGTCCGTAAACTCAGCTCCATCTACCTGCCTTTTCCCCATAACTCTTAATTCCCCTACTACGTAAAAATCTATTTATCAGTGTCTTAAATATATCTAGTGAAGAAGCCTCAACTGCTTCCCTGGGCAGAGAATTCCACAGATTCACCACTCTCTGGGAAAAACAGTTCCTCCTCATCTCTGCCCTAAATCTTCTCCCCTGAATCTTGAGGTAGTGTCCCCTAGTTCTAGTCTTACCTACCAATGGAAACAACTTTCCTACTTTTATCTATCCCTTTCAAAATTTTGTATGTTTCTATAAGATCCCCTCTCATTCTTCTGAACTCCAGAGAGTATAGTCCCAGGCGATTCAATCTCCCCTCATAGGTTAACCCCTTTATCCCCAGAATCAACCTGGTGAACCTCCTCTATACTGCCTCCAAACCCAGTATATCCTCCCTCAAGTATGGAGACCAGAAATGCACACAGTACTCCAGGTGCGGCCTCACCCGTACCCTGTATAGTTGCAGCATGACCTCCCTGCTCTTGAATTCAATCCCTTTGGCAATGAAGGCCAAATTTCTGTCAGTCATACTGATGGCAGGTATGTTGCCGGGTGAATGTCAGTGTCAGATATCTGTGCGCTACTGGGGGACTACTGGTCTTCTACATAGTCCACAAAAGCCTGCTGTGCTTTCAGTGAATGAAACCTGTCAAATATTGAAAGGCCTAGATAGAGCAGACATGGAGAGGAGGTTTCCTATTGTGGGGGAGTCTAGGACCACAGAACAGAGGGACGTTCATTTAAAACAGAGAAGAGGAGGAATTTTTTTTAGCCAGAGGGTAATGAATTTTGATATTCATTTGTCACACAGCTGTGCAGGCCAATTCTCATGAAAATTTAAAGCGGTGGTTATAGGTTCTTAATTTGTAAGGGCATCAAAGGTTACAGGGAGAAGGCAGGAGAATGGGGTTGAGAGGGGTAATAAATCAGACATGATGAGCCTAATTCTGCTCCTATGTTTAATGGAATGCCAAAATACCCTAAAATAATATGGTGGAAAATTGAGTTAGTCTTCCTGGCTGAAGATTTTTTTCTTCCCCACCATGATTTGAATGATTATCGGTTTCTCTTTCCAACATTGCTGGTTGACCTGCTGCGTATTTCCAGCATTTTCTGCTCTTCGTTTTGTTTCTATGGTTAAATTATTTGCTATGATTTCAACTGCACCTCTAAGTGAGTTGGCATGTGTGGAGGGAGGCATCTCAGTGCGACTCTTTTCACAATTAGCCTCAAATATTTCATCTCATTTTTGTTTCTCATTACATTTGTGATGGCTTCTGAACATGAGCTCCCCTGTTCTATTGCTTTGTTTGTAGCTGTTGGCGCAATGGAGCCTTCCCAACATTTTGTCGGTGTTCAGATGTCCTGTCCAGAATCTGTGGTGTTTTTAAGTCACCGTTTAGTATGGGATTCAAATCAGTTTCCTCAGAAGGCTCTGGACAGCTTCTGATTGTTAATAAGTAGGACATGTGAATTGCTGTTTCTCCAGTCTGGCACTTTCACTGCCCGCAGCTCTGTGTTCTGCTGGGTAAAAGCTGGAAAGGATTTCATCCTAGTGTCAAATCCTGCTCTAGGGGGAAAAAAAATCAGTGAAGGACAAGCTTCTATATTTCAGAATTTAGAGTCAGGTTTAAACCAGATAAACCCGATTCAGAATTTTTTCTTTTGTCAGTTTTCCAAAGTGAATTGTCTAGCTAGCTAGCTTGTTGTAGAGTGTACTTAGAGTCATTGTCAATACTCCCTTGTTGCTTTACTGGCATGCTTGTTATGACACAAAAAGAGGCCATTCCCCCATTGAGTCCAGGCCAGCCCCCGGCAGAACAAGTCCATTCCCTGCCCCCTTCTTACCCCTTTGCTCTTGCAACATCTCTCTACCACATGCCTACCAACTTCCTATGTTGATTACTTTGCCACCTACCATCACTGAAGAGATCGTTTAGCCAATTAACCTCCCAGCACAGGTTTGGAGTGTGGGAGGTAAAACAAACACTGGGGTAAAGCCGGTACATCATAGGGAGATCGTGCAGGCAAGACCGGAGGTCAGGATTGAACCCCGTTACCTGGAGGCAACAGAAGTGACCACAGCATCACTACACTATGTCCCAGCTTCGTTGTTCAATCAAGCACATGGGACAGCAGATGCTGGAATCTGGTGCAAGGTTTTAGGAACAGCTTCTTCCCCTCTGCCATCAGATCTCTGAATGGTCCAGGAACACACCTTACTGTTCCTCTTTTGTACCATGCATTTATTTTTTTTATTATTATTGTAACTTGTAGTATATTTTTGTATTGTACTGCTGCCACAAAACAAAACAATTCATGAACATATGTAAGTGATAATAGACCTGATTCTGATTGAGGGACTCAGTGAATCCCATCGAGAACATCTTCAAAAGGCAATGCCTCAAAAAGGTCCGTCATTAAGGACCCCCACCACCCAGGACATGCCCTCTTCTTATTACGATCATAAGAGCAGAGGTACAGGAGACTGAAGGCAAACACAATCTTTTAGGAAGAGCTTCTTCCTCTGTGCCATCAGATTCGTGAATGGTCCAAGAACGCTGGACATATGTCAGTAATAATAAACCAGATTATTTACCTATCTATCCACCCAATTACTCATTGAGATACAGTGCAGAATAGGCCCTTTGAGCCCCACTGCCCAGCGATCCCCCGATTTAATCCCAGGAGAGTTTACAATGTCCAATTATTAACCTACCAGGCAGTACGCCTTTGGACTGTGGGAGGAAACTAGAGCACCCGGAGAAAGCCCATGGGGTCACAGGGAGAACATACAAACCCCTTACAGGCAGCGGCAGGAATTGAACCTAGCTTTCCGGTAGATCAACGCATTGTGCTAGCTGCTGTACCGCCCCGATTCTCGTTCTGTTGTATTAACTCCGAGTTGATGAGCACTTGTGGGGGGTGGGGGGGCATTGCCGATGTTTCAGGTTAAAACCCTGTATCAGGACAATTCTTCCCCACCTGCCATAGATGCTACATGGCCTTCTGATTTCCACTAGCAAATTTTGTTGCTTCATTACTGAGCTTTTTTTTACTTCATTACCGTGTTAACTCACCGTGTGCATTGCACAACTGGGACTGTTTTCTTTTCTACCAAGCCGCTATTATTTATCTGTACATCCCTGAGAGTGACAACAAAACACTCCCTGGGGTTTGTTGCTGTTTACTGATCGCAGCTAGTGTGGGGAATGGAATGCTTTTGTGATGCAACTGCAATTATACCTAGTTTGGAGAACTGTCACTTGGTTGATGCAGACTTAAGTGGAAGGGGGAAGGAAAAGGAAAAGGGAAACAAGCTGGTATTTAATCCATTAGTTCCACAAATGGGACTACGCGATTCAAATGATATCATTTAAAAACAGAAAGGTACAGCACAGAAGCAGTCTCTTCAGATGGTCAAGTCCATGCCAAGCCATCTAAATTGCCTATTTGCATCAACCTGCACTGGGACCATATCCCTCCGTACCCCTACCACCCATGTTCTTATGCAAACTGCTCTTAAACATTCAAATTGAGCTCGCATGCACCCCTTGCACTGGCAACTCATTCAACCCTCTGAATTAAGACGTTTCCCCCTCATGTTCCCCTTTAACTTTACCCTTTTCACCCTTAACCCATTACCTCCAGCTGTAGTCCCACCCTTCAGTGGAAAAAGTGCACTTGCATTTGCCCTATATATACACACCCATCATTATTTTGATACCACTATCAAATCTCCTCTCAATCTTCTACTTTCCAAGAATTAAAGCCCTAACCTATTCAAATTTTCCCCTATAGCTCAGGTCCTCCAAACCTAGAAACATCCTCAAATTTTTCTCTGTACTCCAACATCTTTCTTGCAGGTCGGTGACCAAAACAGCACACAATACTCCAAATTAGACCTCACCATCTTTTATACAACCTCAACATAATATCCCATCTCCTGTATTGTGACAAGAACCACCCCTTCCTAATATTTAAGATGCTGAGGCATTAATTTTGTACTTTTTTTTCCTTTTGTGGTCCCTGCAGTCTGGCTGTACTTGGAGTGTAAAGTCTCCACAGAAGCAATCAGTGCGGGAGGAGATGTGAAGCATTACAATTACAGCAAGCAGCCAGTATTCCAACACCCAAACCCTGCCAGACAGCTGTTATTTCCCCAATGCCATCTCTCTATCCTTTTGAGAGAGTTGTTTAGACGTGTGCTGGCATTTTTACACAGCTTTCCTCCCAATGTCTTTTCTTATTTCAGTGTAAGTGCTTTCAGATGTTGGCAGCGTGCTGAACGTGGTCCAGTCAATCTTACCCAGACTGCAACCCCCTCCCCCTCCCCCTCCCCCCCCCCCCCCCCGCTTTCTCCAGAGTACATAACAAACAAAGAGTGGATGAGAACCAGGACACTGTCGTTCTGACTTAAACTCTGCCACCATGGCGCTCGTGCCTGATTTGCTCGCCTCCAAACAGAAATGTTCCCATCTTTTCCTCCTCAGCTAAAAATACCTGAAGCAAGAGGGGTGCTTGTTACTGGACTTGAGATGTCTCAAGTATTTTAATCCTGTTACCACCCCGGGATAAATGAGATTTGGCTAATTAAATAGAAACACAGAAAACATACAGCACAATACAGGCCCTTCGGCCTAAAAGCTGTGCTGAACATGTCCCTACCTTAGAACTACCTGGGCTTTACCCACAGCCCTCTGTTTTTCTAAGCTCCATGTAGCCATCCAGGAGTCTCTTAAGACTATCATTTCTGCCTCCACCACCGCCGCTGGCAGCCCAATTCACTCACTCAACACTCTGTGTAAAAAACCTCT
Organism: Hypanus sabinus; assembly: GCF_030144855.1. NCBI lineage: Eukaryota > Metazoa > Chordata > Chondrichthyes > Myliobatiformes > Dasyatidae > Hypanus > Hypanus sabinus. Next base: position 153,597,404 of record NC_082714.1, read on the forward strand.
GCACCTACTTCCACACACCTTAAAACTGCCCTCTCACGCTAGTCATTTCAATCCTGTGAAAAAGCCTCTGACTATCCACATGACCAATGCTTCTCATCATCTTGTACACCTCTGTCGCTTCTCATCCTGCGTCACTCCAAGGAGAAAAGGCTGAATTCACTCAACCTATTCTCATAAGGCATGCTCCCCAATCCAGGCAACATACTTGTAAATCTCCTCTGCACCCTTTCTATGGTTTCCATGTCCATGCTGTAGTGAGGTGACCAGAACTGAGCACAGTACTCTGTGGGGTCTGACCAGGGTTCTATACAGCTGCAATATTACCACTCGGCTCCTAAGCTCAATCCCATGGTTGGTGAAGGTCAATGCATCGTATGTCTTCTTAACATAGCAGCTTTGAGTGTCCTATGGACTCTGACACCAAGATCCCTCTGATCCTCCACACTGCCAACAGTCTTGCCATTAATGCTATATTCTGCCATCATATTTGATCTACCAAACTGAACCATCTCATATTTATCTGGGTTGCACTCCCATCTGCCACTTCTCAGCCCAGTTTTGCATCCTATCAATATCCTGCTGTAACCTCTGACAGGCCTCCACACTACCCACAACACCTCCAACCTTTATGTCATCAGCAAATTTACTAATCCATCCCTCCACTCCCTCATCCAGGTCATTTATAAAAATCATGAAGAGTAAGGGTCCCACAACAGATCCCTGAAGCACACCATTGATCACCAGCCTCCATGCAGAATATGACCCATCAACAACCACTCTTCGTCTTCTGTGGGCAAACCAGTTCTTGATCCACAAAGCAATGTCCACTTGGATCCCATGCCTCCTTACTTTCTCAATAAGCCTTGCATGGGGTACCTTATCAAATGCCTTGCTGAAATCCATATACACTACATCTACAGCTCTACCTTCATCCTCAAAAAAATTAATCAGGCTCAAAAGGCACAGCCTGCCTTTCACAAAGCCATGCTAACTATTCCTAATCATATTATGCCTCTCCAAACATTCATATGTCCTGCCTCTCAGGATCTTCTCCATCATCTGACTAACCACTGAAGTAAGACTCACTGGTCTATAGTTTCCTGGGCTATTTCTACACCCTTTCTCGAAAGGAGGAACAACATCCGCAATCCTCCAATCCTCTGGAACCTCTCCTGTCCCCATTGATCATCGCCAGAGCTCAGCAATCTCCTCCCTCAACTCCCACAGTAGCCTGGAGTCATCTCGTTCGATACCAGTAACTTATCCAACGTGATGCTTTCCAAAAGCTCCAGCACATCCTCTTCCTTCATATCTCCATGCTCAAGCTTTTCAGTCTGCTGCAAGTCATCCTTATAATCGCCACGATCCTTTTCCATAGTGAAGACTGAAGCAAAGTATTCATTAATACCTCTGCTATCTCCTTCGGTTCCATCCACACTTTTCCACTGTCACACTTGGTTGTTCCTATTCACTCACATCTTATCCTCTTGCTCTTCACATACTTGTAGAATGCCTTCGGGTTTTTCCTTAATCCTGTCTGCCAAGGCCTTCTCATGGCCCCTTTTGACTCTCCTAATTTCATTCTTAAGCTCCTTCCTGCTGGCCTTATAATCTTCTAGATCTCCATCATTACCTAGTTTTTTGAACCTTTTGTAAGCTTTTCTTCTTGACTAGATTTACAACAGCCTTTGTACACCACAGTTCCTGTACTCTACCATCCTTTCCATCTCCTTGCAACATACCCATGCAGAACCCCATGCAAATATCCTCTGAACATTTGCCACATTTTGTCCGTACATTTCTCTGAGAACATCTGTTTCCAATTTATGCTTCCAAGTTCCTGCCCGATAGCCTCATATTTCCCCTTACTCCAATTAAACATTTCCCTTACATTTCCCTGATTTAGACGAGGGAATTAAATGCAGCATCTCCTAGTTTGCGGATGACACAAAGCTGGGCGATGGTGTTAGCTGTGAGGAGGATGCTAAGAGGATGCAGGGTGACTTGGATAGGTTAGATGTGTGGGAAAATTCATGGCAGATGCAATTTAATGTAGATAACTGTGAGGTTATCCACTTTAGTTGCAAGAACAGGAAAACAGATTATTATCTGAACGGTGGCCGATTAGGAAAAGGGGAGGTGCAAGGAGGCCTGGGTGTCATTGTACACCAGTCATTGAAGGTGGGCGTGTAGGTACAGCAGGCGGTGAAAAAGGCAAATGGTATGTTGGCATTCATAGCAATAGGATTTGAGTACAGGAGCAGGGAGGTTCTACTGCAGTTGTATGAGGCCTTGGTGAGATCGCACCTAGAATATTGTGTGCAGTTTTGGTCCCCTAATCTGAGGAAAGACATTCTTTCCATAGAGGGAGTACAGAGAATGTTCACCGGATTGATTCCTGGGATGGCAGGACTTTCATATGAAGAAAGATTGGATCGACTAGGCTTATATTCACTGGAATTTAGAAGATTGAGGGGGGATCTTATTGAAACATATAAAACTCTAAAGGGATTGGACAAGCTAGATGCAGGAAGATTGTTTCCAATGTTGGGGAAATCCAGAACGAGGGGGTCACAGTTTAAGGATAATGGGGAAGCCTTTTAGGACTGAGATTAGGAAAAACTTCTTCACACAGAAAGTGGTGAATCTGTGGAATTCTCTGCCACAGGAAACAGTTGAGGCCGGTTCATTGGCTATATTTAAGAGGAAGTTAGATATGGCCCTTGTGGCTAAAGGGATCAGGGGGTATGGAGAGAAAGCAGGTACAGGGTTCTGAGTTGGATGATCAGCCATGATCATACTGAATGGCGGTGCAGGCTTGAAGGGCTGAATGGCCTACTCCTGCACCTATTTTCTATGTTTCTATGTTTTTAAACTTGTCTGTTCCTATCCCTCTTCAATGCTGTGGTAAAGGAGATAGAATTGCGATTACCATCTCCAAAATGCTCTCCTGCTGAGAGATCTGACACCTGACCAGGCTCATTTCCCAATACCAGATCAAGTACAGCCTCTCCTCTTGTAGGCTTATCTACATATTGTGTCAGGAAACCTTCCTGAACACACCTAACACACTCCACCCCATCTAAACCCCTTGCTCTAGGGAGATGCCAATCAATATTTGGAATATGGAATGAAAAGTTATAATCAGTATTAATGACCATGAAAAGATGGTCATAACAGGCCATCTGGTTCCATGATGTCTTTTTGGAAATGGAACTAGCCAGCATAAGGTGGAACCACCGACAAGTTACTTTAGCCCCATAGCGTAGTGGTTGGTGCCCAAGTGTTGCCTGAAAACTGTCCTAACACATTTGCTAGGATGTTGTTTGTGGACTTTTCCAGTATATTTAACACCATGAAACCCCATCTCACAGGACACAAACTCCAGCAAATGAATGTAAACCCCTACCTTATACTCCTGATCCTCTCCTTCCTCACAGACAGATATCAAAAAGTGAGATATAATGGTTATATGAGCACCAACAGGCAAGTGTCAACCGGAGCACCACAGGGCTCGGATATCTCACCAGTCCTGTTCACACTGTACATAGACGACTGCAGAAGCTCACCAGGCATGCAGTGCATCAAGTACCCAGATGAGACAGTCATCACTGACACTACCAACTCAGATGACTGCATCAATGAGCAAATCAATAAATGTGCTGGAAGGTGCACAAACAATTATCTGGACCCAAACCCCAGTAAAACTAAGGAAATGACATGCATTTTAGAAAACACCAGTACACTGTCCCAAACCTGGAAATAAGAGGTCAGTCGATAGAGTGTGTGGGTGAATACAAGTTCCTCGGCACAACTATAGACAACAAAAGCACCTTTAAGACCAATGGTGGCTCGATTCTCTTAAGGGCCAACAATGCCTAATTTTTCTGAGGAAGATGCAGAAACTTCAGATCCAGCCATTGATTCTCCGGACATTTTATAAGTGCTTCATTGAGTCAATATTAACCTACAACATCACGGTGTGGTTTGGAGCAATGAATACCATCTATCTCAACGGAATTGTCAGAATTAGTAGTTAAATCATTGGCCAGGAACAAGAATCACTCAATATCATCCATCAGAGACAAACAATAAAGACGGCTCAACAAACAACAGCAGACGTTACACATACTGCACTCTCATGCCATCTGGATGCTGCTATAGGTCCCTGCCCACCAACACCAAAAGAGCCCCATTCAGTTTTGTGCCTCCCTCCATTCGCCTCTTCAACACCCAATTTTGAATATATAGCATGCATAGCACCTTTGACAATAAAAACTGTTCTACTATGTGTATTTGTATTTTAAATTACATGCATTAGTATTTATTTTCTGCTGAGTATTTTATATTGTGTTGAACTATATATAGTGTGGTGTTGTGTATCTTCAGCTCTGATGTTGTTCTTACCACTGCACAAATGAAGTCCCTCCTGAAAAATAAAGTGAATTATAAAATACATAGTTTCAAGACTCTTCCCCCCCCCCCCCCACTTCTTTTTCCTGCCCACTACACAGCTGGTATTTAGGGCAACACTGAAGGTCCTGCATCGCTGGTGGTTATCAGAGATTCCTTCATCGTGTCAATAGTTTACACTCAGTCTTCACTGCAGTCAGTCATGCAAGTGGAGTCATCCAGGTGGAAACAGTCTGCTTTGGACAGAAATTTAACCTATATTCTGTAGCTTTCTGGTTTCCCCTTCCACCCCCCACTTCCCAAATAAGGCACCAATTGTAGCTCCGACCTTGAGCTACAATTTGTAGATTGTAAATCTGTAAAAGACTTTTCATTGTTTTCTATTTTAGGATTTTCACTTCCTTTTTCTTTATCTAAATTGAACAAACAAATAACTAATCCTATAATCAAATACACATTGCGAATTTGTTTTCAATTTCGTAAATTTTTTGGTTTGAATAAGTTTATTTTATCATGCCCTATAATATCTAACTATTTCTTTCGGCCCTCTTTTATGGATCAAGCTTTTCTTGTATGGAAAACAAAAGGTATAACATGTTTTCGTGATTTGTTTTTGGATGATAGTGTTATGTCCTTTGAACAGCTATCTAATAAATATAATTTATCTAAAACCCATTTTTTTAGATATTTGCAAGTTAGAAATTTTTTGTATAATGAGTTGCCCATACACCTTCTTAACCATCCTATCGACTTATATGGCAACTTTGAGGTGTCTCTGGATGTGGACCCCAAGATTTCTCTGTTCCTCCAAACTGCCAAGAATCCATCCATTCTATCTTCAACCTTCCAAAGTATAACATTTCACTTTTCCGGATTGAACTCCATCTGCCTCTTCTCAGCCCAGCTCCGAGTCCCATCAATTACCTGCTACAACTTACAACAAACAACCTTCTACACTATCCGCAAGATCATGTGCCCAGGATATCAGTTCTCTTTCAATTCTGGAGACCTGAAAAAGCAACTTCACTTATTGCTTTATGACTGGAAAACCTTGGACTCTTACGCCCTGAAGTTTTTAGAGTTCTCTAAATATTCCCTTCTACCTTCCCTCCCTTTTTTTAAAAAAATATATGCAGCATGTTTATAGGTCCTTCTAGCCCAATGAGCCTGTGCTGCCCAATTAAACCCATCTGACCAATTAACCCAATAACCTGTACGTCTTTTGAAGAATGGGAAGAAACCGCAGCACCTGGAGAAAACCCAGCACCTGGAGAAAACCCATGCATTCACAGATAGAACGTACAGGAATTGAACCCAGATCGCTGACGCTGAAATAGCACTATGCTACCTCTACGCTACCATGCTGCCCCATGAGACAACAGGTCCCATTGAGATGATCTTTATAATTTAGAGCAACAAAACAAACTAAACACACAAATGAGATTTTTAAAAACTGTTCAAAGCACGGTGTAGTGTCAAACAGCCACCCCAGTGCACGCGACTGTTCGGCAATAGTCTCGTGTCACAATTAAACAGCATAGTGTCCCAAATAAACAAAGGAAATCCCAGCCATTTTCTCGTTTAGTTAAGAGTTGACCAAAATAAATTGGAAACATCAGGTGCGGGCCGAATCAAGGTGGTGGGACATTGGCCCAAGAGAGTATCAAAGCAGCAGGGTCTGGGTCTAGGAGCAAGAAATGACCCGAGGTCTGGACAATTTAAGCACCGAGTTAGATTGAAACGGTTGGGGTGTCGGGGCCAGAGGCGAGGGACGGGCAGATGTTCTACTACGTTTACTCAGCTCTGTGCTGAACTGAGACCATGGCCTGCTCCTGAATGAGCTGCTGGCTTCATGTCTGTGGACTCGCTTTCATAAGCTTCAGTTCCAAATGTTATTTGCTTTCTTTTCATGTTTGCATGTTTTTTTTAAACCTCTGCACATTTGACGGTCTTTTTTTTTTAAAAAAATGAGTTCTATCGGGTATCTTGATTCTGTGGCTGCCAGTAAGGAGAAAAATCTCCAGTTTGTATAGAGTATACATGCTTTGATAATAAATGCACTTTGAACAAATAAGCGGCTGCCCTGATTAACCAGAATCCACTGTATTATAATAAGATATCAACAGCAACAATAAAAGGTATCAGGGGATATCATGTGTTCAGTCAAAACAGAGAATAAGCAAATAGCAAATCTGCTGTATCCAGACCCTGTTAAAAGATATGAAGGAAACCTTAAAAAATTAGTAAAGAGCCTTTATTGATTTAATATACATCTTACAAGGTTGTCAAACTGAGGAGTGGTAGTGGGGACAAGCTCCCACAACCTAAAAATGCACCTCACGGCGAGCGCCTCAAATAGCCTCTGACAACCAAGTCCAGCTCCTGGCCTCGTGTGGCTTCGCCTCTAAGCCCGGCGGAACTGTTTCTACTGACAGGAGAAGGGGAAAAGGCAGGACCTGGCACCTTAAAACCAGTGCTTCGGGTAGATGGAGCTCGTCAGCCTGGGAAGGCAGTCCATCTGACAGAGGGAAAACTCTGATTTCAAACCTCCGCTGCCTTGCAGCCATTCCCACTCATGAGAAAGGCTTTGGGAGTAAACCCTGAGGACAAATCTAGAGCTGGAGTCCCTAAGGCGGTCTGACGTTGCCTTCAACCTCATTGCAACAACACTGGGCAAGCTGTATCGGCCTTTGCCCTTCCCTTTGACAACATCAGTGACGTGGAGAGGGGAAACTTGCTGCATGGGCAACTGCTGGTCTTCCATGCAACTTTGCCCAGACCTGCGCCCTGGAAACCATTGCAGACACAGATCCATGGTCTCACAAGACTAACAGATGCCACCACATCTTACAATTGCATTAGAGAAAATAAAGGAATTTAAAATTGGCACATTCAATCTGATGGCTCCACTCTCCATTATTAAGTGAAAGAGACTGAGAAATTTCCCATATATTAGCCATAACTTTGCAAAGCTTTTTCAATTTGCAAATTGTAGCTCAAGGTCGGTGCCTTATTTGGGAAGTGGGGGGTGGAAGGGGAAACCAGAAAGCTACAGAATATAGGTTAAATTTCTGTCCAAAGCAGACTGCCCCCACATTTAGCAAGTGCGGATCAAAGATCTGGCATGTGTGGATCCCCTCACAATTCACTGTAATGCTAGAAATAGCTCCACGAATAAATAGTTAAGGAATGTTATACAGAACGAATGATCAAGGGCAAAATGAACAATATTTAAGATGACTTAGTGATAAGGTTTGCTTGTTTGTCAAGAGACAGGATTCATAAATGGTGCCACACTCTTCAAAGGAGACTTTGCCTTAGGGAGGGGTAGATTTACAAGCAGCTTTCCTACACTATCATAAGTGTTTCAAGGGTTAAAATCACAAAGGAGAGTGCAAAAAACATGGCTTATGTTCCACCGAGTTAGATAGTCGAGGGTTGATTTTGGTGAAGGATCTAAAGGATTTCATACGATCGATGGAAATTATTTCTAGTGATAGGGTAATGAGAAATGTAAAGTACAAATGAAAATCACAGATTTGAAGATTTCCTCACAAAATGGATTGGGAATGTTGAATTTTCTCTCCAGGCAGAGCACAGACTGGTGGAACAATCAGAACTTTGACGACAGTATTTGGAAGATTTTTATTGGGCAAATTTATATTCAGTGGCCACTTTATTAGTACACTTGCTTGTTGATGCAAATATCTAATCAGCTGATCACGTGGCAGCAACTCAGTGCATTAAAGCATCAGACCAAAAACATCTGAATGGGGAGGAAATGTGATCTAAGTGACTTTCACTGTGGAATGATTGTTGGTGCCAGAGACGATGGTTTGAGTATCTCAGAAACTGCTTACTCCTGGGATTTTCATGCACAACAGGAGTTTACATAGAATGATGAGAAAACAGTTCAGAAAACATATATCCAGTGAGTGGTAATTCTATGGGAAAAATGCCTTGTTACTGAAAAAGAATGGCCAGACTGGTTGAAGTCAACAGGAAGACTTCAACAGTAACTCAAATAACCCCGTGTTACAACGGTGTGCAGAAAAGCATTTCTGAATATACAACATGTCAAACCTTGAAGTGGATGGGCTACAGCGGCAGCAGACCATGAACATACACTCAGTGCTCACTAAATTACATAACCCTCTCACCGGGCTCAGATACAAGCTCAGCTCATTAGCTAACTCTCCTAACGGCCTCGAGACTCAGCGGTGAGAAGGCCACCTTCCATAAACAGTATGTCTAGGGCTGGTATGATTCGAGGTTCAACCAAACAGGAACATCCTGATGTTCCAATGAAAGAAACCTCAATTTGAGCAAATGCTATGTAAATACTGCCCATACACAATTATCGCTTTGCATGAAATAACAGATCGTACACTACATAAAGAATATTTACCAATTTCAGCTTTATCAGTTATCAAAGTTAAGAAATGAAAGAAAGGGCCCATTACAGTTAAACCAGCTCATGTGAGCACATATCATTGGAGCTCATACTGACACTTCCATATCTATTACTCATGCACTGGAGCCAGGGTCTGCATGAATGCACCTATCGCATTCTGAAGTTCCCTCAAAATCCATTTTGAACACACTGGCTCTCTCTCAGGAGTATTGGCCCTTCCTCCTTGGAGCCATTCATCTGCATAAAGCATTTCTTGCAATGGGGACTCTCCTTCCTGCAGTCTGCAGCATCTAACCTTCTGTCCCACTTCACAGCTTCCGCCAAACCAGACTACCGTCCGTCACAAGTCTCTCTCCACCCTGCTCTCTTTAGAACCTTCTCCAGATTCCACCTTCCTGATGGCCGACACAACACTCCGAAGTTGAACAACGGGGCTTCCTACCTTTAGCTGAAACCAAAACATTTCACCAGCAGGACACACTGCCTTTGCAGAAAACTGCTAAAACAAAATACCTACAACATAGCAGTAGACATCTTAACCAGGGCATTTCAAGTAGATACAAGAGGTGCTTAATAGAGTGGCCACCAGTGTACCTGATTTGGATGAAATATAAGGAAATGGTCAGGGACAATCTAATACAGAGGCAAAACACAGATACATCAGGCTTGATGAATTATTCCTACTTCCCTGTAGAAAAGAGGGGGCCTACTGTGGTATAAATTCATTTCCTAAAACTGTTCCAAAGTAAAAAAGAAAGAAAAACTATTTTCAATTAAACCACTGTACTGTATTTCCACTACAGCAAGCCTAAGGATACGAATTCGCATTATTCAGTATTGACCATCTGAAATCCTTCCACTGCTCAAGCAAGCATACAGCCCAACAAGTGAAGAAACAGACCAAAAATATAATTTTTAAAAAATGTTTTAAAATTAATGTACTTAGAAACATATGGAAGAAATAAGCATGTGAAACTCTCCAACCTCCTGAGCAACAACGAGGGAATTGAACAGCAAGAGCGGCTGATCTAACAACCCATTATTGTCCTGGAAATTCCTTCCGAGTTGAACGAATGTTAAGGAAACAGCAACGTAATTTCCAGGGTCAGCCTCTCTAAACTCTGAAATGAAGAGGCAAATCACTTCCATCTTGACACCAGCATGTGGAGAGCGAAATGGATTAGGATTCACTGGGGCAGGTAATGTTATGGAATGATTTTGCTTCTGACCAAAACTGCCTGTTCAGCACAAAGGAGCACACCATCGTGGATGGAGGATGGATTGCAGAAGAAGCTGTCTGCTTTAATCTTTCACTCTTTTCACACTCCCTCTCTTTCCACTGTGTACACACAGTTTACGAAAAGGAGTAATTATCAGTAACATCATGCACCACAGGGCAGAAACAGAAGCCAACTCAGAATGCAGAGCATCTACATACTTCACCCTTTCCCAATCCACTCTCTGCCTTTCCGTCCATCTTCCCTGATAGTCTGCCCCTGCTATCACTGTTCTGGAGTACCATTTACAGACTGTAAGCTGCTGCTAAAATTAAATGTGTTGATTCACAAATACTTAGCATGTTCTTGGCTGATACAATCTTTCCCCGTATTGTTTTCCAACTGTATTTCTCAGAATAAGGTTTATTATCTGACGTATGTTGTGAAATATGTTGTTTTGTGGCAGCAGTACAGTGTAAGACATTAAAAATTGCTAGGCTATCACAAGTATATAAAAATAAATAGTGCAAAAAAGAGCAAAATAGTGAGATAGAGACCTGGATCATTCATAAATCTGATGTCAGAGGGGAAGAAAATATTCCTAAAATATTAGTGTGCTTCTTCAGGATCCTGTACCTTCTCTGAGCTGATGTCAGGTGGGAAATGTATCAATGTTTGCTCTCATTGAAGTGACACAGCATACTGAACTTCATGCTTAATCCTCCAGTACCATACCTTCTCAGTTCCTCCTTAACACCCACCTTCATTCCAGATACCTCAGATACACAAATCCCTCCCTCACTGTGTAAGGTCACAGACCAAATCTTAGTGATTATGGAGTGTGCACATATTTACTTAAATAAACATAAATGTCCATAACGTCTTTAAGTTTCACTAACAAAAGTCTAGTACACCACTCCAGTGCAGTTCTGAAAGCCTGCTGCACTATTAGTGCTCTTATCTTCTAAATAAGACCCTCAACTGAGAGATCTGTAACAGCAGGAGAAATTTACAGTGCTTCATGACAATAATATAAAATCCATTTTTTTTCTATTTGCAGAGTTTACCTTGTTTTGCATTTTGGTCGTTTGTCAGTCTTTGCAAGTGGCTTTTCACTGAATTTATTGTATTTCTTTGTTCTGCTGTGAATGCTCACAAGGAAGTGAATCTCAGGGTACTTTGGCACGGACTAGATGGGCTGAAGTTCCTGTTTCAGTCCTGCATTTTTCTGTGACCTTATATGGTGACATACTTTGATAATAAATTTACTTTTAACCTTTGAATTTTGAACTTTGACAAATGCCCCTAAAACCGATACCTGTTCAATATAAAATTGATGTCAGCGTGAAATTGCAGTTTCATTATTGCCTACTAAAATTAATACATTATTATGGTGACTACTCCTTGAAAGTATTTTATAGATTTTAAAAAAACATTCTGAGATTAAGCACCATCTGATTGCAAACTCAATTTCCTTTCACTGGATTTGAAATGTTTAGTTTGACCCACGATTGAGAACATAATGTTTTAAATAGCTCAGCATAGACTAGATAGCTGGTTTCTATGCTGTACTTTTCGGTGACTCTATGACATCTTCAAGAGGTGATACCTCAAGAAGGTGACATCCATCACTGTCACCATGCCCTCTTCTCACTTCGACCTGTGGGGAGGAGGTACAGGAGCCTACCACTCCAAACGATTTGGAAACAGCTTCTTCTTTTGCTCCACCATCAGGTTTCTGAATAGTCCATTAATCCATGAATACTACCTTACTACAACACAAACAAAATGCTGGTGGAACACAGCAGGCTAGACAGCATCTATAGGGAGAAGCGATGTCGACGTTTCGGGCCGAGACCCTTCGTCAGGGCTAACTGAAAGAAAAGATAGTAAGAGATTTGAAAGTAGTGGGGGGAGGGGGAAATGCAAAATGATAGGAGAAGACCAGAGGGGGTCGGTTGAAGCTAAGAGCTGGAAAGCTGATTGGTGAAAGTGATACAGAGCTGGAGAAGGGAAAGGATCATGGGACGGGAGGCCTCAGGAGAAAGAAAGGGGTGGGGGGGGGGGAAGAGAGCACCAGAGGGAGACGGAGAACAGGCAACAACTAAATATGTCAGAGATGGGGTAAGAAGGGGAGGAGGGGCATTAACGGAAGTTAGAGAAGTCAATGTTCATGCCATCAGGTTGGAGGCTACTCAGCCGGTATACAAGGTGTTGTTCCTCCAACCTGAGTTTGGATTCATTTTGACAATAGAGGAGGCCATGGATAGACATATCTGAATGGGAATGGGACATGGAATTAAAATGTGTGGCCACTGGGAAATCCTGCTTTTCCTGGCGGACAGAGTGTAGGTGTTCAGTGAAACGGTCTCCCAGTCTGCATCGGGTCTCACCGATATATAAAAGGCCACACCGGGAGCACCGGACGCAGTATACCACACCGGCCGACTCACAGGTGAAGTGTCGCCTCACCTGGAAGGACTGTCTGGGGCCCTGAATGGTGGTGAGGGAGGAAGTGTAAGGGCAGGTGTAGCACTTGTTCCATTTACAAAGATAAGTGCCAGGAGGGAGATCAGTGGGAAGGGATGGGGGGGGGGGGGGAGGAATGAGTGGACAAGGGGACAATACTACCTTGCTGTTCCTTTTGTTTTATATTCAAGGTCTGTATTGCATACTCATCCTATGTATTTGCACTAAACTGCTGCTATAAAACAAATGTCAGGTGATACAAGACCAAGGTATTAAAGCCAAATCCCATAATCAGATCTAATATCACTGGAATATGTTGTGAAATTTGTCAACTTAATTGGCATCTGATAAATAAATATGGAGGAAAAAACAGTTGCATTAAGCATATACAGTGCCTATTAAGAGTATTCACTCCCCTTGGAATTTTTCATGTTTCATTCTTTTACAACATTGAATCATGGTGGATTTAGTTTGGGTTTTTTTGACACAGATCAACAGGAAAGATTCTTTAGGGTGAAAATGAAAGCAAATTTCTACAAATTGGTCTAAACTTATTACGATTATTAAACACAAAATAATTGTTTGCATAATTACTCACCCCTTTCAAGTCAGTATTTAGTAGATGCACCTTTGGCAGCAATTACAGCCTGAGTCTCTTCAGCTTTGCACATCTGGACACTGCAACTTTTCTCCATTCTTTATTACAAAACTGTTCAAGCTCTAGAAGATTGCACGGGGATCGTGAATGAACAGTCCTTTTCAAGTCCAGCCACAAATTCTCCAGATTGAGGTCTGGTCTCTGACTTGGCCGCTCCAGGACATTAACTTTGTTGTTTTTAAGCCATTCATGCGTCATTTTGGCTTTAAGCTTGGGATCATTGTCTTGCTGGAAAACAAATCTTCTCCCAAGTCGCAGTTCTTTTCCTCCAGGATTTCCCTGTAATTTGCTGCATTCATTTTACCCTCTGCCTTCACAAGCCTTCCAGGGCCTGCTGCAGTGAAACATCCCCACAGCGTGATGCAGCCATCACCATGTTTCATGGTAGGGATGGTGTGTCTTTGATGATGTGCACTGTTTGGCTTATGCCAAATATACCAGTTAGTCTGATGACCAAAAAGTTCAATTTTGGTTTCATCAGACCATAAAACATTCTTCTGATAAAACCTGATGTTTCCAACATGACTTCTGGCAAACTCTAACTGAGATTTCATTTTTTTCCCCCCCAACAGTGGCTTTCTTTGCCACTGTCCCATAAAGCTGCAACCGGTGAAGCACCCGGGCAACAGTTGTCGTATGGACAGTCTCTCCCATCTCAGTAACTGAAGCTCCTAACTCCTCCAGAGCTGTCATAGGTCTCCTGATGGCCTCCCTCATTAGTTTCCTTCTTGCACGGTCACTTAGTTTTTGAGGACGGCCTGCTCTAGGCAGATTTACAGCTGTGCCATCTTCTTTCCATTTCTTGGTGACTGACTTAACTGTACTCCAAGCGGTAGTCGGTGTCTTGGAAACTTTCTCATATCCATCTCCTGACTTGTGCTTTTCAATAACCTTTTTGCAGTGTTCTTTTGTCTTCATGGTGTAGCTTTTACCAGGATACTGGCTCAGCAGCAGTTGGACCTTCCAGAACCAGGTGTATTTTTACCACAATCAATTGCATCTCAACTGCATACAGGTGATCTCTATTTAACTAATTATGTGACTTCTAAAACAAATTGGGGGCATCAGTGATGATTTGGTGTGTCATGTTAAAGGGGGTGAATTCTTATGCGATCAATCATTTTGTGTTTTATATTTGTAATTAATTTAGATTACTTTGTAGAGGTCTGTTTTCACTTTGACGTGAGTCTTTTTCTGTTAAGTGTCAAAAAAAAGCCAAACTTAATCCACTGTGATTCAACATCGTAGTACAATAAAACATGAAAACTTCCAAGGGGTGTGAATAATTTTTATAGGCACTGTATTTGTCTCTTAAATAGTTTAAGTTAATAAGTAGTGCAAAATGACAGACATAAAAAGGGAGTGTTCATGGGTTCAATGTCCATTTTGAAATCAAGATGGCAGAGGGGAAGAAGCTGTTCCTAAATCACTGAGTGCGTGCCTTCAGGCTTCTGTACCTCCTTCCCGATGGAAACAGTGTGAAGAAGGCAAGTCCTGGGTATTGGGGGTCCTTAATGATCAACACTGCCTTCCTAAAGCGCTGGTCCTTGAATTCTGAAAAATAACACCCAAAACCTCCCTGGAAGCTTGTTGCAACACACACAAAATGATGGAGGGATTCAGCAGGTCAGGCAGCATCTGCGTAAAAGAATGTAGTCGACATTTCCAGCTGAGACCCTTCTTCAAGAGTGAGAAGCCAGCGGGAAGGGGAAAGAGGCTAGTTAAAAGGTGATAGGTGAAGCCAGGTGGGTGGTAAAGGTCAGGGGCTGGAGAAGAAAGAATCTGATATGAGAGGGCGGTGGACCATAGGAGGAAAGAAGGAGGAGGGGACCCAGGGGAAGTAATAAGCAGGTGAGAAGAAGTAAAAGGTCAGAGTGGGGAGGAGGGAATTTGTTTACCAGAAGGTGAAATTGATATTCGTGCCATCAGGTTGGAGGGTACCCAGGACAGAACACAAGGTGTTCCCTTCCAGCCTGAAGATAGCCTCATCTTGGCACTTGAGGAGGCCGTGGACTGACACAACGAAACAAGAATAGGAATTGAAATTAAAATGTTTGGCCACTAGGACGTCCCACTTGTGGTGAATGGTGTGGAGGTGCTTGACGAAGCCGTCCCCCCCATTGTTAATTTTACTTCCACCAATAAAGCTCAACCAAAATTAAAACCATGCAAAGCTGAAAGTTTTATTCTATTTGCTTTATGAAGACAAGTAGTTCTCAAAACGGCCAGCCCACTGAACAGTTCCACTTGAATATAAGATCTGTTGGTCAGTCACGTGATGGTGCTCAGAGAAACTGGAAAAGTCAAATTGTGGGCAGGAATGGGATGAAAAACATAAAAGGTGCTTGTGATGGAAAAAATAACTAAGGTGAAAGTTCAACAAGTTCAGAAATTATTACCAGCAACAATTTTGATTTAATTGCTCTTTACATGGAATGAATCTCAATGCATCTTTGGAGTATCTTCTTTCTAAAATAATTAATAAAGTATCAAATACTAATCAAATGGGGAGTTGGAGTCCAAACAGAATCGTGAAAGAGCCCATTTGGAGAAAATTGGAAGAAAAACTCCTTGTGCTTAGGGTTGCCAAGTGCTGGCCAGCTCCACCTGTAAAGGCCACAGATTCCAGCCAAATTTCAACATTAATGCTACAGAAGCGGGAGAGGGAGGCACTGTCCCCTCTAAGCCGTGCGGGTGTGCAGCCGCACAGTAACTGAAATGCTCCCACGCACGTAGCCTCTGTTGTAGCACAGCTGGAACTGGATGCAGCTCGAACAGGTTTATGAAAGGTGGAAGATTTTCTTTGCACTGTATTTCATTATACCTTTCAAATAATAAGTAAAATCAACAGTATGAGATTTTTCAGTTTTCATTCTAAATATTCATAGTATACATATTACAAAAAACAAGCACTTCAGTTGTCACGCACTTTTTGGCCTGTGTAAAAATTTCCTGCTCAGTGTAATGGTTGGTTGTGTAGTTGTTAAATTATTTTGTTTATTGCAGTACAGTGTGGAATTGGCCCTTCCGACCCTTCAAGCCCAGCAATCCCCCGGTTTAATCCTTGCCTAATCAGGGGACAATGGGCAATTAACCTACCAACCGGTAGGTCTATGGACTGTTGGAGGAAAACGGAGCACCTGGAGGAAACCCCTGTGGTCACAGGGAGAATGTACAAACTCCTCACAGTGGGAATTGAACCCAGGTCACTGGTACCGTAAAGCATTGCACTACCATTATGCTACTGTGCCACCCCGTATTCATAGTACACATTACAAAAAAAAACACTTAAAGTGCAGTGCAGTTAGAGCAATGGTTGGTCTGTGCAGTTGTAAAAAGATATTAGAGGGAGGTGAGGGAATATTAGAGGGAGGTGAAGAGGTGATAATGAATCCACTTCTTTAATCAGAGAAAAATATCACAGAAACAGGCCCTTCAACCCAGCAAGTCCTCATTGCCATCACCCACCCATTTCCACCAATCCTACACTCATCCCGTTTTAGTCTAAATACAAGAGATTCTGCAGAAGCTGGAATCCAGAGTAGCGCACACAAAATGCTGGAGGAACTCAGCAGATTTTATTCTCCCCGCCTTCTGATCAACTCCTCCCAGATTATACAGACTAGGGGCAATTCACAGTGGTTAATTAACCTACCAACATGGACATCTTTTGGGTGTGGGAGGAGATGAGTAGCAGGAGGAAACCCGTGCTTTAACAAGGAGAATGAGCAGACTGCCCCGCGAACAGCCCCAAAGTCATCAGTGCAAGGCAGAGTCCGGTGTCTCTATGTGCCAAAGTGACTTAGTTCCATTTCAGCAGCTCAGAACAGTTCACCTCCTCACCATCTACCGTCTTCTCTTGGTATCAAATTGTGCAAGAAAAATACAAATGTGCGACCAGCAGTTGCAGCCCAATTCCTACTTTGCTATCTGGTTGTTTAGCTCAGTTCCTTACTGGCAGAGATGCTGAAGGAAGCAAGATTTTCCATGTGCCGTTTACATTGTTTTACGACCCATTGTAAACAAAGCTATGTGCAGTCATTTTCCAATTGTAAAATATCACTTTGCTCCAAGACGACCAGAACCTCGTTGTGGTTTGGAGGCCTGCCATCCTCAATGACCCAGAGAGCTATGGTGGCCAGATTTAGAGTGGTCCACTGGTCCTCCAGGTTCGGGGGTTCAGCTCAGGGCTAACAACCCTGACCAGTCAAATAAGAATTGCCACAGAAACTGCAATGAAGATGGAGAGCCTTTGTTGCCACTCTAGGTGCCCGTGGCATAAAGGGCAGCACAGTGAAAAAAAATCATGTTGTGCAAACGTGGCATTCAGATACTGCAATATACCCACATTCTAAGGGATAAGTGAAAATGATTCCATTGAAATTCTATTTATTTCACCGGTTAACAAATAAATGCTGGAACTCAGATCTCAGAGTTCAATGGAGATCAATAGATTTACAAAACCAATCAATCTTTTGACACCAGCCTTACTTCCATGCTAAATACATAAAGGAAGACTTTAATTGCCTCCCAGCATTTCATACTGTAACGTGCAAAGGATAATTCTTCTCTTGTTAACAGCAGCACTGAAAATATACCTCATGCTTATTAATAGCATGGAGCAAACAGCCAGTTCAGCGAGGTTCTGGCATCCCTCACCACTGATGAAGGGGGTTGTCTCGTTAATGTGCATTATCTGGACATACCAGGATTGTGTTCAGTTCTGGTTGCCGCATTATAGGAACGGTGTGGAAGCTTTAGAGAGGATGCAGAGGGAATCTATCTTTCTTTCTTTTTTCCTTGCTTTCCTACTTTTTCTTTCTTTCTTTCCCACGTTCCTGTTATTCTATTGAGTGCAGTATGGACCTTCCAGCCCTTTGAGCTGCAATGCCCAGGAACCCCCGATTTAACACTGGACTAATCACTGGACAACTTACAATGACCTATCAACCGGTACATCTTTGGACTGTGGGGGGAAACTGGAGCAGCTGGAGGAAACCCACATGGTTACAAGGAGAGCATACAAACTCCTTACGGACAGCGGCAGGAATTGTACCCAGGTTGCTGGTTCTGTAAAATGATGTGCTAACTACACTGCCACCTTAGGACACCGCCTGGATGAGAGAGCGCATCTAATGAGGAAAGGTAGAGGGAGTGAGGGCTTTACTCTTTGGAGAAAAAGGGAATGAGAGATGTTTTGACGAGAGTTGTACACGATGATAAGAGGCGTTGATAGAGTAGACAGCCATCATCTTTTTTACCCCCAGGGTGGAAATAACTAATATGAGAGGGCATAATTATGGAAGGGGGAAGGAGTTGTCAGTGGTAGTGTTTATTTTTACACAGAGAACGATGGGCAAGTGCAGCACACTGCCAGGGGTGGTGGTAGAGCCAAGTTATATTAGGAATGCTGCGATACATCCTGGGATGTGCTGGGACACATCATCAGTGATGTAACCTGGGGTCATCAGGTGTTTCAGGTTGTTCAACATTAGACGCTCTTGCCCAGGCAATCTAGCCACAGTTGTATACGCCCCCAGTTTGTGACTCAGCGGCATTGGTCTACGGGTCACACCTCTTGATCCGTAGCCACCTGGAGGCCCGTTCAGTAGCCTCTGCGATGGGCCTGATGGCTCATTCCTTTGCAGGCCCCATAAAACCAAGGAGTAGCAAGTAGCCAGCAAAATCTCTACACCCCACCTGTATAGGCTCACATCGTGCCCTCCATCCCCGTCTCCGGCATGGCTCTATCAGCTCCTGGTGTTTGGCTTTCTTACACTCAAATGCCTCCTCATTCCAGTCTTCCCAAGACACCGTCAGTCCCACCACGAGCACCTGCTTCAAGGTTTCTGTCATGTCAGGCCTCAGGGATGATGGTGCAATGAAGTCAGGGAACTTTAATTATTTCCAAAATAGACTTTCAGTTGCCAGCAGGATGCCACGAAGGGTGAGCCTACATTTGAGAGACTCTTAGATAGGCAAACGGATGAAAGAAAAACAGAGGAATATGTCGGAGGGAAGTGTCAGATCCATCTTGAAGTAGGTTAAAAGGTTGGCACAGCATTTTGGGTCAAAGGGCCTGTACTGTTCTATGCTGTCACCTCAAACGAGAGACCCAGAGATAAAGCAGTGAGGTTCCAAACGCCGACTTGGTCCAGAGTGTAAAGTCAGCTTTCAGAATTGGCAGAAAATGCACGACTAAACTTTTATCAGACTCAATAACTCTTAGCCGCAGTATTATTGCTTTCTTACGAGTGTTGTTTGGTTTTATCTATATTTGCTTGTATGTGGCTTACTGAGGACCTTTAAATCTTCCCCTTGGCAAGGTGGGAGATGCTGGCAGTGTTGAACAGAATGTTTTCCACTCAGTTGTCATTAACCACTCCCAGTCGAGTGTGAACAGGCCAGAAACTGGGTTAATCTTTCAATCAACATTGCGGCCTTCACACTAATCTCAAACTCCACAATCGCGCACCCCAGGTAGTCTTGAAACTCACTTAACTCCTGAGTACTCTCAATTCACCTGCACTGGTCTGGGTTGGAGTGGGCCAGGTTTGAACACGTTTACATGTGAAAGGCCCTGATTGGGATGGGAATTTTGAACTTTTTACTGAGGAGAGTGGTGGAGAAAACATGCTCATCACACTCCAGAAAAAAAAAATCATAATGAAGAGTCACAGACACTGAATGTTGATTGTTTCCCCATCCACAGAGGCTGCTTGACATGCTGAGTCTTTCCAGCGTTTCTGGTTTATTTTCCAACATCTGTATTTCTTAATTTAAAAACAATTAAGGTGGCATGGCAGTCTAATGCAGTTAAGACTCAACCACGAACCTCCGCTACCACTTACCCGTGCCCACAGTAGATCCCAGATTGGCTTCTACAGCCACCTGAGGCCCACCAATAGGCAACCCCTTAGGACATATATGTCAAGCTCAAGGCCCGCGGTGGAATTATCTTTGGCCCGCGAGATAATATTTAATTACTATTAAAGCTGGCCCCAGTAATCGAAGCGCCTATGGCGTATGATATGGCGTATGATATTCAGGTACCAGGTTTTCAGGGCTTTTAGTGTTTATTCGGCAGTCTTCTTCATAAGAAACAGAATTTGTGAAGTGAAATACTTTGTAGTTATAGCAGAGACTGAGACACATGAGAGCAGGCTGAAAAAACGGAGGCAATGAAAGCTGCGTTCGCACGCGTCTGACTGATCCGGCCCGCATGAAGCTGCATTTTGCTCAATCCGGCCCGTGACCTAAAATGAGTTTGACACCCCTGCCTTAGGAGAACATCATATTTGACTCGAGAGATCGCACTACGCCAGCACCCGCGATCCAGGTTCAATTCCATCACTGTCTGTAAGGAGTTTGTACGTTCTCCCCATGACCGTGTAGTTTTCCTCTGGCTGTTTCAATTTCTTCCCACATTCCAAAAGCGTACAGGTCGGTAGGTTAATTGGTCACATGGGTGTAAATTGGGTGGCGAGGGCTTGCTGGGCTGGCAAGGCCTGTTACCGTGCTGTATCTCTAAATAAAATTAGAAAAATTAGATTAACTTCAAGGCTTAAATTGTGTACAATTGAAATCTGGGTTTTTAAAAACATGCAGTATCATGTGCCATTTGAAGTCATCAATGAGGAAATCATTGTCATTGTGATTCTAACAAGTACACTGCCAACAAGAGGTAATATTCCTCCAAGAGGACCACAACCTCATCATAGGGTTTGGAGGCTTGTGTGCCTCAATGACCCAGAGAGCTATGTTGGCTAGAGTCACGGCTTTATGCTTTGACTATTGGTAGGGTCACCCATGCCAAACAGGTCAAAGGGTAGAGGTCAGACTAAGAGTTCGGGGGTTCAGCTCAAGGCTAACAGTCCTGACTGGTCAATAAAAAATCTATTACAGAAACAGCAATGAAGAATCTTTCTACTTCTGAGTGTGACAGTATTCCTGAGTCTCCACCTGGGATTTGCATGACTGACAGGAGTGAAAACCAACAGCAAGCTACTGACACGATGAAGGAAGACCTGAACCCCACCGGAAATGAAGGACCTTCACTGCTACCCTAAACGCCAGCAGCATTACAGGCAGTATCTAAGAGATAATATTTTAAAAATGGGTTCAAGTGGACTGTAAGTCAAGGAGAAAGGCTATGGGTCTGTTACTCAGCTGCACGGCAGTATAGCGGTTAGTGTAATGCTTTACTGCGCCAGTGACCCAGGTTCAATTCTCCACTGCTGTCTGTAAGGAGTAGGTTCATACTCCCCACGACTGAACTGGGCTTTCCCCAGGTGCTCTGCTTTCCAAAGACGTGTGGGTTAAGGCTCGTAAGTTCCGGACATGCTACGTTGGCGCCGGAAACACGGCAATGATTGCGGGCTGCCTCCAGCACACCGTCGGACTGTGTTGGTCATTGACACAAACGATGCACTCCACTGTATGTTTCAGTGTACACACAAGAAGTAAGGCAAATTTTTAAATCTTTAAGTTCCTCTGATGTGTCTGTGGTTAACTTGCTAAATCCTCCTAGAGGACCACAACCTTGTTGTGGCTTGGAGGCTTGTGTGCCTCAGGGAGCTCTGCTGGCTGGAGTCAGGGCCTTGTGCTTTGGCTCTTGACAGAGTCACCCATGTCAAACAGGTCAAAGGGCAGAGGGCAGACTAAGAGTGGTCAACCATCTTCCAGGTTTGGGGGTTTAGCTCAAGGCTAACACCCGACTGGTAAAGCAAAGTTGTTATGGAAGCAGCAATTAAAAATCCTTCTACATCCGAGTGTGACGGTATTCCCGAGTCTCCACCTGGAACTTGCATGTCTGATAGTAGTGAAACCTGAGATATTGACACAATGAAGGAAGCCCTGACCACCACCAGAGATGGAGGACCTTCACTGCTGCCCTAAACTCCAGCAGTGTAACAGGCAGAAGTAGCAGGAACTTGCTAAGTATTGGTCTTCAGATGGGAGTCACTCGCAATTCTTTTAACGATACACCTTACCAAGTACTAAAAGAAGCATTAAAAGAATCACTTAAGATTTTAATCAAATTCCTTCACTGAACTTCACTGAGGTAGGGAAGATTTGTTATTGTCCAAATGAATTACACACAGTAATGAAAGGCATCTTTGCGCAGAATCCTTCAAGCTCTGATAAAACACTTAAAGGAAGCAACTGATCTACAATTACCAATTTCATTCATAAACACAAGAGATTGTTTCCAGTCCTGATGAAGGGTCTTGACCTGAAACACTGACTATGTACTATTTACTCATTAATGCTGCCTGGTCTGCTGAGCTCCTCCAGCATTTTGTGTGTGCTGCTTCAGATTTCCAGCATCTGCAAACTTTCTTAAGTAACACATGCAAAATGCTGGAGGACATCAGCATCTATGGAAAGGATTAACAGTCAGCATTATGGGCCGAGACCAGTCACCGGGAGTGATGAAACGTCTCGGGCTGAAACGTCAATCCTTTATTCCTCTCCACAGATTCAGCCTGACCTGTTGGCTTCCTCCAGCACTTTGCGTGTGTTACTAATTTAATTCGATTGTTTGCAGAGAAGAAAGGTTTGAGAGAATGGGTTTAAACATGTTAAAAAGAAAATAGTTTAGGTAGTGCCAACTGGGGACCACATTCTACCAGTCATTGCTATGTATTCTATCATTTGGAAATTCAGGCCAGAAAATTAAGGATTCACAGCAGAAGGACCTTCCTTCATATTCCCGCTATGACTCTGCCATTCCCCACCAATATCTTCATCAAATTTAAGTTCTTACCCAATCAAGGTGTGTAATTGTTCACAGCAGATGACATATTCCTCATTAGCCCACAGGTGGGACTCAGTTCTCCCTGGTATGTCCACACCACAGCTCCCTCGTAGGTCTTTCAAGCATTCCGGCTCAGGCAAAAAAACCTTTTTTTTTGGTTTCTCAAAGCAACGATGACCATTTGTTTAACATGCACGCACACACATAAATATATATATACTTTATTAAATTAGAACAACTGACCTGCATATATCTTCCTTGACAATTCCTATTGTGACAAGCACATATGTAGCCGTTCATTCATCCATCCCAACGAATGAAGCGTAGGCCTACCCTTGCTGTTTAAGTACCAAACACAACCGGACTCCCGAGTGACCCCAGTTACACGCAGTTCCCTCAATAAAAATTACTTTAAAAAAAAATCTTTTTCGAAAGGTCATTTTGGTTTAAGCTGTCCCATTTAACCAGTGAGTAGCACAAAGCTCTTCAAAGAAAAATTGCTCACAACATTTTAAAATCCAATTATAGTCGTGGGTTCTAGCATAGCACATTCAAACCACGGTGGACTTAACCACCTAACTGCCCTCCCCACATGCCCCACGAGATCTTCCTTTTATGTGCTCTTGAAATCACCGCATGCTTCCTCGGCACATCCTCCAGTTCTCCGCACTCAACATTAGTTATCTCTGCTGTCGTTCATGGGGACTGGAACCTTTGCAAATCTCAACCCCGTGTAAACAATGTTCCACCTGAAATGCAGATGAATTCGATAAAGGAAGGGACGTGTCGCAATGTTGCGTATTTCCAAATCTGGCTCGCTTTCCAACAGGAATAGATAATACATTTTTACTGGTGTAATTCTGGACTGACAACCCAGAATATAAACTGGGGTATCTCCAAGCATCAAACACCCTTTCTACGATCATCTCAGTTTGGATTCACCAGTTAAAAGTCTCCATTTGGTAAGCATAGCGAAAGCATGCTTTTTTTTCCAGTCCTGTTATATACAAACAAAACTTCATTTGTGCAGTGAAGTCAATTCCTTGACTGTGGTGCCTGAGGGATGTCAATAAAATCTCAGGTGAGCACCTCAAGTGTCCCAAGTCAGTTATATCAATGTCTATTTACAGTAATGATGCCATCGCACTCACACACACTCACAAAACACTAGAGAGACAGTCTGAACCACAGCCGCAGCCTCCGAACACAGCATCTGGTCAGTCCGAACAGCAGCCAAAGCCGGCAGCAGGCCCAGAATAGTCCACGGCCTTCCTCGTTCAAGAATGAACTGCAGTACTCGTTTCCCTTACTTTTGAGGGTGCCCATCTTCCGTCACTCTGCTTCTGAATTAACAAAGGGGAAAGAGAAAACAGAAACCATCTTGAGACAATATGTCCGAGGGTCTTGCAGAGAATTTGATTGGTGATGGAATACAAAGGTTTTTTTTCTCGATCTAACTGGACATTTCAACATCCATCTATGACACTCAAGATCCAAAAGACAAGTGGATCACATGCATTCCATACAACGGTGAACAGAACAGCATAGGGAAAAGCCCTTCCGCCATTATGTTGTGCTGAACCTATTACGCTAGTAATTAAAAGCCTACTAAGGGGGCTTTAGCCAGTGATAGCTTCAATGAACCAGGTTGCTAACTGTTGAAAAAGATATGAAAAGCGGTATGCGGAATTACTTTTATATTTACAGAAAGAATAACTACCTGTTGGGGTGATGGAAACAGAGTCATTCATGGTTTCCCAAAGGGAATTGGATGGGCATTCAGAGAGACTCACACACAAAATGGTGGAGGAGCTCAGCAAGTCAGGCAGCATCATGAAGTCCTGATGAAAGGCCTCAGCCCAAAATATCCCTGACTGCTGAGTTTCAGCATTTTGTGTGTCGTTCAGGGCTTCTGGCATTTGCAGAATTTCTTGTGTTATTGAGAAAGACTGGTTTGCAAGGCAGAGCAGGGAATGAGATGAGGGATCTTTCTACAAGGAGCCAGGATAGACTCAATACGATGCATGGCCTCTAAGTGTACCCCAACACTACCAATTGCAAAATCTTAGAGAAAAATGCTAGTATGGCTTTAAATGTGTGCATTTTATTCACTTCCTCAGATAAATTATAAAAACATTGAAAATGGAATTATAAATGTACGTATGCACAACTATTGACCCCATTGAAGACCAGTCCAGGCAGTGTGGGACTGAACGAGGATGTTACCAATGACAGCAGTGTGCAGGTGACATTTTCAGAGACAACAGCCTCCAAGATTGCACACAGAACTGGGCCTGTCAGCCCTACTTCTAAAGCAAGGTGACTGGTTTGGTGGAAAACTCGTTGGCAGTTCATTCACAGTGCAGGGATAGAGAGTGTGAACTTCTGGTCATCTACTGACAGGAAAGATGCCAATAAGCATGAAAGAGTACAGAGAAAATTCACAAGGATGTTGTCAAGACTTGAGGACCAGAATCATAGGGAAAGGTTGAATAGGTTAGGACTTTATTCCCCGGAGTACAGGAGAATGAAGGGAGATCTTTTAGAGGTATACAAAATTATGAGGTGTATAGATAGGGCGAATGCATGCGGGCTTTAACACCTCAGGGTAGGTGAGTGGGACAAGAGGTCATAGGTTTAAGGTGAAAGGTGAAATATTTAAGGAGATCTTCTCCACTCAGTGTGGATAAGGATACCAGTTGTAACATTTAAGAGAAGTTTGGATAGGTTTGTGGATAGGAGGGGTATGGAGGACTATGGTCCAGGTACAGGCAATGGGTCTAGGCAGAAGACCAGCTTCTGTGCTATAATATTCAATGGCCAACTCTGTAAGTGGGAATTGGTCATAAATGGACCTTTACAAGAAT
Organism: Hypanus sabinus; assembly: GCF_030144855.1. NCBI lineage: Eukaryota > Metazoa > Chordata > Chondrichthyes > Myliobatiformes > Dasyatidae > Hypanus > Hypanus sabinus. The sequence continues at coordinate 153,623,202 of NC_082714.1, forward strand.
GATCCCGTTAAGTAAAGGTTAACAATTGCAGAGTGTTTGATGGTTTTGAGCCTGTAGTCATTGGAGTTTAGAAGAATGAGGGTGGAATCTCGTAAAAGCTAGAAAAATTGAAATACCTAGAGGTGTGCAGAGAGGATGTGGAGAGAGTGGGCTAGTCTAGGACCAGAGGGCACAGTCTCAGAAACAGAAGGACATCCCTTTAGAACAGAGATGAGGAGGAATTTCTTCAGCCAGACAGTGATTAATCTGTGGAATTCATTGCCACAAACAGCTGTGTAGGCAAATCATTGGGTATATTTAAAATGGAGGTTGACAAATTCTTGATTAGCCAGGGCATCAAAGGCTACAGCAGGAAGGCAGGAGAATGGAGTTGAGAAGCAGCCATGATTGAAGCATCTAGTGAGTGGCAGTCCAGTGGCTAAATTGCCTTGTTAATGAGAGAGGTCAGAGGAGAATGGCCAGACTGGTTCAAGCTGACAGGAAGGTGACACTAACTCAAACAAAAACACATGTTATAACAGTGGTGTGGAGAAAAGCGTCGCTGATTGCACAACATATTGAATCTTGAAGTGGATGGATTACAGCAGCAGAAGACCACAATGACTTCCACTCCTGAAACTTTTCTCCTTGGAGCGATGGAGGATGAGAGGTGACCTGATAGAGGTGTACAAGATAATGAGAGGCACTGATCATGTGGATAGTCAGAGGCTTTTCCCCAGGGCTGAAATGGCTGCCACAAGAAGACAAGGGTTTAAGGTGCTGGGGAGTAGGTACAGAGAAGATATCAGGGGTAAGTTTTTTACTCAGTGAGTGGTGAGTGCGTGGAATGGGCTGCCAGCAACGGTGGTGGAGGCAGATACAATAGGGTCTTTTAAGAGACTTTTGGATAGGTACATGGAGCTCAGAAAAATATAGGGCTATAGGTAAGCCTAGTAATTTCTAAGGTAGGGACATGTTCAGCACAACTATGTGGGCCTAAGGGCCTGTATTGTGCTGTAGGTTTTCTATGTTTCTAATAAAGTTGCCACTGAGTCTACATACTTGGCTAATAAATTTACTTTGAACATATACTTTTGACAATAAATGTCAGCTTCGCCAAACTCCAAAATTTACTAAAAATGAAGACGGGAGAGTGAAGCTTTCAGTACTGCCATACTAATCCCAAATGGATTACCAGTGTCAACTGATGGCTTAGAAAAAACTATTATTTATTTTCAGGATGAAAGTGCAGGTAACAAGGCCAGCATTTATTGCCCATCCCTAACCCAAGTGGCTTGGTCAACAACTGGCAGTCGTCCACACTGGAACAGGATATGAATTGCACATGTAAAGCACTGTAACATTTCATGCTAATGTATGGTTTCTCTGTAGCAGCGGTGTTTGGGTTATGACTAGAGATAACAGGGACTTTGGGATGTGCGCTGGCCAACGAAGGGAGATGTTTTTCTTTCTTGTGTGCCCGAGCGAAGGTTTCTCGGTCTTTTGTTTGGAGGACCGGTGGAAGATGAAGAGAGAAGATGCCAGAACGGGGAAGTCGTAGTCTGCAGGATGGAGTGGACTTGGAATGAGGCCAGGAGTCGACGACCAGGAGGCAAATCGATAGAGAACGAACAGACAGGGAAAATGTCAGCTCCAACATTGTGCAGAGACTATTTCATGAGAATGCGCCCTTTTTCTTTTTTGTTTCTTTACTAACCTATGGTCAAATAAAGAATTATAAATCTAAATCATTTAATCGCATATTGTGTACTGTTCGTTATTTCATGATGCTGATTTCTAACGGGACCACATCACGAAGGATCCACCCAAACAAGATTTCTCAAGTTTGGCTGGGCCACAGGCCGTCTTTCCCTAGATTAAACCACTAGCCGAACACGAGGGTCACACATATCAGGCCAATCTTACCGGAAAAGATTGAGACGTTTCCCCCACCTCCAACTGAGAGAACAACTTCGAGGTAATATTTGCTGGAAATAATCAGTAAGTTAGGCAGCATCTATGTGGACAGAGGAATGTGTTAACATTTCAAGTCCAAGATCCTTTGTCAGATGTTATTCAACATCGATATCTTCTTTAAAAAAGTTTAAGAATCAGGAAATGGAACAAAACCAACATCAATGTAGGATTAGACTACTGATCTGGAATTCATGAGTTTGAAACTGATAACTGCATCAAAGGAAGGTAAACTCTGAAACACCAACTATTCCACTCTCCACAGATGCTGCTTGACCTGCTGAGTGCTTCCAGCATATTGTGTTTTGTCTGATTTAAAAGACCTGCGTTCTTTCTGCATTGCCATGAACAAGATTGGTTTTTACACCTCATTGAACTGCGGGTTAGTGCTCCCACTGATTGCATCGGCCTCCCACCCACACACCCCCCGAGCCCAGACCCTCACCAGAGATGTTCTCCGCATCAAACTCATTCAGCTCTGCAGGGCCCTCCCTTGATTGGACGTCCCAGTTATCGCTGTTGTCAGTCACGTCGGAGTAGGCCTCCTCCACGGCGTGCCGCAGGACACCCTTGGCCCTGTCGCTCTCGCCATTGGCCGAGTGCTGGTCCTCGCTGCTCAGGTCAGACATGTACATGGCATCCTCGGTCTGCTTCTCGGCAAACCAGTCCCTGACCTGCTCGTAGCTCATGCAGGACTTCTCACACAGTCGGTCCAAGTCCTCCTCGTGCAGCATCCGGTGTTGGGTGTAGTACTCGAACAGGGCCGCCTTCCCGCTCTTCCTGGACGGCGCCCGACGGACCCGGGGGTTTTCCATCGGCACATCGGTGACCAGGCTGTTGCTGCCCGACCGGATGGCGTAGATGCCCCGCTTGTAGTCCTCGTACCACTTGAGCTGCCCGTTCTTCAGGGCATAGCGAGCATCGCCGAACCAGCGCACCACCTCACTCCGGGGGAGACGGGCACTGATGGCCAACTCGTCATACTCCTCCACCGTCGGCCACTGTGTCCGCATGAACTGCAGCTTCATTAGGTGCAGCTGGTGGACCGTCTTCTTGTTCTGGCCCTTGTACTTGGTGGTGCTGGGGCAGGGAACGGGGCTGGGGTGGGGTGCCTTGGGCTGGCCGCTGCCCATCCTCATAGGGCCGGCCTTCTGGCGCTCCTGAGGGCCCAGCACCCTCTTCAGGTCCACCGAGCTGCTGTCGCTCGGCGTCCCCTCCCCATCCGACTCCGGCTCCTCCTCTTCCTCCTCGTCGCCGGCAGAGTCGGCCACGCCTGCCTCCTCCCGGCGGCCCCGCTCATCCGGCTTGGCCTTGCGCCTCTCGGAGAACCACAGGTCGATCTCCCGCCGGGTCATCTTGGTCTCGGCCCTCAGCCGGTCCACCTCCTCCTCAGAGGGGAAGGGGCTGAGGCCATAGCTGTGCTCCAGCGCCCGGAGCTGCTCGGCTGACTTGCCCTTGAACTTGGGCAGGGTGAAGTCACAGCCTGTCTGCCACTGGCGCCGGTGGGGCTGTAGGCCCGGGGTGGTGGCCAGGGGAGACGGGTGCTCCTCCCCCAGGCCTGTGCTGGGCGAAGGGACGTGGGGGCCGCCTGCCTCAAAGTTCTGGTTGCACTTGAGGTTCTTGTAGTTGTAGCGGCGGTCACTAAACCACTTGCGGATCTCCTTGCCCTGCAAGCCTGTCACCCTGACCAGCCTATCCACCTCCTCGTGCTCGGGGAACTGGGCTCGCAGAAAGCTCTGCTTCAGGGCAGCCAGCTGCTCCTTGGTCTTCTTGTACTTGTAGGTGCCGAACTCTGACACCAGGCCGTGGCTTGAGGTGATCACCGGCTGGCTACCTGAGGCCGATGTCAGGACTTTCACCCCCAGTCCGTCCGCCGAGCCCCCCAGCTTCTGCAGCTGGAACTTGGGCGGCTCCGGCTGCTTGGGGACAGTGGCCAGACTGACTGCCATGGGGGGCGCTGTCACGGTGACCCCCTTCACCACCCCACCCCCGGACTGGGTGACCACTATGTTGCCCGCTTGAGTCATCAGCTGGCAGGGGAAGTTGGCCTGGAAGAGGGGCTGCCCCCCGTTGGCCGCGGTCACCTGGCCAGGCAGCACGGTGATGGTCGGCTGCGGGACGCCCTGGATCACCGTGCTGAACATCTTCTTGCGGGCGTCCTCGATCTCCTCGGGCGTCCAGCTGATGCCGTGCTTGAGCCGCTGGGCGGTGAACCAGATCTTGAGCTGCTCCTCCGGGTACTTGGTCACCACCGTCAGCCAGCAGAGCTCGGCCTTGGTGGGGTAGGGGAACTTGCCGAAGGAGTTGTTGAGGAAGCTGTTGGTGTCCATGGCGGCGTTGTAGGTGGGGATGCTGCTCAGGGGGATCATCACCTTGGGCAGGGAGCTGCAGTTGTTGCCCGAGGCCGGCTGCTGAACCACGGGGACGATCTGGGCTACTCCGGCCTGCAGGATGGGCACCGGGACCACTGCTGTGCCATTAACGGCCTGGCTGGGGTTGGTGGGCCCATTGGTCGTGAGCACCTCTAGACCCTCGACCTTCTTAATGGCCTCATCAGCCACCCCTACTTCCTCGCTGGGATCTTCCCTCGCCGGGTGGGTGACACTGATCCTCTTGGGGTCCGGCCTGGCTTTCAGCATCTTCATGATGGGCGTCTTGCTGATGGAGATCTCGGACTGGGGGTCCGCCTCGTCCCCGTTCTCCTGGGCGCTGTGGCTTTGGGCCTCGGAGGCGTCATGCTCGGGCGCCGATGGGCCGCCCTTCTTGATGACGCTGACCTTGAGGTTGCCTTCGCCGACGTGGCACAGGACATTGTGCACCGTCAGCGACTCCTGGTTCCTGGTGCTGTAGTTGCACTCGACGCAGACGTACAGCTGGTCTGCGCTGGCGTCGGAGTGCGCCGACTCCACGTGCATGGTGAACACGTAGTAGTTCTGACTGGTATAATCGCAGTACTTGCATTCAAAGCCACCGCGCTCTGCGACATTGTTCTGTACGTAGACATCCTCACCGGCCGGCTGGTCATCAGCCGGGAGTGCTTGCGGTGAGGGTTCCTCGGCATCATTGCGTGCTGGGCTAATACTGACGGCTGGGTCCTGCAAGGCCAGGGCTTTGGCTGGGATCATGCATGGGGTAGTCGACTTCCTCTTGCTCGCCATCACGAACGGCAATGGCTTCGGAGAACCAGTGCACAACCCGAGTCCTCAACTCCACGAGCGGCAGATTTCTCCTCAGCGTCCTCTTCTCTCCATTAACACCTTCCCCTCCACTTGTCTCTCAGGCAGGTCCGTCACCAATTTCAGCTCCTCGGAACGGATGGTCCCACCTGTAAAACCAAAGTGAGAAGTATTAGAGGCAACCACAGTTCGAAAGTCTCCGATTTGACCGACAGAATGCTGTACTCATTTGACCTTGAGAAAAAGGAGAGCCAGAGTGGAATGAATATAATGTAGGGTTTTCCCAGTTACTGTTAGGACACAGCTCGGACCATCAAAAAACAGCCTCCCCTCCAGTGGCTCGGGCAACACTTCTCAGCTGCTTCAGGAAAGTAGCCAATATGACCAAGTACCTCAGTCACCAAATCACTCTCTCATCACCGCCCCTCTGCCTTCCTGAAAGCACACCATCGCCAAGCTCAAGGACAGTTTCTAACCACTGTTGAAGATTACACAGTGGACTTCTTGTTCCATAAAGATGAACTCCTTGCCTCTCTTGCCCATTCTCCCTGATCCTCCTGTAACTGTTATTGTTTTTCCCTTCGCAATATCTTGGTGCACTTCACTCGACTTCACCGGCCCCATCACTGAACTCTTCCCACAACCTATCGACTCACTTCCAAGGACACTTCATCTCGTGCTCTCAATATTTATCAAACCACAAATGAGAGAAAATCTGCAGATGCTGGAGATCCAAACAACCACACACAAAATGCTGGAGAAACGCAGCAGGCCAGGCAGAAGCTACGGAAAAAAGCACAGTCAATGTTTTGGTCTGGAATGTCAACTGCACTTTTTTCTACAGACGCTGCCTGGCCTGCTGAGTTCCTCCAGCATTTTGTGTGTGTTTCTCAATATTTATTGCTTATTTATTTTTCTTTTCTTTTGTATTTGCAGCTTCTTGTTTGCACATTGGATGTTTGTCCATCCTGTTGGATACATTCTTCCATTGATTCTATTAGTCATTGGGTTTACTGAGTACACTGAGAAGAATCTCAGGGTTTAAGATGGTGTCATATATGTACTTTGATAATAAATTTAGTTTGTAATTTTGTTTTGCATGCCAGATCACTCCAAACCTAACATTTTTGACTTGTTCCTGGGTACATGTGGCAATAATAACTTAATTAACAATTAGGAATATTGACAATGAACTACTGGGGAAAAAAAATTCAGGTAAACCAGATTGTTAATATACTTTGCACTAGTGTATTAAAGAGATTAAAGATTTTTTAAAGGGTAACACACACAAAGTGCAGGAGGGATTCAGCAAGTTAGGTAGCATCTTTGGAGGGTAAAAAACAGTAAATGTTTTAGGCCCAATCCTTTCATCAGAACTGGGTTCTTTTAAAAGATTAGTTTATTTGTCACAAGTACAGTGAAACATCAAAATATACAGTGAAAAGCGGCAACGACTGACACAACCGGACGATGTGCTGGGAGCAGCCCGCAGGCGTCACCATGCTTCCAGTGCCAGCGAAGCATGCCCAAAGCTTAACAGCCCTAACCTGTTAGTCTCTGTAATGTGGGAGGAAACCAGAGCACCCTGAGGAAACCTGTGTGCTAACAGGGAGAACATACCAACTCCCCACAGAAAGTGGCGGGGAAATCAAACCTGACACACACAGCCTTTCCCCTAGACTTCCTAACTCGGATGTAGCCTCCATTGATCTTGTATCTCCACCTTACCATAATTTATTAAACTATATGTCTGTGGAGCTCACTGTAATGTCCAGGAGCATTAGAGAAATATACAGAACTGTGCAAAAGTCTTGGGCAGATATATATATATATATATATATATATATGTATATAGCTAGGACACTAAGAGTTTGGCACAGTATTGTATTTGTCAACGTGGAGTGGAGAGTGAGTTTGCAATTTTGGTAGGAACAAAGGATGTTGAGTTTGGCAAAGATGGAGCGTTGCGGAAGGGGTGTGGGGCAGGTGGCAGAGAAGGACTGCCATGGGCAAGGGGTGGTGCAGGTGCGCACACCCAGTCCTGAGACACCAGGCAAAGTCATTTGATTCCAAACAATTGATTTATTGATCATCACAGAATGTCTCTCTGGTGCTTCCCACTCCCTCCCCTCTCCCTTCCCCTTTTCCCAACCGTGATTCCCCTCTCCCTGCCCCCTTCCCATTCTCACTCCACAACAGAGACCCATATCAGAATCAGGTTTATCATCACTCACATATGTCATGAAAATCTTTTGTGTGGCAGTGCAATACATAAAATTACTATAGTACTATGGAAAAGTCGTAGGCACTCTAACTATATATTTTTTTGCCTACGACTTTAGCACGGTTCTATATTTCATAATCAGAATCAGGTTTATTATCACTGGCATGTGTTGTGAAATTTGTTAACATAGCAGCAGCAGAAAATATATGTTCTCATATTACAAAGCTCGGGAACTTTCTCTAAAGTAACATTACAGGGAATAGAATCTGAGACTGCAGGTGCTGGAATCTGAAGCAAACAAAAAGCTGTGAGAGTAGATCAGTGGGTCAAGCAGCATCTTTGGAGAGAAGGGAATTATTGATGTTTTGTGTTCAGACTGCATCAACATGCCTGAGAATTAATGACTGGAATAATGAACACGGAGAGAGAGTTTGTCCAAGGAATTGTTGCACGTTACTGAAGTGCCCCCGTGGGAGGAACAATGCCTGTGTGCTAATGATAAATGGATGAGGCAGTCCCTCAGGCATACCGAGTCCAGAGACCAAATCTTTCCTATGCCATGGACCGGTAATCTTTGGTTGAGTCTGTGGTGGGGGAAGGCAAATGTGTTGTTTGCGTTCATTTCAAGAGGACCGGAACATAAAAGCAAGGACGTAACGCTGAGTCTTTACAAAGCCCTGGCAAGGCTGGGCACAGTTCGGGAGGATGTGCTGACAATGGAGGGGCTTCAAAGGAGGTTGACAAAAATAATTCCAGGATTGAATGGCTTGTCATATGAAGAGCGCTTGATGGCAGTATTTGCTGGAATTCGGAAGAACGAAGAGTGACCTAACTGAAACCTATTAACTGTTGAAAGGCCTCGACGGAGTGGATGCCGAGAGGATGTTTCCTATGGTGAGCAAATCTAAGACCAGAAGACACAGCCTCAGAATAGAGGGGCATCCTTTTAGAATAGAGATGAAGAGGAATTTCTTTAGCCAGAGAGTGGTGAATCTGTAGGATTCATTGCCACAGGCGGCTGTGGAGAACAAGTCTTCATGTATATTTGAGGCAGAGGTTGATACATTGGCGATTGGTCAGGGTATGAAGGGATACGGGAAGAAGGCAGGAGATTGGGGCTTAGAGCCATGATGAAATGGTGCAGCAGACCTGACGGGCCAAATGTCCTATTACTGCTCCTATATGCTATGGTCTTATGGTCAATATCACTAAGTGCGGAGTCCGTATACCCCAGGTTTGGAATCCCTGATCTAAGGGGATGTCTTCTAGACAAACAGGGGATGTGAAGAAATATAATGGTGTCACATATGTACGGATTTACGTAGAAAGGACAGTTAAGCAGTCCACGATGACCTGTAATCCCAGCAGAGGAGAATTCCCTGGGCCAAGCCTGGCTTTTTGACACGTCTTATCAACTATAATTAGTCAATAACTATCATCCATCCAACAGAGAGGTCAGGATTTACAAGGATGTTGCCTGGAGCGCAGAACCATCTCAGAAGCCACCAGATTGTCAGAAAGACTCAGCTGACATTTCACTTCGTTGCCTGGCCTGGTCTGTAAGGGATTCCAGACCCACCAGTGTCAGGGCTCTCCCCTGGCCTAGCCAGCCACTCTGTTCAAGAACAATTCAAGGTCACACATGGACACAGGATCTTCAGCCCTTCTAGTCCGTACTGAACATCAAGTGGCAGGGTGAGCACAAAGCTTTACAGCGCGACAATTAATTCCCGCCACTGCCCATAAGGAACTTGTATATTCTCCCCACGACCGCTTGGGTTTCCTCCTGGTGCTCCAGTTTCCTCAAAGACGTATAGTTTAGGGTTAGTAAGTTGTGGGCATACTATGTTGGTGCTGGAAAAGTAGGTGACACTTGCGGGTTACCCTTAGTATGTCCTTGGACTGCTTTGGTCATTGACACAAGCTACACATTTCACTGTGTTTCGATGTACACAGGAAAAATAAAGCTAAACTTTAAAGCACCCATTTGTACTTTTCCTCAGAATCAGGTTTATTATCACTAACACGTTGTGAAATTTATTGCTTTGTGGTAACAGTACAGTGCAGTACATAAAACATACTATGAATTACAATGAAGCTTGAATAAGTAATGCAAAAAGAGAGCAAAAGTAGTGAGGTGTTGTCCACAGGTTTGTGGACCATTCAGAAAGGTGCTGGTAGAGGGGAAGCAGCTGTTGCTAAATTGTTGCGTGTGCCTTCAGGACCGTTTCTCCTCACAGATGGTAGCAATGAGAAGTGGACACGTCCTGATGGCAGGCATCATTCAGGATGAATGCTGCTTTTTGAGGCATTGCCTTTTGAAGATGCCCTTGATACTGGGGAGACTCACGTCCATGATGGAGCTGACCGAGTTCACATTGATACCACATTCTTATCAACTCCACTAAATGACTACTCCTTAGCTACAGACTAAGGGCATCTTACTGTGGCCAATTAACTGACCGACCTGCACAATACCAGTGGTCAGGATTAAAACCCGGATCACTTGTGCTTGTGAGGCAGCTGCACCATTTTGCTGTCCTAACCTGAATGGATAACAAATGCCAAGCTTACCAGTGATGTCCACATCCTGTTAAGCAAAGTTTATTGCAATTTAACTGTATACACATACACTGTCAAAAGAGACAAAAGTTTCTCCAGACCAGGGTGTAAAACACAGTAGTACACATTACACACATATAACACACAATGACTGAGGAAAGTAAGAATTAAATCTACAAATAAATTACTCATAGACAAACAAAGTAAAGTGCATACTTAAATATTGTAAGGTTAACCAGTTAGACTTCAAGTATGGAGTTCAGAAGCCCAATGGGCTGAGGGAAGAAACTGTTCCTGACCTGTTCCTATCTTTATGCATCAGAGTCTCCTGTCTGATGGTAGAAAGTCAAAGAGGATGCTAGATGGATGGGGAGAAGATGGTGGACTGGTGAGGAGAGGATGGTTGAGTGGGTCGGGAGGGGATAGTAGGTGGATCAGGAGGGGATGGTAGATGGGTGAGGAGAGGATGGTGAGTGGGTCGGAAAGGGATAGTAGGTGGGTCGGGAGGGGATGGTAGGTGGGTGGGGAGGGTATGGTAGATGGGTCGGGAGGGGATACTGAGTGGGTGGGGAAGAGGTAGTGGACCAGTGGGTCAGGAGAGGATGGTGGGAGGGTGAGGAGGGGATAGTGGACAGATGGGGAGAGGAGGGTGGGTGGGTCGGGAGGAGATGGTAGATGGGTGGGGAGAGGATACTGGGTGGGGGGAGGGGATGGTGGATGGGTAGGGAGGTGATGCTAGGTGGGTGGGGAGGGTATGCTGGTTGGTGGATGGGTGGGGAGAAGAAGATGGTGGATGAATGGGGAGAGGGTACTGGATTGGTGGGGAGGGGACGCTGGATGGATGGGGAAAGGATGCTGGACAGGTGGGGAGGTTTTGCTGAATTTGGTTTTGCTAAATAAGATGCGGAAGCTGATTAGTAAGGGAGAAGGCTGGAGATTGGGGTTGAGCGGAAAAATAAATCGGCCATGACTGGATGGCAGAAGAACTCGATAGGCCGGATGGCCTAAATCGCTCCTATGTCCTATGGTTTTCTAAATGCCTTATGCTGTTGCAGCACACACAGGAACTCTTGATGACCTCTCTCGTTCTGACTGCATAACTAAAACCCGCTGCATCACTGGGTTTGACTGACAGCAGGACCTGGTGCAGTGGAGACCCCGCACAGAGAGGTCAGAAAGACCACATAAACTAATCCTATCATCAATATCACAGCTCTCCTGGTGGGCTCTCCTTCCAGGCACCAGGCCAAAGCCACCGATCCTGATCTCTGTGGCCAACAGGTTTACCAGCTATTTCTGCCATTTCCGCCCAGCCAACTTGCAAGTCTATCAGCTGTCCCTTCCTTAAGTGTTTTATAATTAGGACTCCTATTAAAAATCAAAAGCACATGAGAACGTTAACTTCCTTCCTTTTGGCCAAGGTTTGGGATCACTGATCTGGAGATACAAGGTCAAATTCCACTGTGCTAACTGAGTACTTATATTACCAAATACTGAAATATTGAGAGGTGTGAATAGAGTAGACATGGGAGGGAGGGGGAGGTGTTTACATTGGGAGGAGAGTCTAGGATCTGAAAAGTGACGTCCCTTTAGAAGTGAGACGAGGAGGATGGTCAATGTGTAGAATTTGTTGCCACAGGGGGCTGTGGAGGCCAAGTCATTGGATGCATTTAAGGCAGGTTCTTCATTATTAAGGGAGTCAAGGGTTAAGTGTCAGTGTGGGGATTGCAATGCCTGGGGTGGTGCTAAAGGCAGATACTGTACATTAGGGATATTTAAGAGACTCTTGGATAGGTACGTAGATGAAATAAAAATGGAGGTCTATGTAGGAGGAGAGCTTCAGTTTGGTCTTGGAGTATGTTGACAGGTTGGCACAACATGGTGGGCCGAAGGGCCTGTACCGTGCTACAATGTTCAATGTCGCAGGGGGAAGGCAGGAGACTGGGGTTGAGAAAGAGAAAACAACTACGATTGAATGGTGGAGAGAGACTCCTCGCTCAAATTTCCTAAATGTACTCACATATTTTATTATACTCTTATGGTGTTCACTAAAATATCTAGGATTTTAAAAGTTAATCCTCATAACAATAATAGATTGATTATATCTGAGGATGACAGATCTGTGCGGTTCTGCTCCGTGGCTGCTGAGTCCAAGCTGTGAGTGGCATAGACGTCTATAATAAGGGCATGAAAACTGAGCTGGGTCTGGAAGTGGAGCCCCTGCTATTGCTTTTTCTTCTTTGTTGGGCAGTGATTAGAACTGCTTGGCGTCTCTCCTCCACATTGTTGTGAGCAGTTCTAACCAAGGCTGGCCAGAAATAAGAGCTGGCCCTGCAAACTAGCTCTGTCATTTATCAAGATCATGAATGATCTACCCCAGGAACAGGTTCCAGCCCTGTCGCCATACCCTTTGACTTCCTTGGTGTCCTGTAGAGATTAACGCCCTTGAGGGAAGGAAATCTGCCATCCATACCTAGTCCATCATATATAGAAACATAGAAATCCACAGTACATTACAAAGTCAAGACGTCACTTTTATTGTCATTTCGACCATAACTACTGGTACGGTACACAGTAAAAATGAGACAAAGTTTTTCAGGACCATGGTGATACATGAAACGGTACAAAAACTACACTGAACTACGTGAAAACGACACAGAAAAAAGAAACTACGCTGGACTACAGACCTACCCAGGGCTGCATAAAGTGCACAGAACAGTGCAGGCATTACAATAAATAATAAACAAGACAACAGGCACAGTAGAGGGCAGTAAGTTGTTGTCAGTCCAGACTCTGGGTATTGAGCAGTCTGATAGCTTGGGGGAAGAAACTGTTACATAGTCTGGTCGTGAGAGCCCGAATGCTCCGGTGCCTTTTCCCAGATGGCAGGAGGGAGAAGAGTTTGTGTGAGGGGTGCATGGGGTCCTTCATAATGCTGTTTGCCTTGCGGATGCAGCGTGTACAGGCAGTCCCCGGGCTACAAACGAGTTCCGTTCCTGAGTCCGCCTTTAAGTCAGAACAAGTACATCCGGTATTATTTAGCGTCAGTTAGTCAAACGTTTGTCTTAATATATAGTATATATTTTACCTTTCTATGCATATAAAACACTTAAGAAACGTATGTATTTCAATAATTAAACCACTGCGTTGCTTAGTAATAATTGTAGCTTTCATCGGGGTAGGGCCTTTCACGTGCTCCATTATTCTCACTTCATCCTTCAAAATTGTTCCAATTGTTGACCGACTGTAGCCTAACGCTTTTCTAATGACCAATGGCGTTTCACCTCTTTCCGATCGCTTTATTATTTCCACTTTATTTTCAATCTCGATCACTTCCCGTCAATGGAACAGAAACACTGCGGGCGGCGGGTCCTGAGCTGCGCCGGTTCCCGAGGTCCGCTGGGTCCTAAGGACCACCGCACTGAGACAGGCTAACTGGGATAAGTGGAGGCTGTGCTGGATTTGGGTGTTTGATCATCCACAATATTCCACGTGGGAATTTAAACTGGAGGTGGCAGTGTTTTTTTTTCACAATGTTGAGTTGCGAGCTCGACATCAACCCAGCAAGGGAGCGGTCTATCACTGGATCGAACTCGGCAACCTCCGTTCTCCAGCTCGGCACTGATCTCACTGCGCCACCAGCTGACCAGAATGGGGGGCGGGGTCAGGGTGAATCTTGCTAAGAAAAATTTAAGCCAAATACAAGGTTACACACTCAACACAGTGTCAACAGCAAGAATTTAAAATGGCGGACAGCGTCGCGATACGATTTAAAATGGCGGATGACGCTCTCCTTCCTCGGTTCGTAAGTACGAGTTGTCCATAAGTCAGACATTCGTAACTCGGGGACTACCTGTAGTGTAAATGTCTGTAATGGCGGGAAGAGAGACCCTGATCATCTTTTCAATTGACCTCACTATCCACTGCAGAGCCTTGCAATCTGAGATGGTGTAATTTCCGAACCAGGCAGTGATGCAGCTGCTCAGGATGCTCTCAATACATCCCCTGTAGAATGTGATGAGGATGGGGGGGGGTGGGAGATGGACTTTCCTCAGCCTTCACAAAAAGTAGAGACGTTGCTGGGCTTTCTTTGCTACGGAGCTGGTGTTGCGGGACCAGGTGAGATTCTCCATCAGGTAAACACCAAGAGATTTGGTGCTCTTAATGATCCCTACCGAGGAACCGTCGATGTTCAGCAGGGAGTGGCTGCTCCGTGCCGTCCTGAAGTCAACAACCATCTCTTTTGTTTTGCTCACATTCAGAGACAGGTTGTTGGCTCTGCACCAGTCCATTAGCTGCTGCACCTCCTCTCTGTAAGCTGACTCGTTGTTCTTGCTGATGAGACCCACCACGGTCGTGTCATCGGCAAACTTGATGATGTGGTTCGAGCTGTGTGGTGCAGCACAGTCATGGGTCAGCAGAGTGAACAGCAGTGGACTGAGCACACAGCCCTGGGGAGGCCCTGTGCTCAGTGTGATGGTGTTGGAGATGCTGCTCCCGATCCGGAATGACTGAGATCTCCCAGTCAGGAAGTCTAGGATCCAGTTGCAGAGGGAGGTGTTCAGGCCCAGTAGGTTCAGCTTTCCAATCAGTTTCTGAGGGATGATTGTGTTGAATGCTGAGCTGAAGTCTATAAACAGCATCCAAATGTACATTACAGGACTTTCGGCCGACCATGTAACGTACTCTAGAATTTCCCTTGTGCATAGCTCTCTATTTTTCTAAGATCCATGTACAGATCTAAGAGTCTCTTAAAAGACCCTATTGTATCCGCCGCTACCACCGTTGCTGGCAGCGCATTCCACACACCCCCACTCTCTGTGTGAAAAACTTACCCCCGACATCCCCTCTGTACCTACTTCCAAGCACCTTAAAACTATGTCCCCTCATGTTAGCCATTTCAGCCCTGGGAAAAACCCTCTGGCTATTCACACAATCAATGCCTCTCATCATCTTAAACACCTCTGTCAGGTCACCTCTCATCCTTCGTCGCTCCAAGGAGAAAAGGCCAAGTTCGCCCAACCTATTTTCATAAGGCATGCTCCTCAATTCAGGCCATGTCTTTGTAAACCTCCTCTGCACTCTATCTATAGTATCTACATCCTTTCTGTAGTGAGGTAACCAGAACTGAACACAGTATTGCAAGTGGGGTCCAACTAAGGTCTTTATAGCTATAGGTAAATACATACGACACAATACTTAACAACTATTATCTGCTGAGGGGTGTCCTTTTAAAACAGAGATGAGCATGAATTTCTTTAGCCAGAGACTGGTGAATGTATAGAATTCATTGCCACAGGCAGCTGTGAAGGCCAAGTCACTTAAGGCAGAAGTTGAAAAACTCTCGATTAGTCAGGGCATTAAGGGATTTGGGGAGAAGGCAGGAGATTGGGGCTGAGAGAGAAAGTTGATCAGACATGATGAAATGGTAGAGCAGACTCAATGGTCCAAGTGGCCTAATTCCGCTCCTTCATCTTATTGGTCTTAGGGTATAATATCAACATCTCATAATTAAATAAATTACATATCCTTGCAATATTAAAAAAAAAGTTTTAACATAAAATGCTGCAGGAAATCTGCATGTCAGGCAGCATCTTTGGAGAGGAATAATCAGGCAATGTTTCAGGCCAAGCCCTTCAACATGAGTCCTGATGAAGGGTCTCAGCCCAAAACTTGAAATGTTTGTCCCTTTGCATAGACCTTGCCTGATCTGCGGAGTTCCTCCAGCATGTTTTGGTGTGTTGCTCTGGGTCTCTAGCATCTGCTTGTGTTTAGCACAGATGAGATGATTACCCACAATGGACGTGGACTCTGTTTGGCTGAGAATGTCTGGAACACGGGATGTGTTGGACCTTATCAAGGTTCACCCAGATAAGCTACAGGACTCTGTGCTCTATAGGCTGTTTGCAGGGACATTAACCGAGGCAAACATCAACTACTGCCGGAGCATCATCAACTCAAGTAAATACACACTATCATTTACCCAAAATATATTAGTCTACCAGATTAAAGAGATGTCCACAAGTAAATACTGCCAATTCACGCATACCAAGGTGTGGGACAGTGGGCCGAGGGACACAGTGAACCAAACTAACTGAAACACGGCCTGGTATGAAAATACCAATGTTCAAGAATGAAACAGGCAGAAGAAAGTGAACACAGCTCTTTCCATTATAGGCAAAGCCCTTCCTACCACTGAGTACATTTACATGGAGCTCTGCCACAAGAGTGCAAAGAACCCCTACCATCGAAGCAATACCCTCTTATCACTACTACGATCGGGCAGGAGGTACAGAGGCCTTTGTTCCTACACTACCAGGCTCAGGAACAGTTATTATCATACAAGCTTCAGGCTTCTGAACTGCTGTGGATAAATTCATTCACAACTCAGAACTGATTCTACAACCTACACACTGTTCACAACTTGTGTATCCAGTACTATTTTTATTTGCAAAGTTTGTCTTCTTTTGCCCATCAGTTGTTTGTCAGTCTTTGTCTGTTTATGTGTAGCTTTTTGTAAAATTTGATTGTTTTTCTTCTTCCTGTAAATGCCTGCGAAGGGTGAATCTCAAGGTAATATATGGTAACATGTAGGTTGACGGCCTCCGTTAGTCAAGGTCGACCATGGATTTTGTGTCCTAGCTGTTGAAGTTGAAACGGAGCCGGGTCAGTATGAAATGGAGAGCGAGATGTTGCCCTTTCAGCAGGCTACCCCCTCCACGATGCTGCTGAACCGAAAGGGACAGCAGGAAAATGACCAGCAATGGCTCAGTTTCATAACTGCTCTGGGCCCAAACCTTTATCAAACGTCAGCCAATGCCAGTGAACGAAACACAAATTAAAGATGTAATAAATACAGTACAAGAGATTACACATACACACCTCCCCCCCCCCAAAATGTTGACTCTTTATTCCTTTCCATGGATGCTATCTGACCTGTTAAATTTAAAGACGTCATTTCTTCTACTCATGGCTTTGTAAAAAGGGGCCATCTTTTTAAAAAGTCACTTTAATATTAAAGAGTGGCCCCTTTCTGAAGGGTGGGGAGACGGAAGTTTATGCTCATATGCTTCTCCCATCCCCCACCCCTCAGTACAATCTGCTTGGATTTGAAATCAGCCTGGGCCTCCCGTCCACCCTGCCTCCATCTCCTCCCCAGGGCACATCAGCGTCGCCCAGCACAGGGAGCTCTGCACAAACCATCTCCCCTTCCAGCCGACTCGTCACCCCCACCGGTGCAAACTCCATCAGCCAGTACCACATCCCACATATGGAAGCAATGCTCCGCTCTCTGTGCGTAAAAGAAAACTTCCCACGTATCCCCCTTAAAACCACAGACACAAGTACTTGAAACGTTAACCCCTGCATTCAGATCACTCAAAAGGGAGCTTACAAAGCAATGTTCCCCCTCGATCTCTTGTGCCCCATCCATCAGGGAGAGTAGGATAGGCCTGGTAGAGTGTGCTCTGTCTCTACTTGTTTTTGATATCTTTACCACAGGGAAAAGATTCGGTCTGTCTATGCCTTTCCTAATCCTAATTTAGCTTCCTTCATTCCAGGGGTTAAAAGCCAATCCAATCCATTCTCTCCCTGTAACTAACATCCTGCAGTCCTTAAGACCATAAGACATAGGAGCAGAATTAGGCCATTCAGCCCATCGACTCTGCTCTGTCATTCCATCGTAACTGATCCCGGATTCCACTCAACCCTGTACACCTGCCTTCTCACCATATTCTTCAGTGCCCTGACCAATCAGGAAGCTATCAATTTCTGGTTTAAGTATACCCACGGACTTGGCCTCCATCGCAGTGTACAGCAGGGCATTCCACAGATTTACTTCTCTCTGGCGAAAAAATTCCTCCTCACCTCCCCTCTAAAAGGTTGCCCCTCAATTTTGCGATTGTGCCCTCTAGCTCTGGATCTCCCCCAGAAAAGGAAACCCTCTCCATATCCACCCTATCTAGTCCTTTCAACATTCAGTCGGTTTCAATGAGATCCCTCCTGCATTCTTCTAAACTCCAGTGAGTACAGGCCCAAAGCTGCCAAACACTCCTTGTATGTTAACCCCTTCATTTCTGGAATCATCCTTGTGAACCTCCTCTGGACTCTCTCCAATGACAACACATCCTTTCTGAGATACGGGGCCCAAAACTGTTGACAATACTCCAAATCTGGCCTGACTGGTGTCTTATAAAGGATTGGCATTATCTCCTTGCTTTTATATTCTATTCCCCTTGAAATAAATGCCAACACTGCATTTGCCTTCTTTACCACAGACTCAACCTGTAAATTAACCCTGAGAGACTTGCATGAGGACTCCTAAGTCCCTCTCCACATCAGTCCATCAACATCTGGAAATGGTGACGACACTTCCAGCATTTCGCGTTATCCCCATGCAGGATGTGACATCACTGGCAGTGCCAGGGCTGCTTGGCCAATTTGCCAATTCAGGGGGCAGTTAGTGGCATTACGGATGGGTGGGAGTTGGGAAGATTCTCTGGTTAACATTGAGACCAAACTAAAAACAGAAAATGTTGGCAACACTCGGCAGGTCAGGAAGAAGAGGAGGAGAGGGGGAGAGAGAGGGAGAGAGAGGGAGAGAGGGGGAGAGAGAGGGAGAGAGGGGGAGAGAGGGGGAGAGGGAGAGAGAGGGGGAGAGGGAGAGAGAGGGGGAGAGGGGGAGAGAGGGGGAGAGGGAGAGAGAGGGAGAGAGAGGGAGAGGGAGAGAGAGAGGGAGAGGGAGAGAGAGGGGGAGAGGGAGAGAGGGAGGGAGAGGGAGAGAGGGAGGGAGAGGGAGAGAGGGGGAGAGAGGGGGAGAGGGGAGGGAGAGGGAGAGGAAGGGGGAGAGAGAGTGAGAGAAGGAGGGGGGAGAAGATTGAAGAACCTTCTCTTTGCTTCTTTATCCACAGATGCTGAGTGACCATAAGCCATAGGAGCAAATTAGGCCATTCAGCCCATCGAGCCTGCTCCAACATTCAACTGTGGCTGATTTATTTTCCCTCTCAACGCAGTGGTTCCATTTACTACTTTTATTTCAGATCTCCAGCATCTGTGGTATTTTGATTTCTGTCCATGAAGAGACCAGGCAAGGTAAAGATGGCAGATTTCACTCCCTGAAGCATATTAGCAGGCCAGCTAAGTGTTTGGGACTAGCTACTGTATCTCTGTTAATTCCAAGTTCATTTAACTACTTGAATTTAGATTCTTCTGCTGTCAGGGTGGGATTCAAACTATCTGAATCTGTTTACGATCTGCATTGTACTCTGTGTCGTGCATTTATTATCTGTTTTATAGGAACTAGTCACGTGAGTGAGAACGCGGTAGAAGCGAAGGGAGTAAATTACGTATTCAGGCTTTGTTTAGTTTGGAGCTGGGGACCGACAGATGTCATATCTTTTGTTGACTGCTTGGATACCATTAATGGCATTGCTAATTGCTAATAAAGGATCAAATACATCTCCTCGACTTTTGGAACATTATGATTGGATCGATTGGAGGTCACGTCATACAAGGACAACAACCTGTGCCAGGTCGCCAGCAGCGGCACTGGATTGTTAGAATATCCGCTACACAGGGTTCCAGACTGACTGTCAAGTAACTGGAGCTCTAAAGCAACAGACACAAGACACAAAATGCCGGAGGAACTCAGCAGGCCGGGCAGCGTCAATGGAAAAGAGCACACAATGAGCGTTTCAGGCCGAGACCCTCCATCAGCACTGGAAAGAAAGTGGAGAGGTCAGAGTAAGAAGGTGGGGGAGGGGAGGAAGTAGTGTAAGACGTTAGGTGATTGGTGAAACTGGGAGAGGGGGAGGGGTGAAGTAAAGAGCTGGGAAGTTGATTGGTGGACGAGGTAGAGGGCTGGAGAAGGGGGCGTCTGATAGGAGAGGACAGAAGACCATGGAAGAAAGGGGGGGGGGGAGGAGGAGGAGGAGCACCTGAGGGAAATGATGGGCAGGTAGGGAGATAAGTTGTAAGAGGGGAAACAGGAAAGGGGAATGGTGAAAGGGGAGGGGTAGCAACTTCCAGAAGTTTGAGAAATCGATGTCCATGCCACCAGGTTGGAGGCTGCCCAGACAGAATATGAGCTGCTGTTCCTCCATCCCGAGCGTGGCCTCATCGCCGCAGTAGAGGAGGCCATGGATTGAGCTGTCGGCATGGGAACAGGAAGTAGGATTGAAATGGGTGACCACCGGGAGATCCTGCTTTTTCTAGTGGACGGAGTGTAGGGGCTCAGCGATTTCTACTACCTAGAGCACCATGCTATCATTCTCTCATTGGAACTGACTGACAACCCTGGGACTGGGGGCAGCGAACAGCAGTGACAGGTGGCAGGAAAGGCCCCACCATTTCCAACACCTCCCCCCCACCCCCACCTTTCCTGTTCCAGCATGGCTTTGCCTGCACACACAGTGTGCAACAGGCCTCAGGATCAGCTCCACTGTCAGAAACTACTCCAGTACCGTTTATCCCCAGTAGGATCTATGCCTCGCCTTTCTACACGCCTCTTTATCACAGTGATTGCATCTGATTCCACCACAATCTTTGGCAGCAAGCTCTAGATATCAACCTCCCTTCCCCCTCTGATCCCCTTTAAAACTTCTTCTTCTCACCTTTAACCTAGGTCTTCTTGTGTTTTTTTTTGGAAATCCTTTCCACGGGGAAAGGTTGGGACGCCCTATGCCTCTCCTGATCTTATTTTGCTTCTATCAGGTCACCCCTTAGCCTCCTTCATTCCAGTGGCATAAAGCCAATCCAATCCATTCTCTCCCCATAACTAACGTCCCACAGTCCATCAGCATCTCCTCTGCACCCTCTCCAGTGCAATCACACCTCACATCTAGATGTGAATGGTGGCGGCCAATTAAATGCCGATCAGAAAGGATATTTCCACCTTCTGTAATGGCAGGGCCTCTCAAAATCCAACCCTACGCCCCCATCGAGGAAGGCTGGCCAACAGGGCTCTGGTGAAGCTGTAGAGGCCAATCCCCTATCAGTGGATACAACGGATTCCAGAAACATTGATAAACTCCAACCATCCCATTGACTTTGGACAATGGAGATGGGAGATCCTCAATGGCCTATGCTCCACTTGGGACCCAAGGCCCCAGGTAAGTAAGTAATTGCAGAGCCCAGAAAAGGCTGAAGGATAGAAGGATACTGTATGTTCAGATGGATGTGCCAATTAGACGATCCAACTCAGTTTCCCCTTGAGATCCCCACTAACTAAACTCCAACCAATTCAATTCATTGTGTGTGATATCAAGAAATGGCTCTCATCAGCCTATACACTGCCACCAAGTCTCATCTCATCTTCCTTCATCCCTAAGAGAAAAGCCCTAGCTCACACAACCTTTCCTCATAAGGCATGCTCTCCACTCCAGGCAGTATCCTGGTAAATCTCCTCTGCATCCTCGCGAAAGCTTCCACACCCCTCCTATAATGAGGCAGCCAGAGCTGAGCACAGTACTGCAAGACACTCACAAGATTTCGACAGGTGTACCGTGGCGAGCACTCTAACTGGTCCGGTGGGGGGGGGGGGGGGCGCTGCATAGGATCAAAGTAAGCCGCAGGAAGCTGTGGACTGAGTCAGCTCCATCATAGGCACTAGCCTTCCCAACATCAGGACTTCTTCACGGAGCAGTACCTCAAAAAGACAGCATCCATCATTAAGGACCTTGACCCCACCTACCCCCATCACCCAGGACACACCCTCTTCTCATTTCTACCATCAGGGAGGAAGTACAGGAGCCTGAAGACACACACTCAACAATTTAGGAACAGCTTCTTCCCCTCTGCCATCAGATTTCTGAATGGACAATGAACCCATGAACACTACCTCACTACATTTTTGCACTACTTATTTAATTTAACCTTTATATTTAATTACTTATTTAATTTAACCTTTAACCACACACACACACTTCTCACTGTAATTCGCAGCTTTTATTATTATGTTTGCAATGTACTGCTGTCACAAAACAACAAATTTCACAACATATGCCGGTGATAATAAACTTGATTCTGATTCTGAGGTTTGGTCTAACTGTAGCGGTGTGCTACACGCAGCGCTAAAATTACGACACGGAGTCGGTAACTGCAGTCGAAGGAAAAACTTTATTCGAAATCTTCAGCCTCACTTTTAAGCCTCCATCAACCGGCCCCCCCCCCGTGATGCAGAGGCTCCAAAGCTCTGTGCTCGCAAACCCCAGTAGGATATCTAATTGTGAGCCGGTTCGGATGTGCCAGGAAATGGGTCGCCACATAACACCCCCCCCCCCCCCGAACCGGTGATACACCCCCCAATGTCCACAGTCTGGGCCGGAACCTGCTTGGGAGGTCGGCCTCTGCGCCAAGGTGCCGGAAACTCGGCCAGTTGCGCTAGGTTCACATGGGCCGGTTTGAGGCGGTCCACCGTGAAAACCTCCTCTTTCCCCCCAACGTCCAGCACGAATGTGGACCCGTTGTTCCGGAGCACCATAAACGGCCCCTCGTATGGCCGCTGCAGCGGTTGCCGATGCCCGCCCCTTCGTACAAACACAAACTTACAGTTCTGCAGATCTTTGGGTACGCAGGTTGGGTTCCGCCCGTGCTGTGAAGTGGGTATGGGGGCCAGGTTACCGAACTTCTCGTGTAGTCTGCCCAGGACTGCTGCGGGATATTCCTCTTGCCCCCGTGGGGCTGGTAAGAACTCCCTGGGGACGACCAGGGGCGCGCCGTATACCAACTCGGCCGACGAAGCGTGCAGGTCGTCCTTGGGCGCTGTGCAGATGCCGAGTAGGAACCAGGGATGCTCGTCCGCCCAGTTGGCTCCTCGCAGGCGGGCCATGAGGGCCGACTTCAGGTGACGGTGGAAACGCTCCACTAGCCCGTTCGACTGTGGGTGGTAGGCAGTTGTGTGGTGCAGCTGTGTCCCCAAAAGGCTGGCCATAGCTGACCACAGGCTGGAGGTGAACTGGGCGCCTCTGTCGGAGGTAATGTGGGCTGGTACATCAAAGCGAGATATCCAGGTGGTGATCAGGGCTTGGGCACAAGATTTGGAGGTGGTGTCGGTGAGCGGGACCGCCTCTGGCCATCTTGTGAACCGGTCCACGATAGTCAGGAGGTGCCGCGCTCCGCGCGACACTGGCAGGGGGCCCACGATATCCACATGAATGTGGTCGAAACGCCGGTGGGCAGGATGGAACTGCTGCGGTGGGGCTTTGGTGTGCCGCTGCACCTTGGCCGTCTGGCAGTGCATGCACATTTTGGCCCATTCACTGACCTGTTTGCGGAGTCCGTGCCAAACGAACCTGCTGGAAACCATCCGGACAGTCGTCCGGATGGAGGGATGCGCCAAGTTATGAATGGAGTCGAAAACACGGCGCCGCCAGGCTGTCAGGACGACGGGACGGGGCTGGCCGGTGGCAACGTCACAGAGTAGGGTCCTCTCACCCGGGCCCACGGGGAGGTCCTGGAGCTGTAAACCGGAGACTGCGGTTCTGTAACTCGGAATCTCCTCATCTGCCTGCTGTGCCTCTGCCAGTGCATCAAAGTCTACCCCTTGGGAAAGGGCACGAACGGTAGGGCGAGGGAGCGCATCAGCCACGACATTGTCCTTACCCGAGACGTGTCGGACATCCATCGTGTATTCAGAGATGTAGGACAGGTGGCGTTGCTGGCGGGCGACCAGGGTTCAGACGCTTTTGTAAACGCAAAGGTAAGCGGTTTGTGGTCTGTGAACGCGGTGAAGTGCCGACCTTCTAGGAAGTACCTGAAATGCCGGATTGCCAGGTAGAGCGCCAACAGTTCCCGGTCGAAAACACTGTACTTGAGCTCGGGTGGCCGCAGGTGTTTGCTGAAAAACACCAGGGGTTGCCAGCGACCTGTGATGAGTTGCTCCAGCACTCCACCGACTGCCGTGTTAGATGCGTCCACTGTGAGGGCGGTAGGGGCGTCCATTCTGGGATGTACTAGCATTGCAGCATTCGCCAAAGCTTCCTTCGTTTGAACGAAAGCGGCGGCGGACTCCTCGTCCCAGGTAATGTCCTTGCTCGGACCCGACATCAGGGCGAACAGGGGGCGCATGATCCGGGCAGCTGAAGGGAGGAAGCGGTGGTAGAAATTGACCATACCTACGAATTCCTGAAGGCCTTTGATCATGGTGGGTCGGGGGAAGTGGCGGACCGCATCTACCTTAGCGGGCAGAGGGGTTGCCCCGTCTTTAGTAATCCTGTGGCCCAGGAAGTCAATGGCATCGAGTCCGATCTGGCATTTGGCGGGGTTGATTGTAAGACCGTACTCAATCAGTCAGGCACAGAGTTGACGGAGGTGGGACAGATGCTCCTGACGACTGCTGCTGGCTATGAGGATGTCGTCCAAATAGATGAACGCAAAGTCCAGGTCCCGTCCCACCGTGTCCATTAGCCGCTGGAACGTCTGTGCGGCATTCTTCAGGCCGAACGGCATGCGGAGGAACTCGAAAAGGCCAAACGGGGTGATGAGAGCCGTTTTGGGGACGTCGTCAGGATGCATCGGGATTTGATAGTACCCTCGGACGAGGTCTACCTTGGAGAAGATCCGTGCGCCGTGCAGGTTTGCTGCAAAGTCCTGAATGTGCGGCACAGGGTAGCGGTCCGGTGTGGTAGCCTCGTTCAGCCTGCGGTAGTCGCCGCACGGTCTCCAGCCCCCCGTCGCTTTGGGCACCATGTGCAGGGGGGAAGCCCATGGGCTGTTGGACCGCCGGATGATCCCCAATTCCTCCATCCTCTGGAACTCCTCCTTCGCCAGTCGGAGCTTGTCCAGGGGAAGCCGCCGAGCGTGGGCGTGGAGGGGTGGTCCCTGGGTCGGGATGTGGTGCTGTACGCCGTGTCGGGGCATGGCCGCCGTGAACTGCGGTGCCAGAACCGATGGGATATCCGCCAGGACCCTGGTGAAGTCGTTGTCGGACAGCGTGATGGAGCCGAGGTGAGGGGCTGGCAACTGGGCTGCACCCAGGGAGAACGTCTGAAAGGTCTCGGCGTGGACCAGTCTCTTCCTGGGCAGGTCGACCAGTAGGCTGTGAGCCTGCAAAAAATCCACACCCAGAAGCGGTTGGGCTACGGCGGTGTGAAGTCCCACGTGAACTGGCTGGAGCCGAACTGTAGCTGCACCTGACGGGTGCCATAGGTCCTTACTGTGCTGCCGTTCACGGCCCTCGGGGGGGGACCCGGTGCCCTGCTGCGGGTGTCGTAACTCGTCGGAGGTAAAACGCTGATCTCGGCACCAGTATCGACCAAAAACCGGCGTCCCGACCTTCTATCCCACACATACAGGAGGCTATCCTGATGGCCAGCCGCCGTAGCCATCAGCGGCGGCTGGCCCTGGCGTTTCCCGGGAACTTGCAGGGCGGGCGACAACGGCGGGCTTCTGCGCCCCACCGCTGGTGGTAGAAGCACCAGTGTTCATTGGGCCAGGGGTTGGCGGGCTCTGTGGCCGGGCCTGGACTGGTTTGCTGCCGGGAGCGTGGCTGGGAGATCCGTGCGATGGACCTTTTTGGCGTTCCACAGCAAGTCCGCCCGGGCTGCCACCTTCCGGGGGTCACTGAAATCTGCGTCGGACAGCAGCAGGCGTATGTCCTTGGGCAGCTGCTCCAGGAATGCCTGCTCAAACATGAGGGAGGGCTTGTGTCCTCCGGCCAGAGACAACATCTCATTCATTAAAGCCGATGGAGGTTTGTCGCCCAAGCCATCCAGGTGCAGTAAACGGGCAGCCCGCTCGCGCTGTGAGAGTCCGAAAGTCCTGAGCAGCAGGGCTTTGAATTCCGTGTACTTGCCGTCTACCGGGGGCGACTGTACGAACTCCGCGACCTGGGCCGCTGGTTGAGGGAGCTCACCACGTAGAAGTAACGGGTGTCTTCTGAGGTGATCTGGCGAACGTGGAATTGGGCTTCGGCTTGCTGGAACCATAGGTTCGGTCGCTGTGTCCAGAAACCCGGCAGTTTCAACGAAACCGCATGAACAGAGGCGGCGTCGGTCATTTCTGGTCCAAAAATCGTTTGGACCATCGGGGTCACCAATTGTAGCGGTGTGCTACACGCAGCGCTAAAATTACGACACGGAGTCGGTAACTGCAGTCGAAGGAAAAACTTTATTCGAAATCTTCAGCCTCACTTTTAAGCCTCCCTCAACCGGCCCCCCGTGGCGCAGAGGCTCCAAAGCACTGTGCTCGCAGACCCCCGTAGGCTATCTAATTGTGAGCCGGTTCGGATGTGCCAGGAAATGGGTCGCCACATAACTACATTTTCATAGAGCTATAACATTACCTTACGGCTCGTTAACTTAGTACCCCGATTAATGAAGGCCAACACACTATATACCTTTTTAATCGCCCTATTAACTTGCAAGGAACTTTGAGGGGTCTATGGACGTGGAGCCCAAGATTCCTCAGTTCCTCCACACTGCTAAATATCCTGCCATTAACCTAGTACTCTGCCTTCAAATTTGACCTTCCAAAGTGAATCACTTTGAGTCCTGATGAAGGGTCTCGGCCCAAAATGTCAACTGTTTGTTTTTTTCCATAGATGCTGTCTGATGAGCTGAGCTCCCCCGGCATTTTGTGCGTTTGCTCTAGTTTTCCAGCATCTGCAGAATGTCTTATGTTTACACTTCACACTTTTTTAGGTAGAACCAGGTATCATTGAATGCTGGAGGAGCAGAAAGGCTGGCTGGCTCAATTTTCTCTTAATTAGTAAATTCATTACTAACCAGATGATGGTAAACACAAGAGATTATCTCTCTCTCTCTCTCTCTCTCTCTCTCTCTCTCTCTCTCTCTATATATATATATATATATAAAGAAAAATCATCAACCAATTCATATTTATATAGAATAAGATTGGAAGGAAACCATATAAAATAATTCAAATTAAATGATAATATTTGTTAATAGAGCCCCATCTTCTCTCAAAATTGAACCCGGAATCAAAAGTTCTACTTCTAATTTTTTTCCAAACTGAGACATAACTTTACTTGAGAAAACCATTCAATTAATGTAGGGACAGAGGTATCTTTCCATTTTAATAAAATAGCCTTTCTTGCCAATAATGTAACAAATGCAATTACATGTTGATCTGAAGATGAAATACCCTGAATATGATGCAGAACTATCCCAAATAGAACAGTTAGTCTATTAGGTTGTAAATTAATTTTCAGAGCTTTAGAAATTATAGAAAATAAAGGTTTCCAAAACGGTTTTAATGAAGATGACCAGAACATATGTGACAAAGTAGCTACTTTAGTTTTACACCTATCGCAGTAGTTGTCTATACTAGAAAATATTTTAGATAGTCTCTCTTTTGCTAAATAATAACGGTGAACAATTTTAAACTGAACTAAACAGTGATTGGCACATATAGAAGAAGAATTTACATTTTTCAGAACTCGCAACCAATCGTCATTAACAGAGGTCATAATAAGTTCTCTCTCCCAATCTTGTTTTATCTTTAGTGAGAGGTTCTCTTTTTGTAACAAAAATAAATTATAAATTCTGCTAATGGAACCTCTCACTAAAGGATTCAACTTCAAAATGGTATCCAACAAATCAGCAAATATGGAAACTTGGATAAATATTGTAGTAAAAAATATCTAACATGAAGATGTAGTCAGTGGGGTTTTTTCTTAGTTAGATGGGGTTCTTTTTTTCCCTTCATTTTCTTATATATACATTCTTTTTTCATTTTTATATATTATGACCAGCTTTTATTTTCTTCAGCTTTAATTGTATATATATTAATTTGTTGATGTTTTGTATCATTTTATAGCTGTAGAAGATTATGTACCAATAAAAAGATTCTAAAAAATGTGAAATGCGATTTTGCAGATGTTGGAAATTTTGATCAATATGCACAAAATGATAGAATAACTCATCAAGGCAGGTAGCATCTATGGAAGGGAAATCAATGGTTGATGTTTCGGGCTAAGACCCTTCATCAGATGAACAAGGTAAAATGCAAGTCAACACTTGGGAGTGAGGGCAGTGGGTGGTGTACCTTGGTGGCACTGATATGGGCACCAGTCCCACACGGCCAAGACATCATCTTGTCAAAGAACACTGAACACAAAGAGTCAAAGAACACTGGACACAAAGGCAGCATTATGAACACTCTCTTTTTCCACCGGGAACAAAGTAGGAAGATGGAGATTTGCCCAATCCATTGCTAGGCTCTTTAATCCAAATTCTTTCAATTCGCTGACTGCCAATCAGATTTTCTAATATATTTACTTACTTTAATTTATTGAAATAAAGTATGGCATAGGCCCTTCCGGCCCCTTGAGCCAAGCTGTCCAGCAATCCCCTGATTTAATCTGAGTCTAATCACAGGTTAATTTACAATAACTAATTAATGTACCAACCGGTCTTTGGACTGTCGGAGGAAGCTGGAGCACCTAGAGAAAACCCATGCGGTCACGAGGAGAACGAACAAACTCCTTACTGGCTGCGGCAGGAATTGAACCCAGGATGCCTGTACAGGTAGTCCCTGGGTTACGAACGCCCAACTTACAGACAACTCGTATTTACAAACCAAGGAAGGAGAATGCTATCCGCCATTTTAAGTCGGATCGCGACGCCGTCCGCCATTTTAAGTCGTTGCCATTGACACTGTGTTGAGTGTTTAACTTTGTATTTGGCTTAAATTTTTCTTAGTATAATTCACCCTGACCCCGTTCCGGTCGGCTGCTGGTGCAGTGAGATCAGTGCGTTCGATCCAGTGACAGATGGCTCCCGTGCCGGGTTGATGTCGAGCTCGCAACTTGACCTCGTAAAAAAAAAACACTGCCACCTCCAGTTTAAATACCCACGTGGAATATTGTGTAGGATCAAATACCCAAACCCAGCACAGCCCCCACTTGTCCCAATCAGCCTGCCACAGTGTGGTGGTCCTTAGGACCCAGCGGACCTCAGGAACCGGCGGAGGTCGGGACCCGCTGCCCGCAGTGTTTCTGTTCTATTGACGGGAAGCGATTGCGATTGAAAATAAAGCGATAGGAAAGAGGTGAAACGCCATCAGTCACTGGAAAAGCGCTACAGTCGGTCAACGATTGGAACAATTTTAAAGGATAATGGATAAAGTGAGAATAATGGGAGCATGTGAAACGCCCTGCCCCGATGAAAGCTACAATTATTACTAAGCAACGCAGCGGTTTAATTATTGGAACACATACATTTCTTAAGTGATTTATATGCATAGAAAGGTAAAATATATACTACAGGTCTGCAATCCCTTATCCAAAATCCTTGGGGCCAGTTACATTTTGGAATTTAGAATTTTTCAGATTTCAGAATCCTTCCTTATTGGTTCCGGGACCCCCCACGGATACCAAAAAACATGTATGCTCAAGTCCCTTATTTAACCTGTCTCAGTGTGGGTGGACTTTGGGACCTGGCAGAGCTCCAGACCTACTCACATCCTCCCATATACCTTAAATCATCTCTAGATTACTTATAATACCTAATACAATGTAAATGCTATGCAAATAGTTGTTATACTGTATTGTTTAGGGAATAATGACAAGAAGAACATTATTTACAAAAAAAATTCAATAAAACATAAAAATATACAGCTTCAAACGAACTGAATCAAATGCATGGTAAATGACTTATTGGAATAAATGTGGAACGTCACTGTCACTATAAAACTTTAGTAACTTGTCTTTCTGTTTCTTTAAATCATATACAGTGGTAGTTCCGACATCATATTCTTCAGTAAGACGCCGCACAGACACACCACGATCAAGCTTCTGCAATAACTCTATTGATAATGAAAGGATGCTTCCTTCTCTTTTTCTCATTGTTACCCATAGGGGTATCTCAGAGAAATTAAACACAAAGTCAACAGTGAATTCAAAATATCAGTGAACAGCAAATGCATGCGTAACCAGTACGAACGCTGAGCCACAACTGACGTCTGGTGGCTTCTGCTAGTGCTGTCATGTCACACCTGAGTAACATCAGCTATTGGCGAAAAAAACTTTGGTTTTCGGAGCTTTCTGGATTTCAGAATTTTGGATAAGGGATTGTAGACCTGTATATCCTAAGAGAAACGTTTGACTAACTGATACTAAATAATACCGGATGTACTTGTTCTAACTTACCTACAAATCCGACTTAAAGATGGACTCAAGAATGGAACTCGTACGTAACCCAGGGACTGCCTGTATTGTAAAGCATTGTGCTCGTAACCCAGGGACTGCCTGTATTGTAAAGCATTGTGCTAATCACTATGCTGTCATATCACCCTATACTTTTAACAACTGAGTCACAGATGAAGGGTCTGCACATAGGCTTTCATTGTTCTTCAAAGCTGCTTTGCCAGCTGATGGTGTGGTGGCATCAGTGCCAGACTTCTTCAAGGCAAGTGGTCGCAGGTTCCAATCAGGCCAGCTCCTTACACGCTGTCTATCTGGGTCAAGCTAGCAACTCAGCCTCATAAACAAAAATAGACAAAATGCTGAAGAAGCGACAAGGTTGCCATCTAATGGGCCATAAGGCACGGAGAGGAACAACAATAACAAAGGTGGTTTCTCTGAACCTGGAAGGTAATACACATTTGTCTTTGTGGGTGCCTTGGGGTGTGTTCACATTAGGAAACAGAAGTCATAGCTATTGAGTATGTATACTGTCATAGCATATACACAATTTCTAACAAGGTAGATTTAAAGTGTTGATTTAGTTCCAACAAAGAATGAAAGAAAGATGTGCAAGGATTAAGAAGATGTAATGAAGATATTGTTTTAAATCTTCCTGCGAATAGGTGGGTGTGACAGTCCCCCGTCTGTGGTCTGCACACCTATTGAAAGAGAGCGATTTAGAGCTGCAGAGAGCCCAGGGACACAGGACCAGGAACTTGGCAATGTGCTGCTCAAAACTGTCACAAACAACCTACTTATTTACTCTATAATTGATTCAATCAGGGCTCTCAATAAAATAAAAAAAGGAGGCCCTTGAGACTTGGAGCAATTTTCTGCTTCTGCATCCAGTCTTTGAATGGGGCATCAAATAGATGCAGTTTAGCTTCAGGTCTCAAATATCTTGGAGCGGCACAGTGGTGTCACTGTTAGTGCAACGCTACTACAGCGCCTGCGAACCAGGTTCAAATCCGCCGCTGTCTGTCAGGAGCTTTATGTTCTCCTCATGGGATTCCAATGGGACCTCCAGTTTCCTCCAACATTCCAACGATAGATGAGATAGTAGGTTAATTGATCACCTGGGTGTAATTGATTGCCATGGGCTCACTGGGGCGGAAGGGTCCTTTACCATACTTTTGTATCACCAAACCAAGCAAAACTCTTAATGGGGCAAATCCATCCAATAATGCCACGCATATGCTGTGTTGAAACAACCTTTGAGTATAAAATTTACCTAGACACTCTGTAAAAGAATTGTTAAAACAAAATTGGGCTCCAAAATTACTGCACTATAAAACATAAGAGCAGAATTAGGCCATTCAGCCCATCAAATCTGCCCATGGCTGATCCATTTTCCCTCTCAACCCCAGTCTCCTGCCTTCTCCCCATAACCTTTCATGCCCCGACTAATCAAGAACCTTTCAACCTCTGCCTTAAATACACCCAATGACTTAGCCTCCATAGCCACCTGAGTCAATGAATTCCAGATTTATTACCCTCTAGCTAAAGAAATTCCTTCACATCTCTGTTCTGAGTGGACATTCCCCAATTCTGAGGCTTCGCCCTCTGGTCCTACACTCTCCCACTATAGGAAACATCTTCTCCACATCCACTCTGTCTTGGTCTTTCAACTTGGTTTTTCAGCTTTTCTTTCAATGGGTTCCATAGTTTTTCATTGTTTCATGGCTGTGTGTGGGAAGACGAATCTCAGGGTTGTACCCTGCATAAATAAATGTAATTCAAATCTGAATGTAGAGGATAGTAGGATACTGATTAATATTTTTAAGGAAAAGAATTAAGGGGGATGTGAGAGCATCTTTAAAAAGTATATTTATTATTGCTACTCATGTGGATGGTGAAGGGAAATGAAAATGCAGTTGAGAGAGAAGAATTTGCAGGGAAAGACTTGCAGGGAAAGACCAGGAGAATGAGAGCAAATAAATTAAAAAGAAAATAATAAGCACAAGAAATCCTGCAGATGCTGGAAATCCACGGCAACACACACAAACTGCTGGAGGAATGCAACAAGTCAGGCAGCCTCTATAGAGAGGAATAAACAGTTGGTATTTTGGGCTGAGACCCTTCATCAGGAGTCCTGATGTGGGATGCACTAGGAGCTGTAATTGAAGAATCCCGTAAACGTTGTGAGGGCCACTTGAGATGGTATGTCATTCCAGATATAATCAACGATATCAATGTCTTTCAGCATTCCATAAAGGACATTAGAAAGAGAAGGCAGGTTTTCTTGATTCTGCTCCAACATTCACAGTCACAGGGAAAACTGTGCCTTAATATCCTATAATATTCCCTTAGCGTCTGTAGCAGCCATGTATCTACTTTCCATCTGCATCGTATTTTGTGTTGTGCATTTATTATGGTAGTTACATATTCATGCTTTTGTCTTGAGGTCAGACTAGTGCGGTTAAAGTTAGAGACAGACGGGAATGATATCTTCTTTGCTGACCGCTTAAAATCACCTAATAACATTTAAAGTAGATTAACTACTTTGACGAAGGCCTAAGTACGTTTATTACTCTAAGACTATTTATTTTGTCTTATCGCTAGTTTTTAGTTTCATTAGTTTTATCGCTTCAAGATTGTTTTGATAGTTTCTTAATAAAGGATCGAATATATTCTTTGGCTTTGGAACCTTGTTTTAGATTGAATGGAAGGCACGTCATACTGGAGTAACCCACCCCCTCCCCCCCCCCCACACCCCATGCTCAATCTCTAAGTGGTGTTGGCTTGTTGGAGTAACCGCTACAATGCGGTGTCCAAAAATTCAATCATCTCCAGTGCACTGAATTCACCTCAGCTTACAGGCCACACTTGTATCCTATGTACGCAGATAGTGCTGAAACTGGACAGAACACGTGCTAGACCCGATCTACTGTACTATGTCATCTTGTGTTCACCACTCCACAGGAAGGATGTGGCAGCAACAAGACAGGGGTGGAGAGGAAATTTTACAAGGAGGCTGCAAGACAGGCCAGCTTGAGTTGTGAGAGAGGAGAAAGTGTTGGACTGAGGCTGTTCTAATTGATATGTGCAAGATTATGAGGGGCCAAGAGAGGGTGAACAGGAAATACTCATTTCCCTTTGCAGAGTGTTGGCTAACTAGAGAATATAGATTTAAGTTAATTGGTGGGAGGGTAACGGTTTTTCATCCAAAGTATCATGGGAGCGGAGGGCAGGTGTGTGTTGGCGAGTAAGGGGGTGGAGAAAGAAACTCAACAAATTTTTTAAAAATCAGGAGGAGGAGTTGGGGGAGAAAATAACTTAAATAGCTCCATTATTGTGGATATAATGGTTACCCATTTCTTAAAATTCTATGATTCGAAGATTCCACCCTTCTGCATAAAGCAACTTTACTTTAATGCATACATAAATAAATGGCTGCTCCATTATCAAAGACTGTGTCCCTTGGTCCTCTCTTCTCAATCTCCGAATCAGAATCAGATTTAAAATCACTGGCATATGTTGTGAAATTTGTTGTTTTGCAGCAGCAGTACCGTGCAATACATAAAGATGATAAGTTAGTCCCTCTGCTGTTTGTGAGCAGTTTGTACGTTCACCCCATGATCACATGGGTTTCCTCCGGGTGCTCTGGTTTCCTCCCACATCCCAAAGGTGTACCAGTTGGCAGGTTAATTGTTTCTTGATTAAGCTAGGGGTAAATCGGGGGTTGCTGGGCACGCTGCTCGAAGGGCTGGAAAGGCTATTTCCATCCTGAATCACAATGAATAGATAGATAGAAAGACAGATAAATAAATAAATACTTTTAAATAATTAAATTTAAAAATGTGAAAAGAGAGCACCAATAGTGAAGTATGTGTTCATGGCAAAATTCAAACATTCCCATTCCCAGAACAACAATCTACAGGAAGTGGGGGGTAAGCTCAGCCCATCACAGGCAAAGCCCTCCCTACCATGGAAAGCTGCCCAAGAAAGCGGAATCCATCATTGAGGACGGCCACCACCCAGGCATGGGTAGGAACTACAGGAGCCTTGGGTCCCACACCACCAGGTTCCCGAACAGTTATTACCCTTCAGCCATCAGGCTCCTGAACCAGCGTGGACAACTTCAATCAAGCTCTCTTGAACTGACTCTACCACACTGAACTGGTTCTGCAAACTAGACTCACTTTCAAGGATTCTTTACAACTCAGGATTATTTTTTATTTGTACAATTTGTGTCTTCTTTTGCACATTTCTTGTTTGTCACTCTTTGTTTGTGTATAGTTTTCCATAAATTCTATCGCATTTCTGTATTCTTCCTGTAAATGCCTGTAAGAAAATGAATTTCAAGGTAACATATACATACTTTGATGATAAATTTGACTTTGACCTGCAGCTTATTATATCTCCTGCTGATCTTTCCGGCTGGATCTCTGATTTTTATTATGTACTGTGCTGTACGGCTGCCGCAAAAAAACAAATTTCACAGTGTTCTGAATGCCAGCGATATTAAACCTCATTCTGATCCTGAGTGCTTGGTAGCCCTCCAGTTGCCTCATTTCAAGCCCAGTTGCACCACGAGGTCCACAGCCTTTATCTACTGGAACTCAGTCTGCCAGTCTGACCCTGCATTGGCCCTGTCCCACTGATCCATAGGTACTGCAGTGAGTTCCAAACTCTGATTTGCTCTAAAGCGTAAAACCAGTTGTCAGAATCAGCACAATGTTCAAGGAAGGTCCCTGCATTCGAATGGTCTCTCTCTCTCAGTCTTTCATCGATGCTGTCGGAGGACGATACCAGAGTAATGGGTTTTGGGCAGGGCTTAATCAATTTGTGGATTGGGCTCTAGTTCATGTTATAATGTGTTTCTGGTCGCTCCCTTGTTGCTATTTTGGATGATTTTAACCAGGGCGGCCTGCAGATAACGAACACTGAGCTGAAATGAATATTTTCAATTTTGTGTTTCCTATTCTGTGTTTTTGCTCGTTTTGGAGGGGGAGGGGTTGATGTTTTGAACGGGTTCCATGGTTTTCTTTGTTTCATGTCTGTCTGTGAGGAAGACAAATCTCATACATACTTTGATAATAAATGTACTTTGATTCCTGAATCTTTGACTAAATTTTTACAAGACTCAATAATTCTTAGCTGCAGTGTTTTTGCTTTCTTGTCGATTTTGTTTGGTTTTATCTATATTTGCTTGTATGTGGCTTACTGAGGACCTTTAAATCTTCCCCTTGGCAAGGTGGGAGATGCTGGCAGTGTTGAACAGAATGTTTTCCACTCAGTTGTCATTAACCACTCCCAGTCGAGTGTGAACAGGCCAGAAACTGGGTTAATCTTTCTCTATACTTTCATCCAACATTGCGGCCTTCACACTAATCTCAAACTCCAGAATCGTGCACCCCAGGCAATCTCAAAAACTCGTTGAAATCCTGAGTACGCTCAACAAAATGTTGAGCTAAACCTGCCCCACTTGTCTCCCTGCCAATCATTTACAGATTCGCCTGCACAGGTCTAGGTTGAAGTGGGCCAGGTTTAAACACAAGTTCCACATGTGAAAGGTCCTGACTGGGATGGGGGTCCAGAACTTGCTACGCAGGAGAGCTGTGACACGAACAAACTCACACTCCAGGAAAAAATTTTTAATGAAGTGTCGCGGACACATTAAAATTGTTTAACCACCCACAGGTGCTGCCTTTCCGTTTTATTTTCCAACAACTTCAATTTTTGATTTAAAAATAATTAGTGCAACATGGTCGTGTAGTGGCTAACGTATTGCCGTTACAGCACCAGCAACGCAGGTTTGATTCCATCCCTGTCTGCAAGGACTTTTAATGTTCTCCCCATAACTGCCTGGGCTTCCTCCCATATTCCAAAGACACACGGGTTGGTGGGTTAATAAGTTACATGGGTATAATTGGGTAGTACAGGCTTGTTCGGCCAGAAGGGCCTGTTACCATGCTGTACTCTGAAGAAAGAAGTAAAAACGGAAGCATAGATACAGCAGAGCAAACAAGGATAATGTTTGAAGAGCTGGGCCATGGGAAGAAATGAGTGAGAACGGACACAATAGGCATATTGACCCACTTGTCTCACATAAATTCCTCTGATTCTGAGACTATATTCTAACTGACAGTTCCCCCTCAACACCAGATAATGCTAGTCTAACACACCAGTGAAGATCAGCAGACTGGAACGATAGGGATCTAATTAGTTTGTGGAAACATAGTTAATGGTGCATGGCCTCAAAGTTTCCTTTTGACTTCAACAGAACAACATTATTTTCCCAGAGAGTGGTTTGGCACGCTGCTTTGAGACCAGGCACTTTGTCCTTGGAGCAGCCATTTTGAAATCTCCGCCATTTTATACAGGCCACCATCGCAGATTCAGTGCTACTGCTTGTATGTGGTATTGCCTCATCCCATGCTGGTGCTGAGGCGGCTCTGGTTTTGGTTGCACCTTTGAAGAAGCCTTTCTCCCCTTTACAAGCTATGCTGTTTCAATATGTCTATTTAGGCAGGGTTTCCAGTCCTTCTGGGCCTAGTTTATAATCTTCATGAGGAAGATCATTGGATCCTTCAGAAAAAGTGTGCTTCACATTGCCTTGTTGCTTTGTGACAGCCCTACAATGTAATACTCAAAGTACTATATACAGTGGATTCCAGCTAATTGGGGCAGCCATTTATGTGGGGCAACTCTTAAAAGAACAAAAGACTAAATCAAGAAGATAGCCAGGATTCCCTTTGTCTATTTGGGATAATATGCCACTTAACTGGGGCCGAAGACTGTTGCCAAACAGTTTCTAACTAGCATCAATCGAGCACACTTATGTGGCTGTTTAAACCATGCTTAGAGCAATTAGTTTTTAAATAGCATCAGTCGCATGTGTTGTGTTCAAGAAGCAGTGATATTTGTCACTGACAATTGGCGAGAAATAAGCTGTGAGAAATTCAGAACCGTTTTGTTCACTGTGGTTTCAAGCATTCAGACTTGGAGATGCCAGAAATGGGTGGGAGTGTAATTTCAATACTTCAACAAGTTAGGAATTATGAAGGTATCAACAATCATCTTGAATGTTACAATGAAAATTAAGATTTGGAGGATGCAATCATCAAAAGCATTGTACGAAGGTAGTCTATTATCTACTTTTCCACTGGTTTTGTTAATTTACAGACAATTGAAACATGGCAGCGTACACTGGATTAACACATCCATTGATAACTATTAGGAATAAATACTCAGCTTTCTAGTTCTGTAGAGGTATTGGTAGTATTCTAATTCGTTCTGCATTTCATTTTAATACATAGTTTGTTACTCAGTTAAATGGTAGTTCATCTTTTTTTTACAGCTTTTAACTATTTCCATGAAACTTTGGTTAATTAGGACAGCTGCTTAATTGGGCCAAAATGTACTGGTCCTGTTGTGTCTCAATTAACTGGATTAGATTTTATATATTAAGTGGTGCATAAAGGGAGCAAAAATAATGAGGTAGTGTTCATGGATTGGTTCATTGTAATTTCAGAAATCTGATGGTGGAGGGGAAGAAGCTGTTCTTAAAACATTGAGTGTGTGTCCTCCCCCCTGATGGTAGCAATGAGAAGAGGACATGTGCTGAGTGATGGTGGGGAGGGGGGGTCCCTAATGATGGATGTTTCGCTTTCAAGGCATTGCCTTTTGAAGATGTTCTTGATGCTGGGAAGGCAAATGCCCATGATGGAGCTGGCCGAGTTTGCAACCCTCTGCAGCTTTTTCCGACCCTGCACAGTGGCCGCTCCATACAAGATGGTGGTGCCGCCTGACGGCACTAACAGGGACTGTGTCTTCTGCTCCTCAGTAAGACACACTGTCCTACGCATGAGGGAGATCACAGAAGTCGATGTGTACGTCCTCTTAAGAAATTAAAGCTTGGGTTCTATTACAATCACATATGTCATCTACCTTCAGTGGTAACCTTCCCCGTTCCTTCCTCCCCTCCCACTAAGTCAAATACAAACCTATCCAAGGATTGCTGACACGTAGTGCAGGGTTATCACTGGGCGCACATAAGCAGCTACCAACAGCTCTGCGGACAAATCGGAAGCAGTGAGATTACACCAAGATGTAAACTGTAAGAAGCCACCTGCAGAAATTTCATGGACACAAATGGACGTCCCCCAGGAGCAATCCAGCCATCTTTATACAGCTGTGAACTGTGAAACAGAGAAGTGAATGGGCAGTTGTCTCCTCAGGAGCAGGGCAACTTTGCATAATTTCTCCTCTCGTGCTCAGGATCAGACACACGACAGTGTAGAAGCATCCAGCTACAACAGCAGTCAGTGGGTATATTTAAAGCGGAGGTTGATAGGTTCATGATTAGTCAGAGCATCAAAAGTTACAGGGAGAAGGCTGGAGAATGGAGCTGAGGGGGGTAGTAGATCAGCCATGATGGAATGGCAGGGTTGACTTGATGGGCTGAATGGCCGGATTCTGCTTCTATGCCTGTATCCAGGAATACAGCAGCACACTCTCTTAAAACGTAAGCTCTTCCTGCCTAAAACAGTGCTCAGGCAATTATTGAACGTGGAGGAGAGATGGAAATTGTGACGGTATTGGCGTCAGAAATGGTTGTTGAAGAGGAAGGCAACATTCTCTCTAATTCTTTTACAGATGCCCAGATACTCTGAGCAGGAAATTCTTACATGGACTGAACACTGGATAGCACTTTAAAGGCTTTTTTTGTAATATGCATACTATGAATATCTAGAATGAAAACTGAAAAGTCACATACTATTGATTTTATTTATTAATTGAAAGGTATTATGAAATGTAGTACAAGAAAAGAAAATCTTCCACATTTTATAAACGCTTTTCCAGCTGCATCCAATGTCCAGCAGTGTCGCAACAAAGGCTATGCGCGCAGGAGTATTTGAGCTACTGTGTGGTTGAGCACCGCACAGCTGAGGGAATCGTGGCTGCAGAAGGGTCTAAGCCAAGGGTACAGCAACGTGGTGATTATATTTGGTGCACAAGTAATCTGGAGTGTATGGGGGGTCCAAAGAGGCATACAGGTATCCAGTCCAGGGTAGCTCATTCAGCTTTGGTCCCTACCAGACACTGAGCTCTCAGTGGCTCCAAGTAACTTTTTGCATGTGACGGCGGCCACACCCCAGTACATCACCTCGACAAGCGGGCTAAATCAAGTGAGGGTAGCTGGCAGGCCTCATACCCCAGTGGGATCCAACAGCGTGAAGGTGCTTCTGCAGCTCTTCGTGGAGAGCAAAGGGCACGGCAAGACATGGCCATCCGACACAACCAAGGAAGACCTCAGTTCTGAGAACTACTTTTACCACTGGGATTGAAATTGCTAGGCCGAGAAAGTGGAACCATCCCAGTGCAATGACTTTTCCCCTCTAAAGACTCTCCCACATGGGTTTCAAAACTGTCATCACTGGACTCAACGGGCAACCAAAATCACAAGAAATCCAGTAAGATTGCTTCCATGACAATCTGAATTCAGTTTTAAAAATACGCTGGAATGTAGTAATGCTTGCCAATGCTGCAGATATAGATTTCAGAGAAAGCGAATCCTGTTAAGATCTGTGCCCTGAGATAACTCTGGAAGAACACAAGATTAACTCTGGTCATCTGCCCACCTCCTTCAGCACAGGTTCTGATCTCACGGAGATCTATGAATAGGCAATTGAATGCATGAGCAGACTTGACATTGGTCATTTTACATACATTATCCATTTGTATACAACTACTGGATTCTGGCACAATGAGAGAATGCAGTCCAATTTGGCGAACACATTATGTGGTTAAACAAACTTTTACAAGTCACTGACCTTCAAACTTTTACAAGCCCCCTCCCCTTTAATTCGATGTGATGAGTTTAAGGGA
The DNA here is from genome assembly GCF_030144855.1 of Hypanus sabinus. Taxonomy (NCBI): domain Eukaryota; kingdom Metazoa; phylum Chordata; class Chondrichthyes; order Myliobatiformes; family Dasyatidae; genus Hypanus; species Hypanus sabinus. Next base: position 153,663,094 of record NC_082714.1, read on the forward strand.
GTACCCTCTATTTCAGCTCTTCAGAAATATGAATGGGAGCAGAAAATGAACTATCCTGCCCATCTTATCCACAGAGGCCAAAGAAGATACACTTAAGATCCTCCTGACTCTCAACTCGCAATCCATGAGCCTGTTCAAGTGCCTCTCCGGGTACTTTGGCAACGTAATGATAGGTTCTGCCCCCTGCACCCTTCTGGAAGTATGTTTGAGACTCCCATTTCCCTAAAGGTGAAAATAAACACTCACAACCTCTTCTTTCAGTTCCATAAGTTTTCTTCTGAGTTACTGATCATTCTGACAGGAAAATACAGCCTTGTCTGTTCATTTTGTCCAGGCTTCTCATAATTTTAGGCCTCTCGATTAAAAAGAGCCCTAATTGAGCCAGTTTTGGGCCCCTTATTTAAGAAAGGACATGCTGGCATTAGAGAGGGTCCAGAGGAAGTTCACGAGAATGATCCCAGGAATGAAAGGGTCTACATAGGAGAGAGTTTTGTGGCACTGGGCCTGTACTTGCCAGAGTTCAGAAGAATGAGGAGGATCTCATCGAGATCTATTGAATATTGAAAGGACTAGAGAGTGGACGTGAAGAGAATGTTTCCCATAGTGGGGAGTCGAGGACCACAGGGCACAGCCTCAGAAAAGAGGCACAGCCCTTTAGAATGAAGATGAGGAGGAATTTCTTTAGCCAGAGGCTAGTCACTCTGTGGAATTTATTGCCACAGATGGCTGTGGAAGCCAAGTAATTGGTATATTTAAAGCGGAGGGTGATAGGTTCTCTATTAGTTAAGGGCGTCAAAGGTTACAGGAAGAAGGCAGGAGCACGGGGTTGAGGGGGATAATAAATCAGCCATGATGGAATGGTGGAGCAGACTTGATGCTCCTGAAAAGTCCTCCAGTGCTTGCAACATTCTCGTAAATCAACACGGCATCCTTTCCACTGATTGTCACATCATAGTGTACTGGACAGAACTGTGCACAGTACCAACACATACAAACAAGCTGGATGAACTCAGCAGGTCAGGCAGCATCCGTTCATCCAGCTTATTTGTATGTGTTGATCTGACCACAGCCTCTGCAGTGTACTTTGTGTGCACAGTATCAACTGCCAATGAAGTTAACGTTCAGGTTAACCATTATATTTGGTCTCACCCACTGAATTCAGCTTGTCATTTTGCCCTCATGCAATGGGGTTGAACTTTCCTGATCAGCCTGCCACGTGGACTTACGTCAGAAACCTCTTAAAATCCATTCAGATGCCATAAAGTACAATACCCACAACCTGCCCTTGTTCCACAGTACAGGCCCTTTGGCCCAAAAAGTTGTACTGACCCTTTAACCTACACCAAAGCCAATCTAACCCTTCCCTCCCACATACTCCTCCACATTTCTTTCATCCATGTGCCTAAGAATCTCTTAAATGTCCCTAATGTACCTTCCTCTGTCACCACACTCCATGCACCTACCACTCTAAAAAAAAACTTAACTCTGACATGCCCTCTATATCTTAAAGTTACGTCCTTTGTATTTCCACACTGAGAAACAGTATCTTGTGAACATTACATTCCCTCTTCAAAAATTACCATCTTCTAAAAAATACAACCCTTTCTTAACAAAACCAAAAGGCCTTATTTCATCTATGCTCTTCTCACTGTTGAGTAAATTCTTTAACCAGTTAACTGCCCACCACCAAACGCCTCCTAGAGGCAAGAATGGTTTGAGACAAGGTGTGATCCAGTTATTGGGTAGTACAGCATTGAAACACGCTCTTCAGCCTAATTCATCCATGCCAACCATGATGTACATCTAAGCTATTTCCATTTGCCCATGTATCACCCATTCCCTCATGTCATAAACACTTCTTCAGCTGCCATAATATTATCTCTGTTAATGTGCTGTTTTACTTATTTTTTATTTTTATTTTATTGAGATACAGTGCCTAGTAGACCCTTCCAACCCTGCAAGCGGTGCCGCCTAGCAACTCCAAGCCTAATCATGGGGCAACTTACAACGCCAGGCTAATCTACCATCAGTCCTGATGAAGGGTCTCGACTGTTTACTCCATCACATAGACGCTGCCTGAATTTCCAGCATCTGCAGCCTTTCTCGTGTTTACGCCTTTGGACTGTGGGATGAAACCGTAAGCACCCGGAAGAAACCCATGTGGTCACGGGAAGAACGTTAAAACTCCTTACATGCAGAGCCAGCAATTAAACCCGGGTAACCTGTACTGTAAAGTGTTTTGCTGACCACTTTGCCATTGTGCCGCCTTGCAGAAGTTCCTTGTAGGAACTCACCAGCTACCCCATTCTAGCCATTTCTACACATAAAGACAAATGTCTCTGAAGTTAATGAATAACTTTTGCTTGTAACCCCATTCCCCATATAGATTATTCACAACATTTGTATAAATTGCATAATTGCATGTTCTCACCTGAACAAGGGCCTCTTTACAGATCTTAACCAAGGTTGAGATGTTTGTAGACCTTGAGTTTGGTTGAGATCTACAAAGAATTGAGTCATTATTACTGTCCACCTCCTTGGCGATGGTATTGGACTGCCACTTCTCTGCACAAAAGTACCTCTTGGATTGTTTTCAGAACACACACTCAAAGAAATGAACTTTCCTGAAGCCCTTGTGAGTTCTCATTAGATTTTCTGTATGATCTATCTCTATGTAGGCTGCTTCAATCATTTGGTGCTTGAACTTTGTAACAACACTTGTACCACAAGTTGGGCTTTCTTGTGGTTAATAGCTCTCAGTTAAATCATGCATTGCTGCTATATTGTTGTACGGGGAGTGACAGGAAATGCAAAAATCCATCAAAAATGTTTAAGAGTTTAAGAGTTGAAGGAAGGAGCCTGGTATTTTAGGTGCAGTGACATCATTTTTAAATACCCTCATCTATATCTTCTATATCATAGTCATAGTTCAGAGTTTCTTCATGGACTAGTGTGTCTTTGCTGAGCATCAAGGTCTAAGGGTCAAATGAGAAGTCCGGAAGTCGAGGCCTGAGTGAATGAATCTCTGCAAGTCGTCTGGTGAAATCAAACTGCAGCACCTGTAAGCGCATGTCCGCTGGAGGGTGAAGGCCAGAGACAGCCTGCCCTGGGCTTAGAGGACTGTGTTTGAGCATGGGTGGGAGGGAGGGACGTGGCTTGTTTGCCTGCTGTTGCTTTGTAGCTCGTTGAGTTCTGTTTGGTTGTGTTTTGTACTGTTCTGCCAAGTTATGTTGTCGCCAGAAATGCGGGCTACCTCCAACTCACCCTTGGTTATGAACGCTAAGGACGCATTTCACTGCGTGTTTCGAAGTAACTATGATAACTAAACTGGAGTCTTGGATCTTAGATTTATATGGTACAGAAAGAGGCCTTTCAGCCCACTGAGATCCTGCTGATCATCGAAAACCCATGTAAATGATAAAGTGTAAGATCATGACAAGATAGACAGTAAGACCAGGAGTTCCTTATTGTACAAAAGGCCTGCTCAGGGGTCTGATAAAAGTGGGGTAGAAACTGTCCTTGAGCTTGGTGGCACGTGCTTTCAGGCTTTTGTATCTTCTGTCCAATTGGGGGGTGGAAAAGAGAGAAGGTCTGAGGTGGGTGGGGTCCTTGATTTTCAAGAAAGGAGGGGGAGAGAAAACAGGGAATTATAGACCGGTTAGCCTGACGTCAGTGGTGGGAAAGATGTTGGAGTCAATTATAAAAGAGGAAATTACGACACATTTGGATAACAGTAGAAGGATCAGTCCGAGTCAGCATGGATTTATGAAGGGAAAATCATGCTTGACTAATCTTCTGGAGTTTTTTGAGGATGTAACTATGAAAATGGACAAGGGAGAGCCAGTGGATGTAGTGTACTTGGACTTCCAGAAAGCTTTTGATAAAGTCCCACATAGGAGATTAGTGGGCAAAATTAGGGCACATGGTATTGGGGGCAGAGTACTGACATGGATTGAAAATTGGCTGGCTGACAGAAAACAAAGAGTAGTGATTAACGGGTCCCTTTCGGAATGGCAGGCTGTGACCAGTGGGGTACCACAAAGTTCGGTGCTGGGACCACAGCTGTTTACAATATACATTAATGGTTTAGATGAAGGGATTAAAAGTAACATTAGCAAATTTGCTGATGACACAAAGCTGGGTGGCAGTGTGAAATGTCAGGAGCATGTTATGAGAATGCAGGGTGACTTGGACAGGTTGGGTGAGTGGGCAAATGTATGGCAGATGCAGTTTAATGTGGATAAATGTGAGGTTATCCACTTTGGTGGCAAGAACAGGAAGGCAGATTACTATTCAAATGGAGTCAAGTTAGGAAAAGGGGAAGTACAACGAGATCTAGGTGTTCTTGTACATCAGTCAATGAAAGCAAGCATGCAGGTACAGCAGGCAGTGAAGAAAGCTAATGGCATGCTGGCCTTTATAACAAGAGGAATTGAGTATAGGAGTAAAGAGGTCCTTCTGCAGCTGTACAGGACCCTGGTGAGACCCCGCCTGGAGTATTGTGTGCAGTTTTGGTCTCCAAATTTGAGGAAGGACATTCTTGCTATTGAGGGAGTGTAGCATAGGTTCACAAGGTTAATTCCTGGAATGGCGGGACAGTCATATGTTGAAAGATTGGACTGACTGGGCTTGTATACACTGGAATTTAGAAGGATGAGAGGGGATCTGATTGAAACATATAAGATTATTAAGGGATTGGACACACTGGAGGCAGGAAACATGTTCCCGCTGATGGATGAGTCCAGAACTACAGGCCACAGTTTAAGAATAAGGGGTAGGCCATTTACAACAGAGATGCAGATAAACTTTTTCATCCAGAGAGTGGTGGATATGTGGAATGCTCTGCCCCAGAAGGCAGTGTAGGCCAAGTCTCTGGATGCATTCAACAGAGAGTTAAATAGAGCTCTTATAGATAGCGGGGTCAAGGGATATGGGGAGAGGGCAGGAACAGGGTACTGATTGTGTATGATCAGCCATGATCACAGTGAATGGCGGTGCTGGCTAGAAGGGCCGAATGGCCTACTCCTGCCCCTACTGTCTATTGTCTATTATAGAGGCAGTGAGAAGTTTAGACAGATTCCACAGAATCCTTTGATGTGCTGAGCTGGGTCTGTATGGCAGCGTGGTGAGATTGTAGATGGCAGCTGAAAATCTGCCTACACTCCACACTAACTGGAGCTGACTGCACGTGGTATGACGTCACAATGTAGTAACAAAGGTGAACAACAATCTCCCCGAGGCCCTTCATAGCTGCTTCACTGGGTTTGAAACAGGTTTTGTACTCAGTGGAAATGAAGCAATAAGAATTTATCAGGGGCGAGCCAAGAGTGGATGCACTACTGGCAGAGTGACCCAGCAATCCGCAGAGGTCATTAACAAATGTTTACTACGGAAAACAACGAGAGTATCTCCCTCTACTGATTCATCACCTACCCATACCCCAACACAAGACTGCGAGCAGAAAGAGAGGGGGGGCAGGTGACTGAGTGACAGGACAAGTGAGTGGTTATGTGAGAGGGACTGTGCGGGCAAGCATGAGACTGCCAGAGAGAGACAGCGAGAGTGAGAGAGAGAGAGAGAGAGAGAGAGAGAGAGAGAGAGAGAGAGACAGAGACAGAGATAGACAGATAGAGAAAGAGAGAGAGAGACGCACAGAGACAGACACATAGAGACAGAAAGAGAAACAGAGAGAGAGAGAGAGAGAGCGAAAGAGAGAGACAGAAACAGAGAGCCAAATGGAGAGACAACCAGCAAGAGAGAGAGACAGAGAGCCAGAGGGAGAGGGACAGAGACAAAGAGATAGACAGAAACAGAGACAGAGACTGACAGGGAGACAGAGCACAAATATATCTCAGGCATATGTTATTGTTAAATCATATACAGAGGAAAGAGCCTCCCATCACTGGCCACCACACAAGGGCAACAAACCATCAATGGACATTTCAATCAGCCTTGGAGTTTCCGACTACTACTGATGCTGGCTTTTTATTCTAAATCATTTACACTTACATTCCCAAATGTCAAATACCTGCTGGACCGAGTTGTGCTGAGATGCTACAATCTCAATACAGCGATTCTGGACAACATATTCAATGCCGAATTCACAAAAGGCTGGAAATTTTTAAAAAATACATTCTGCAATTCCCACCTTTCTGCCTGGGTTTAATTAAAAACCTTAAGCTGAATTTCTACAAAAATAGATGATGATTCTGCCACAGCATCTGCTCAGCGCCAAGAGGACAAGCAGGAAGGAGGAGAGAAATGTGTTTGCAACTTTAACCCATTGTTGAGAAACACTTGTGGTCCATCAGTTCACCCATGGTGGACGTGTCAGGGTCCAGGCCTTACACACTGCCTCAACAGAGCAGAGTGCCTGTGCCTTCGAACTGCAGCTGAGGGCATACATGCATGACTTCACTCTCCCGGAGCTGACAGGTCACTTCCGAGCAGGCAGCTTCAAGTGAGACCTCTGCTGAGGCCCCAAGTTTCAGACAGGAAATTTCAGACAACAGCAACATCCCCCCCCCCCCACCCCCTCCTGGGGCAAATCCAAACACTCTGATACAAAATGGCCCCTCTATATTTACTGTAGGGCCAGTAACCCTACCTCTCGCAGAGAGCTGTTCCTGTCTCCCCCACCTCCCCCCTCCGTCAAAAGAGGCCCCTATCATAAGAACATAAGAACAGAAGAAATAGGCGCAGTTGTCGGCCATCTGGTCTGTCAAGTCTGCTCTGTCATTCAATAAAATCATGGCCGATCAGGCTGTGGACTCGCCTCCACCTACCTACCTTTCCCCCAGAACCCTTATTTCACCTGCTGTTCAAAAATCTATCTACCTATGTCTTAAATATATTTAACGAGGTAGCCTCTACTGATTCTCTGGGCAGAGAATTCCTCACATTCACCATTCTCTGGAAAGAAAAACATTTCTCCTCATACCAAACTGAGCAATCTCTAACCCTTAAACACAAAGTGCAAAGTAATTTGTTATTATCAAAGTACATCTATGTCACTGTATACAACCCTGAGATTCATTTTCTTGCTGGCAGTCATAGCAAATCTATAGAATAGTAACTGTTTTTGTGCACTATGCAGTCCTGTGTAGGTCTGTAGTCTAGTGTAGCTTTCTCTGTGTTTTTTTTTACATGGTTCAGTCTAGTTTTTGTACTGTGTCATGTAACACCATGGTCCTGAAAAACGTTGTCTCATTTTTACTATGTACTGTACCAGCAGTTATGGTTGAAATGACAATAAAAGTGACTTGACTTGACTTGAAAACAGGATCAATGAAAGATCAACCAGAGTGCAGAAGACAACACTGTGCAAATGCAAATACAAATAAATTGCAATAAATAAGGAGAACATGAGATAATCAGAGTCTTTAGAATGAGATCATTTGCTGTGGGAACATCTCAATGGATAGACAAGTTTGTTCAAGACCCTGATGATTGTGGGGTGGTAACTGTTTATGGGGAAGCAACTACACCCCATCAAAATTAACTTACCTTCTGACCAAACCTGACTGACCCTCACCCCTTCAAAGACCATTCCTCTTGCCAAGTGTCTGACATAATTACCCCTGCCCATCCAACTGACATGACCAATCCTGCTTCTCCCCCACACATCCCACCCCACCCATCACAGGCACAAGTGGTCCCAACGCCAAGGACATCTACAAGAGGCACTGCCTCAAGGAGGTGGCAGCCATTACTAAGGACTCTCACCATCTGGGACGTGCCCTCTTCTCATGTCTACCATCAAGGAGGAGGTACAGAAGCCCAAAGACACACACTCAGTGACAGCAAATTCATGAATGGTCCATGAACCCATAAATATTCCTCTATTTTTATGGAACTTATAGTAGCTTGTTATATCTACACTGTATAACAGCCACGAAACAGCAAATTTCACGACTTAGATCAGTGATAAAGGTCCCAGCACCAATCTATGTTGTGTCACACTTGAGGTTGTGTCACAGGCAGGTACGGAGACTCCAATGCAAGGGATAGCAAAAGGCTAAAGAGGTTTGTAGGCCCAGCCAGCCCCATTACAGGCACAATAAACAAATGGTGTGAAAGAGGAATGGTGAGGTAGTGTTCATGAGCCGTTTAGAAATCTGATGGCGGAGGGAAAGAAGTTGTTCGAAAGATTCAAAGTACATTTATTATCAAAGGATGTATGCAGGATTTGTCTCCCCACAGACAGCCATGAAACAAAGAAAAAATGTGGAACCTGTTCAAAGAAACACAACAAACCCCGATCACGCAAGAAAAACAAATCTCGTAAATGGCTAAAGGAAACAAGTGAAAAACAAAGTATAAAACATCAAACCAGAAAGTCAACGAGACGATCCAGGAATGTTCAGTTTCAGCTCAGTTCAGTTCAGTCTAGTGCTGTGTCGTTTGTTGACAACAGGCCACAGAGCCAGTCCACCCCGATCAAAAACGCACAAAATAGCAACAAAAAAAGAGCAACCAGAAAGCAGGAACACATCATAAAGTGAACTCCAGAGTTCAGTCAACAAACCACAAAAATTCAACCTTGCCCAAGATCCAAGACACTTTTTGTCCCTCTTCCCTCCGGGAGAAGGTTCAGGAGCATGAAGATTCGTACGGCCAGATTTGGGAACAGCTTCTTTCCAACTGTGATAAGACTGCTGAACGGATCCTGACCCGGATCTGGGCCGTACCTTCCAAATATCCGGACCTGACTTGCACTACCCTTACTTTCCCTTTTCTATTTTCTAATTATGATTTATAATTTAAATTTTTATAATATTTATTTTGATTTGTACTTCAGGGAGCGCGAAGCGCAGAATCAAATATCGCTGTGATGATTGTACGCTCTAGTATCAATTGTTTGGTGACAATAAAGTAATAAAGTAAAGACTCTGGCACCAACTCAAGCCCACCAAGCTAGTCTCATTTGCCCATTATCCCTCTGTACCCATCCTATCCCGTGTCCTTATCCAAACATTATTGTACCTGCCTCAACCACTTCCTTGAGCATCTCTTTCCATACCCAGTCAGCCCTTTACACAGAGAAGTTGCCTCTCGCCTCCCTTTTAAACCTTTCCCTTCGCACTTTAAAACGATGCCCTCTAGTTTTCAGTTCCCCTTCACTTGGAAAAAGACTGCATGCCTTCACTCTGTATATGGTTTTTTTTACACGTCTGCCAGGATTCCCCCTCAACCACCCACGTTCAAAGGAATAAAGTCCCGGGAAAGGAACAGTTCATGTGTTCTCATCCTTATTTGGGTGAGCAGTTCTGTGAGACTATCTGAAGCTTGGACTATGCCCAAGCACTGAGGGCTACCTGGCACCTCCCCCGCCCCCCCCCCCCCCCCCCACTCATGAGTTCCTTTCCTCCAGTTGATTAGCCCACTGGCCAGCAGTTTCTAGGCATTCTACCATGTCTGATCAGTTGCCATGGAAACAGGGCCCAGCAGGCAGTAGCACCTTCAGGAAAAGAGGGGGAAGTTATTTCTAGGCCGTATAAAAGGGGTGGGAGGGGGATTCAGGAAACAAAACCAAAATATAAGTGGAAGCTCAATCACCCTTAGAGAGCTCTTCAGCTCAAATCAGGGTTTTTGTCTTTTAGGATCTGACAGGAAAAAGGAAACTAGCTTCCCGTTTCAGAAAACCACACATTATTCTTCTGGTCTTGATTTCAGTTGCTTAGATTGGCTTCCCGGTTCCAGTGCCATGGACCGAGGTCGCCTTTCGGCTGTGTCTTTATCTCAGTTAGGGAGAGAAGCAAAGGGAGTTTAAAATGGCGGTCCAGCTTACACAAACTACACAGACAGCCACCTCACTAACCCGCCAACATTGCAGGCTTTTTAAATTTCATTCCCTGGCCGTTTATTTCTGCGTTAAAGGAGTCACTTGGTCAAAACAAACTTTTATTTAGTATAATTTTAAAACTGCACTATTGAACGGGGCTCTTTGGCTCTGATCTCTGGTGAAGTTGGGCACTTATATAAGTCTCTGGCTGAATCACAAGCACCTTACAGTGAATTAATTTGGAAGACTAGTTCATTGTTGCACTGTAGGGAACAGCAGCTAATTTGTACTCAGCCAGCTCCTACAAAAGAGCAACGCACTAACAAATAATCTGCACTAATGCAATTGGGGACAAAATATTGGCCAGAATGTTGTGATTAACTTACACCCCTTCTACAAAAATAGCACCATGAAATATTTTTCAACCACCTAAGATAGCAGCTATCTTGAGGCCACGTCGTTGCTCAGAGGCAGCGCTCCAATCAGTTCGGTTCACCTTTAGTACTTCTCGAAGGCCAGCTTCGATTTTGGCACTCAAATCTCTGGAGCGGGGGACTTGAGCCCTCAACCTTCCAATTGTGAAGCGAGAAGCACTACAGATCAGGCCACAGCTGTTGCAGAGCAGAGGCTTCCTCATCCAAGGAGAAATTCTTCACTTTGACGGGCAATTTGAACACAGCAGGTGGCAACTAAACAAGCTGATCCACGAGAGCAACTCAGATGGGCTTTGACAGCCAAATGCAGGAGCCACGATTAATTATTGTTCCCAGTTTTGTACCCTTTTCTCTAACCCAGCCCTCCCCTCCACCACCTGCAGGACTCCTAGGTACAATGTCACAATGACCAAGCCTGCTTAGGGTCACCTACAGAGATCAGCACCCAAACCTGGAACCTCGCCAACCTGGTAACATGGCAGTTTCCAGGTTAGTTAGGGCAACACTTTGAACCTTGCTGTGAGGTTGGTGGAAGTACACACACACAAAATGCTGGAGGATCGCAGCAGGTCAGGCAGCATCCATGAAAATGAAGCATCAGTCTTACGGACAGAGACCCTTCTTCAGGACTAGAAAGGAAGTGGAAGGCACTGTTTGTTATTGAGGGACAGTGCAGAACACGCCAGGACACCAGCATGCAGGGTATTCAACTGAACTTTACTGATAACCCTGCTTTTAATGTACAGGAGCTCCTCCTGTGTGGGAGTGGCTAACTGAGTGGCATAGGTTTAACACTATTACAGACGCCAGCGTAAAGAGGTGGAGGAGGGGAAGGAGGACCAGATAGAGGGTGATACATGAAGCTAGTAACTTCAGAGGTGAAGCAAGTGGAACTCCCCTGCCTCACAGTTCCAAAGTCCCAGGTTCAATCCTGAGCACCAGCTCAGTGTGAAACATACACCTTCTCCCTTGGACTATGTGGGTTTTCACTGGGTTTTCCAGCTTTCTCCCACATCCTCAAGTAAGCTCAATGGCTCTGAAAGATCAATTCCCCCCAAAAAGATCAGGGGAAATTAATGAATGGGTATGATTTTGGGACTGTTTGGGGGACTGAAAATGTTGAGATTTCTCTGAGACAATCCAATTTGACTTCATCTGCGGCTGACCCAGTGCGAGATGAAGAACTGCAGCGTGTTTGTCCTTGCACTCCAGGGCAACATCCCAGGTACCATCAATCTTCAGGCAATGTCACTCAGGGACTTGTGCTAATATTATTTTGTGACTGTATGTGCTATGGTAACTACATTGTGCTGTGTGCTGTGTGCACTGTGTTTCCCACCTTGGTTCCAGAGGGACACTGTTACGTTTATCTGTATACACGTGTATGGTTGAATGACAATTAAACTTAATTTAATCTAACCTGAGAGACAGCATAGGGACCGAATAGCCTCGTCCTATATTTATATATATTATTTGTTTTTCTTTAGAGATACAGCACAAAACAGGCCCTTTTGGCCCAACGAATCGCACTGCCCAGTCACCACTACCCTAATCACACAGGACAATTTATAATGATCAATTAACCGACTAACTGATACGTTTTTGGACTGCGGGAGAAAACGCGCGCGCACACACTGGAAGAACATGCAAATTCTCTTAGAGAGCACGCTGGAACTGAACTCCAATCTCCAACGCCCTGAGCTGTAACTGTGCCGCGCTAACCGCTGCGTTACTGTGGCATCCCTGATAAGGAGATGAACACAAGCACGTACAGCTATGGTCTCCTTTTCTCAGCACACGGATTGTTGGAAGAGGCATTGCTTTTGCTTGTGTGGCTCAATTAGAGCACGAGAACATCAGAAATAGGAGCAGGAGTCGGCTAACTGGCCCGTCGAGCCTGCTCTGCCATTCAATAAGGCTGATCAGACCATGGACTCATCTCCACCCACCTGCCTTTCCCCCATAACCCTTAATTCCCTTACTATACAAAAATCTATCCAACTTTGTCTTAAAAATATTTACTGAGGTAGCTTCCACTGCTTCATTGGGCAGAGAATTCCACTAGATTCACCACTCTCTGAGAAATTGCTGTATTTTGCATAGCTGTACAATATGAGAGTCCTAGGTCACGAGGTTTGATGTTTTGTACTTAATCCTTGATGATCTTTCTGGTCAGCAGAGGAAGCACAGACATCATCTGTTTCTGGTTCCTGAGATTGACTCCGGGGATGGTGGACTTATTGATGAGACTACACTGACAGGGCCTTTACTCCAGGGCCTTTACACAAGGAAGCTGACTCCATTGAACTGGCAATACGTGGACCCTCTGCCTCAGTGGGGCCAAGTTCAAAGTTCATTTATTATCCAAGTATGTATACATTATACAACCTTGAGATTCATCTCCTAACGGGCAGCCATGGAACAAAGAAACCAAAACGAATATATTAAAAAAGACCGTCAAACACCCAATGTGCAGGGGGAAATAAAACAAATCTGTAAACAATAAACGCAAGCAAACAGCATTCTAAAATGGAATCTACAAAGGGAGTCTTTAGTGCAGTGCAGAGCTGAGCTGTGATCTGAACTGGTCTGTCTCTCACCTCAGGCCCCGCCACCCTGACCTTTTCAATCTGGCCCGGCACCGAAATCATCATCCAAACATCGGATTTAGATCTTTGATATGCTCTGGGGCCTGGACCCCACCGCCTTGATTCGACCTGTACCTGACCTTTCCAATTCAGCCCAGCATTTAAACTGTCATTCGTCAAACCATTGGCTCACTGGGGCAAAGTTCTACGTTCGGTCCTGGCCACGGGAGATGTCTGTATGGAGCTTTCATGTTCTCCCTGTGACCACATGGGTTTCCTCCAGCACCTCTGGTTTCCTCCCACGTCCCACTTGTGTGCAGAGTAGCCCACAAATGCCCACTATATATTTCCCCTGGTGTGAATCTGATTCGGGAGTTGATAACATTAAAAAAAAGGGATTAAGTGTAAAGATTGAACCAAATGGATGGGTAATGGTGGGCACATCTTGATGGTCTGAAGGGTCTGTTTCTATATTGTGTGACCCTGAACAAAATTCCTGAGGGTTTTTACAGAGTCAGAGGCACGCCTAACACCTTGATTGGATGAGCTGCGTAGAAAACAGGTGTTAATAAATCTCAAAATAAGGAGTCTGCCACTTGTGACTGAGATGAAAAGAAATTTCTTCACTCAAGGTGGCAAGTCTTTGGTATTCTACCCAAGATGGATGTGGAATTCCAGCCACTGAGTTTACTCAAGATAGGGCTAAACAGATCACAGATCAATACAGCACAGCAAAAGGCCATTTGGCCTACAACATCTACACCAAACACAATGCTGAAGTACAATCTCTTCTGTCTATTCATGATATGAATCCCTCCATATTCATGTGCCTAGCTAAGCCTCTGATAACTTTACAAACTCCTGTCAGGTCTTCCCTCAGCCTCCAACTCCCCAGAAACAAAATAACCTTGGTCCAACCTCTCCTTAGATCTAGTACCCTCTAATCTAGGCAGCATCCTAGTGGACTTGGGCACACTCTCCAAACATTCCACATCCTTCCTGTAAAGTGGAGACCAGAATTGCACACAATGCTCCAAGTAGAATTATAGACATTTCAATATTAAGGATACCGAGGGATAGGAGGCTCGTGCATGAATGTTTGGCCATGAAGTTCAGCCATGAATGATAGAGTAAGCACAAAGAGTTGAATATCCATAGGACCATAGATATAGAAGCAGAATTAGACCATTCAGCCCACAGAATCTGTTCCTCCCTTCCACCATGGCTGATTTATCTTTCTTAACCCATTTCCTTACCTTCTCTCCCATAACCTTTGGCACCCATACTAATCACGAACCTATCAACCCTCCTGATGAAGGGTTTCAGCCCGAAACGATGTCACTACCTCCTCCCATAGATGCTGTCTGGCCTGCTGAGTTCTGCCAGCATTTTGTGTTTTTACGAACCTATCAACCTTCACTTTAAGAATATCCCATGACTTAATTGTCATCTAAACTCCATACATTCACTACCCTCTGGATAAAGAAATCCCCCCTCATCTGTGTCCTATAGGGATGTCTTTCTATTCTGAGGTTGTGTCTTCTGGTCCTAGACTCTCCCACTATTGGAAACATCCTCTCCATGTCCACTCTATCTACACCTTTCAATATTTGAGAGGTTTCACAGAGATGCCCCCCCCAATCTATCTTCCATTTCTATATCTAATGCCCTTAATTTTAATTGAAAATGTCAGCATGCAGGTATGTTACCATAGTTACCAGATCATCTCATCACCTAGAGGCCTGGTACATTGAACCAAGGACATATGTCTGTATCCCATCTTGGAATTAGATATTGTTAGCTAAGTCTGTAAAGGAAAGAGCTAATTTCAGTAACAACAGTCACGAGACAGTCACAAAAGCACAATTCAGCGAAGAAAATCTGCCATACTTACCTTTGCTGGACTGCAGGCAATTCAACAGCTACCTTAATTCAGGGGCCTCCCAGCTTTTTTGCTTTTCGACATTACACACCCGCCTTCCCAGCGATGGCTAAGTCTCGTCAAAGAATGAAATCGAACTGCTGCTTTCAGCTCAGTACAGTCACGGTGTCAACAGAGGCAGCTCACAAGCTACAGCACTTGGGCAACATGACAAGAGACCCTACCCCCACCTGCATCGGCCTGGCTGTTGGTGTTAAACAGAAAACCAAATTTGTGGTCACGCAACTTACAACCGAGTGGCCTGCTGTGCAAACAATTCTGCAAGAAATGTTCACCCTTCCCCCCCCCCCCAAAAAAAAGCCCCCAGGAAACAGCAATAACCTATGGTCTAAAGAGTCGAAGTCTCAGTCACTCTCGAGTGGAACTGCCCTACTGCTCTTTTAACTCCAAGATGTATTGAGCTCTCCCTCCCCCGCCAAAACACAAAGACCCTTCTCAATCTTTGGCTGCAGTTAGAAACAATGGGGAGGCAGATCCCCACATAACTGCGAACATCACTATCCCCACCCCGAAGAGCCCCCTCATGTTTTTGCTGGTGTTGCAAACGTTACCATTGCCCAGAAATAATTGGAATTTTAACTGACTTTCCCAAAACAATAAACACAACAGGAGTTAGCGAGAGAGGTGAGGGTTAGGGGCAGGGTTTGTAGAAGCACAAGCGGCAAAACGCCTAAAGGAAATAGAAAATGTTTTTATTTCATCTACACGAGAGAAAATGCTAGAAATCTTCCGCAACATGTTCAAAACACTGGAGGGACTCAGCAGGTCAGACAGCGTCGATGGAAGGGAATAAACAGTCTATAAGTTCTGGGCCGAGACCCTTCATCATGATGTTGTTCTTCTGCAAGTTCGGTTCTTCTGCTTTTTGGATAAAGGTGGGAATTATTTCTGCATTTGCAGATGGTTTAAACACACAGGGGTTCACATTTGAACACAAGAGATTCTGCAGTTGCTGGAAATCCAGAATAACTCAGACAAACTGCTGGAGGAACTCAGCAGGTCAGGCAGTATCTTTAGAGCTGAATAAACAGTCGACATTTTGGGCTGAGACCCTTCATCAGTTCATGTTTGTGCATGTTCAAAGTAAGTTTATTATCAAAAGTACATATATGTCACCACATATAACAATAGGATCCATTTTCTTGCGGGCATACTCAGAAGATCCAAGAAACGTACTAGAATCAATGAAAGACCAAATTCAACAGGAAGGACAAACAACCAATGTGAAAAAGACAAAACTGTGAGAATAAATAACTAACCAATAAATATTGAGAGAATGAGATGAAGTAAGTGAGTCCATTGGTAGTGGGAGTAGTTCAGTGATGGGACAAGTGAAGTTGAGTGAAGTTATCCCCTCTGGTTTAGGACCCTCATAGTTGAGAGGCAAATATCTGTTCCTGAACCTGGTGGTGTGAGTGCTGAGGCTCCTGTACCTTCTTCCTGATGACAACAGTGAGAGGAGAGCATTGGGTGGGGGGGGGGGGGGGGTCTGATAACGTATGCTGCTTTCCTCTGCACAATGGTGGGGAGGGCTTTACCCAGGATGGACTGGTCCGTATCCAAGACTTCTTGTAGGATTTTCCATTCAAGGGTATTAGTGTTTCCATACCAGGCTGTGATGCAGTCAGGCAATATTCTCTCCACCACACACCCATAGAAGTTTGTCAAAGTATCCCATGTCTTGCTGAATCTTCGCAAACTTCTAATGACAGGTGCCGCTGTGCTTTCTTTGTGAAGCCTCAGTAACACACACACACACACAGAGTGGAACATAGACTACAAGGAGGAGGGTACCCTCCTCCTTGCCTATCATCTCCTTCTAGTGCCCTTCCTGCTTCCTTTTCTCCCATGGTCCACTCTCCTCTCCTATCAGACCCTTTCTTCTCCAGCTCTTTACCTTTACTTCCTATCACCTCCCAGTTCTCACTTCAATCTTTGTACATATATCCTTGATGCCGATAGGCTGGTGCCTGTGGTGCATAGGGCAGTTTTGACTACTCATTGTTGAGCCTGCCTTTTGAAAAATCAAAGTTAAAAATAAGTAGGGTGGTGTCCTCAATGAGGAAGTACACCAGCTTCACAGACTCAGCTCAAGCTCGTCTTTGCATTCCTGATACAGCCTTGTGAACCAGTCAATGGACATTGAACCCATGAACACGACCTCACTACTTTTTTATTTCTATTTTGCACTACTTATTTAACTCTCTCTCTCTCCGGCTATCCATCCCATAGGGTGATGATGGTTCCTCAGAAAGGAACAGCGTGTGCGTGAATGGATTGCAGGTGAGCAGGGGGTTGCACAGGTCCAGACCCACCCTCTCGACATCCCCTCCCGGATCCAGCTGCATGGTGGGGTCCAAGATGTCTGGGGGAAGTTCTACTGCAGTGAATGGCCAGACCGAGCTTCGATGCAAGGGATGACCTTTCCGCGCTTCACGCCACGTGTTTGCTAGATGGCCATTGACCCTACGGGAGGGTTCATCCGCCCTTTGACAGGTCTTGTTTTTCATCCTGGAGGGTGTCTAGATCCCCTCCTCACCAGGCAAGCCTGGGGGGGGGGGGGGGGGGGGGAGCTGGTTTAGTCGCTGACCACCTGACCATGCACCAGGTAGTACTGGGTTAGATGGTACCAGTAGCACTCAGACGAGTGACCTGACCTCATTAACTATTTTATGAATATATACACACACACATGCACACTTACTTACTGTAATTCAAATTTTTCTATTACAATGAATTGCATTATACTGATGCCACAAAGTCAACAAATTTCAATACATATGCCAGTGATATCAAACCTCATTCGGATTCTGATGTGGTCAAGAGGTTCAGTTGTAGTTCTGACCAAACATCAGAATGGGAAAGAAGTGTGATCTAAGTGACTTTGACTGGGGATGATTGTTGGTGCCAGATGGGGTGGTTTGAGTATCTTAGAAAATGCTGATCTCCTTGGATTTTCATGCACAACAGTGTCTACAGTTTACAGAGAATGGTGCGGAAAATGGAAGACATGCAGTGAGTGGTAGTTCTGTGGGTAAAACACCTTGTTACAGCGGGAGGTCAGAGTACAATGACAAGACTGGTTCAAGCTTATAGGAGGGTGAAAGTAACTCAAACAACCAATTGTTACAACAGGAGGTACTTAATAAAGCAGCCACTGAGTGCATCTTTAAATATAAATATGTTGTTTTCTCTGTAACTGTATGTGTTTTTATTACACTCTATCGGACAACAGAGTCGCTTGGTGTGCCTGCTACTTAGCGATGGAAAGTTTGCACAGACATTGTAGCAACAACCTATAGACTCAATACGTAGTTAGTACATTGCTTTGCAAATAACCCATTTTCATTAATTGTACAATAAATCCATCTTAAAGACAATACATGACGTACAGTCAGAGTCATAGAAAAGTACAGCACAGGAACAGGCCCTTCTGCCCATCTAGTCCATGCCAAACCATTTAAACTGCTTATATCCATCGACCTACACTATGACCACAGCCCCCTACCATCCAAACTTTGCTTAAACACTGCGCCGGCAGCGTATTCCACACTCTCTGACCCTCCGGGAAACATAGCAGCCAATAAGCTAGGCAGCAATTTCCCACAACATAGATGTGAAAATGACCACAGAATCTACTTCGCTGTCTTTAAGCTGGCCCACCCTTTCTAACAACTACTGCTTTTGGCCCCTCCCATCTCAGATCTCTCTCCACCCCTTTCCCTCTAATATAATGTATTTTATATTTCTGACAACTTTCTGTCATATCATATGAAAAGTACTTATCATATGAGCAGAGCCTAAGCCAGTACTCAATCAAGTTCAGATGGAGGTGGAGGGGCTTTTCATTGAAGCCTACTGAATACTGAAAGGCTTAGAAAGAGTGCACATGGAGATAATGGTTTCATTCGTAGGAGAGTCTAGGATCTGATGGCACTGGAGACCCGAGTCACCTCAACTACTAACTGTTCCAGTTGCTGTCATCCGGGACCAACAGGATCCGGGACAGCTTCTTCCACCAGGCCATCAGACTGATTAATTCATGCTGATACAACTGTATTTCTATGTTATATTGACTGTCCTGTTATACATAGTATTTATTATGAATGACTATAAATTGCACATTTAGACGGAGACATAACGTAAAGATTTTTACTCCTCATGTATATGAAGGATGTAAGCAATAAAGTCAGTTCAATTCAATTCAGACTTAAAGGGATGTTCCTTTATATCTGAGATGAGGAAGAATTTCTTCAACCAGTGGGTGGCAAATCTGTGGAATCTGTTGCCAGAGAGGGTAGTGAATGCCAAGTCATTGTGTGCATTTGAAGCAGGAATTGATGGTTTATTTATAGGTTAAGGGGATTAGGGGAGAATGGAGTTTTTAAAAAAAACAGCCAAGGTTGAAAAGTGAAGTACAATGAGCCAAATGGCCTAATTCTGCTCCTCGCAGTCCTAATCAGTCTTCAACTTGAACATTTTAACTCAGTTTCTCCCTCCACAGTGCTGCCTGCCCCATTGGGTATTTTTAGTACTTTCTGCTTTCCTTGAAGATTTTCAGCACGTTGCAGATTTCTCAACGCGTTTTCCCACCAAAAGGGGGAATATCAGCCAGCACACCGGTGATTGCTCCTCTGCACCTCTTCACAGCGATGACACAGGAGGTTTTAGGTGCATTCGAGAAAGCAGATGGTGTCGCCGCAAGAAAGCAACACCTCTAATCTGCAGCACACCCTCAGCGCAGTCCAAATTTTCACACTTAAAACCAAGTGGGGCCCCGAGTTTTACAAACTGCTGACTCAAAGAGGTGAGAACACTTTCAAATAAATGCAAAAGCAAGAAAATCAGAAAACCACCCCATCTCTCTTTCCTCCTCCTTTAACATCTGATATTCACATTTATAACCCAAAATACTGAAAGGATAGAAAAGCGAAATATATGGAGGGGGGGGAAGAATAAATAGAGTAATAAGTAGATGGAGCTGCATGTTGGGATCTGCAAAGTCTGGCTGAAAATGAAAATGAGGGCCAAACTGCAGCACAGGATCTCGTGTGCTCGGCAGCAATGGCAGCTTAGCAACTTCTAGCCACTTCTCGCTGGAGGACCATCGAGCAGATAATGGGAGGGGAGGACAGCTCAGAGAAGGTCCCCATCCTCCAAACACACAGCATGACAGGCAGCATTTGTGGGGAGAGAAATGGAGCTAGAGGATCATGTTGAAAACTTTCAAGGCCAAGGTCAATTTTTATTATCAGAGTACATGTATGTCACTGCATACAACCCTGATATTCATTTTCCTGTGGTCATACTCAGCTAATCTGTGGAATAATAACAGTAACAGGGTCGATGAAAGATCAACTACAGTGCAGAAGGCAACAAACTGTGCAGAAGCAAATATAAATAAATAGCAATAAATAATGAGAACATGAAACAACAAGATAAAGAATCCTTAATGTGAGAGTATTGGTTGTGGGAGCATCTCAATGAATGAGCAAGTGAGTGTTTATCCACTTTTGTTCGAGCTTGATGGTTGAGAGGTAGCAACTGTTTTTAGGTACATGAGTCCTGAGACAACACACTGAGGGCAACAGTGAGAAAAGAGCCTGGCCTGGGTGGCAGGGGTCCCTGTTGATGGACACTGCTTTCCTGTGATAGCGTTTCGCGTAGATGTGCTCAATGGTTGGGAGGGCTTTACCCATGATGCACTGGGCCAAATCCACTACCTTTTGTAGGATTTTCCCTTTAAAGACATTAGTGTCTCCATATCATGACATAAAGGAGCAGAATTAGGCCATTTGGCCCTTCATGTCCGCTCCACCATTCAACCAGGGTTGATTATTTTCCCCCAACCCCAATCTCCCACCTTAACCTGTAACCCTTAACCCTTCACCTATTTAGCATAATTAAGTTCACAATTATGAAAGTCCAAGTGGATGATCCATCATGGCTTCCTCCTGAGAGACTAGCCAGAGCAGCCAGTCTTTAGCCAATTTGATTCAGTCCCCATGTCACAGAGAATCACAGCGCAGGAGCAGGTCTACGGCACATTACATCCACACAAACCTTTTTTGCTCATCTCCACCAATCCCATTTGCACGCCTTGGGCTCAAAACTTAGGGCACCCCCGTTGCAGAACAGTTAGCGCAACGCAATTACAGCCAGGGAAGTCAGAGTTCAGAGTTCAATTCTGGTGTCCTCTGTAAGTTCTTCCCGTGAGCACGTGTCTTTCCTCCGGGTGCTCTGGTTTCCACCCACAGTCCAAAGATGTACCAGTTAGGAGGTTGAATGGTCATTGTAAACTGTCCTGTGATTAGACAAGGGTTAAATCAGTGGGTTGCTGGGCAGCCCGGCTCGGTGAGCCGGAAGGGCTTATTGCGCACTCTATCTCTAAGGAAAATAAAACAAAACAGTTACTTACCCCAGGTCATCAGGATACTCAACACCTCCAACTATTAACCCACCCCACCACCACTACATCCAAGTCAGCTAGTTCCCTCCTCTGCACCCTTCATCCCCCGATTTAACTGTCACTTTACCCTCATACTTCACCAGTCACTGTCCCACTGTGTTTTCGTGTGCCCTGCTGCTAGCAAGAAGAGTCACTTTGTCACTTTATCATTGCCTGTCAGTCACCTTATGTACAGATACTCTTGCACCTATCGTGTTTTTCTTCCATTGTGTTCTTTATGCTTAGTGTTTTTTTGTGTGCTGCATCAAATCCAGAATAACAATCATTTCATTCTCCTTTTTCCTCTCTACTTTGTGAACAGTCATAGTCATAGTACAGCACAGAAGTAGGCCCTTTGGCCCATCTAGTCCATACTGAACTATTTAAACTGTCTAGTGCAGGACTTCCCAATCTTTTTTATGCCATGGACCAATAGCATTAAGCAAAGGATCTGTGGATCACAGGTTGGGAACCCCTAAGGCCCCTCAACATGCAACCAGACAATAGTTCACCATATCCCTGCCATCCATGTACATATTCAAACTTCTCTTAATCTTGGAAATCA
This sequence comes from Hypanus sabinus, assembly GCF_030144855.1. NCBI lineage: Eukaryota > Metazoa > Chordata > Chondrichthyes > Myliobatiformes > Dasyatidae > Hypanus > Hypanus sabinus. The sequence continues at coordinate 153,684,855 of NC_082714.1, forward strand.
AGTTTGCATAGACTACTTGTGCTGGCAGCTCATTCCACACTCTCACCACCCTCTGAGTGAAGTTCCCCCTTATGCTCCCCTTAAACCTTAATCTATGATCTCTAATTGTAATCCAACCCAACCTCAGTGGGAAAAACCTGGCTGCATTTACCCTAACTCTACCCCTCATAATTTTGTACACCTCCATCAAATCTCCTCTCAATGTTCTATGTTTTATGGAATAAACTCTTAGCCTGTTCAATCTTCCCTTATAATTCGGGTCCTCCTATCCTTGCAACATCTTTGTAAATTTTCTCTGTACACTTTCAACCACTTTTCCTGTAGGTTGGTGACCAAAACTGCACACAATACTCCAAATTAGGCTTCACCAATGTCTTATACAACTTCAACAGAACATCCCAGCTCCCGCACTCAATATATTAAATCTTGAATCTTAGGACTGTGTCCTTCTATGCCTTGTGAGTGGCTGAAATGACTGCATGCAGCAAGGTGAATTCTGGGCCTTCTCCCACTGATGATAGCAGAGACCTGTGTTCCACAGATAGTAGTCCCTCTAGTCAAGCTTTTTCAGTACAGTTCCAAAACTGGCACCTATGAGACAATGAGGAAAGTTCCCAGGCACGTCCTGCTCACAAAACTCAGGTCAAATCTGATCTAGCTAATTAGGGAAAGTACAGACATTTACTGAAAACCCCAAAAACAAAACTTCAGCTGTTGCAAACGATAGGAGGGGGACGTACTCAGGAGGGAGGACAGCTCTTGTGGCAGCAGAAGATTCCAGATTCAGATTTACTTATCAAATGTACATCGAAAAACATACAGTGAAATGCATTGTTTCCATTGGCACCCATCGCACCCTCGGGTGTGCTGGGGGCAGCCCACAAGTACCGCAGCATATTCTGGTGCCAACATAGCATGTCCACAATGTTCAACAGAACAACACAAGCAACAACAAGAAGCTCCTCTGCCATCCTCCCACGTTCACACGCTGACAGGCCTCCAACGCCAACACCAGTCCGCCAGGCCCCGAACTCTCAAACGTAGAGCCTCTAACCTCCAGCCACTCTACCTGTGGCATTTCGAGGGAGTGTTGCAGATGAGGGGCCCAAAGCATTGTTGTTTATTTTTTTTTAGGGATACACTGTGGAGTAGGCCATCCACGTCACACCTGCAACCCCACAACCTGGTTAACCCAAACTTAATCATGGGACAAGTCCACAAGGACTAATTAGCCTACCCGGTACAGCTCTGGATGGTGGGAGGCAACTAGACCACATGAGGAAAACCCATGCATTCCACAAGAACATAGACTCCTTAGAGGATGGAGGGGTGCCCTGCAATAAGTTCTTTAGTTTGTACACGGATCTCCCACCCACATATAATTTCTGTGGGCTAGAGGAGGCCATGTACCAGTGTACCTGGAGTGTACGAAGATGCAGCCCCTTTTTGCGTATTTGCGTGGGCTGCTTCTCACGTTTTGGTTGCACTTTAGCCCCACCCTATTTATATATAGTCATCCAGTAAGGAGGGGTGGCATGGAGGGATGAGGATGTCCTTGTTAACTTGCTCCTGAGGCTGGCGAAAACAGCCGTCCGAGGGTCTTGGAAACGGGTGGCGGGAGGATCTGCCCAGGCACACTGCCTGGCAATGTTTAGAGGGTATGTTCGTGCTCGAGTAAATAACATGCACAATCCATAGCAACCTTAGAGGTGTTCCAGGACCATTGGGCTCAGTGGGGTGTAAATGTGATCACTGACAGAGATGGGAACATTTTGGTTTATTGTGTATTGTCTATTTGTAGTGAAGTAATTGTGTTAGTCACTGTTTTGTATATATTGTATAGCACCGATACTTGTAATAAAAGAATTTTGTTTTTAAAAAAGAGGACGATGGGATTGAACTCTGAAACCTTGAGCTGTAATAGCCTCATGCTAACTTCTACACTACTGTGACACCACTACCATCCATCCCACAATCTCTTTGCCCCGCTATCATCAGGAAGGGGATGCAGACGCATCAGGACTCGGACTGTCAGACTGGGTGATAGCTTCCACCTTCAGTCTGTGAGTCTAATGAATCGAGGCATCGTTACCAGGACAGCAAGCTGGTTTACTATACTGTTCACCTGCGCTGGGCTTTGAATTATATTTTATTCACTTACTTGTGGTAACATTTTGTTTCATAGGCTGTGTGTGAGGTATGTTTTGTGGATGCACCGTGGTCCGATAAACTCGAACTTCAGTTAACATTTCAGGTTTCTTCACCTGGTTAAAGCATAATTTATTAATAATCAGCAAGAGAGCGACAGAAAGTAGCGTTAACTCTGTTATTGTTACGAATGTGCCACAGCTCTGAGGGGCCGAAGGGTGCGGGGTAGCCCCCTCCTTTTTGAGAATCGCAAGATCACTATTGAGTCAGTTCAGGAGACCCAGGAAATGAGAGAAAGACATGCAGAATCCACAAAGAGTTGAAATGTGTCCTGGCCTCTGAGAGGCAGAACCATTGATACTGGCTATTGTCTCTTGGAGACGGAATTGTGTATTGAATCCTGTACGATTCATCAAAGCCCCCAGGCAATGAACCGAGGGGGAGGTTGGTGGAGGGATGGACATCTGAGACCCTGTGAGTCAGGATAAAAGAGGGTCTGTGGGAACAGCCCCTCAGATGCACCAGAAGAAACGCTAGCAATCCCATAATAGCAAAAGCCGGTGGGAAGGCCACGTGCGTCCGTTTCCATTTGCCCCGGAATCGGTGGGCCTTTACCATGGAAGAACGGTTTTTAGCTAACAACGGGGAAATCAGCTCCCAACAACTCTCGAAGGATTGACATCATAAAAGGAATGGGCAAGTTAAACCTCCGTCTTTCTCTCCAACCAAAGAAGGCTGCAGCCTACAGCTTGAATGAACTAAAGTGACTTTTATATTTCCATCAGACAATACATTATCCCCTAGACAACGATACAGCTATTTCTTATTGATTATTATTATACATGCACTTTTAGATTTAGTATTGATGACATATATTATCTGTATGTTTGCATTGATATTATTTTTGTGTACTTTTATCAATAAATACTGTTAAAAATAGTACCATCAGACTTCAACGGACCTCTCTATCTTTGCTGGTAAGTGACCCCGTTACGGGGTACGAAACATTATCAAGTGGCACTTGCTCACCAGTAACATAATGGCCAGTACCCAGTCTGGGTTTTGCTGGGAACATTGACTGGAATGTGGTTGCCAAGTCAAATATATGAACTCAGTAGCCAAACTCCAGAGATGATAGCAAAAAATGCAGCATCAAGTGTGACATTTTTCCATGTCCTGCATAGCAGGCTGGTTCAGAAGGTCTGGACACAAGAGATCCAAGGCTATTTTGATCCAAGATTGGCTTGGTGATAGGAGACAGAGGGCATTAGTAGCAGGACATTTCTCTGATTGTGCGCTGCGGAGGGAACAGTGCCAGCATTTCAAAAGTTCAGAAAAGTTCGAAGTGAATTTATTATCGAAGTACAGTACTGTGTGAAAGTCACAGGTACATATATGGATCTCGTATGTGCAGACTCCTGTCCCCTGTATCGTGGTGTTTAGCATTAACACTTCACAAGGGTTCAATTCCCTTTGCTGCCTGTAAGGAGAATGTACATTCTCCCTGCAACCGCGTGGGTTTCCTCCGGGTGCGCTGGTTCCCTCCCCCCCCCCACCACTGTCCAAAGACGTACCAGTTGGTAGGTTAATAGGTCATTGTACATTGTCCCCCGATTAAGCTAACATTAAATTGGGGGAACTGCTGGGCGGCATGACTCAAAGGACTGGAAAGGCCTACTCTGCACATTTGACATAGCTGGGGGGTGGGGGGGACTAAGAATTTTTCATTTTATTGAAGTAACTTTATGTATTGCACTGTACTGCTGCTGCAAAATGCAACAAATTTCATGACCTATGCGAGTGATAATAAACCTGACTGTGATAAGGTTCTCTATTGTGGACTGAGAGTGGGAAGCGGGCAGTGAGAGGGGAATCACGGTTGGGAAAAGGGGAGGGGAGAGGGGAGGGAGTGGGAAGCACCAGAGTGACATTCTGTAATGATCAATAAACCAATTGTTTGGAATCAAGTGACCAATCAGCCCTGTTGTCTCAGGGCTGGGTGTGTCTGCACTCCTCTATCACCTGTCACACACCCCTGCTACGGTGCTCCACCCCCACAATTCCCAACATCCTTTGCTCCTGACAGACTTACAAACTCACTCTCCACTCTGCAATGACAAACACAGTACTGTACAAAAGACTTAGGCATCCTACCTATGTAGATGTCCCTAAAACTGTACACATACACACAGTGGAGAGAAATATCACAATTCATTTTCTTCTGGGCATTCACAGTAGAACAAACAGAATCAATGAAAAAATACACAAAAATAAAGACTGACAAACAACCAATATGGAAAAAGATAAACAGTACAAATACAAAAATCCCCCACATAATAATAAATAAATAATTCTGAGAACATGGACTGCACAGTCTTTGAAAGTGAGTCCATAGGTTGAGGAGTCAATTCAGTGCTGAGGTTAGTGAAGTTATCCGCACTGATGGTTGAAGGGTAATAACCATTCCTGGACCTGGTGGTATGGGACCTGAAGCTTCTGTACCTCACTCCTGATGGCAGTAGTGAGAAGGGAGCATGGCCTAGATGGTGATGGTCCTTGACTATGGATGCTGCTTTCTTGTGGGAGTGCTCCAAGTATATTTCTGCTACTTATGATGGATAAATCACTTAGCAGTGAATGCAGGAGGTATGAAAAGTTTGTTTGTGATTAAGAGAAAAATTGGTGGTGTTGTGGATCGCAAGGAAGGTTGTCTGAAGCTACAGCGGGACATAGAGCAGAAAGCTGGATGGAGTATTAGCAGATGCACAAAGAACACGGCAGGAACTCAGCAAATTGGGCAGCATCTATGTAAATGAATAAACAGTCAACGTTTCAGTCTGATGTTTCAGGACTGGGAAGGAGAGGTTCCTCTTTTGCCAATATGAAACCAACCTCGGGGTGGAGGAGCAACACCTTATATTCCATCTATGTAGCCTCCAACCTGATGGCATGAATACCAATTTCTCCACCCAGTGAAAATTATTTTCCTGCCCCTCTCCCCTTCTTCTGTTCCCCACTCTGGCCTCTTACCTCTTCTCATCTGCTTGTCACCTCCCCCGGGTCCTCTCCTCCTTCAGTGTCTCCTATGGTCCACTCTCCTCTATCAGATTCCTTCTTCTCCAGCCCTTTATCTTTCCCACCCACCTGGCTTCACCTCTCACCCTCCAGCTATCCCACTTTCCCTCCCCCTCATATTTGTATTGTGGCATCTTCCCCCTTCCTGATGAAGGGGGTCGGCCGGAAATGTCAACTGTTTATTTATTTCCATAGATACTGCCTGACTTGCTGAGTTCCTCCAGTATTTTGTGAGTGTTTTGCTTTGGATTTCCAGCATCTGCAGACTTTATGATTAGCAGATGTAATTTAAGCCTGGTATGTGGGAAGTGATACATCTTAGCATGTCAGATACGTGTAAGGCATATATGGTAAATGGTAGAGCGTGGTGGAGATACAAAAACCTGATAGCACAGACCACCAGGCTCAAGGACAGCTTCTGCCTTGCTATTATAATTCTATTAAACAGTTCCTTAGTACATTAAGTTGTACTCTTGACCTCACAATCTACTATTGGATCCTGATAGTTTTATGATTAGAAGGTTCTTCGGAAATCAAGAAAGAAGCACAAAACCCTTTTGTTTGCAATCATTTTATTAAGTGCTACAAGAGCAAAAAACAAACAGGAAAGAGGAGCCAAAAGGAACAAAGGAAAAGGCAGTCACATTGTCCCACGATCAGACTAGAGATAACACGAATTCCAAATGTAACAAATAACATATGGACAACATCAGATTGAAGTCATGTGACACCCGCTACTAAGAAGCTTCTAGAACATGGTTTCCAACATGGTTCTAGAACATGGTTTTATGCCATGAACCCCTACCATTAATTGAAGGGTCTGCAGACCCCAGGGTGGGAACCCCTGTTCTAGAAAAATGTAGAAACTGTTTGGTCTGAACAACAACTGAACCTCTTGACCATGTCTGCATGTTTTTATGCACTGAGTTGCTGGCACATGATTGGCTGATTAGATATTTGCACTAATGAGGTGTACAGGTGTACATAATGAAGCTGCCACTGAACATCCATCAGTACATGTGACAATAATAAGCCAATCCCAATTCAAATTCCAATGAGGCCAACCGATATTCTGAGTGAGCAACAGGTCATGGATAGTCAGCCATCAATTGGGACTATAGCAGAGGATTCAACCAAGACCTCAACACCAGGAAAGGGGCAGACACTGAACAGTAAAATTAATGTGACAGCTGAGAAACAGACTAGATCAATCTGGCCTTTGGAGACCAACAGTGAAAATATTTCAGGATGATTTTTTCAGAATGTGAACAAAGGTTACAGTAGCCATTCCCACCAATAGCATCCTTATGAAAACATTGTGTCTTGCTCCATCGTCAGAGCAAATGAAATTAAAAATCATTGAACAAACAGAAAGGAATACCGAGAATTTTAAGTTGATTCAGCTGCAAGTTTAGAATGAAACCACAGTAATGCATTTACAAGTCTTGCAGAATTTCCCTAACATGTCTGCATTCCCCTACCTGAACAATACACTCTTGGGTTTACACAATTCATATAGAAACCAAAAGGAAGATGCATACATATGACAATGGGATTCACCCAAAATATATTTTTTTCAGCATCTCAGTTTCTGCTCTCATATCTAATTTCTAGTGCTTTTTGCTTTGTTAAAACTCTGCTCAAAACTATTGTAGAGAACAGTTTCTGGTCGATTTACTGTCTTATGAGTAAGCCAAGTAGGATGGTGTCCAAATCACTCTTTGTCTGAAATGAATGAGTTCCCTCACTGGAATATGCTTCTAAACAGTCGCAGATGGAGTCAGGATTTTTCAGTGGTGCTGCATCCATGCCAAAGTTAACAACTGGCATAGAAAAGAGCAGGGGAGAGTGAGCGATATACTGCATTTCCAGGCATTTGGTCCAGTGAAATTCAATAACCTTCCCCATCCCATTGCAACAGCAACAGCAGATGGGAGAAAAACCATTTGAATTTTCAGCTTGCAACACAATACACACACTTTCCATTCAATGTAATCTGCTAGAAAAAGATGGAAACTATAATCTCAAAAATCCTTCTCCAAGCTCTTCATCTAACCAGATTTGGCCAGAGTTGACTGCTGGGATCCTGATTAACGTCAGACACAAGAGACTGCAGATGCTCTGCTTACAAAATGCTGGAGGAGCTCAGCAAGTCAGGCAGCATCTATAGAGAGGAATAAACAGCTGACGTTTCAAGCCGAGACCCTTCATCAAAACCTGCCAGCTTGTACTCCTCCCTCTCCCCACCTTCTAACTCTGCCCTCATTCCACTGTGTGTTTCAATGTACACATCATAAAGAAAGCTAATCTTAAATTAGCTAGAACATAGAAGATTGAGGGGAGAATTGATAGAGTTTTACAAAATTACGAGGGATATAAACAGGGTAAATGCAGCCACGTCTTTTTCCCACTGAGGCTTGGTCGAACTACAACTAGAGGTCAGGGAATAAGAGTGAAAGGTGAAAAGTCTAAGGGAAACACGAGGGGAAACTTCTTCACTCAGAGGGTCGTGAGAGCATGGAATGAGCTGCCAGCCTAAGTGGTGCATGCAAGCTCAATTTCAAAGTTTAAGAGAACTGTGGATAGGTACATGGATGGTAGGGATATGGAGGGCTATGGTCCCAGAGCAGGTTGATACGTGTAGGCAGTTTATATATTTCTGCATGGACCAAAGGGCCAGTTTTTGTGCTGTACTGTTCTATGACTGTATCACTCATGATTTGTTTATTCTTATTATTTTTATTAACTGTTACTAAACAGTCAAAACATTAACTGTTCATTCCCCTCCATTGATGCTGTCTGACCTGCAGCATTTCGTGCATGATGCTATCGCGGTATGGCATCAGTCTCACGGGCCAGGAAAGGGATCAGATCTAGCTAGAAAGAATTAGTCAATCTGCCCACATCGATGCCAACCTGTTTATCCTCAGACCCGCTCAGATTCATTTATCACACGTACATCGAAACACACAGTGAAACATGTTTGCGTAAATAACCAGAACGTCCAAGGATGTGCTGGGGGCAGCCCACAAGTGTCACCCCCCCCCCCCCCCATCATAGTCAAAAACAGCTTACTCAGCATACATTGTTAATAATTTACAGTAACTTCCACCTTCCCCTTAAATCCACTTGGTCCATCTCTGATACCTCCCTCACGCTTCTCGATCTCTCTGTCTCCATCTTTGGAGACAAAATGTCAACCACCATTTTTTATAAATCCACTGGTTCCCATGGTTATCTCGACTATATCTCTTCCCACCTTATCTACTGTAAAAATGCCATGCCCTTTACTCAATTTCTTCGCCTCTGTCACATCTGTTCCCAGAAAGTGGTTTTCTATTCCAGGATGTCCTTCATCTTTAAAGAAAGGGGCTCCCTTCTCTATTTATGCTGTCCTCAGCCGCACCTCCTCCATGCCCCAAACATCTCTGCTCACCCCATCTTCCCACCACATTAACAGTGATGGAATACCTCTTGTCCTCATCTACTAACCCATTAGCCTGTGCAGCTTCTGCCATCTCCAAAAGGTTCCTACCACAAAACCCCCACTTTCCATGGGGATCACTCCCTCTGTGATTCCCTTGTCCATTCGCTCCCCCCCCCCCCCCCACCAACCAACCTCCCTCCCGGCACTTATCTCTGCAAGCAGCCTATGTACTACACCTGCCCAAACACCTCCTCCCTCACCTCCATTCAAGGCCCTAAACAGTCCTTCCAGGTGAGGCGGCATTTCAGCTGCAAATCCGCTGGGGTCATCTATTGTGTCCAGTGCTCCTCCTCTAAATTGCTAACACTAGATGCAAATTGGGAGACCACTATGTCAAGCACCTCCATCACAAAAGGGATTTCCCGGTGGCTAAACATCTTAATTTTGATTCCCATTCTGACATGGTGGTCCACCATCATGATGTAAAAGCAACTTGTTAAATTCCATCTGGATAGCCTCCAAACTGATGTCATGAATATTGATTTCTCCTTCCGGTAAACAATTCCACCCCCTCTTCTGCCCTTTTACTTCTTCTCATCTGCCTATTACTTCCCCCTGCGTCCCTTCCTCCGTCCCTTTCTCCCACAGACTCCTCTCATCTCCTATCAGGTTCCTTCTTCTCCAGCCCTCGACTTTTCCTACCCCCCTGGCTTCACCTATCACCTTCTAGCTGTTCTCCCTTCCCTCCCCCCACCTTTTTATTCTGGCATCTTCTCCCTTCCTTCTCAGTCCTGATGAAGGGTCTTGGCCCGAAACATCGACTGTTTACTCATTTCCATAGATGCTGCCTGACCTGCTGAGTTCCTCCAGCATTTTGCGTGCATTGCAGATAATAATTACAGTTTGTCATGTAGTGGACTGGCCAAAATATAACCACTTATTATTTATTTCTAAAACTGAGCAATAACTTCTGTTTATTTAGGATGTTTAATGTGGTTAGGTGTCATGTTATCAAGGTGCTATCAAACTGTACTTGATACTGGAACCAAAGGCAGCATTAGGTCAAAGGACTAGTTTTTGCAGATCATCTTGACGCAGAAAAAGACAGAGAAGTTCAGAATCCTGGTGAAGGGTCTCGACTGGAAACGTTGACTGTTTACTCTTTTCCATAGATGATGCCTGGCCTGCTGAGTTCCTCAAGCACTTTGTGTGTGTTATTCTAATCGGCGTCTCTTTTTCAGCTCAAGAGTCAATACAGGTTGTGCACCCCTTATCCAAAATCCAAATCTGAGTTTGGTTTGATTTTTGTCACAAATGGGAAATTCTGCAGTACGCTGGGAAGGTTCCCAGGCGATGAACAGGTCTCTGCGCACCCCAGACAGTTCTGAGAAGTGACCTCACATGAAAAATGAGCAGGTTAGTGAAAAGTAGAAAACAGTGATCGTGTATCGTCAGCATCAGAGTAAACATCTACCACTTAACGATATGCTGAAAATGAACCGAGCAAAGGTCTATCATGATGAACTGAAAATTGAAGGCAATTGCGAATATTCAGCAGGCTGGTTGCAGAAATTTAAGAAAAGGCATGGCCTTAAATTCTTAACGTGTCTGCTGATTACAAAAATCTAGCACCTGAACAACTCTATGATGCTGATTGTTTTTGTACCTTAAGTAACAGCATTAAATTTTAAAGTCTTGCTGATGAAAATCTAATACCAAAACATGTCTACAACGTTGATTGTTCTTATACATTACACGTATCTTAAAAAAAAGTAAAATCCAAATAGCGTATACTGTAATCTTTTAATCAAAGCACAGCACCATAGGTGGAGACTGAAAGCCTGCAGTTGTTTGTTGGCGTTCAACAGCTGATTCAGGTTTTCTCCCGATGCTGCTGGGCCGCTCTTTTTACCCTGCACACATTATATTTTCATTACATTAATGGTATGTAATCATTTTTACTGTTAAGTACTTATATGTGATGAACAAGTTTAAGAGAAAGACTATTAACTGTTAGGACATAAATTCAGAGTCAGAAATGACGGTGATCCCAAGCCATCTCATTATATATCTCAAAATATGTAATGGGGAGGTGTGGTAGTGTAGTGGTTAGCACAATGCTTTACAATGCCAGTGACACAGGTTCAATTCCCACCGCTGCCTGTAAGGAGTTTGCACGTTCTCCCCATGACTGTGTGGGTTTCCTCCGGGTGCTCCAGTTTCCACTCACAGTCCAAAGACGTACCAGTTGGTAGGTTAATTGTAAATTGTCCTGTAATCCGACGGGGATGCGGTGTCGCTGAGCAGCATGGCTGGAAGGGCTGGCTACTCCGTGGTGTATGTCAATAAATAAAATTTTTAAATCTGAAAAAATCCAAAATTCTAAACACTTCCAGACCCAAGCAATTTGGATAAGGGGCATTCAAGCTGTATCAGCCAGACTGACTATGATTCTGCAGTGTTTTGGGAAGTCTGCAAACAGGTTTGCCTCAGTGGCACGATCTAACTAACTGAACGTACTAACTGAAAGAAGATCTACTCTAACCAGCTCCTTCACACTGACCAATATCTTACCACCAAACTGAAGCTAAACCCCATCAACCGTCCTCATGCCTGGGAGCATTTTTTCATTAGCAATGGATGCTCTGTGGTTATAAATACTGCAGCATTCGTCCTTTTTGAGCAGAGATCAACGATCAACTTTATTTGCTATATACATTTACATGTTTTAGGGATTTGCTATGGTGTGTTGGGGCAATGTTCACAATGATAAAGAATAAAGAATTACTAAAAGTTAGAGGTTAAAGAATAGATATATAATAAAATAAACATAAATATCAGTATATATTTACAATGTAAACAGTGTAAAAAGTGGTTTAAAGTGTTTACAGTGAATTGCAGTGATAGAGGGAATGGGGGTCTAACTAGAATGGTTGATCAGGTTAACTACCCGTGGGGAAAAAATAATTAAGACAGTATGAAATTTTTGTTTTAGTATCCTATAGCGCTGTAGAAGATGCAGTAAGGCAAGGGTTAAAGACAACATCCAGGTAAGAACAGCCTGGGGCAGTTATAGCCAAATGAGACATTTGAAATGTGAAATGTCGACTGCACTCTTCTCCATAGACGTTGCCTGGCCTGCTGAGTTCCTCCAGCATTTTGTGAGTGTTGCTTGGATTTGCAGCACCTGCAGACTTTCTCTTGTTTGTGATTTGAAGTGAGACGGCTGGGAACACCTCTGCTGCCTACAGATGAGACAGGCGGGAGTGACTGGCAGTGTGGACCCAAGCCAGACAAGTGAGGCTCGGTAGTTAGACCTTTCTAGAAAGGTCTTCTTAAAGCATAGCAAGACACAAATGCTGGAGGAACTCAGCAGGTCAGGTAGCATCGACGGACAGGCGACGTTTTGGGCCGAGACCCTTCATCAGGACCTCCAGGACATTTGAGATTTCCAACATCTGCAGACTTTCTCGTGTTTCTTAAAACATAGCATCCCTTTACACAATAAAAGGTGCTGGAGACAAACAAGATAAGATTAATGGAAGGATGGAGACCACCTCAGTAAATATAATTAAGACAAGGTTGGATAGATTTTTGCATAATAGGGGAATTAAGGGTTATGGGGAAAAGGCAGGTAGGTGGAGAGGAGTCCATGGTCAGATCAGCCATGATCTTATTCAATGGCGGATCACGCTCGACAGGCCTGAAAGCCTACTCCTGCTCCTATTTCTTATGTTCTTATATAACTAAGGGACAATTGCTTTACTAACCTTAAAGTGTCAAGATGTTGTTCCTGTTGACTGTTACCATCTCTATTGTCAATGGCGATTGATTCTGCAGGGAAGGAATTCAAACATATACATTTTACCAAGTGGTCAATAGCCGTATCGATACACAGATTATAGTGTATAAATTTATTCTGTTTAAAGATAGCAGTTTTCTGTTGAGACTTCAGTGCAGTGTGGTGACAGGGCCCATGCTGTTCTCCTGGTGCACAAGGAGAGTAACTATCTGTAAGAGTGCACCTGTTCTGGGCCAAATTATCTGATTTTTTTAAAATATCGGCGACCAGAGCACATCCAAAGTGCCTTGTAGCTAATGGGACATCCTTTTCATGCTGCTTTTAAAAGGCAACAATGGTTTCCATCTCCGCCAACCTCTCTGTCATCTCTCTTCGGCTGAGAAAATAATTATTTCAAACTCACTCTCTGTGGTTGTTTTATTTTCAGCCTTTCCAGTCCAATAATTTTATTATTATTTTCTCTTTTAGAGATATAGCACACTAGCAGGCCCTTCACAGTACACTGCAGTAGTAACAGGTTTTACGGGGCAGCAGTGGTTGTTACAGCACAGTAAAAAAAACCCCGCTGTCAAATTATACCCATGTGAACAGTTAATGTACCTATAAACACAAGAAAATCTGCAGATGTTGGAAATCTACACACTCAGTGCTGGAGGAACTCAGCAGGTCAGGCAGCGTCGATGGGAAGGAATAAACAGTCAACGTTTCGAGCCGAGACCCTTCTTCAGGACTGAGAAGGGGGAAAGATGCCAGAATATAAAGATGGGGGGAGGGGAAGGAGGCTAGCTGGAAGGTGATAGGTGAAGCCAAGTGGGTGGAAAAGGTAAAGGGCTGGAGTAGAATGTATCTAATAGGAGAGGACAGTGGACCATAGGAGAAAGGGAAGGAGGAGGGGACCCAGAAGCAACTGATAGGCAGGTGAGAAGAGGCAAGAGTGGGGAATAGAGGAAGGGAGGGGTAACCTGCAGACTAACAGAGTGCCTTACACCTCCTTTGGTAGAGACGTATCTCCAGCCGGCCACCCAAATATACACATACACGTATTTGTGCGTATGACAGTAAACCCAACTTTAACCGGAATCTGTGTCAGAGAAAGGATTTGTGGGGAGCACCTTTTTTAATCTTGAGACTTCCCTAAAGTGCTCCACAGTCCTTTAATTGCCTGTCCTGTCACTGTTACACTCTACATGGCAGCTAAACTACATAGAAACAAACTCCTGCCATCAACACCGAGAGTTACATTCTGAGTGGGAGGATCTCACTGAAACCGACTGACTGGTGAAAGGATCAGATAGGGTGGATGTGGAGAGGATGCTTCCTATGGTGGGGGTTTCCAGAACTACAGGGCACAGCCTCAAAATTGAGGGGTGACCTTTTAGAACAGAGATAAGGAGGGAATTTTTAGCCAGAGAGTGGTGAATCTGTGGAATGCTCTGCCACAGACTGCAGTGGAGGCCAAGTCCGTGGGCATATTTAAGGCGGAAGTTGACAGCTTCCTGATCGATCAGGGCATCAAAGGATATGGCAAGAAGGCAAGTGTATGGGGTTGAGTGGGATCTGAGATCAGCCATGGTAGAATGGCAGAGCAGATTTGATGGGCTGAATGGCCTAATTCTGCTCCTATGTCTTATGGTCTTACAATAGAGGTGGAGATACATCTCTACTTAAGGAGATGTAAAGTGCTCCTTTCCTCCGCTAGTGTGTGGATCACCCTTGGGCAAGGTGTAGCACCTGCTTAGCCCCCGCCCCCCCAGATCAGGGTCAGATGAAGCCATGGGAGCAGGCGGTGGATGGTCGTTTGAGCAGCTGGTTCTGGTTATGTGACCACTGACAATCTCTGAGGAGTATTGTTAATGGCTGGGACCACCCATCTTGTAAAGACACTGCCCAGAAGGCGGCAATGGCAAACCACTTCCGTCGAAAAATTTACCAAGAACGATCGCGATCACAGAAAACCCATGATTGCCTATATCACATGACACACCATACAGCGAACTGACGAACAAATCTACATCAGAAAGGAGTGAAAAATTAACAGAGAAAGGATTCATATTAGTTTTCAAAGAAGAGACTGATAGGTTTTATTTTCTGTCCAGAGAAGATAGGATCTTCCATCTAAAAGACACTGGCAACACACCCTTGGCACTGCATCAAGGTCACACCCTGAATGCTTAACTCCAAAGGTTAAAGGTGAAAGGTGAAATATTTAAGGGGAACTTGAGTGGGACTTCTTCACTCAGAGGGAGGTGAGAATGTGGAACAAGCTGCCAGCGGAATTGGTGGATACAAGTTTCATTTAAAAATTTAATCGAAGCTTGAATAGGTAGGTGGATGGGAGGTGTATGGTCCAGGAGCTAGGTTGATGGGACTGGGCAGAATAACAGTTCGGCATGGACCAGATGAGCCGAAGATCTTCTTTCTATGCTGTAACGCTTGATTACGCGAATATTCCTGCTGAGTATTGAAAGGCAGTCCCACATGTCTTAACTTAAGATGGAGGCAAAAATGACCACTGTATTTATACACAAGGGAGAATATTCTTACTGGCATTGCAGTGATCTGAAAGTGATTGCTTCTCACTGCTCTCCAGAAGCAAACCACTCAAGGAATTTTTTTTTGCAACTCAGCAATTATAGATATGCAGGGAAGCATAGAAGGTATAACATGCCAGAAATGTTCCTCATTATTACAGATGAATATCACGTATTCTGATGAAAATCCACTGACCTGAATAATTAACCCTGTCTTTCTCTTACCACACAATGCCTGACCAAGTAGTTCCAGCTTTTTAGAAAAAAATTGAGCTCTCGGTTGAGAAGCACAAGTCAAACAGGAAGCCCCCCTACAACAACAGCTTACATTTTTTCTGTCAACGTAACCTGGAATCTTTTAGAAAGGTGAAAGGGGAAAACATCAGCCTATTACTCACAGAATAATGCATATTCATTAGAAAACTGCCTCAGTCATTGCCATAACCATAGATTCTTTTACAAGCTAAGCAAGTTTCAGGGTGCCACAGTAGGGTAGCAGTCAGCACAACACTATTACAACTTGGGACATCAGAGTTTGGAATTCAGTTCCGGCGTCCTCACTTTCATGAACTTCAGTTCTGAATGCCATTTGCTTCATTTTATTGCTTGCACGATGATCTGCTGCCCCCCCCCCCACCCCACCATACATTGGGTGCTTGACATCTTCCTTTGTTTTAATGGGTTAGAACCATAGAACACTACAGCACAGTACAGGCCCTTCAGCCCTCCATGTTATGCCGACCTATTTAATCTTTAAAAAAATACTAAACCCACACTACCCGATAACTCTCTATTTTTCTTTCATCCACGTGCCTGTCCAAGAGGTTCTTAAATACTCCTAATGTTTTAGACTCCACCACCATCCCTGGCAAGTCATTCCAGGCACTCACAACCCTCTGTGTAAAAAACTTACCCCTGATGTCTCCTTTAAACTTCCCTCCCTTAACTTTGTACATATGCCCTCTGGTGTTTGCTATTGGTGCCCTGGGAAACAGGTACTGATTATCCACCCTATCTATGCCTCTCATAATCTTGTAGACCTCTATCAAGTCATCTCTCATTCTTCTACGCTCCAAAGAGAAATCTCCCAGCTCTGCTAACCTTGTTTCATATGACTTGTTCGCCAAACCAGGCAACATCCTGGTAAATCTCCTCTGCACCCTCTCCATAGCTTCCACATCTTTCCTATAATGAGGTGACCAGAATTGAACACAATGCTCTTAAGTGTGGTCTCACCAGAGATTTGTAGAGTTGCAACATGACCTCTCTACTCTTGAACTCAATCCCCCTGTTAATGAAGCCTAGCATCCCATAGGCCTTCTTGCCTACCCTATCAACCTGCACAGCAACCTTGAGGAATGTATGGGTTTGAACCCCAAGATCCCTTTGTTCATCCACACTCTTAAGTAACTGAACATTAATCCTATACTCAGTCTTCAAGTTTGTCCTTCCAAAATGCATCACCTCACACTTATCCGGATTGAACTCCAATTGCCATTTTACTACCCAACTCTGCAGCCTGTCTATATTCTCTTGTAACCTTCTACAACCTGCACCTCCATCCACATCTCCTCCAATCTTCGTGTCATCCGCAATCTGACTCACCCATCTTTCCGCCTCTACATCCAGGTCATTTATAAAAATCACAAATAGCAGGGGTCCCAGGACAGATCCGTGCGGCACTCCACTAGTCACCGACCTCCAGGCAGAATACTTTCCTTCCACAACTACCCTCTGCTTTCTTCCTTTAAGCCAATTTTTTATCTGAACAGCCAGGTTCCACTTATCCCATGCCTCATGACTTTCTGGATGAGTCTCTCATGAGGGACCTTGTCAAATGCCTTGTTAAAATCCATGTAGACCACATCCACTGCCCTACCCTCATCAATTTCTTTTGTTACCTCTTCAAAAAACTCAGTCAGGCTCGTAGGCACAACCTTCTCTTCACAAAGCCACGTTGACTATTCCTGAGTTGACTGGACTTCTCCAAATGCTTGTAGATCCTATCCTTAAGGATCCTATTGGTTTAATAAGGTTCTATTAGGTTTCATTGTTTCATGGCTGCCTGTAAGGAGACGAGTCTCAAGGTTGTATAAAGTATACATATTTTGATAATAAATGTATTTTGAACTTTGAAGAAAGTATCTGTTAGAGCGATTTTTGGGGTTAGCACATGTAGCTGACTTCAGCCTCTCGCCTTCAGATTTGAATGTGAACTGTGGATTAAATCTAAAATGCAGCTCTGAACAATGGGTTCCTAGGAACTGTGAATCAAGTTAATTGGAACAGATAATGCCGATTTAAGTTCATTACTTTTGTGTATTTGAGTGTCTGTAAAATAACATGAGCAAACAGGGAGATGTGAAGGTGAGAAGTTTCAGGCATTTGAAACTGTTACATGCAACTCAAAGGAAACATTTTACATACGGATAAGTTTAAATTGTCCTAATTTTTTTTCTTTAGCATATAAAATGTCAAACAGACCTCTTGCTCTGAAGGAGGGTCTCCCTCTCTCCCCTCACCCCTTTATCTATCTATCTATCAGTACTTCTGTCCAGTGACTTCATTCACATAACAACAGTTTGTACCTCTTTCCCTTGTGTGCTCTGATTCTTCCCATAGTCAAAAGACAGCAGGTTAATTGGTCATTCTAAATTGTAAATTCTAAATTCTAGAGTCCATTATTAAGGATGAAATAGTGGCATATCTAGATAGCAGTGATAGGATTGGGCCGAGCCAGCTTGGATTTACCAAGGGCAAATCATGCTTGACTAATCTATTGGAGTTTTCCGAGGATGTAACCAGGAAGTTAGACAAGGGAGATCCAGTGGATGTAGTGTACCTCGATTTTCAGAAGGCATTTGATAAGGTCCCACATAGCAGATTGGTGGGTAAAATAAGAGATCAGGGCATCGGGGGGAAGATATTGACATGGAAAGAAAACTGGTTGGCAGATAGAAAGCAAAGGGTAGCGGTGAATGGGTGTTTCTTGGAATGGCAGGTGGTGACTAGTGGGGTGCCACAGGGCTCGGTATTGGGACCACAGCTGTTTATGATTTACATCAACAATTTAGATGAAGGCATTGAGAATAACATCAGCAAATTTGCTGATGATACTAAGCTGGGTGGCAGCGTGACATGTGATGAGGACGTCAGGAGAATTCAGGGTGACTTGGATAGGCTGGGTGAGTGGGCAGATACTTGGCAGATGACGTTTAATGTGAATAAGTGTGAGGTTATGCACTTTGGGAGTAAGAACAGGAAGGCAGATTATTATCTGAACGGCGTAGAGTTGGGTAAGGGAGAAATACAAAGAGATCTAGGGGTCCTTGTTCATCAGTCACTGAAGGTGAATGAGCAAGTGCAGCAGGCAGTGAATAAGGCTAATGGAATGTTGGCCTTTATTACAAAGGGAATTGAGTACAAGAGCAAGGAAATCCTTTTGCATTTGTACAGGGCCCTGGTGAGACCAAACCTGGAGTATTGTGTACAGTTTTGGTCTCCAGGGTTAAGAAAGGACATCTTGGCTGTAGAGGAAGTGCAGCGTAGATTCACAAGGTTAATTCCTGGGATGTCCAGACTGTCTTACACAGAGAGGTTAGAGAAACTGGGCTTGTACACACTGGAATTAAGGAGATTGAGAGGGGATCTGATTGCAACATATAAGATTATTAAGGGATTGGACAAGATAGAGGCAGGAAATATGTTCCAGATGCTGGGAAAGTCCAGTACCAAAGGGCATGGTTTGAGAATAAGGGGTCGGTCATTTAGGACAGAGTTAAGGAAAAACTTCTTCTCCCAGAGAGTTGTGGAGGTGTGGAATGCACTGCCTCAGAAGGCAGTGGAGGCCAATTCTCTGGATGCTTTCAAGAAGGAGCTAGATAGGTATCTTATGGACAGGGGAATCAAGGGATATGGGGACAAGGCAGGAACCGGGTATTGATAGTAGATGATCAGCCATGATCTCAGAATGGCGGTGCAGGTTCGAAGGGCCGAATGATCTACTTCTGCGTCTATTGTCTATTGTCCTGTGATAGGCTAGGGTTAAATTGACAGACTGCTGGGCAGTATGACTTGATGGGCCAGAAGAGCCTGTTCTGCAGTATATCTCTAAATAAATAAAATTAAATTCAGCACATCAACTGCTCAAACGTTGGAAGATATTCATTTGTCATTGGGGAAGTTGATTGGAGTGAGGGTAGACACGAAACTCCAGAGAGGCTGGAATCTGAAGCAAAAGAACAAGCTGCTGAAGAAACTCAGCAGAATAAGTAGCATCTGACAGACAGACATACGTTATTAATCCCGAGCGAAACTGGGTTTAGTTACAGTCGCACCAACCAAGAATAGTGTAGAAATCTTGCAAAATAAAACCATAAGTAATTAAATAATAATAAGTAAATTATGCCAAGTGGAAATTAGTCCAGGACCAGCCTATTGGCTCAGGGTGTCTGACACTCTTAGGGAGGATTTGTAAAGTTTGATGACCACAGGCAGGAATGACTTCCTATGACGCTCAGTGTTACATCTCAGTGGAATGAGTCTCTGGCTGAATGTACTCCTGTGCCTAACCAATACATTATGGAGTGGATGGGAGTCATTGTCCAAGATGACATGCAACTTGGACAGCATCCTCTTTTCAGACACCACCACTCAGAGAGTCCACCCCCACAACATCACTGGCCTAACGAATGAGTTTGTTGATTCTGTTGGTGTCCGCTTCGCTCAGCCTGCTGCCCCAGCACATAACAGCAAACATGATAGCACTGGCCACCACAGACTCGTAGAACACAAAAATACAACTGCAGATGCTGTGGATCAAAGAACACGAACACAACGCTGGAGGAACTCAGCTGCCTGACCTGCTGAGTTCTTTCAGTGTTGTGTTCGTACAGCCTCATAGAACATCCTCAGCATCGTCCGGCAGATGTTAAAGGACCTCAGTCTCCTCAGGAAATAGAGACGGCTCAGACCCTTCTTGTAGACAGCCTTGGTGTTCTTTGACCAGTTCAGTTCATTGTCAATTCATATCCCCAGGTATTTGTAATCCTCCACCATGTCTACCCTGACCCCTTGGATGGAAACAGGGGTCACCGGTGCCTTAGCCCTCCTCAGGTCCACCACCAGCTCCTTAGGCTTTTTCACATTAAGCTACAGATGATTCAGCTCACACCATGTGACAAAGTTTCCCACCATAGCCCTGTAGAGAGGAAATGGACGATCAATGGGCCAAAATTTCCCTCCACAGATACTGCTTGACCCACTGAGCTCCTTCAGGGGCTCATTTTCTGCTGGGACTCCAGGGAGCTGGAAAAAAATAATTGCCAGGGCGATATGGATTGAAGTAGTCTGTCGGTGGAATCAGGCCCTTTGCTGGTGCACACTGGCCATCAAGCCCCCATTTACACTCATCTCATTTTTTTCTCCCCAGATGCTCATCAAATTAACCTTGTGCAACACACACAAAAAGTTTGGGGGGGGGGGTGGTCTCAGCAAGTTAGGAAGCATCAGTGGAGGGGAATAAACAGCCAACGTTTCAGACCAAGACCCTTCACCTGTCCTTGAGATTGCCAACATCTGCAGAATCTTGTGTTTAAAATCATCCTCGATTCTGAACCGTATTGTGAGAACGTGGCAAATTGTATGCGGCCAATTGATCACGTGATGAATCGACCCACCCTCTTTCTGAGCAGGCTTTGGTGTGCACGTTTTTGTCGTGGTGGGCCTAATTTGTCGCTCCCACACTGTAGATTGTCCAGCAGGCACCGAGACTAACATGACTCAGCGAAAACTACATCTCTGCTGTTGCTCTTGCTCTGCACATACGTAACAGATTTCTACACAGCAGGAGCAATTTACAATGACCAATTAACCTACGAGCCTACCGACCTTTGGGTTTAACTGAAGCACCTTGAAGAAACCCATGCTATCTCAGAGAGAACAAGAAAACTCCACACGGATAGTGGCAGGGGTCAGGATTGAACCTGCTGTTCTGGAGCTGTGAAGCAACAAGAGCACTCAAGGTTAAATAAATCTACTTTTAAATTTGCTCCTCGTTTTTATTCTGCCGAAGGGTTTCGGCCCAAAACGTCGACTGTACTTTTTTCCATAGATGCTGCCTGGCCTGCTGAGTTCCTCCAGCGTTTTGTGTGCGTTAATTGGATTTCCAGCATCTGCAAATTTTCTCTGGTTTTAAAGTTGTTTTAACCCAGAATTCTTCTTGCATTTCCTCTGCCCCTATCCTGTTATCAGCCCCACTAAGGAGGTAAGTCAGGCATTGGCAGAGGGAGGCGGTATACATCATTCCAGAAGGCAATTAAAATCCTCAGCACAAGCTGACCAAAATGGTATTAATAGCAACCCCAAAGAGCTTCTCACAATCTGGCCTAAATGCAGTTCGTAGTCAGCCAGGATCACATCATGTGAAATCAGCAGATGGAACGGTGTTTGACAGGAAAGAAAAAGAGATTTCAACAGAATACATCCCAGATTCTTGAAGGTACAAGAAGTCACACAAAAGGGTAAAAGGCACCCCGGACAGAGGTAAACGTCAGTCAACTAGTTCTCAACTTAATGACTTTGGGTTAATCCAGGATCTATAACCAATCAGCTGTTTAAATAAAAACCCCGGGGGTAGATTATACCGGGAAAACATGTGAAATTGGGTATTAATTCCAGGCACAAGAAAAGCCTGTGGCTTCCTTCCCAGTGTGTTGGCTGTAGTTAGCCAAGAGACAGGCTCCCAGTAGTCGAGGCAGGAAGCCAATCCGCTGCTCTTTTACAGGAAAGACCCCACCCACATTCACAGTGTCCATTGGGTCTGACAGAACGTGAAAGCAGCAATAGCTGCTTTGTCGCAAGTGAGGTGGTTGATCAACACGAGCTTAAAGTCAGGAAGGAATCAGGGAGTCACACAGGCCCAAAAGCCCATGCTGACCAAGGTGCATCATCCAAGCTAGACCCATTTTCCAGTACTTGGCCCATGACGTTCTTAACCTTTCCTATCCAGGTACCTGTCCAACTTTCTTTTATAAGCTCTTACTATACCTGCCTCAAGCTCTTCCTCTTGCAGCTTATTCCATCATTTATGTAAAAAATGTTTCCCCTCAAGTTCCTCTTAAATCTTCCCCTCTCGCCTTATCCCTGAGTCCTCTGGTGTTGTTTCCCCAACCCTGGGGAAAAGATTGAGTGCATTCACCTTATCTATGCCCCTCACGATCTTATACATCTCTATGAGATCACCTGTCTGTGCTCCAAGGAATAACATCCTAGCCTGTCCAACCTCTCTCTGTAACTCTGTAAGACAGAAGAAATAGGAGCAAATTAACCCAACTGGTCTATCAAGTCAGCACCACCACCCAATCACATTTGATTTATTTTACAACCCCATTCTTCCTGTAACCTTTGACTCCCCCTTACCAATCACGGACCACTGCCTTAAATACACACCATGACGTGACCTCCATTGCACTCGCTGGCAATGAAGGTAGATTCCCACCATCTGCCTAAAACATTCCTCCTCCCTTTACCCTGAGATCCTCGACTCTCCGACCATTGGAAATATCCAGCTGGAGAGCCGCGTGTTAAAACCTTCGGGCAGCTGGTTTCGGCCAGACAGGTGCCACAGCTTACTATGTTCTGTGGTCACAAAACATGGGGCGGGTCAACTGGATGCAGGTGGATCAGTTGGCGAAACCTCCAGAAATCTATCCCATCATGCTTTGCAACCCAAAACAAGTGCCAATCCACAGAGAAATACAACATAATCAGTGCAGATGTCAGCAGTACTCACGGAGTACGAGTGACACAATCCCTTATTCTAAATCTTCACTACACTCTTTCCAGTTTAACCATGTACTTTCCAAGACAGGCTGACCAAAACTGAACACGATATTCCAACTGTGGCCTCACTAACATCTTGTACAACCGTAGCACAACCTTTCAACTTTTATACTCTGTGCTCCGGCTGAAGAAGGCCAGCATGCCTTCTCTTCTCTTCCCAGAATATCCAACAGCGATACAGCGCTGAAGCCCGTCAGGAACGCCTACTGTGCACTACACAGTAACGAAAACAGAGGTTAAACAGAGTGAAATCACAGGGACTGCAGACACAAAATAATTGAAAGAGAAAATACAGGAGAATATGGAACGAGCTGCCAACATAAGAAGTGCATGCAAGCAAGCTCGATCTCAATGCTTAAGAGAAGTATGAATGGGTATATGGAAGGCAGGGATATGGAGGGCTATAGTCCCAGTGCAGGTCAATGGGAGTAGGCAGTATAAAGGGTTCAGCATGGACTAGGTGGGCCAAAAGGCCTGTTTCTGTGGTGTACTTTTCTGTGATTCTATGACTCTAAAAATATTTAGCCTAGCAGTCAGCAACTGTGAAGAGAGGAGGCGAGTTAACATTTCAGGCCAATGACCTTGCATCACCATCTGCCAACGGACCTGCTAACTACAGGTAGCTCCCCATAAGACCAAAAGACCATAGGAAATAGGAGTTCATTTTCCCACAGACAAACGATTACCTTCCAAGTGTTTGATCAATTGAAGAGCTAAACATGGTAGCCTTGTAAGAAAATCCATTACTCAGGGCAACGACTGAGGCAGTCTTGGCTTGAAAGAGGCATTGTTCCTCAGCTCTCTCCCTCTCCTACCCTTTTTCCAAAAAAAAGTCAGGTTGCAGATGATAGACAAATGTGATTTGTTATTGCGAGGCAGCTTACCTTTAGAACAGGAGTTCCCAAGCAGAGATCCGCAGACCCCTCAGTTAATGGTAGGGGCCCGTGGCATTAAAGAGGTTGGGGAACCCTGCTTTAGACCAACACCCCTGCCAACCAGTAAGAAAAATAGTTGGAGGTCCCAGAATCCAGGAAACACATTTAAAAGCTCAAGATGATAACCGCGAGATCTAGAGTCGACCTCACTGTACAGGAAGTCCTTTCAAGAGTCTGATAACCGGTGGGATAGAAGCTGTCCCTGAGCCTGGAGTTACACGCTTTCAGGCTGCTGTGTCTTTAGCCCGATGGGAGAGGGGAGAATGCCCAGAGTGGGTAGGGTCTTTGTTTATGCTGGCTGGGTAAAGTATAGGCATGGAGGGGGAGGGTTGATTCCTGTGACGTGCCGAGCCGTGGCCACAACACTCAGCGGTTTCTTGCAGTGAGTTGCCACGCCAAGCTGCTAGGTGTCCGGACAGAATGCTCTCTATGGCGCATCGATAGAAATGATTAAGAGTGTGGTGGAGGTAGTGGGGTTAGGGGTGCACTGGTTGGCACAAAACAAGCTGATCTCAGTAGGTGCAAATTGGGAAACAAGCCAATGGAAGTTCCCAAGTGATAAGTTTTAAATGCCTTGGTATGATAGTCACACAGGGAGGTGGTGAAGGTCTCAGATTCAAGCGCTCAGTGTGTTACAGCTGCTTTTACGGTGCACCAGGCCCCGGGCCCAGCGACACATGCTCAGCATACGAGTCTCATGCACTCACCCCAAAATAGCCAGCTTTGCTGAGGCTGATTTGGAAGACAACCCGGTTTTAAAAATAAAAAGTGATCGCGCCAGTGAGCAGCCGCGTCGAGCCTGGCAGAGATGCTGCTGGCCATGACGTTATGAACTATAGCTGATGCGGCCCATTCCTGCCAGACTCGCAGCAATTGTCCCTGGACCCTCGGCCTGATTTGGGAAGAGGGGACAGGAAGAACAAAGGCTCCTACTGTGCAATGTTACAGCTCAATAAAAAATACTACAGACTTGGACAGAGAACTAAAGAAATAATTGAAATGTCCACAATCAGCCAGCTTGCTAGTATGCAAAATAGTGTCATAAAGCACTATGCCACAGAATAGGCCTTTTGGCCCACATAGTCCATGGCGAACCGTCTCGTGCCATCGATCCACACCTGGACCATAGCCCTCTATATCCCTCCCATCCAAATTTTTCTTAAGTGTTGCGATCGAGCACGCGTCTACCATTCCCACTGACAGTTGGCTCCATACTCAGAACTGCCTCTGAGTGAAGATCCCCCTCGGGTGCCCCTTAAATATTTCACCTTTCACTCTTAACCTATGGTCTCCAATTCTCATCTCAACCTCAGTGCTTGTATTTAGCCTATCTCTACCCCTCATAATGTTGTATACCTCTGTAAGATCTCTTTTCATTCTACCATCCAGGCAATAAAGTCCTACCCGATTCAACCTATTCAACCCTGGTCCTCAAGTCCAGGTGACATCCTTGAACATCTTCTGTGTTCTTCCAACTTTCCTGATATCTTTCCTGTAGGCAGGTGATCAGAACTGACATGGTACTCACATTAGTCCTCGCCAACACCTTGTACAACTTCAACATAACATCCCAGCTCCCGTACTCAATACTTTGAGTTATGAAGGCCAACATGCCAATAAAACCGAATGGACATTTATTTGAAATAATAGAACTGAACACGTGTTTTCACAAGCTGAGAAATATCCAGATGAATATTTGACGGCACTTATCTGCTGAACACAGCACTGCGCCAAAGTTTATTCCTCTGTTAAGAACTTTGTCAGGGTACTCTAGACTAGTGAGGAGCTCGCCACCTAACCCACGCTGACAGCAAATTTAACCAGTTCACCATGCAAGAGTTGGAACACTGGTAGAATTTAAAGTTCAAAGTGAATCATATTATTATCTAAGCACGTCTATGTCACCATACACAACCCTGAGGTAAATCTCATACTCAGTAAATCAATAGAAGAGTAACTATAAAAACACAAAATGCTGGCAGAACTCAGCAGGCCAGACAGCATCTACGGGAGGAGGTAGTGACGACGTTTCGGGCCGAAACCCTTCATCAGGAGAGTAACTATAACAGGGTTATGGAAAGATCAACCAGAGAGCAGAAGACAACAAACTGTGCAAATACAAATATAAATAAATAGCAATAAATAACAAGAACATGTGATAACAAGGTAAGGAGTCAGTAAAGAGAGATCATTGGTTGTGGGAACATCTCAGTGATGGGGCAAGTGAGTGTAGTTATCCCCTTTTGTTCAAGAGCCTGATGATTGAGGAGTAGTTACTGTTCTTGAATCTGGTGGTGTGAGTCCTGAGGCTCTTGTACCCTCTATCTAATGGCAGTAGCAAGAAAAGAGCATGGCCTGGGTGGTGAGGATTTCTAATAATGGATGCTGTTTTCCTATGACAGTGTTTCATTTATATGCGCTCAATGGTTGGGAGGGTTTTATCTGTGATATTACAGGGCCGAATACACTACCTTTTATGGGATTTTATATTTAAAAGGCATTGGTTTCCATACCAGGCCATGGTGCAGCCAGTCAATATACTCTCCACTACACATCTAAAGAAGTTTGTTAAAGTTTCAGATGTCATGCTGAATCTCCGCAGACGCCTAAGAGGCGCTGCCTTGTTTTCTTTGCAATTGCACTTACTTGCTGGGTCCAATTCAAATAACAATGGCTCCTGAGGTTGAAGACACAGGCAGTCAATCATATTCTGAAATCAGCTCCTTGTTTTATTATTTATTTGGAGATAAATAGGGGATTGGTGTGGCTGAGCACACTCATCACATTAAAGAAGTCATACTGAAGAATCACAGACCTGTACATTAAATTATTCTCTATCCACATATGCTGCCTGACCTGCCAAGTTTTTCCGGCACTTTTTTTAAATTTAGAGGCTCTGGACTTCAGAAAGGGTAAGATGACGGAACACATGCCAGTCCTCATAGAGATATCAAAAGTGGAAAGAGTGAGCAATTTCAAGTTCCTCAATATCTCTTAAGATCTCTCCAAGGCCCAACATATTGATGCAGCTACAAAGAAGGCACGACAGTGGCTATACTTCATTTGGAAGTTTGAGGAGATTTGGTTTGTCACCAAAGACACTCACAAATTTCTACAGATGTACCATGGGGGGCATTCTAATTGGTTGCACCACCGTCTGGTGTGGAGGGAAGTGGCACAGAATCAAAATAGGCTGCGGAGAGCTGTGAACTTAATCAGCTCCACATGGACACTTGCTACCATAGTATCCAAGACATCTTCAAGGAACGATGCCTTAAAAAGGCAGCATCCATCATTAAGGACTCCCATCACCCAGGCCAGGCTCTCTTCTCATTGCTACCAACAGGTAGGAGGTACAGAAGCCTGAAGCCACACACTCAGCAATTCAGGAATCGCCTCTTCCCCTCTGCCATCCCATTTCTGAATGGACATTAAACCCATGAACACTACCTCATTACTGTTTTATTTGCATTTTTGCAGGACTTATTTAACTATTTAATATACTTACTGTAATTCACATTTTTCAGTTATTATGAACTGCCGCATTACAACTAATTTCACGACATGCCAGTGATATTAAACCTTATTCTGACTCTGAACCTTCCAGCCCAATGAGCCTGCACCACCCAATTGCACCCATGTGACCAATTAACCTACACGTCTTTAGAGTGCAGGAGGACACCAGAGGAAACACACAAGCTCACAGGGAAAATGTACAATTCCTTACAGTCAGCGGCAGAATTGAAACCGCATAGCTGGTGCTTTAACAGCGTCGTGCTAGCCGCTACACTACCGCGCTGAGTTGATCCAGAACTAAGCACGAGATGGTCAGAGCTCCACTGCAGCCCATGACAAACTCCTCCATGTTGTCACCATATTCGTTTACTGCTGAACTTGTAAAGAAGTGTCCCTGCAGAGGAAGGCACTGCAGCACGGTGCAGCTTCCTTTATCAATGAAGTACTGCTGTCTGTTAGAACTGTTGGCTATCCCCCAATTGTATAAGTGAGTGAGACACGAAATTGGGAGATGAGGCCAAAAATGCTGATTGTTGAAACTAAAATTCAGACCCCGAGTCCAAACTTAATACCAAATGCCGGGCTAATCCATAATGCATTTATGTGATGTTCCATCGATTAACCCCGTCACTGCATTACACTGCTAGGCACTTTCAGCCACTTGTTATCAGCAGGTCAGTAGAAATGGTCACTGGCTGCAGTCTACCATCTCTTGTATGTGTCCAGGACGAAGAACTGGGCAGGGAAACTGTTGCGGGCACTACCTACCCCACAAACCGCCTGTTCCAACGGCTCTCTTCTGGAAAGCAAAAACTTCACCCCATCTTAAACGTTTCTACCTCCAGGCAGTTAAGACCATAGACCATAAGACATAGGTACAGAATTAGGCCATTCAGCCTATTAAGCTCACTTTGCCATTTCATCATAGCCAATTTGTTATCTCTTTCAACTCCATTCTCCTGTGGATAATTTCCTTTCTTCTGCCTCCTTCCCTCTTTGAAGAGTGGAGTGACATTTGCGATCTTCCATTTCTCCGGAACCATTCCAGAATCCAGTAATTCTTGAAAGATCATTACTAATGCCTCCACAATCTCTTCAGCTACCTCTTCACTCACCCCCACCTCCGTCTATCTATAACTGCCCACCATCCCAGCACTGTAAACACGATAAACCACTTTTTAATACTATTTACATTGTAAATACACGTTGGTATTTGTGTATTCATGCACACTTTATTCCATATCTGCACTTTAACCTCTAACCTATTTTTATACAGTATAATTCTTTATAATTAATAAATGTTGGTGTTTTTGTTGCATGTTGTACCTTGACCAACACACCACAGCAAGTTCCTAAAGTACTAAGAGATAAACACCTATGTAAACTTAAAGAATTATTTTCAAGGACTTTACAACTCAAGGTATCATAATATTTACTGATTTATTTTTTATATATTTGCACAGTTTGTCTTCTTTTGCACATTTGTCAGTCTTTGTGTGTAGTTTTTCGTTGGTTCCATTGCATTTCTCTGTTCTGCTGTGAATGTCTGCAAGAAAATTAATCTCAAGGTAGTACACATAGCAACATAAACGTACTTTGATAATACATTTACTGAGATTTATATGAGATTAAGTTGATGCACGAAATAGCAACAGTTGAAGTCTACCGAGATTGAACCGATAAAGCCCTAGTGAGATTTCCAGACAAGTAATGGAGATGATTGACACTCTACCTTTCTGCACCATTATGGTCCCCTGAACTCGTCTCTTCCCCCAGTTCCAACCCTGCTGCATTTTTTTCCCATGCTTGCAAAACTTGCCCTCAATCTGAGGCAGACAATAAGTGCTCAGCTCTACTCTCAGTGGCTAATTTATTACGTACACCTGCTCGTTAATGCAAATATCTGATCAGCCAATCAGCAACTCAATGCACAAAAGCATGCAGACCTGGTCAAGAGGTTCAGTTGTTGTTCAGACCAAACATCAGAATGGGGGAGAAGTGTGGTCTAAGTGACTTTAACTATGGAACACTGGGTGGTTTGAGTACTTCAGTACTTGAGTACTGATTTCCTGCGATTTTCATTCACAACAGTCCAGAGTTTACAGAAAATGGGGTAAAAACAACAAAACATCCAGTGAGTAGTGGTTTTTTGGGCGAACGCACCTTGTTAATGAGAGAGGCCAAAGAAGAATGGCGAGTCTGGTTCAAGCTGACAGGAAGGTGTCAGTAACTCAAGTAACCACATTACAGTAGTGGAGAAGAACATCTCTAAACGCACAACATGTTGAACCTTGAAGTGGACGGCTACAGCAGAAGATCATGAGCTAACACTCAGTGGCCAGTTTACTTGTAAGCGGTACCTATTAAAGTGGCCATCTAGTGTATGCATCTATATTAACACACAATTTTGAGCTGCCTTGGTCAGATAAAATAGAACAGAAAAAAATTAAATTGTATTGTATGCCATCAGTAAACAGGGTAAGAGAAATGAGCCAAACCATATAGAACCTCCAATAAGCTGCACTACAGCAGATTGCCATGCATCTCGGATTGAATCTGCTGACTAGCACCAGCTGTTTATATATAACCAGGAACAGAGTTTGATGATTTCTCAACAGAGCAAGGGTTACAGGTGTATGAATACAGTTCTGCAGATCGAAGGGGTTGCTTATCGGAGATCCAATTAATTGTGGAATTCTAGTGTCTAGCCTAACCCAGTGATTCCCAACAGGGGCGTTAGCGGAAATAGAAGTTGTCGGGGGCATTCAAGATTCTTGGGGGGGGGGTTAGGGGCAGTAGGTGGCACCCTAACT
This sequence comes from Hypanus sabinus, assembly GCF_030144855.1. Classification (NCBI taxonomy): domain Eukaryota; kingdom Metazoa; phylum Chordata; class Chondrichthyes; order Myliobatiformes; family Dasyatidae; genus Hypanus; species Hypanus sabinus. The sequence continues at coordinate 153,714,944 of NC_082714.1, forward strand.
TGAGGCATGAGACCTGACTGACCATTAGTAGAGCAGGTAGTTCCAAAAAAAAAGGATGAGGCACTGGAACACAGGGAAAACCATAGCTCTGCAGGCAATGAGCACTCGTCATCATAGCAGGTCTGAAACTCGGCAACCTCAACTGAGCTTAACAACCGAACAGACATTAATGTTCATTCCTGATGGCACGAACATTGACTTCTCTAACTTCCGTTAATGCCCCTCCTCCCCTTCTTACCCCATCCCTGATACATTTATTCCCCCCCCCCTTTTTTTTCCTCTCTTTTTGCCCATCACTCTGCATGTTCTCCATCTCCCTCTGGTGCTCCCCTCCCCCTTTCTTTCTCCCTAGGCCTCCCATCCCATGATCCTTTCCCTTCTCTAGCTCTGTATCCCTTTTGCCAATCACCTGTCTGGCTCTCAGCTTCACCCCACCCCCTCCAGTCTTCTCCTATCATTTCCCCCTTTTCCCCTCCCCCTCCTACTTTCAAATCTCTTGCTATCCTTCTCTTCAGTTAATCTTGACGAAGGGTCTCGGCCTGAAACGTCGACAGTGCTTCTCCCTATAGATGCTGCCTGGTCTGCTGTGTTCCACCAGCATTTCGTGTGTGTTTGAATTTCCAGCATCTGCAGATTTCCTCGTGTTTGAGATATTATTGGGGATGCATAAATTAGCAACCAGGGTGCCCAACAGTTCACTTTGACTCATTGTATTGATGAAATGAGTGAAGACATTGAGTATTAACTATGCAGAGCTACAAAAAAACAGAACTTGGGATACAACAGGACGAGTTAACTGTGTATTGCCAATGGTATATGTAGGGTTTATCAAAAATGGAAAAGTTTATGAAGAAATCCTCCTTTGTAAAAAGTTAAAAACAGGTGCCAACGGAGAATCAATCTATGACGGCTTCAAAATATATATTGAGGATAAAATTATTCTGATTAGGAACATGATTTTTTTGTGCAAAAGATGGAGCACCATACACAACAGGTTGCCATGCTGGTTTAGTGGCATTTATGAAAAAAGATTCCAAGTCTGTTTGCAGTCTATTGTGTAATTCATTGTCAACATCTCACAGCTGAATACGTCAGCCAGCAACTTTTTTCAAGTGTGACTCCTGCAGTATCTGCTCTGAACAAAGTTGAAGCTCATTGTTTAGATAGCAGAATAGTTCACCTGTTATGCCACAATAACGATGGAAAGTTTGAACACTTGCTTCTTCACAATGAAGTGTGATGGCTGTCAAATGTCTGCTGCTTAAAACATTTCTTTGATCTTTTAGACACTATGGTTGAATCTTTGCTCTAAGTTGACAAGGGCTTGGGGAAACAAGATTGAACTTCTACATGGAGGTGTGGCATACCTAGCTGATCTGTATGGCAAAATCAACATTTTAATATGAAACTGTAGGGTGACAACTTCAACTTAAGAAGTGCAGTGTCCACTTTTATCGGAATGTTGGAAATATTTAAGCAAAACATTGGGTTTTCATCAGTTTCTCTGGAAAGTATGGCACTCTCTTTCACAGATGATGATTTGCAAGAGTACTGCTTACACCTAAAGTCACTGAAGAACAATTCAAGGATTTAAACAATCTGGAAATTCCAGACTGAGTATTTAACACCTTTTCTTTGCAAGGTGGAAGAACACGAAGACAGCTTGCAAGATGAAATTATCAAAAGTTAGAATGAAGAAGCGAAAATGCTTTTAAAAAATGTCAGGTTTTGTGGTAAGTGGCTACACTGTCACAAAAAATTTCCTGGTCTTTGGGGAAGAGACAAACTGCTCTTTGTTGCATTTCCATCCTCCTACCTTGTTGAAAGAGGCTTCAGTACAGTGAGCCACATACCCACAAAAAAACAGAAACTGCTTGGACATCGTTATGCATGGGGACTTGAGGCATTTGCAGTCACAACTTGAACCACATATTTCAACTCTTGCTAAAAACCATCAAGCTCAAGGATCACATTGATATCAAAGCTGCTGTACTGTGCATTGGTACATGGAAGTTAGGTTTAAAACATAGAAACATGGAAAATCTACAGCACAATTCAGGTGCTTCGGCCCACAAGGCTGTGCCAAACAGGTACTTAGTTTAGAAGTTATCTATGTTTATCCATAGCTCTCTATTTTTCTAAGCCCATATACCTATCCAGGAGTCCCTTAAAAGACCCTGTCGTATCCACCTCCACCACCGTTGCCGGCAGCCCATTCCACAAACTCACCACTCTGTGTCAAAAAACGTACCAATGACTGTATCAGCACAGCTCCAATCTGCTAATTAAATTTGCAGACAAAACTACATTGACTGGCCTTATCTCAAACAATAACGAGATGGCCTAGAGGGAAGAAATCATCACTCTGACAGAGCGGTGTCAAGAAAACACCCTCTCCCTCAGTGTCACAAAAACAGAGGAGCTGGTTGTGGATTACAGGAGGAAATGGATCTGGGGTTGAGAAGGTAAACAGCTTCAATTTCCTCGGCATCCACATCACTGAGGACTTCATGTGGTCTGTACACACCAACTGTGTGGTGAAAAAGGCACAGCAGCGCCTCTTGCACCTCTGACAGTTGAAGTTTGGTATGGGCCCCCAAATCTTGAGGACTTTCTACAGGGGCACGATTGAGAGCACCCTGACTGGCTGCATCACTGCCTGGAAAGGAACTGTACTTCCCTCAATCGCAAGACTCTGCAGAGAGTGGTGCGGACAGCCCAGCACATCTGTAGATGTGAACTTCCCATGATTCAGGACATTTACAAGGACAGGTGTGTAAAAAAGGCCCATAGGATCCTTGGGGACCCAAGCCATCCCAACCACAATCTATTCCAGCTGCTACCATCCAGAAAGCGGTACCGCAGCATGAAGGCCAGGACCAACAGGCTCTGGGACAGCTTCTTCTACTAGGACATTATACTGACGAACTCACGCTGATTTGAGTGTACCCTATATTACATAAACTGTTCTATTTATTATAAATTATTATAAATGACTATGATTGCACATTGTGTATTTAGATGGAGACATAACATGAAGATTTTTACTCCTCATGTATGTAAAGGATGTACGAAATAAAGTCAATTCAATTCAATTCCTCTGTACCTACTTCCAAGCACCTTAAAACTATGTCCTCTCATGTTAGCCATTTCAGCCCTGGGAAAAAGCCTCTGACTATCCACACGATCAATGCCTCTCATCATCTTATACACCTCTATCAGGTCACCTCTCGTCCTCTGTCAGTTCAAGGAAAAAAGGCCAAGTTCACTCAACCTGTTTTCATAAGGCATGCTCCTCAATTCAGGCAACATCCTTGTAAATCTCCTCTGCACCCTTTCTATGGTTTCCACATCCTTCCTGTAGTGAGGTAACCAGAAATGAGCACAGTACTCCAAATGGGGTCTAACCAGGGTCCTATATAACATTACCTCTCAGCTCCTAAATTCAAGATGAAGGCCAATGCACCGTATACTTTCTTAATCACAGAGTCAACCTGTGCAGGAGCTTTGAGCGTCCTATGGACTCAGACCCAAGATCCTTCTGATCCTTCACACTGCCAAGAGGCTTACCATTAATACTATATTCTGTCATCATATTTGACCTACCAAAATGAACCACCTCACATTTATCTGGGTTGAACTCCATCTGCCACTTCTCAGCACAGTTTTGCCATCCTATCAATGTCCTGCTGTAACCTCTGACAGCTCTCCACACTATTCACAACACCCCTAACCTTTGTGCCATCAGTAAATTTACTAATCTGGCCCTTCACTTCCTCATCCAGGTCATTTACAAAAATCACGAAGAGAATCAACTTACCAACCACTGAAGTAAAACTCACTGGTCTATAATTTCCTGGGCTATCTCTACTCCCTTTCTTGAATAAGGGTACAACATCTACAACCCTCCATAACCTCTCCTATCAAAGATCATCACCAGAGGCTCAGCAATCTTCTCCCTCACCTCCCACAGTAGCCTGGGGTACATCCCATCTGGTCCCGGTGACTTATCCAACTAGATGCTTTCCAAAAGATCCACCGCATCCTTTTTTCTTAAAGCTCAAGCTTTTCAGTCCACTGTAAGTCATCCCTGCAATCGCCAAGGTCCTTTTCCGTAGTGAATACTGAAGCAAAGTATTCATTAAGTACCTCTGCCATCTCCTTCGGTTCCATACACACTTTTCCACTGTCACACTTGATTGGTCCTATTCTCTCAGGTCTTCTCCTCTTGCTCTTCATGTACTTGTACAATGCCTTGGGGTTTTCCTTAATCCTGCTTGCCAAGACCTTCTCATGGCCGCTTCTGGCTCTCCTAATTTCATTCTTAAGCACCTTTCTGCTAGCCTTATAATCTTCTAGATCTCTATCAATGCCTAGTTTTTTGAACCTTTCGTAAGCTCTTCTTTATTTTTGTGACTAGATTTTCAACAGCCTTTGTACACCATGGTTCCTGTACCCTACCAACTTTTCTATGTCTCATTGGAACATACCTATGCAGAACGCCACGTAGATATCCCCTGAACATTTGCCGCATTTCTTCCGTACGTTTCCCTGAGAACATCTGTTCCCAATTTATACTTCCAAGTCCCGCCTGATAGCTTCATATTTCCCCTTACTCCAATTAAACATGTTCCTAACTTGTCTGTTCCTATCCCTCTCCAATGTTATGGTAAAAGAGGTAGAACTGTGATCACTATCTCCAAAATGCTCTCCCACTGAGAGACCTGACACCTGACCAGGTTCATTTCCCAATACCAGATCAAGTACAGCCTCTCCTCTTGTAGGCTGATCTACATATTGTGTCAGGAAACCTTTCTGAACATACCTAACAAACCCCACCCTATCTAAACCCCTTGCTCTAAGGAGATGCCAATCAATATTGGGGAAATTAAAATCCCCCATCACAACAACCCTGTTATTATTGCACAGTTCCAGAATCTGTCTCTCTGTCTGCTCCTCGATGTTCTTGTTATTATTAGGTGGTCTATAAAAAACACCCAGTAGAGTTATTAACCCCTTCCTGTTTCTAACATCCACCCACAGAGACTCAGTAGACAATCCCTCCATGACTTCCTCCTTTTCTGCAGCTGTGACACTATCTCTGATCAACAGTGCCACACCCCCACCTCTTTTGCCTCCTTCCCTGTCCTTTCTGAAACATCTAAAGCCTGGCACTCTAAGTAACCATTTCCACCCCAGAGCCATCCACGTCTCTGTACTGGCCACAACATGATAGCTCCAAGTACTGATCCATGCTCTAAGCTACTCCACTTTGTCCATGATACTCCTTGCATTAAAATAGACACATCTCAAACCATCAGTCTGAAGGTTTCCCTTCTCTATCCTCTGCCTAACCTCCCTCTCACACTGTCTACAAGCTTTCTCGTTTTGTGAGCCAACAGCCCCTTCCACCGTCTCTTCAGTTCAGTTCCGACCCTCTATCAATTCTAGTTTAAACTCTCCCCAGCAACCTTAGCAAACCTCCCCACCAGGATATTGGTCCCTCTGGGATTCAAGTGCAACCCGTCCTTTTTGTACAAGTCATACCTGCCCCAAAATAGGTCCCAATGATCCAGAAATTTGAATCCCTGCCCCCTGCTCCAATCCCTCAGCCACACATTTATCCTCCACCTCACTCTATTCCTATTCTCACTGTCACGTGGCACAGGCAGTAATCCTGAGATGACTACCTTTGAGGTCCTGCTTCTCAACTTCCTTCCTAACTCCCTGTAGTCCGGTTTCAGCACCTCCTCCCTTTTCCTGCCTATGTCATTAGTACCAATATGTACCACGACCTCTGGCTCCTCACCCTCCCACTTCAGGATATCGTGGACGTGTTCAGAAACATCCCGGATCCTGGCACCTGGGAAGCAAACTACTATCCATGTTTCTTTCGTGTGTCCACAGAATCACCTGTCTGACCCCCTAACTACAGAGTCCCCTATCACTGCTGCCATCCTCCTCCTTTCCCTACCCTTCTGAGCCACAGGGCCAGACTCTGTGCCAGAGGCACGGCCACTGTGGCTTCCCCCAGGAAGGTCATCTCCCCCCCGCCCCCACCAACAGTACTCAAACAGGAGTACTTATTGTTAAGGGGGACAGCCACAGGGGTATTCTCTCATATCTGACTCTTGCCCTTCCCTCTCCTGATTATTACCCACTTATCTGTCTCTCAAGACAAATAAGAATTTAAAACAAAATCATTTTTCTCATGTTTTTACACGGTGGGGGTGCTGGAAGGTATATTCTACCTAAAAAGGGTGCTGGCAAGCGTGGAAGTGCTTAAGACCCTAAGACAAGGGAGTAGAATTAGGCCATCAGGCCAATTAAGTCTGCTCCGCTACTGAATCATTGCTGATCCATTTTCTTTACTCTCCTCAGCCCCACTTCCCGGCCTTCTCCCCGTAACCTTTGATGCCGTGTCCAATCAAGAACCTATCAATCTCTGCCTTAAATGCACCCAACGACCTGGGCTCCACAGCTGCCTGTGGTAACAATTCCACAAATTCACCACCCTCTGGCTAAAGAAATTTCCCTACATCTCTGTTTTAAATGTACGCTCCTCTATCCTGAGGCAGTGCTCTCTTGTCCAAGACTCTCCCACCATGGGAAAAATGCTTTCCACATCTACTGTCTAGGCCTTTCAACATTCGAAAGGTTTCAATGAAATCCCTCCTCATCTTTCTAAATTCCAGTGAGTACAGACACAGAGCCATCAAACATTCCTCGTATGATAACACTTTCATTTCTGGAATCATCCTTGTGATCCGCCTCTGAACCCTCTCCAACGCCAGCACATCTTTTCTTAGACAAGGAACCCAAAACTGTTCACAATACTCAAGGGGAGGCCTCACCACTGCCTTGTAAAGGCTCAGCATCACATCCCTGCTCTTGTATTCTAGACCTCTTGAAATTAATGCTAACGTTGCATTCCCCTTCCTCACCACCGACTCAACCTGCAAGTTAATCTTTAGGGTGTTCTGCACCAGGACTCCCAAGTCTCTCTGCATCTCAGATTTTTGGATTTTCTCCCCATTTAGAAAATAGTCCGCACATTTATTTCTTCTATCAAGGTGCATGATCATGCATTTACCAACACTATTTCATATGCCACTTTCTTGCCCATTCTCCTAATCTGTAACTCCTTCTCCAGTTTACCTGGTTCTTCAACACTACCTGACCCACCCCACCCCATCCCACCAATCTTTGTATCATCTGCACACTTGGCAACAAAGCCTTCTACTCCATTATCTAAATCATTGATATGCTGCATAAAAAGAAGTGGTCCCAACAATGACCCCTGTGGAACACCACTAGTCACTGCCAGCTAATCAGCGAAAGATCCTTTTATTGCCACTCGCTACCTCCTACCAACAAGCCCATGCTCTAACCATGCCAGTAGCTTTTTTGTAACACCATGGGCTCTTAACTTGGTAAGCAGCCTCATGTGTGGCACCTTGTCAAAGGCCTTCTTAAGGTCCAAATATACAACATCCACTACATCTTCTTTATCAAGATGCTTGTAATCTCCTCAAAGAATTCCAACACGTTCATCAGGAAAGATTTTCTCTCAAAGAAACCATTCTGACTTTGTCCTATCTTGTCTTGTGTGACTAAGTACTCCATCACCTCATCCTTAACAATTGACTTCAACATCTTCCCAACCACTGAGGTCAGGCTAACTGGTCTACAATCTTCTTTTTGCTGCCTCCCTCCTTTCTTAAAGAGTGGAGTGACATTTTCAATTTTCCAGTCCTCCGGAGCTATGCCAGAGTCCAATGATTCTTAAGATCATTACTAATGCATCCACAATCTTAACCGCTACCTCTTTCAGAACCCTAGGGTGCAGTTCATCTGGTCCAGGTGACTTACGTAACTTTAGGTTTTTCAGCACCTTCTCCCTTGTAATAGTAACTGCACTCACTTCTCTTCCCTCACACCCTTCAACATCTGGCACACTACTAGTGTCTTCCACAGTGAAGACTGATACAAACTACTCATTTAGTTCATCTACCATCTCCTTGTCCCCTGTTATTATTTCTCCAGTCTCATTTTCTAGCAGTCCTATATCCACTCTCAGCTCTCTTCTATTCTCTAAATACTTGAGAAAGCTTTTATAGTGCACTTTGATATTGTTTGCTAGCTTGCTTTCGTATTTCATCTTTTTCCTCTTAACAATTCTTTTAGTTGCTGTCTCTAGCTTTTTAAAACCTTCTGAACCCTCTCTCTTCCCACTAATTTTTGCTTTGTTGCTCTTTTACATTAGCTTTGACTTCCCTTGTCAGGCACGGTTGCACTATTTTGCCATTTGAGTATTTCTTCATTTTTGGAAGACATCTACCCTGCACTTTTCTCATTTTTCCCAGAAACACACACCATTGCTGCTCTGCTGTCATCCCTGCCACCAGCTCCTTCCAAGTTACTCGGCACATGTTGCATTCCTTCCCACTCTATTTCAGCAACAAGCAACAACTTTTATTTCTTTGTCGCTTGGGTCTACTCAGCTAACTTCTCCTCAAGTATAGTATGCCTACAATGCTCACTATGGCTGCAGGTTCTAGTCACTTCCTGGGGCATCTCTTGAATTCAGTGCCTGTACTGAGAGAGTTGGTCAGGTGACCGGCTGTTGTTGGCATTCCAACCTTAAATCTAACATGGACTACAGGTAGCTCCAACATTGGCACTAACCACCACACCATCGAGGGCATCTTGAGCAGGCAAAGTCCTATAAGGGCAGCATCAATCATGAAGGACCCACACCGTCCAGTGATGGTGTCTCATTACTGCCATCAGAGAGGAGGTCAAGGAATCTGAAGGTACCCACTCAACATTTTAGGGAGCTGCTTTTTTCCCTCTGCCATCAGATTTCATAAAGCCCATGCACACTACTTATTTATATTTTACTTATTATTTCTTATTGTAACTTCTTTAAAAAATATTGCTCCTACTGCTGCTGCAAAACAAATTTCATGACATAGGTCAGTAATAATAAAGCAGATTCTGTCTCTGAGGTGTGGTTGGAAGTTGCCACTCGAGGAAAACACCATTCTGCCTTGGAAACATTTCATTATTCCCGGGCCAAAAGCCTGGAAATCTCTCCTTAATAGTATTGTGGCCATATCCACACCACGAGGACTGCAGGGATTCAAGAAGTCAGCTCACCACTATCTTCGAGAGGAACTAGGGAAGGATAATTAAATGCTGGCTTAGCACATGATACACACATCCCCTGAATGAATGCAAAATCTAACGTGGGAACTGCCTTCTTCGATGCTGCTGCTGCTGTGAGGTCTGGGGTCTCTGCTGAGAACAGGCCCCCAATCCTCGGGGTCATGTTGCTGGTGACCGTTGGCGGGGGCCTCTTAGTGCGCTCGGCAGAGGATGGTGCTCAGAGAGGCTGTGCCAGAGGGGAGGTTCGACGGACTCGGAGTCCGCTGCGGTCGGGGCACTTTCATTGTGTACTTTCATTGCGAGGCTGAGTCCTGCACCATGGAAGCCCATAGTGGGGTATTCCCTTCTGCTGCCTGCGTGGGATGTCGAGTCTATCCAGACCCTGACGACTTGTGGAAACTGTGTGGTGGTTTCTTTCAAACTTATAGTCTTTTAACATCTTTGGGCTATTTTTACTGTGCCCATGGTCTGTTTTTTTTATGAATTATGGTATTGCCTGCATTGTTGTAACTATACATTAACTATAACTATATGTAACTATGTAGTTTTGTGTAGTCCCCCCAATCCCTTCCCACCGATCTCCCTCCTGGCACTTATCCTTGTAAACGTAACAAGTGCTACACCTGCCCTTACACTTCCTCCCTCACCACCATTCAGGGCCCCAGACAGTCCTTTCAGGTGAGGCAACACTTCACCTGTGAGTCGGCTGGTGTGGTATACTGTGTCCGGTGCTCCCAGTGTGGCCTTTTATATATTGGTGAGACCCGACGCAGACTGGAAGACCGTTTCGCTGAACACTTACGCTCTGTCCACTGGAGAAAGCAGGATCTCCCAGTGACCGCACATTTTAATTCCACGTCCCATTCCCATTCTGGTATGTCTATCCATGGCCTCCTCTACTGTCAAGATGAAGCCACACTCAGGTTGGAGGAACAACACCTTATATACTGGCTGGGTAGCCTCCAACCTGATGGCATGAACATTGACTTCTCTAACTTCCGTTAATGCCCCTCCTCCCCTTCTTACCCCATCCCTGACATATTTAATTGTTTGTTTTTTTCTCTCTCTTTGCCCATCACTCTGCCTGTTCTCCATCTCCCTCTGGTGCTCCCCCCTCCTTTCTTTCTCCCGAGGCCTCCCGTCCCATGATCCTTTCCCTTCTCCAGCTCGGTATCACTTTTGCCAATCATCTTTCCAGCTCTTAGCTTCATCCCACCCCCTCCGGTCTTCTCCTATCATTTCACATTTCCCCCTCTCCCTTCTACTTTCAAATCTCTTAGTATCTTTCCCTTCAGTTAGTCAACAGTGCTTCTCCTTATAGATGCTGCCTGGCCTGCTGGGTTCCACCAGCATTTTTTGTGTGTTGTTCAAATTTCCAGCATCTGCAGTTTTCCTCGTGTTTGTGTAGGTCTTGTAGCTTTAGTTTTTGGTTTGCTGGGTGGTGGAGTTGGTCTCCTGACCTTGTGTGTCTGGGTAGTCTTGTTTTGTCTGGTGGGTTTGGAGCTCCTTTCCGGGGAATGTGCTAAGACGGTAGCACGATATTAATACGCAGCAGCCTCTCTGGACTCTGGATTTGGGGATTGCCAAACATTATGTGGATTTTCTGGTGTAGTCTGTTTTGTTGCGTGCATTTGTGACATCATTCTGGAGGAACGTTGTCTCATTTTTTTAAACTGCATTGCATTTGTGGTTTCTAAATGACAATAAACTGAATCTGAACTGAACTGTATTTATAGTCATAGAGCTCTTCAACACAGAAACACAAACCATGGTTCATCTGAACTATCCCATCAACTCGCACCCCGAGCATAGCCCTCTATTCTCTACTCATCCATATACCTATCCAAACTCCTCCTCAGTGATGTAAATGAACCTACATCCCACCACTTAGGCTGGCAGCTAGTTCCATCCTTGCACCACCTTCTGAGTGAAGAGACACTCAGCTAAGGGACCACGGAGTCAAATAAAAGTACAGCACAGAAACAGGCCCTTTGGCCCATCTAGTCCATGCCAAACTCTTCAGCGTTGAAATCGACTCACACGCACCACTTGCGCTGGCAGCTCATTCCACACTCTCACGACCCTCTGAGCTGAGAAACGGGGACACCTTTTTCCCTTTTTAGGGAGAGAGAGAGCCTGTGGTATATCGAATACCGGGTGAACGAGTAGTCTTTGGGGTTCTGCAAGTCTGTGTCTTCGCTGATGCTTTGCTGCACACTTGAGTACTAGGTGGTGGGTGCTGATGCTTTTTTGCCAGTGGAGGAGGGGGGTCATTCATTTGCTGCTGCTTATGCATGGGGGGGTGTTGGGGGTTCTAACATTTAACTATCATTCATTCTTTGGGGAACTACTCTGATTTTGTGGCTGGTTGCGAAGAAAAAGAATTTCAAGATGTATATTGTATACATTTCTCTGACATTAAATGTATCTATTGAGTGAAGAAGTTTCCCATCATCTTCACCTTAAACTTTTCAACTTTCACCCTTAACCCATGACCTCTGGTTGTAGTCCCACCCAACCTCAGTGGAAAAAGCCTGTCTGCATTAACCTTATCGATACCCCTCATAATTTTGTACACTTCTATCAAATTTCCTCTCAATCTCCTACATTGTGAGGAATAAAGTCCTGACCTATTCAACCCTTCCCTATAAATCAGGTCCTCAAGTCCTGGCAACATCTTTGTATACTTTCTCTGTATTGTTATGTTCTCACATAACATTGAAGAATAGAGTATCACCCACTTCAACAACTTCATTGTACAAGTGTTCAACACATCTACAGAACAGGCCACAGGAACGCACTGTAGTGCTCCCACTTTCACTGCAAGGGATCAGTTAGGACCGAGCAGCATACAGCCAACCTGAAGCCCTTTCGAATGGTACAGCTGGTTGCTAGACAAAGATCAAAAAGCAGTTCTTCCCCATCTTATGGAGGGGAATAAACAGTCAATGTTCATCAGGACCTGAAGGGAAGGGGGCAGAAGCCAAAATAAGGTGGAGGGAGGAGATGTGTGTACAAACTGGCAGGTGATAGGCGAGACCAGGTGAGGGGGAAGGTGGGGGAAGTGAGAAGCTGGGATGTGATTAGTGGAAGAGGAACCTGCTAGCGTTAGCTATTTGCAGGAGGAGTTTCAAACTGCTCCATAGATGCCAAAGGAGGGCAAGCTCAGGAGTAAAGCTCTTAATGGACGCCAGAACTCAGTCACGCACATCTAAGCAAATTATGTTGCTGGAAACATGAAATAAAAACTTAAAACTCAGACAACATCTGTAGAGAGAGAATCAGATTCGGATTTATATACAGTCGGCCCTCCATATCCGCAGGGGACCGGTTCTGGGACCCCCTGCAAATACCCAGTTCCACGGATGCTCAAGCCCCATATATAAAATGGCATAGTACTTCCATATAACCTACGCACATCCTCCCGTATACTTTAAATCATCTCTGCATTACTTATAATACCTAATACAATGTAAATGCTATGTAAATAGTTGTTATACTGTATTGTTTAGGGAATAATGACAAGAAAAAAAAGTCTGTACATGTTCAGTACAGACGCAACCATCGCAGCTCTTCTGGGAACGCCTCAGAAAGCGTTCTCGACATCAGCCGATGCCGACTCTCCCGTGATCTTTAAGTTCTTGAAGCTGTAGCGCTGTACATAGCTAGCCAGCCATCCCTTACTAGCCTTAAACTCCTTCCTCTCGCTCACAACACAAGTAGCGACCGAACGAGACGCAAAGCGAACAATGCTCAAACAGCGAGTAATACTTTTTATCATCTCTAGATTACAGTACTTTACGCTGCTTCTTAGCCTTTGAGGAATTGCGTTGACCATTTAACTGCTTTTTAGTAGCCATTTTTTTTTCAGAAACAAAGGGTACACACAAGTAGCAACCGAATGAGATGCGAGGCAAACAATGAATGCTGGACAAAGAACTTCCAGTTTTTTTTCAATCCCAATCAGTGGTTGGTTGAATCCGTGGATCCAGAGGGCCGACTGTATCACATACGCTGAAACATAACAGTGAAATGTGCCATTTGCATCAACAGCCAACGCTCCTGAGGATTTGCTGGGGGCAGGCTGCAAAGTGCCACCACACATTCCAGCACCAACACTGCTTGCCCACAGCAGATTGAGAGGAGATTGGATACAGGTATACAAAATTATGAAGGGTATAGATAGGGTAAATACAAGCAGGCTTTTAGCACTAAGGTTGGGTGAGACTAGAACATAAGTTCATGGGTTAGGGGTAAAAGGTGAAGGGGAAGATGAGGAGGAAACCCCTTCACTCAGAGGGTGGTGCAAGTGTGGAACGAGCTGTCAAGAAGTGGTGGATGCAGGTTTCATGGTAACATTTAAGGTGAGTCTAGGTAAGTGTATGGATGGGAAGGGAGTACAGGGCTGTGGTCCAAGAATGGGTTGATTGGATTGGGCAGAATAACAGCCCAGCAGGATTAGATGCACCAAAGTGCATGTTTCTGTGTACAGCTCTATGACTATAAAAACGGGCAGTTCCCAAGCTGGTTTTTCCACTCATTCAACAGACACACAACAGAATGAAACAAGACAACAACAGCAAAACAAACCCCTTTCCCACCCATAGCCTCACACTCGCACACACAGGCCTCCAACCCCAAGACAGTTAACCTCCGGGCCTCTTAATCCTTGCTTCACGTTGATGGTCTTTTCTTGGAACTGAAACACTATCTGCTGGTTTTATTCCTCTCTTCACAGATGCTGCCCGGCCTGCTAAGCAGCTACAGTATTTTCAGTTTTTATTTCATTCTTATAAACACTCAGTACAACACTGGTTCCAACACTATTCCATTCTAAAACACAGAAGTGTCTTTTCTGCATTTTCCTGCATCTTCTGTGCCGTTTGGTAGAGTAGCAGCACAACGCTATTACAGCTCGGAGCGTTGGACTTCAGAGTTCAATTCCAACATAGTTTGCAAGGAGTTTGTACATTCTCCCCGTGACCATGCGAGTTTCCTCCAGGTGCTCCAGTTTCCTCCCACTGTCCAAAGATTTACCAATTAGTAGGTTAATTGGTCATTACAAACTGTCCTGCGATTGGTCTGGGATTCAACGGGCTTCTGGGCCAGAGGGGGTCTGTATCTCTAAATATATAAAATTAATTTTGTCAGGCACGGTCAGGTCACAACGGACATTTGAGAAGATCCCTCACAACAGATTCAGATTTATCACACGCACATCAAAATATACAGAGACAAGTGCCAAAGACATCAACAACCAACCTACCCAAGGATGTGCCAACATTCTCGCTCTCCTCCCCCCTCCACAACAGGAAATTAGGAAGTGGGCTCCCAAGTACACCCCTGGAAAATGAGACACTGTAAGCTGAATAAATACATGGGATGCCACAAAAAAATTACAACAACTTTTAGCCTTTACGAGAGGAAGCTTCTTGGGGCCCACTGCAGTAAACACTCAATATGACTCAGACTTTTAATAAATATCATGGTTGACTCACACTCAGCTGGGTCTCTCACAAAACCATCTTGTTTTGTTTGCCAGACGTCACTGAATCGATCTGATTACCCGGATATTGCAGCGTTTGTAGTCTAGATAGTACTTTGTTCAGTAACAGATTCTGCCTTAGAAATTTAGAGCCTCAATCAGCGAGTCCCAGGTTTAGGAACAGCTATTGCCCTACAAGGATCAGTCTCCTGAACCAGAATGGATAACTTCACTCACCTCAACACCGAACTGACTCCACAACTCACTTTCAAGAACTCTGCGGCTCTTCAGTTTTACTTATTCACTTTTTTGAAAAAAAATATTTGCACAATTTGTCTTTTGCACATTGCTCAGTCTCTTGTGAACAGTTTTTCATAAATTTAATTGGGTTCTTTATTTCCCTGAGAATGCCTGCAACAAAATGGATCTCAAACCCCGATAAAGGGTCTCAGTTTGAAACTTTGACTCTTTTGCTTTCCAAAGATCCTGCCTGACCTGCTAACTTCCTCCAGCATTTTGCGTGTGTTACAGTGAATCTCCAGGTAGTATGTGGTGACACTTAAATGCCTCGATAATAAACTTATTTTGACTTTTAACCAAGACACACATGAGGCTTCTTAAGCTCCTACAGATGGGAATTAGGGCTAAGAGTGTGCTCTTTGCTTCAGATGACCTTGCACCAGAGTTGCACCCATTCGCCTCAGTGTCCGGAGCAGCAGATCTCAAACGCCACAAGAGCCGGAGACTGAGAGTGTCAACAGTGATCCAAACTGGACGGCACGGTGGCAAAGCGGTTAGCACAACGCTTTACGGTACAGGCGACGCGGGTTCAATTCCCGCTGCTGCCTATAAGGAGCTTGTACGTGCTCCCTGAGAGCCAAGCCATTTGCCAGCTCCTACAGCCAACATCAGGTACAGGACTGACATGATCCATAGCAGGCCACAGCCCATCTGTCAGCCTCATGCGAGCAGCATTTGCTTTGCAGCCTGGGAAGCATAATAACAACTCACTTATAAAGCATTTTACATACAAATGGTATAGTTCAAAGTGTTTTACGATGGGATAAAGAGCAAACATTAAAGATAAAAATGTTAGTTAAAAGCGAGATTAAACAAATAGGTTTGTGCTGGCATATAAAAGTGCTGAGTCTGCATCGCTTATATGTAGTTTTAGGTATTGAATTCCACAGTTTAGGACCATAGTTCAAAAAATTATCTTTTCAGGGATATAGTTTAAATTTAAGAGACTGGCGGAAAAAGACCCGAGAGCTCAAGCAGGATTATAAAACAAAAGTAATTCTGTGATGTACTTCAGTCCTGGACTAGTAAGAGCCTTAAATACAAGAGAACTTTTAAAATCATTTCTAAAGGATACAAATTGCCTATGCAGAGCAGCTAGGAGAGGAGGGACGTGCTTCCTCATCCTGGTTTTGGTTATGACCATAAGGCAATAATGCTATAAGATACAGGGGCAGAATTAGGCCATTTAGCCCATCGAGTCTGCTCCACTATTTCATCACAGCTGATCCATTTTCACTCTCAGCCCCAATCTCCTGGTTTCTCCCCATATCCCTTCATGCCCTGGCCAATCAATAATCTGTCAAAGTCCCGGCCTCCACAGCGGCCTGTGCCGATGAATTCCACAGATTCACCACTCTCTGGCTAAAGAAATTCCTCCTCAGCTCTGTTCTAAATGGACATCCCTCTATTCTCAGGCTGTCCTCTGTTCTTAAGACGCCTCCACCATAGAAATCATTTTCTCCACATCCACTCTTTTGAGGCCCTTCAACATTCGATAGGGTTCCATGAGGTCCTACCTCATCCCTCTGTGCTCCAGTGAGGAGCAGCTCAGTCATCAAATGCTCCTCGTACAGTAACTCTTTCATTCCCAGAATCGTTCTTGTGAACCTCCTCTGAACTCTCTCCAATATTAGCACAACCTTTCTTAGATAAGGGGCCCAAAACTGCTCACAATTCTCCAAAATGAGGACTCACCAGTGCTTTATAAAGCCTCAACATTACACCTTTGCTTGTAAAAGTCTAGCAGCGGCGTTCCAAATGGTGAAAGGTTTGTGGGGAGAGAATACAGCTTTGCTACACTGTATAATATTTTAGTGTGAAAATATAAGTCTGCACCACATTGATTTTAGTTTAAGTACTTACTTATTTAAATAAAAGTCATTACTATACGAGCATTAACAAATGTGTTGCTTGGGAATGTGTGTGAACAAGATTGATGTGAATGATTCATCCCGTTGGAAATAGATTGTTCTAATGTTTCTGTTCCGCTAGACTTCATGGAAAGCAGTTCGCTCTAACAATTATATTCCAGGTCGTAATCCTTCCAAGTCCATCATAAATTGGCCTCAGTTAGTGCCCTTTCTCCCTTATTGCACTTCCACAGTTCCTTGTAAAATACCAGCCTGGGTTGATTTTCCCTGAGGCGTTTACATGGAGCTACGGAGTATAAAAAACACAGGCCAAGTTTGGCCAACTGGGTCCGTGCTGGAGTTTATAAGTGGCCTCTCTTTCACATCTCTGCCAACTGGCAGACTCCTTTCTCTCTCCTTTTCATACCCAGCTTCTCCTTAAAGGCAACTACACTCGCTGCTTCACTGCGATAACGGTTAGCGAATTCCACATTTATTTACCTAATTATAGATACCGCCTGAAACAGCCCCTTCCAGTCCACCCAGCAACACGAGCCCAATCACAGGACAATTTACAATGACCGATTAACTTGCATGATATGCCTTTGGAACGTGGGAGGAAACTGGAGCAGCTGGAGGAAACCCATGCGGTCGTGGGGAGATTGCACCCTTTACAGACAGCTTTGGAACTGAACCCTGAAAAACCTCGAGCTGGATAAGTGTCATGAAAACCACTACACTACTGTATTATTACATACATTCCCTTAGTAAAGCAGCGTTGCGTGATCACCAATGAAGTTAACAAGTGACTAGTTTTGGACTCAGCATCCAATGCAAATATCCCAGCTGCAGCTTTTATCTACAGACTCCCCATCTTAACTTACTATATTGTCAAATTTACAGAGCTGCATTTCTCCGACGGGCTAACTAAAAGAATTCCAGAATTTTGACATGCCTATTATTGCTTCAGAAGACAAGAAAGGAAGGCACTGTATTGTCTGGTTGTACTGCACTTCCCCAGAAACTGTGACATTTTATTCTGAATAAGCATTTTGCCATTTTTTTCCCCTCTTCACTCCATGCTCCCATTTCCCGGCCTATATCACCGTGGGCCCCAACTCCAAACCAGATATACATACCTCCTCAGCAACAAGTCTAAAGTGCTCCTCATTTTAGTACAGTGCTGATAGAGAGGAAAGGTTAAATATATTTACAATTGGCTAACCCAACAGAATGGTTAAAAGGTATTTGGCCTAAATCTCATTAACACTACGATTGACCCTTTGTACCAAAATCCTATTAACATTATGATTGACCCTTTGTACCTAAAGAAGATGTGGTGCCACATGATTTGTACAGAGCTAAAAATTTACAGGGGCCTGACCAGAACACGTCCCCAGCAGGAAGATTTTTGATGTAATGTTTTTTTCCCTTAATAACAAAGATATATTTACTGAGAGCAGGTTAAAACAAAAGCTCAGCCTAAAACATAATCAGTAGACAGAACATCATACACTCAGTGGCCACTTTATTAGATATAGAAGGTAATTAATAAAATGGCCACTGACTGCATGTTCATGGTCTTCTGCTGCTGTACCCTTCCACTTCAAGGTTCGATGTGTTGAGCATTCAGAGATGCTCTTCAGCACCCCACTGTCATAATGTGCGGTTATTTGAGTTACTGTCGCCTTCCTATCAGCTTGAACCAGTCTGGCCATTCTCCTCTGACCTCTCTCATTAACAAGGCGTTTTCGCCCACAGAACTACCACTCACTAAATGTTTTTTTTTTGTTTTTGCACTAATCTCTGTGAACTATAGAGATTGTCATGCATGAAAATCCCAGGAGATCAGCCTCTGAGGTATTCAAACCACCCCATTTGGCACCAGTAATCATTCCAGGGTTAAAGTCACTTTTCGACCCCATTCTGTTGTCTGGCCTGAACAACAGCCGAGCCTCTTGACCACATCCGAGTGCTTTCATGCATTGAGTTGCTGCCACATGATTGGCTGATTCAGTATTTGCATTAATGAGGAACTATACAGGTGTACCTAATGAAGTGGCCACTGAGTTTAAGTTAAAAAGTTGAGAAGGCTTTAGGAGATAAATGATCGGAAGTGAACACTTTATATTCTACCATATTTCTTTACATTATTGCAAATGCTGGCAAGAAAAATGAACCTCAAGGTAGTATGTAGCAGTGGGAGGACGTCACGTGATGGTGTAGGGTCGAGACGTTGGGATTCCAGCTCCCTCATAAAAAGTAATGAAATAAGGTTTAAATGAAGAAGAATTAACAAATATCTATTAGAAACTATTTATAAGTAACTCAGGATTATTTTTTGATTTGGCTCCTAAACTGAAACAGAAAAAAGCTACTACTTCGAAGACTGCGCAAATCGGCTGGGAAAAAGGCCTAACCGTCTTGGCGAAGCCTCGGACTCAAGTTGGATCTCCTCCCGGCGAAGTGCATGGCATTTCTGATGATGCAGGAAAAGAAGTTGCAGCAATGTCAGCGGTCTCTAAGAAGAAACGGCAAGAACAACACATGCGCGGAAGTACGCATGAACAGATATTAACAAAACTACAAGCTTCAACTACGGTTGGAAGTGAAATTGAAAGTGAGACGGAAGTTGAAACAGACTCTTTGGGAAATCCAGAAGAAAAAGAAGAAGAAAAGAAGGAAGAGATTAAAGGAGACATAAAAGATATCCTGATATATATGGCAAATTAATTTAAAGCTATAAGAACAGATATAAGAAGCATACAGAATACACTCGATAATGTGGTGGAAGAACAAAAGAAGATGGATAATAAAGTTAAAGAGATGGAAGTAAAAATAGAAGAAAACACGGAAAGAATAGATAAGATAGAATATGACGAGCTTGCCTGGACAACAGAAAGAAAACGGATGATGGAAAAAATGGATGCGCTTGAGAACTCTAGTAGACAAAATAATATTAAAATTGTTGGTCTTATGGAAGGTACAGAGGGAGAAAATCCAATAAAATACTTTCAAGAATGGATTCCGGAAATTTTGGAAATGAAAGAAGGAAGTCAAGTAATTGAAATTGAAGGAGCACACAGAGCTTTAAGACCACGACCTCAACAAGATCAAAATCCGAGATCAATTTTGATAAAATGTTTAAGGTACCAAGATAAAGAAATGATCTTGAAGGCAGCAACTCAAGGTGCTAAAAAGAGAAATGGGCTATTGATAGTAGAAGGGAAAAGAGTTTTTTTTTATCCAGACATAAACTACGATCTGTTGAAGAGGCAGAAGGAATTTAATCCAGTGAAAAAATCTTTATGGGAAAAGGGCTATAAATTTTTATTGAGCTACCCAGCAAAATTGATAATTTTCCTGGATAATGGAGAAAGAGGATTCTTCGTTGACTACCGGAAAGCGGAGGAATTTGTACAAGAATTACCTGATGTCCATGAAGAGGACTAACGAATTATAGAAATGAAATGGACTAATGATGAAGACTGAAACAAGGTTGGACCTGATGGACATTTATAAGGAAAAAAAAACGCTCGAGGAGTATTAATTGAGAGTAGAGGCATTAATTATTATATTTTTTTCTTTTCTTTATTAATATATTTTTCTTTTTGTTTGCGGGGGAGCTGGGGGAGTTCCTGATCAATAGCTGCGAGTTTCACGTGTACAATCATGGCGATTGCCATGACCCGTAAAATGGGGGGGGAGGTAATGTTGTGTTCTTTTTATTCACAACATTAATTGGGGGGTATTTTGTTTTTTTTTCTTATATATTAGTTATCTTTTTTCTATTTTTCTTCTTCTTTGCCTGGATGATTGGGGAGAGACTCATAGCAACATGGAGAATTTTAAAGAATTCCCAAGGTACTATGAATGATTAATTTACTTAATTTTTTAAGTTTTAATGTTAATGGAATTAATGGACCTGTGAAAAGAAAAAGTGTTTTAACATATATTAAGAAAATGAAAGGAGATATAGCTTTTTTACAAGAAATACATTTAACAGAAACAGAACATAAGAAATCAAAGAGAGATTGGGTTGGAAATATCATTGCAGCTTCATTTAATTCAAAATCGAGAAGAGTTGCAATTCTGGTTAATAAATCATTACCAATTAAAATACAAAATGTAATAATTGATTCTGGGGGGAGATATGTGATTATACATTGTCAAATTTCTTCAGAATTATGGACTTTTATGAACATTTATGCACCAAATGAAAATGATGCAAGATTTATACAAGAAGTTTTTTTGAACTTGGCTGATGCACATGATAAAATATTAATAGGTGGAGATTTTAATTTTTGTTTAGATCCAGTTCTGGTTAGATCAACTGAAGGTGCTATAAAATCAACAGTAACAAAACTAACTTTATCATTAATGAAAGATTTAAATCTGATTGATATATGGAGAAAAATTAACCCAAGAGAAAGAGATTACTCATTTTATTCAAACAGACATAAAACTTACTCAAGGATTGATTTTTTTTATTATCAAAAAATATTCAAGATAGAGTGAAAAGTGTGGAATATAAAGCAAGAATATTGTCAGATCATTCCCCCTTGATAATGACAATGATAATGATGGATAAGGAGGAATCGATTTATAGATGAGATTTAATTCAACTCTATTAAAACGTCAAGATTTTTGTGATTTTATGAAAAAACAAATTAAATTTTTTTTGGATACAGATCTACATTCAGTTGAGGATAAAATTGTATTATGGGAAGCGATGAAAGCATATTTAAGGGGTCAGATTATAAGTTATACATCTAAAATTAAAAAGGAATATGCAGCAGAAATAGATCAATTGGAAAAAGATATCATAAAGTTAGAAAAAGAATCTCAAAGATATATGACAGAAGAAAAACGAAGACAACTTGTTAATAAAAAACTACAATACAATACACTCCAGACATATCGTACAGAAAAAGTAATTATGAGAACTAAACAGAAATATTATGAATTAGGTGAAAGATCGCATAAAATTCTTGCTTGGCAGTTGAAAACAGAACAGGTTTCTAAAACAATAAATGCAATTAGAACAAGTGTAAATAAGGTTACTTATAAGCCTTTAGAAATTAATGAAACTTTTAAAAAATTTTACACTGAACTATATCAATCAGAATCACAAAATAAGACTGCTGAGATAGATAAATTTTTATCACAAATAGCCCTTCCAAAATTAAATTTGGAAGAACAGAAAGGATTAGATATGCCCTTTACATTAAAAGAGGTTGAAGAAGCTTTAGGATCACTTCAGAGTAATAAATCTCCAGGAGTAGATGGTTTTCCTCCTGAGTTTTATAAAAAATTTAAAGATTTATTAATTCCTCCTTTTATGGAATTAATATACCAAGTGGAAAGAATGCATAAACTTCTGCAATCTTTTTAACAGCGATCATAACTATATTGCCAAAAAAAGATAGAGACCCTTTAAAACCAACATCATACAGGCCTATTTCTTTGTTGAATACAGATTATAAAATACTAGCAAAAATTTTATCTAATAGAATATCTAAATATTTACCAAAATTAATACATATGGATCAAACAGGTTTTATTAAAAATAGACAATCAATGGATAATATAACTCGATTACCGTATTATTCATCTGGCACAAAAAAAGAGAGGAAATGAGTGTGGCAGTCGCTTTAGATGCAGAAAAAGCATTTGATAGATTGGAATGGGATTTTTTAATTTAAGGTATTGGAAAAATATGAGTTGGGAAAATCTTTTATACAATGGATTAAAACTTTAAATACTAATCCTCAAGCTAAAGTAGTTACAAATGGTCAGATTTCAACACCATTTTGCT
Organism: Hypanus sabinus; assembly: GCF_030144855.1. NCBI lineage: Eukaryota > Metazoa > Chordata > Chondrichthyes > Myliobatiformes > Dasyatidae > Hypanus > Hypanus sabinus. Next base: position 153,737,568 of record NC_082714.1, read on the forward strand.
TAACGAGGTCAACTAGACAAGGCTGCCCATTATCACCTGCTTTATTTGTATTGGCAATAGAACAATTAGCAGAATTAATTAGAACAGATTCAGATATTGGGGGCTTTAGAGTTAATCAAGAAGAATATAAGATTAATTTATTTGCTGATGACGTTTTGATTTATTTAACAAACCCATTGCAATCCTTGCAAAGATTATCTTTTAGATTGGAAGAATATGGGAAAGTATCAGACTATAAAGTAAATTGGGATAAAAGTGAAATTTTACCCCTCACCAAAGGAAATTACAATCAATGCCGATTAGCAACTCAATTTAGATGGTCAATGAATGGGATAAAATATTTAGGTATTAGAGTTGATAACGATGTAAAAAAATTTATATAAACAAAATTATTTGCCGTTATTAAAAAAAGAGGATCTTGATAAATGGATGATGTTACCAATAACATTAATAGGTAGAGTTAACGCTGTAAAATTGAATATATTTCCTAGATTGCAATATTTATTTCAAAATTTACCAATACAATTACCTCAGAAGTTTTTTCAAGAACTGAATAAATATGTAAGGAAATTTCTTTGGAAAGGTAAGATGTCAAGAATATCATTGGAAAAATTGACATGTAAGTTTCGGAGGGTTACAACTTCCAAACTTTAAGAATTACTATAAAGCAAATCAACTTAGATTTATTGCGTCTTTTTTTGATGAAGAAAAATCAGCATGGATTAAAACAGAATTGGATACGATAGGAGAAAATATACCAGAAGATTTTATATATAAATGGGAATCCAAATGAATATGGGGGAAAAAAAGAATCTCCTATATTAAGACACTTGATTGATTTAACAAATAAGGTAAATATAGATGATGAGATAAAGAAATCTTTATTAGCAAAAAGAACTTTAATTCAAAATAGGCTTATTCCTTTTACAATGGATAATAAACTTTTACATAATTGGTTCCAAAACGGGATTAAATATATAGGTGATTGTTTCGAAGGAGGTATATTGATGTTGTTTGATCAATTAAAAAATAAATATCAAATATCAAATAACACTCTTTTCTGTTATTTTCAATTAAGAGCCTATTTACTAGAAAAGCTGGGACAAACAATGTTGATGCCAAAACCTAGTGAAATAGAAATATCAATTCAGAAAGGAAGAATTAAAAAATTTACATCTTGTATGTATAATTTGATTCAATTAAATGAGGAATTCATAAATCAAGACAAAAATGGGAATCTGATTTGAATGTTAAAATTGATGGAAAAAACTGGTCAAGATTATGTTTTGATAGTATGAGAAATACAATAAATGTTCAACTTAGATTAATACAATATAATTTTTTACATCAATTATATATAACACCACAGAAAATAAATAGATTACATTCAAATATGTCTGACCAATGTTTTCGATGTAATCAAGAAATTGGTACCTTTTTACATTCTACTTGGTCTTGTTTTAAAATTCAACCATTTTGGATAAGTTTAAGACTTTTATTGGAACAAATTACTGGAGTACAACTCCCACATAGTCCACTATTATTTTTATTAGGAGACATTGAAGGGACAATACCGAAACTTAAATTGAACAAGTATCAGAAAAAACTTATAAAAATTGCATTGGCAGTAGCCAAAAAAGTTATCGCAGTTAGTTGGAAATCTGATTTATATTTAACTATGGATCGTTGGAATAATGAAATACATAGTTGTATTCCATTTGAAAAAATTACATATAATTTAAGAAATGAATATGATATATTTTTGAAAATTTGGCTCCCATACTTACAAAAGATAGGATTAAATACATAGGTCCTTTGAAGATAAAATTATAGTAATTGGGGAAAGTAAAAAATAAATATCAAAATTATTTTGAACTCCATGGAGCATGTGGGGATCCTCCGATATCCAGGCAATCTTTCTCTTCTTTCTTTTTTTTTAGATAAGGGTTAAGGGGGGGGAGGGTTAAGGGGAGGGGGGAGGGTTAATATTATCTTTCTTACTATTTTACTATTACATTTATTCTTTGTAATTTCTAAAATTTAATAAAAAAAGGTAGTATGTAGCAGTATGACATGCATGTACTTTTGAAAAATTTATTTTAATTTTGAAGGTTGAACCAAACCTCTAGTGCTTCATTGGCCTTTGTTCCTGAATGCAATGCAATCCTGCTGGTCTTTCAGTCATAGAATTGTACAGCACAAAATCAGCCCCTCAGCCTAACCAAGTGGCCGTTTGGAGATAGACCCATTTCCCTTCATTTAGCCCTCAAAATCTTTCCTATCCACAACCATCTTTAATCTGTTCTAATTGTACCTGCCTCTAGAACTTCCTGTTTCATGAGTCAGTCCTGGCATGTAGGCATTCACTAAAATGATCAGATGTTAGGGGCCGCACCGAAGTGCCCTTGACAAAATGATGATAAGTTACCTATTGAAACCACTGTCGTATGTGTAGTGAAGAGATACCCACAATTTCATTTAAGGTTTTCATCCAACCACAGTGAGGAATGAGTGATATTCTTAAGAGTGATAGTGCACTACAGTGCAGAAAAAGGCCCGTCAGACCACCTAGTCTGTGCCAAACTGTTATACTGCCTCCTGGATCAAAGCCCTCCATACCCCTACTATCCATGCTCATCAACACCCCTCATATGCTGCAATCAAACATTCATCCACCACTTCTGCTGGCAGTTTGTTGCACAGTCACACCATCCACTGAGTGAATTTCCCCCTCAGGCTCCCCTTAAACATATCACCTTTCACCCTTAACCTAAGACTTCTAGTTCTAGTTTCTACCAATCTCAGTGGAGTAAGGTTGTTTGTATTTACCCTATATATACACCCTTCATAAATACGTATACCTCTATCAAATCTCACCTTATACTTCTACGTTCCAAGGAATAAAGTCCTAACCTATTCATCCTTTCTCTATAACTCAGGTCCTCAAGTCCCAGCAACCTCCTTGTAAATTTTCTGTTTCTCTTACGTTTTTCTAAGGCAAGAAGTTTTAAACCTCGAACCGGATTTAGAAATGCAAGGGGACACCAGAATACTGCTAACTGAAAGACACCAGCAATTTGGAGACGTATTAACAAGGTTCTGCTGTGTAAAGACAGTGCATTTTGCAGGTAGTACACAATACTGTAATGTGGCCACTTGATTAGGTTCACCTGTACATTAATGCAAATATCAAATCAGCCAATCATGTAGCAGCAACTCAATGCATGAAAAGCATGCAGGCGTGGTCAAGAGGTTCTTGTTCAGACCAAATATCAGAACGGGGGGAGAGTGTGATCTAAATCACTCTAACCATGGATTAATTGTTGGTGACAGACGAGGTGGCTGGAGTATCCGATAAACTGCTGACCTCCTGGGGATTTTCACATACAGTCTCTCGAGTTCACAGAGAATGGCGAGGAAACGAAAAAAAAATCAGGGAGTGTCAATTCTGTGGGTGAAAACATAGAACATAGAGATTTACAGCACATTACAGGCCCTTCGGCCCACAATGTTGTGCTGACCATGTAACCTACTCCAGAGACTGCCTAGAATTTCCCTAGCACATAGCCCGCTATTTTTCTAAGCTCCACTTACCTCTCTAAGAGGGTTTTAAAAGACCCTATTATATCTGCTTCCACCACCACCAGCAGTGCATTCCACGCATCCACCACTCTGTGTGAAAAACTTACCCCTGACGTCCCCTCAGCACCTATTTCCAAACAACTTAAAACTATGCCCCCTCGTGTTAGCCATTTCAGCCCTGTGAAAAACCCTCCGACTATCCACACAATCAATGCCTCTCATCATCTTATACACCTCTATCAGGTCACCTCTCATCCTCCGTTGCTCAAAGGAGGAAAGGCCGAGTTCACTCAACCTATTCTCATAAGGCATGTTCCCCAATCCAGGCAACATCCTTGTAAATCTCCTCTGCACCCTTTCTATAGTATCCACATCCTTCCTGCAGTGAGGTGACCAGAACTGAACACAGTGGAGTCTGACCAAAGTCTCAAATAGCTGTAACGCCTTGTTAATGAGAGAGGTCAGAGGGGAATGACCAGACTGGTTCAAGCTGAGAGGAAGGCAACAGTAACTCAAGTAGCCTAGCATTACAACAGTGGTGTGCAGAAGGACATCTCAAAATGCACAAGATGTCGAACCTTGAAGTGAACGGACTACAACTCCTGAAAGGTTAGGAGCAGGTGTGACGAGGGCACTGTAACTTACCCACAGTCTCAGTCCAGGATGGGTAATACAAGCTATTATCATCAATGCAATGTGCCACTAAGCTTCTTTCCTCACACGCAAAGCCAAAACTGAGCTCAATATTACAGATCGGCTTTATTTCTTACATATGCACCCAAACGTTGAAACATATAGTGGAATGCAGCACTTGAGTCAAATCGAGTCAGCGAGCATTATGCCGGGGACAGCCCACAGGTGTCGCCATGCCAACAGCACCTCCATAGCATGCCCACAACTCACTAACCCTAATCTATACCTTCTGAATGTGGGAGGAAACTGGAGCACCCAAAGGATACTCGACACAGTTCCAGAAAGGATGTACAAAGTCCTTACAGTGATGGGAACTGAACCCTAATCTTGGAGCTGGTGCCGTAAAGTACTGCGCTAGCCACCATGCTCCACAGTGATACAGTCATTGTACTGTAATTGGATACTAATTTTAGGAGGGGGGACATGCAGCGCACACGCTTTTGAGAGGGTTGAGGGCATCAAACCGGGAATAAACATCGCCAATAGTCGTCCTTTACTGAGACACCTCGGCCAAGAGGGCCCAACTGTGCCTCTACATCCTTAGGGGGCTGAAGAAATTTGGCACACCCCTTTGACCTTTACTGACTTTTATCAATACTTCATCGAACACATCATACTTTGATAGATTATGGCTGGGCTATGCACCTGCTCTGCCTGTGACCACAAGAAACTGCAGGAAGTTGTGGACATCACAGAAACCAGGATTCACCTCCATAGATCAGAAGATACAAAGGAAAGCAGTACCACCAACAGCAGCTTCTATCCCACTGTTACAAAATTACTGAGCAGTCCCTAGTACAGCAAGATAGACTCTCGACCTAACAATCTGATTTAATTATGCCTTTGCACCGTATTGTCTGTTTGTACTGCACCTTCCCAGTAACTGTAACACTTCATTCTGAATAAGCTTTCTGTCATTTCTTCCCCTCCCCACTCCACGATCCCATTTCCCACCCTATATCACCATTGGACCCAACTCAGTAACTTAATTCTGTTGTCGTTTTCCCTTGATTTGATTTGGCGCAAACAACACATTTCACTGCAACACAAACAAAATGCTGGAGGAAACCAGCAGGTTAGGCAGCATCTGTGGAAATGCCAACGATAAAGGGCCAAGACCCTTCTTCAGGACTGAGAAGGAAGGGGGAAGACGCCAGAATAAAAAGGTGGAGAGAGGGGAAGGAGGCTAGTTAGAAAGTGATAGGTGAAGCCAGGTGGGTGGGAAAGGTCAAGGGCTGGAGAAGAAGGAAACTGACAGGAGAGAAGACTGGACCATAGAGAAAGGGAAGAAGGAAGGGACTCAGGGATAAGTGATATGCTGGTGAGAAGAGGTGAAAGTTCAGAATGGGGAACTGAGGAGGGGGAGGGCGGGAAGACAGGGAAATTTGTTTACCAGAAGAAGAAACCAATATTCATGCCATTAGATTGGAGGCTGCCCAGACAGAATATAAGGTGTTGCTCCTCTGCCCTGAGGGTGGCCTCGCTTGGCATAAGATAAAGCCAGGGACTGACACGTAGTAACGGGAACCGGAATTAAGATGTCCGGCCACCGAGAGATCCCACTTGTGCTGGGTGGGGCAGAGGTGCTCAAGAAGCCGCGCCACGATTTACCACAGGTCTCACGGATGTAGCGGAGGCCGCATCGGGAGCGCCAGACACGAGGGGTGTACAGCAGCAGAAAAAACCTAATCTCTAAAGATATGGACTGTCCGGACGGCAGGCAAAACAAGTTTTTCATGTACCTCGGTACTTGTGACTACAGTAAAACCAACGGCTAGGTAATTGGTTACTGTAAATGCCCCCTAGCTTAGGCGGGTAGCAAGGAGGCGTGCATTGGAATTGATGTCGGACAAAAGGCAACAGTCAGATTAGTGCAGCTGGGTGCTGTGAACACAGTGAGCTGAAGGGATCGATTCTGAGCTGAGCAGGTTCTATAGTCGGAGACAGTCGAGAGAAGTGAAAAACTTTTCCACAACCCTCTCAGCAAACTGCCTCTTGCAATAGCTCCCTTCTGGAAAGCTCTATAGGGCTACTGTAACAAAAACTTCAATCCATCCTAAAGGTTTCTTGCCCCAGGCAGTTAATCTGATCAACCATGCAAGTTTGACCCCCTCCCCATCTATTACCTCAGTCATTGTACAGTAAACACTTTAAACCACTCTTTACATTGTAAATACATGCTGGTATTTATGCATATTTTATTCCATATCTGTACATCTAACATTATTTGTATATAATGCTTTATAATTGTTGAATGTTGTTGTTTAATGTTGCAGGTCACACATTGCCAACGCGAACAGCAAATTCATAATACACCTCACTGTATATGGCAAATAAATTTATTTTTTTTATCTGCACCCCCCCCCCAACACATTAAAAAAAATCAAAGTTTTGGCCCTCCTCCACTACAGCCCAAAATCTTAAACTGGCGAGCAAAAGTAATTTGAATCTGACGTCATTTCTGTAGTGATTTAAAACATTGCATGGAATAAAAAACAGCTGGAAGTGCATTAATTACATTACTGGAACGCATCAATAAAAATTGCAGCAATTGACCAGGCAGCTGAGATTTTTAAACAACTTTTCTTTAAAAGACAAATGCCAAATCAGCGGGTAAGAGTAAGCATCAAGCTTGTAAACAGCCAGGATATTGCAAATAGATTTCTGAATGGACAAGGAACCAACCCATGAACACTAACTCACTATTTTTGCACACACACATATATGCACGGTAGCACAGTGATTAGCATGCTTTACAGTATAGGTGACACAGGTTCACTTCCTGCACTGCCTGTAAGGAGTCAGTATGCTTTCCCCTCGGTTGAGTAGATTTCCTCCCACAGTCCAAAGATATGTCGGAGATGTACTGGTAGGTAGGTTAATGTAAATTGTCCCATGATTACGCTAGGATTAAATTGGGGGATTGCTGGGCGGTCTGGCTCGAAGGGCCAGCAGGGTCTATTCTACATTGTATCTTAATACACATATGCACACATACACTAATATACACAGTGCCTATAAAAAGTATTCACCCTCCCCCGGAAGTTTCCATGTTTCATTATTTTACAACATTGAATCATTGTGTATGTAATTTGACCTTTTTGATACTGATCAACAGTAAAAGACCCTTTCATGTCAAAGTGAAATCAGATCTTAACAAAGTTATCCAAGTTAATTATAAATAGAAAACACAAAATAACTGATTGCACAGGTATTCATCTCCCCCTGCCCTATAATAGGACACTGCAAATCATCATTTGTGCAGCCAATTGGTTTTAGAAGTCATAAAAATTAGTTAAATGGAGATAGGTTTTTGGAGACTTGTGTGCTGTAAAACTGTCTAGAGCAGGCAATTCTCAAAAACTAGTGACCGTGCAAGAAGGGGACTTGTGAGGGGGGGGGGCACCAAGAGAGATATGACAAATCTGGAGGAGTTACAAGCTTCAGTGGCTGAGATGAGAGAGACTGAACATACAACTGTTGCCCAGGTGCTTCACCAGTCTCAGCTTTATGGGAGAGAGGCAAAGAGAAAGCCACTGTTGAAAAAAACTCACATGAAATCTCAGCTAGAGTTTGCCAGAAGGCATGTGGGAGACTGAAGTCAGCTGGAAGAAGGTTCTATGGTCTGATGAAACCAAAATTGAGCTTCTTGGCCATCTGGCTGAACACTATGTCAAACACCATACATCATCAAGAACACACCGTCCCTACTGTGAAACATGGTGGTGGCTGCATCACGCTGTGGGGATGTTTCACTGCAGCAGGCCCTGGAAGGCCTGTGATAGGGAAATCCTGGAGGAAAACCTGATGCAGACTGCAAGAGAAATGCAACTTGGGAGAAGATTTGCTTTCCAGCAAGACAATGACCCCAAGCATAAAGCTACACAGGAATGGGTTAAAAACAGTGAAGTTAATATCCTGGAGTGGCCAAGTCAGAGTCCAGACCTCAGTCCAATTGAGAGTTTGTGGCTGAACTTGAAAAGGGCTGTTCATTCATGATCCCCATGCAATCTGACAGAGCTTGAGCAGTTTTGTAAAGTAGAATGGAGAAAAATTGCCGTGTCGAGATGTGCAAAGCTGATAGAGACCTATCCACACAGACTCAAAGCCGTAATTGCTGCCAAAGGTACATCAACTAAATATCGACTTGAAGGGGGTGAATATTTATGCAATCAATTATTTTGCGTTTATATTCATAATTAATTTAGATCACTTTGTAGAGATCTGTTTTAACTTTGACATGAGTCTTTTTCTATCAACCTGTGTCAAAAAAAATCAAAATAAATCCACTGTGATTCAATGTTGTAAAACAATAAAACATGAAAACTTCCAAGAGGGAGGGAATACTTTTTATAGGCACTGTGTGTGTGTGCGTGTGCGTGTACACACGCACATACAAAGTATATTTCAGCTATTTCTTATTGTGATTTATGGTTTTTGATATATTGCACCATACTAACTATACCGCTGCTGCAAACAACAATTTTTGACACATACCGGTGAACATTAAACCTAATCCTGATTCTGAATGGTCACAGCACAAGAAGAGGCTCGAGGTGCTGTGCCCAGCGGACCACTGGAAAGCCTGCTCAAGCAGAAAGCCTCAGCTGATTCTCAAGCAAGATTTGTTGGTAAACATGCCTATTTCGCAGCCTATTCCCCAAGGAACATAAGCCAAGTCACCAAAGAGAGAAAAAAAATCCCAGTCCTTTAATTCATCAAAGTGACTTCATCTCACTCCACATGGGCATCCAATTCATACATAAGTTTCTTGTGGTTTACAGATATACTTTGGTTGTTCACACAAAAAAAAAACACACACACACAAATTTGCTGTTCAAATGCAGGCTGTGAACAGACATTTTGCCTCGAATTAGCTTGAAGATGACATCATGAAGTTCTGTTCCAGTAATAACTCTCTGGGGGTAGGTGTGGGGGGGGGAGGGGGGGAAGGGATGGTGCAACTCACACAAGCAACGCTCTGTGAAGTGACAGCAGGAGGGGATGGGTCACCACAAAAAAATATCCAGATCCAGCAACAAACCACTACATCCCCCTCACTCCCCAAGTCCTACAGAGTCACTACAAACCACAAAGAGTCAGAAACTGACAGAATCACGGTGCCTCACACACACACACCACAAACACTCGCACGAACACACAACCCAGCATGGCGGTACACCTCCATCTTACATAGAGTTCTGGGGAAACCATATTAATTGAGTTCCCTGTCCCTGCAGACCAGTATTATAAGCTAAAACAACATGTCGTGCACAACTGTTTATTTTGTGTTTTTTTTAAAAAGCACCAGAAACAGCAGCCTTGTGCAATTCTGATGATTAGTGCCAATCCAGAAAGCCTGCCCCTCAGGCCTGTCCTTGCACGCAAGCAACAAACAAGTCAGTTGACAAACCCAGCAGGTCGGACAGCGTCTGCTGGGAGGAACAGTCAACACTTTGGGCCGACAATTCCAGATAAGGTTCTTCAGGCTGAAATCCTAACAGTCCTTCCCCCACCCTGCTCCCAGAGACGCTGCATGACCCACTGTGTTCCTCAACCGTCAGTTGCTGCAGATTCCAGTATCTACAGCCTTGTATCTCTTCCCTTGCAACCCAAACTAAGTGTGCAAGATTATCCAAGACTGAATTATTTTTCGAAAAAGGCAGGTTTTGGGAATCTAGAATTAAAACAGAAGGTGCTGAAAACACCCAGCAGGTCAGGCAGTTCACATCAGGACTGAAGGACCTTTGATTGGAAGTGGAATTGGAATATTATTGTCACATGTACCAAGCTACAGTTATAAGCTTCTCTTTATACAGATCAAATTAGTACACAGTACACTGAGGCACAAGGTAAAATAGTAACAGAATGCAGAATAAAGTGTAACAGCTATGAAGCAGGTAGACAATGAGGTACAAGATTGTAATGAGAAAGATTGTGAGGCCTGAGTCCATCTTAATGTATTAGAAATTATCTAAAATGAATTCTGGTTCTCTTTGTACAGATACTGGCTGACTAGCTGAATGAACCCAGCTCAGTGAGATCTCCTCCAATTCTTCTAAACTCCAGCGAGTCCAGGCCCAGAACCATCAAACACTCCCCACCTTTCACCATAGGTTAACCCTTTCACTCCCAGGACCACTCGTGAACCTCCTCTGTAACATCCTAACGAAGCTTGTGAAACAGTTGGTGGGATATGCCCGTATCTGTAGTCACTCTCCAACGATTCTGCCTGACATTATTAAATATTTTAAGGATCTCATGTTTCAGTGGGTGGTGGGATGGAGATGCGTCTCTACAAGAGGAGGTGTAAGGCACTCTTTCCCTCCGCTAGCATGCAGGTCACCTTTGGGCAAGGTGTAGCACCTGCTTAGTCCCCTGATCAGGGTCGTGTGAAGTCATGGGAGCAGGTGGTGAATGGTCGTATGAGCAGCCGGTGCATATCTCTAGTCCTGGTTATGTGACCACTGACACCAGGCAGACAATCTCTGAAGAGTATTGATAATGGCTGGGATCACCCATCTTGTAAAGACACTGCCCAGAAGAAGGCAATGGCAAACCACTTCTGTAGAAATGTTTACCAAGAAATATAATGGTCACAGAAAGGCCATGAATGCCCAAGTCATACAACATGGCACATAAAAAATGAATGTGTTTAACGTTTTCCAGATATATACTTTTCTTCTCCTCCTCCCTACCAAAACAGCTTTTCCAGAGTTTCAGAGTGCAACAAGCTAAGATATGAATACACAAACAAGAGAAAACCTGCAGGTATGCTGGGAATCCAAAGTACCACATACAAGATGCTGGAGGACCTCAGCAGGCCAGGCAGCATCTATGGAAAAGAGTAAACAGTCAATGTTTTGTGCCGAGACCCTTCTTCAGGACTGAAATGTCGACTGTTTACTTTTTTCCATAGATGCTGCCTGACCAGCTGAGCTCCTCCAGCATTTTGTCCGTTGCTCTGGGCTTTCAGCATCTGCAGAATCTCTTGCTTTATATGAATTTCTCCCAATTTTGAAGTCACCGGGACGCAAAGTGAATTTTAAATACACCAGCCTCCCAAAAGGTGATTTTTCAAAGATATGTTGAGATGAATGAAGCAGACGCAACAGGGGATGGAGGGAGGTCAGAACATGGTGAGCTGTCAAAGGAACTCGGGCTGGGCAGAGACAGGCAGCGGTTGGAGGCTTACTGAGGTGACGAGAGGAAGATGAATATTGAATCAATGAGGTTAAGGAAGGGCAGAAGAGAGGAAGAAAACCAAGATGGGGATGAGGGTCAGAGAGTGGGGAGGGGGGGCAGAGAGAGAGGGGACAGAGAGAGTGGGGTGGGCGGGGGGGGTCAGAGAGAGAGTGAGAGAGAGGATGGCACAGAGAGAGGCAGGGCAGAGAGAGAGGGGTGCAGAGGGAGAGAGAGGGGGCAGAGAAGGAGAGGGAGGGGGAGGGGGTCAGGGAGAGAGGGGGAGGGTCAGGGGGAGAGAAGGAGGGAGGGGGCTGAGGGCGAGAGGGTGAAGGGGGAGTGGATGAAGGGTGGAGAGGGTTGAGGGGATTTGGGGGTTGATGGGGAGAGAAGGCCAGGGGGTGAGAGGGTGGAGGTGCCGGGGGAGAGGGGAGTCAGGGCAACGGGGGAGAGGAGGAGGAGTTGGGAGAGGGGGGGGGGGCGGTTGGTATTGGGGTGGGGTTCCAGAGTGGGGGGTTTCGGAGTGGAGGGTGGGTTGGGAGTGGGGGGGGGATTGGAGGGGTTGAGAGAGGGGTGGTGTTTCGGAGTGGGAGATGGGAGGGTTTCCTTAGTGGGGAGTCAAGAGAAGGGAAGAGGCAGGGGTGGGGAGGCAGAGAGGGGGCAGAGGCAGACTGAGGGGGTGAGGCAGAGTGGGAGAGAGATGTAACAGTGGATTAAAATACACAAGGGGCAGTATTGACTGTGTGTGTGTGTGTGTGTATGTGTATGTGTATGTGTATGTGTATGTGTATGTGTATGTGTATGTGTATGTGTATATATATATAGACACACACACACTGAAGGAGAGAAGAGGCATTATATTCACCGAGGTGAATCTACCAGTTTGGGTGAAGGTCCGGTCCCAGAATTTGACTGTCCGTTTTCTCCACAGATGCTGCCTGGCCTGCTGAGTTCCTCCTGGTTCTGTTTGTGGCCACATGAAACCACCCATTTGCTTTACCATATTTTTTTTAAATCCAATCTAAACCACCTCCCTCCAAACTGAAATAACTGCACTGCAGGCCAAACCTAAAGGCAGTCCTGTATGGGATCTGGGCTAAACCCTCATCACGTTGAAATTTTCCATGGGAAACGGGGCTGGTGTCAGCCACGAGATCAACATCCCACCCTGCCTCCCACAGATGAAATGACTTGTTACCCGGCTGCTGGCAGGGGAGGTGGGGACCTGACCACAGCAGAGTACTCAACCCGCGGACTGCCCCATCTAACAACCAATGTTAACTGCAGGGTACAGCAGGCCCACTTCCCTCCTTCTTGTATGACCGGTGAATAGGATTGGGGGCGTTATGTACAACCTACAACATGCATGTAAGATTGTGAGCTGGCATGTTCTGAAAAGGTACATTTTCCATCTGCCTGAGCCCAGTCAAATTATTGCCTTCTCCTGTACACCTGTATCCTGGAAATGGCATTAAACAATCTTGAATCTCTGAAAGGAAGTACTCAGCTCAATTATTTTGATTTAATGGAGCATGGCAATTTGACTTAGTGGGAAGAGGGAGGACTCTGTTTATCAACAAATAAATGTGTTTACAGATCCTGTTTAAAAACAGGACGAAGATGTAACTATTTCAGCATCTTTGCCAGTCTGTCAATAAGTTTCAACTTGCGCTACTTACAATGAAAGCCTTTAAAGTTGCTGCAAACATCCGTTTCTCCGCGACACTCCTGAAGCTGGGTGACTAGGGTCTGCCCAACAGCCCTATGAGTCACTGGTGTTTTAAGACGCATGTGCAGTTAAGGAAATCCTTTTCAGTCTTGATTTACAGTAGGCCAACGCGAAAAAGAAAGAAAACAAAGAAACGGACCCTGTCCCTTTAAAAAAAAGTATCAAATTGGATGTTGCCTAATTCGAGAAATCCGTGAACCGGCCTATTGAAAATTAGGCCATTCAAAACAAATTATGTCCATTTTGGAAAGTAAAAGTCATTGTTTTGTTTTTTAAAAAAGTCTAACATGATTTTTAAAGGTAGAATTTATTTGATGGTGCCACGATTTATACATTACCAACCTAAAATTAATGCTAAAAAGCAACTGTGGCATTAAGATTTCTGTTCAACACAACTGTGCGTGGAGCAAGAGAGAGAAAAAAATGTGCGTGTGTGGAATGGAGCATTCTGGCAAACCGTAGACTGTCCCCTCAAACAGGCTGAATGAACAGTCATCTCAGCACTGGCCAGTTTCAGCCCCAATCAACATCGCTGCATTTTTTTCTATTTCCCTTCTCAACTCCATTCATATCATCACAGTTTGTAAATAAAAAGGGAACCAGCTGGGAGAGAAGAGTGTCAAATCCTACTTCGGCAGTCCTGGGGACATTCTTAATAAATGCAATTTAATCTGCTTTTTTTTCCTCTCCCAAAAGGTCCAAGGGGAGGGGTGAGTGAAAAGGAAATAAAGAGATTGCAGTAGCGCAGGCCTAGTGCGGTGCTGCAACATACACACTCTCTCTCTCTCTCAAGTTGTTGAAGCAATGGGAGACGGTAATGGAACGGAACATTACATTTCACCCCTTCGGTTCGTTACCGTGTGTGTGCGTGTGTGTCTCCCCTGGTTGCGGACGTGCCGCCATTTTATTTGGGTTACTTTTCTCCCTGGGTCTTACTGTCTCTTTTTTAAAAATAAAACAAGCAGATTAAAGCCAGGACGAGAGGAGACAACAGGAGGAGAGGGGTAAGGAAGGCGAACTGGCAACATTGTAGGGCGTTCTAGAACGTGGCAACAATCGGGCGCCTAGGAACACAATGTAGCAATTGAAAGTAGCAAATCAGCGGCCGCTTCCCCAACGCAACTCACCGCTCGGCGATCCAGCCACTGCCTCCTCCTCTTTCCTGGGGTTTCTGTCTTATATTTATTTTCAACAGCACCCCCCTCTTCAATTGGAGAGAGACCCTCTTTTCATCCGATCGCCGCTGTATTTTCTCCTTCCCCGTGTTCTCCCCCTGCCTCGTCGCATAAAATCAGTAATAATGTTAATTTTACTCGTCTTTTTTAAAGACGTACACACACTCCCTCTGTCTCTTACTGAGAGGGCGAAGGACGAAACGAAAACGATACGATTCACACATACAACCAAATCAACCCCATCGGACGCTAGAACGCTGACACACGTGATGGCAACGTCACCAACTCTTGCGAACGATGCAAAATACTTTGGAAGTTCCTCACTCTGGGGGTTTTAAGTAGAAGGGGAATTCGGGACGGCTCCCGGGACGTCAGCACTGGGTTGAAGGCAGAGTCCTGCGTACAAAATCTGTCTCTGCATGTCTACCTACATTCAAATTCCGCGTTTTCCGACCCAGCAGAAACACGCCAAAAAACGCTTAAACTTCCATCTAATCGCCTTTCAGGATGATGTAAAAATCCTCATACAGGATGCCCTCCTGATATTTCTAAAATGCCACAACTGTTGCTGCCTCTGCGGCATTCCAATACACTTCACTATGGCAGTCAAGTGTCATGAAACAAAAACACGTCAGTCATTTTACAAAGGAGCCCTGCCTGTGAGTGAAGGTGGTGTTTGCTGGAGGGTTTGACTGCGCGGCCGGAGAGTGTGCGCGGAGTTTGAAATGAGCGCCTCGTACCTTTGATTCCTGTTGCCGCTGGTCCCTTTCAGCTGAGTGGCTGATGAACGCTTTCTCTCCAAGTGGCTGACGGTAATCTCTCCCCCACCACCACCACCCTCTCTCTCTCTCTCTCTCTCTCTCTCTCTCTCCCTCCCTCTCCCTCTCCCTCTCCCTCTCCCTCTCCCTCTCTCTCTCTCTCTCTCGTTGCTAAGATACCATTGATTCCCCCTCTTCCTCTCCAACCGACCTTAAACTACCATCACTAACTGCGGGAATTCAAGATTGTTCAATGTCATTTCCAGTGCACAAGTGTAAAGGAGGACGAACTAGTTGTTACTTCGGATCCAATGCAGCACAAAAAGAAACACGATAAGATAAGGAGCACAATAATAGTTTTAAAAAACACGATACATATGATATTTTATATACATAGTTTGATTGCACGTCAATTAAGTGACGCTAGGCACAGGAACGTCTGTACATAAGGTGCTTCCGTCAGGAAATGGCAGAGGTCGCGGTGGGGTGGGTTAGTGGATGGGGGTGTTGATCAGCCTCAGTGCTTTTGAGCCGGGTGGTTCAGGTGAGAATGCTCCCTGATGGGAGGCGGACAAACGGTCCATGAGCAGGGTGGGCGGGATTCTTCGTGATGTTCCTGGCTCTTTTCCAGCACCTTTCTGTACAGATGTCCTTGATGGTGGGTAGGCTGGTACCGGAGATGCGCTGCGCAGTTTTGACTGTTCTAAGCCTTCCCTGACTGTCACGGTGCAGTTTCTGTACCGAATAAATGCTTTTGAGTCCTTTTGCACCCGCTTTGACGCAGAATCGCGAGTATCATCTGCTTCAGGTGTCCCCACTTTCCCGTCCGGTCCCCTTCGCCCTCATTCTAATTTTACGGTTTGCATCTGTTTGCGGAAAGGGTCGCGGATCATTATCAAGGAAACCGTTGTGACAAGCGCATTATGTGTCAAAGTGCAGAGAGAAATGCGCACATTTTAAAGTACCGAGATAATATTTTGGTCTCTCGGTTATTGGTGCACACAAGAGCTGCGATTCCCAAGGTGAGCAGTCAGAGGGTTTCTTTGTACCTGTTGGTTGTGTGCATATTATACCGATGAGGGTAAAGCGATCCATTGGACAACTGGAAGTAAAAAGCTGCCCGCTCTCACCGGGATTGGTAAATAAAAGGCTTTTAATCAAAGATTTATGGTATCAAACCGGAAGCACATGGGAATGCAGATCGTAAACACGCGGGAATTTGCAGAGGCTGGAAATCCAGCGTCACCCTCACAAAATGCTGGAGGGACTCTGCGGGTCAGGCAGCATCTGTGGAAATGAACAAACGGTTCCGGAACCTTCAGCAGGCGGGAATCCGGAGTTACAAGCAAGATCGCCTCCCAGACGCTTTCGCTACTTCCACTCCTCCGGTCTCCTCCTACCTATCTCCCGTCCTCCGCTGGATGCTCATCTCTTCTCCTTTCACCCCTTCCCCTCTGCACTTCATACTGGCTATCTCCCCACCCACCCCTTTCAGTCCAGATAAAGGCACTCGACTCGAAACCGCCAGACTCGCTGAGAAGTCCCCGCACGGATTTTTTTTTCGCAGAATCAGAAGCCTGCTTGTGCTCTCGATACTGATGGAGCGCGATCTTAATCCACATTAACATCAACATTCCTCAATCGCGCCGTGTTTCACGAAAAATAACGGCTATTTCATTATCTATTGTTTAGTTTTCTTCATGTATGAAATTTCAGGTGCACGGAAAGGCAGTTCACAGAAGTTCCCAGCGCCAAATGTAAAGATTAAACTGCTACAAAGAATATGTTGTAAACGGTTCGGCAGGTCGAGCAGCGCTGGTGAGAGGAGAGATGCACAGTTAACGTTTCAGGTCGATGATTTTACGTTTATGCTGTTCCCCTTCCTACAGATACTCAGAATCGGAGTATACCCGGGCGGCAGGGCGGCATCGTGCACAACGACCCCGGTACGATTCCCGCTGCCTGGGAGGAGTTCCGACGTTCTCCCGGTGATCGCGTGGGTTTTCTCCGGGTGCTCCGGTTTCCTCCCACAGTCCAAAAAACTACCGATTGGTAGATTATTCGGACGTAATAAATTGTCCCGTGAGTAGGCTGGGATTAAATGGGGTGGGGGAGTTGCTAGGCGGGTCTCGAAGGGCGGGAAGGACCGGTTCCGTGCTGTACCTCAATAAGTAAATAATTAACCGTGGTTTTTTTTTTGCTTCGCGGCAGCATTACAGTGCAATACATAATAATTAAAAAGTAACTTACAATAGGAAACAGTGAGGTAGAGTTCATTGTCTATTCAGAAATCTGATGGCAGTGGGGAAGAAGCTATTCTTGAATGTGGCTTCAGGCTTCTGTATCTCCTCCTTGCTGGTAGCAATGAGCAGAGGATATGTACTGTGGGATGAGGTCCTTAAGATATAGGAGCAGAATTAGACCACTTGGCTCATCGAGTCTGCTCTGCCATTTCATCATAGCTGATCCGATTTTCCTCAGACCCAATCTCCAGTAAATAATCTATCAAACTCTGCCTTAAATATACATAAAGACTTGGCCTCCACAGCTGCCTGTGGCCAAGAATTCCACAGATTTGCCACTATCTAACTAAAGAAATTGATTCTCATCTCCATTCGAAAAGGAGACCCCTCTATTCTGAGGCTGTGTCCTCTAGTCTTAGACTCTCCCACCATAGGAAACATCCTCTCCACATCTACTCTGGCAAGGCCTTTCAACATTCAATTGGTTTCAATGAGGTCACCCCTCATTCTTCTGAATTCTGGTGAATACAGGCCCAGTGCCATCAAAAGCTCTTCATATAACAAGACATTCAATCCTTGAATCATTTTCGTGGACCTCCTTTGAACCCTCTCCAATTTCAGCACATCCTTTCTAAGATGACGGGTCCTAAACTGCCCACAATCCTCTGTGAGGCCTCACTAGTGCTTTATAAATACTCAACTTTACAGTTCTTTGCGGGAATGGGATCTGCTCTCGGGGCTTCACGACTGGCTGTTATTCGGTGTGCCACGGGCTCAGCCTAAGAGTTCCACCGGCCTTCAGGCGCCCAGGATCTCGTGGCTCTGGAGATGGGGGGGGGGGGGGGTCGGAGGCCGGTGCCGCTGCAGGAGATCGGTGTGTCATTGGAGACGGAAGATCTCTGGCTTTGTGCCCAGAGAGCCGAGATCTTTGGGCACAGCTTGGAAAAAGCGATGGAACGGACTTTTAACATTGTAAACCAGTGAGTTGTTTGTTATGTCTCCCCTCTCGCTGTGAAATGAAGACACCACTTCCTTCCTTATTATGGAGAGAGAGAGAGCCTGTTGTATGTCGAATGCTGGGTGAACTATGTAGTCTTTAAGTTACTGCAAGTCTGTGTCTTTGCTGTTGCTTTGCTCAAGCTTGAGTGCTCGGTGGCGGGTGCCAAATCTTTTTTGCCAGTGGGGGGAAGGGGATTGTTACTTGCTGAAGCTCATGTGCTGGAGGGAGAGGTGCTGGGGGGGCACTTTGGGCTTCTAATGTTTAACTGTCGTTCATTCTTTGGGGGCACTTCTCTGTTTTTGTGGATGGTTGTGAAGAAAAAGCATTTCAGGATGTATATTGTATACATTTCTCTGACATTAAATGTACCTTTGAAACCTTTGAAACGTTGTTACTTTTATATCCTGGCCCTCTTGAAATGAATGCTACCATTGCATTTGTCTTCCTCACCACAGATTCAACCTGCAAATTAACCTTTAGGCAATCCTGCCCAAAGACTCCCAAGTCCATTTGTGCCTTGTTTTTTTTTTGTGTATATTTTCTACATTTAGAAAATAGTCTACTCTTTCATTTCTTCTATCGAAGTGCATGACCATACACTTCCTGACACTGTATTTCATCTGCCACTTCTTTGCCCATTCTTCAAATCTGTCTAAGTCCTTCCGTACCCTCTCTACTTCCTCAAGACTCCCTGCCCTTCTACCTGTCTTCATATCTGCAAACTTTGCAACAAAGCCATCAATTCTATCATCCAGATCATTGACTTATAACAGGGGTGTCAAACTCATTTTAGGTCACGGACCGGATTGGGCAAAATGCAGCTTCATGCAGGCCGGATCAGTCGGGCGCGTGCGAACGCAGCTTTCATTGCCTCCATTTTTTAAGCCTGTTCTCATGTGTCTCAGTCTCTGCTATAACTACAAAGTGTTTCACTTCACAAATTCCGTTTCTTATGAAGAAGACTGCTGAACAAGCATTATTTTTATGATTGGTATTAACTTACAATCATAGGCTTCATATCACTGGGCCATTAATAATTAAAATAATAGATCTATCTAAAATGATCTCGCGGGCCGGATATAATTGTACGCCGGGCCGGATATGGCCCGTGGGCCTTGAGTTTGACACCTATGACTTATAACATTAGAAGGATTGGTCCCAACACAGACCCCTGTGGAACACCACTAGTCACCGACAGCCAGCCAGAAAAGGCTCCCTTTATTCCCACTCTTATCTGCCAACAAATCAGCCACTGCTTTATCCATGCTAGAATCTTTCCTGTATTACCATGGGCTCATGGCTTGTTAAGCTGCCTCATGTGTGGCTCTTTGTCAAAGGGCTTCTGAAAATCCAAGTATACAACATAAACTGATTCTCTTTTGTCCATCCTGCTTGTTATTTCTTCAAAGAATTCCAATAGATTTGTCAGGTAAGATCTTCCCTTGAGGAAACCATGCTGACTATGGCCTATTTAATCATGTACCTCCAAATACCCTGAGACCTTAATGACCGACATCATGTTTTTGTGGTATCACCTTCTGAAAATGTTCTTGATGCTGGGGAGGCCAGTGCTCATGATGGAGCTGGCTGAGTTGCAACTTTCAGCAGCTTTTTCCAATCCTGTGCAGTGGCCCTTCCATACCTGCTGGTAAAGCAACTAGTAGTACATCTCTCAGCAGTACATCTGTAGAAATTTGCCAGTCTTTGGTCTTTGCCAGTCTCCTTGAGTTCCAAATGTAATCTAGCCACTGTCGTGCCTTCTTTGCAATCGCACCAATATGTCAGGCCCAGGATAGATCTTCATGGATGTTGACACCCAGGAACTTGAAACTGTTCACTCTTTCCATTCCTGATCCCCTGATGAGGACTGGTGTGTGTTCCTTTGACTTCCCCCTACCTGAAGTCCACAATCAATACCTTAGTCTTATTGACATTGAGTGCAAGGTTTCTGGTGCAACCGCACTCATCTAGCTGATCTATCTCCCTCCTGTACACCTCCTCATCATCACCTGAAATTCGGTGTCAAAAGCAAATTTATAGATGACCTTTGAGTTGAGCCTAACCACAATGTCATGGGTGCAGAGAGAGTAGAACAGTGGGCGAAGCATGCATCCTAGCGGTGCGCTAGTGATGATTGTCAGAGAGGAAGAGATCTTATTATCGATTTGCATTGACTGTGCTCTCCCGGTGAGGACGTCAAGGATCCAGTTTCAGAGGGAGGTACAGAGGCCAAGTTTTGGGGCTTGTTGATTGTGTTGAATGCTGGGCCATAGGCAATAAACAGCAGCCTGACATAGTTAATACTATTGACCGGCTGATCCAAGGCCAAGTGGAGTGCCAGAGAGATTGCAACTGCTGTAGACCTCCTGTGGTTACCCTGCACACATTCACAGTGCAATCTCATTGTTACGCTAACATTCCATTTAATCTCTTCTGTCTGCTTTTCTAGCAATTTCCATGCACCCTCTCAAAATGAAACCTCACTCATTAGAGCCACCACACAATCGGAGCGATTTACAGCTACCAGTTAACCTACCAACCCCCACTTCCTTGGGACGCGGGAGGAAGCCGGAGCAATTAGAGGAAGCCAGCTGGGTGACAGGAGGAACATGGGAATGCCAGGTGAACGGGCATGGGAGGGCAGGATTGAACCCAGTCACAGGAGCGCTGATTTAGTGGCTCTATCATCTGCTCCACTGTGCTGCCCATGCCCTGAAACATTACACTGGCACTTCCCTCCATCTGACCTGCTGACTTTCTCCAACACTTTTTTAATTGTGATGTTAAAATTCCAGTTCTATACACACATCTCATGTCAGTGCTGCTGATACAACTCTGAAGTCCTCGCCGTCTTCAATCTTAAGTCAAATCTTAAAACAATAAAAGACTATTGGTTGATTGGTATCTTTTTGTGTGGTTTTGTATTGTCCAGTATCACTGCTCTTAAATGAACATTTACAATGTTGAAACAGTTTTGTCAGCACAGATTATAATGTGTTTTTGAATGGTTTTCCCAGGCAGATACATCAGGGCAGGGGTTCCCGATCTTATTTATACCATAGACCAATACAATACCATTAAGCAAAGGGTCCATGGACCCCAAGTTTGGAACCCCTACTTTAGAAACTCTTAGAGAGGCACAAAGATGCTAGTAAAATGGGGAGTTGCTAAGTAGGAGGGAAGGATTGAATTTATCTTAGAGTACGTTAAAAGGTCATAGAGATGTAGAACACTAAAGCACAGAAACAGGCCCTTCAGCCCATCTAGTCCATGCCAACTATCATTCTGATCTACACACCCCTCGACCTACACCCAGACCATAACCCTCCATACCCCTCCCGTCCCTGTATTTATCCAACTTTCTCTTAAACGCTGAAATTAAACCCACATCTACCACTCCCACCCCCAGGTTGTTCTGCACTCTCCCCACCCTCTGAGTGCAGTTCGAGTTCAAGTTCATGTTTATTGTCATTCAACCAAACTATTCTGTATACCGTCCCACTATACAGGACATTTTAAGCAACAGGTGTGTAAAAAGGGCCTGAAGGATCACTGTGGACCCGAGTCACCACAACCACAAACTGTTCCAGTTGCTACCATCTGGGAAACGGTACCGCAGCATAAAAGCCAGGACCAACAGGCTCCGGGACAGCTTCTTCCACCAGGCCATCAGACTGATTAATTCACGCTGATACAATTGTATTTCTAAGCTCTATTGACTGATCCTGTTGTATATCTTACTGTACAGACTATTCATTATAAATTACTATAATTTGCAAATTGCACATTTAGTTAGAGACGTAATGTAAAGATTTTTGCTCTTCATGTATGTGAAGGATGTAAGAAATAAAGTCAATTAAATTCAATTCAAAACGAAATAATGTTCCTCTGGACATTAAGTCGTATGGTGTATTGGCCTTCATCAATCGTGAAATTGAATTTAGGAGCCGAGAGGTAATGTTGCAGCTATATAGGACCCTGGTCAGACCCCACTTGGAGTACTGTGCTCAGTTCTGGTTGCCTCACTACAGGAAGGATGTGGAAGCCATAGAAAGGGTGCAGAGGAGATTTACAAGGATGTTGCCTGGATTGGGGAGCATGCCTTATGAGAATAGGTTGAGTGAACTCAGCCTTTTCTCCTTGGAGCGACGGAGGATGAGAGGTGACCTGATAGAGGTGTATAAGACGATGAGAGGCATTGATCGTGTGGATAGTCAGAAGCTTTTCCCTAGGGCTGAAATGGTTACCACAAGAGGGCACAGGTTTAAGGTGCTGGGGAGTAGGTACAGACGAGATGTCAGGGGTAAGTTTTTTACTCAGAGAGTGGTGAGTGCATGGAATGGGCTGCCAGCAACAGTGGTGGAGGCGGATACGATAGGGTCTTTTAAGAGACTTTTGGATAGGTACATGGAGCTCAGAAAAATAGAGGGCTATGTGTAACCCCAGTAATTTCTAAGGTAGGGACATGTTCAGCACTACCATGTGGGCCGAAGGGCCTGTATTGTGCTGTAGGTTTTCTAAGTTTCTGTGGGCCAAAGTGTACAACACAGTATACATAATCCACACACAACACATAAAGTAATATTACCACAAATAACAAGCAGAATAACACTACTGGCACTTCATTCTTGATGATGGTAGGTGATCAAAGAGATTGTGGGATGGCTTGGAGGGATCCTTGACAATGCTAAAGGCCCTGAGTACACTGTGCTCCTGAAAAATATTCTTATGAGTGGAAGAGTCCCCGATCATCCTATCGGCAGTCTTTGTAATCCTTTGCAGGGTCTTCTGGTCAGATGCCTTACAGTCCCTGTATGAAACGGCAGTGTAGCTGGTCAGGACACTCCCAATAGAGCCCCTGTGAAAAATGGTCAGAATAGGGTGGGGGGGGCACTCGCCTCAATTTCCTCAGGATGTGGGGTCGCTGCTGTGCTTTCTTGACTAAAAATGTTGTGTTGAGGAACCAGGTGAGATTGTCCGTTATGTGCACTGCCAGAAAATTGCTGCCCCTAACTCTCTCCGTAGAGGAGCCATTTATGTGCAGTGAGGAACGGTTAGTCTGCACTTCCCTAAAGTCCACAGTCACCCCCCTCATATTTCCCATTAAACATATCACCTATCACCTTTAACCCATAACCTCTAGTTCTAGTCTCACACAACCTCAGAGAGAAAAGGGTACTTTCATTTACCCTCTCGAAACCCCTCATAATTGTATTCATGTCTATCAAATCTCCCCTTATTCTCTTACATTCTAGGGAATAAGGTCCTAACCTATTCAACCTTTCCCTATAAATCTGGTTCTCAAGTCCTGGAAACATCCATGAACATTTTGTCTGCAAGATGTTGTTCAGCACAACATGGTAGGCCAAAGGGCCTGTAATGTTCGAGGTTTTAGGACATCATCTTTTGGGGAAAAAGAAGCAATAAATTTAAAAATAGTGCTGGAGCTTCCATCACCAGATAAGAAGCTGGAAGAACACTGTGGGTCAGGCGGTGACACTGGAGGGAAGTGGACAGTCGGAGAGCCCTAAATCCTCAATTGTCCATTTTCCTCCACAGATGCTGCCTGACCTGCTGAGTTCCTCCAGTTTTTTTTTGGTGTATTGTTCCAGATTCCATCTTCTCTTGTGTGAGTCTCCAGAATTTCCAGAGCTAGAGGCTTGAATAGGTGTCTGGGTGGAGATATACATCTTCCAAAGGAGGAGTAAGGCACTCCTTCCCTCTGCTAGCCTGCGGGTCACCCTTGGACAAGGTGTAGCACCTGCTTCACCCCCCACCCCCCGGCCCCAACCAGGGTCATGTGAAGCCATGTGTGCAAGTGGTGGATGGTCGTATGAGCGGCTGGTACACATCACAAGCCCTAGTTATGTGACCACTGATGCCAGACTGATAATCTCTGAGAGTATTGATCATGGCTGGGGTCATCCATCTTGTAAAGACACTGCCCAGAAGAAGGAAATGGCAAACCACTTCTGTAGAAAATTTAGCCAAGAACAATCATTGTCATGGAAAGACCATAATTGCCCGTGGCGTATGACACAGCACATAATGATGATGATGACGAGAGGCTTGAGGCTACCTAGATTTTTGAATAAGAGGTAAGGATCATACATCATGCCTCTTTATAGTGAATATTTCCTTGTCATAGTTGTTAAAAATACAGTTCATTTCTGACCCATAACTGAAAACGTGTTTAAAGATAATTCTTTATTACAAGCTTATAAGACTTTAGATTACTTTATAATACTTTATGCAGTTGGCATAACATTTTGATTTACATTGTGATGTCAACATTTGTAAAGAACAACTTCAGTAGAGATGGTCACCAGATATTAACGCAAATTGACAATTTTCAACTCAACTCATATATGCTAAATGTACTTGGGTATATTTAAACCAGAGGTTGATTGGTTCTTGAGTCACGGGATCAGGGGATCAATGGTTATGGGGAGAAGGCAGAAGAATGGGGTTGAGAGGGATAATAAACCATCCATGATGGAGTGGTGGGGCAGACTCGATGGGCCAAATGGCCTAATTTAGCTCCTAGTTCTTATAATTACTTCCTATTTCATAACTTTCAGAAATTTCACATTACTTCTTATGGTCCTATGGTCTAAATTGCTGAAAATTATGAAATGGCGTTGAACAAAGTTAATTGCGCAAGTGCATGAATGATTTCTCTGCTCTGCTTGATAACATGTTTAATTGCTTGAAATATGTTCATTAAGTCTGCTGATGGTGTTGATAACTTGGTGACCTCATCCAAAAGGCAACATGGGAGAGTAGGGAATGAGTGATGGCAGAGTATACAACTGTAAAGAATTAGGACAACATAGATGTGTCCATCATTGCCCTCACCAAATGCTCATTCATGCATTTTCCAGCAGGATTCACTGGATGGAGATATGAGTAGAAGCCTTGGCTATTGTTTCCTGCCTAGAATGTGGTACATTCAACTGGGACTTCCCGTCAGAATCCTCATGCATCCTGTTCACCTATGCTTGCTCCAGTTCTTAGCAGCTTACACTGGTTAAGAAGCTTTTTAATTTTAAAAATACCATCCATGATTTCAAATTCAATTCCAGCCTTGTTCCACCCGAACTCTCCAATGTCCTCCTGCCCAAGCATCAAATCCAAGTTTGTGTTCAAGTTTATTCTCATTCAAATGTACACGTGTATACTGCCAATCGAAACAATGTTCCGTCAGACCAAGGTGCACAACACAGTACATACAACTCACAAGCAACACATAAAGTAATATTTCCTCTAATAAATTAACAAATAGTAAAATATATTCCAGAAGATTGACACTTAGCATAAGGTCACCGACGTAAGTTAAGAAGTGAAAGGTATAATGCTACTGGTGCTTCATACGTGAAAAGATTTAGGTGGTGGCAGAGTGTCCAGTTGTCTCACGGCCGGGGAAAAGGTGTTTCTCATCCTAAAGCTATGGTACCTCCTGCCAATTTCAAGACTCTGGATCATCCTCTACGTCATCACTGCTTATAGCTGTGAAAACACTAAATGTGGCGACTCACTCCAAAAGCCCCCTTTCTTCTTTTAAACCTCTTTAAATTCCACCTTTCTGACTAAGCATTTGATAATCTGCCCTCACATCTCATTATCTGCTTAAAAACATTTCTGCTGCCACGTAAGTGTTGAACACAAGAGATTCTGCAGATACTGGAAATCCAGAGTAACTCACACAGATTGCTGGAGGACCTCAGCAGGTCAGGCAGCATCTTTGGAAGTGGAACAGTCAATCTTTCAGGCCGAGACCTAGGGTCTCAGCCTGAAACATCAACTGTTCATTCTCCTCCATAGATGCGACACAACTTGCTGAGTTCCTACATCATTATGTTGTGAGTTTCCACACAAATATTGTTCCCATTTCTCAATGTCTTTTAAATGCTTATCTCAATTTCTAACAATGCTGGAAGTCCTCTCCTTAGCTCCAGAATTTCAGGTTTTCCCCCTCCTGCTGTTTGCTTACTAACCGTCAGTGTGGAAACAGTATTTACAGTCAACATGAAGTGCCAACCATCTTATTCCCTGATCTAAATCAGAACATTAACAAAACAAAACGTGAGATGTCACTGCAATCTTTTGTCATAGTTACTTGATTCTAGGTCCATGGCCTTGTGAACTTTGACATATTGTTCCTGGCAATGTTCTAACCTGCACTCCAACCCTATAATGGTACTCGGCATTCCTTCATTGTTATAAAGAGAACATTTGATGTCCATTCCTTGCCTACTGAGTGGAACTTGTGCAGTCTGCATATTACCATGTGTGGTAAACTATGTGTATAGCTGTCTGGACACGCCCCTCTGCTGACTGCTCCTGTGGCTCCTGCCACAGACCCCTGTATAAAGGTGATTGGAGGCACTGCTCCTCCCTCAGTCTCCAAGATGTTGTGGTCACGTTTGCAGCTAATAAAAGCCTATCTTTTCCCTCCTATCTCTGAGAGTTTTTGATGGTGCATCACCATGGTTAAAGGAAGATGAGCTGTATTTCCTGTTTGTATTTTCTTTACTCCAGAGTAGCTAAGATACTGATGATGTACAAGTCTGATTTTGTCCCTCTTTTATGTCCTAGTCAAAAGGCCCTAGGTTTAAGATCTAGGAAAAAATAAGATCAAGGCTGAGATTTTAGTGCATTTCTCAGGGAGTGCTCTCATTTTAGACGTGCTCCCTTTCAGACCATACCTTAGAGTCATAGTGTTATTCTGTGTGCAAACAGCCCCTTCAGCCAACACATCGAGGCTGAATAACTTGCCTGCTTGAGTTAGTCTTAGTTTCCTGCACATGGCCTGCACTCCTCTCAAACTTCTTATCCATGGTCATGTCCAAATGCCTTTTAAATGTCATAATTTTACCCGCCTTAACACCTCCACATAAAAACAAGGCTGTAATGTTGAGATTTTATAAAGCACTGGTGAGGCCTCACTTGGAGTATTGTGAGCAGGTTTGCACCCTTACCTAAGAAAGGATGTGCTGACTTTGGAGAGGGTTTAAAGAAGGTTCACCGGGATGATTCCAGAATTGAAAGGCTTACCATCTGAGGAGCATTTGATGGCTCTGGGCCTCTACTCACTGGAATTCAGAAGAATGAGGTGGTGGTGGGGGCTGGGGGGAGTTTCATTGAAATCTATTGAATGTTGAAAAGCCTCGATCGAATGGTTGCAGAGACCATATTTCCCATGGTGGGATTCAACCAGAGGACATAGACTCAGAATAGAGGGACATTCGTTTAGAATGGAGATGTGGAGGAATTTATTTAACCAGAGAGTGGTGAATCTGTGGAATTCATTGCCACAGGTAGCTGTGGGGGACAAGTCATTGGGTATACTTAAGGCAGAGGTTAATGGATTCATGATTAGGCGGGGCAAGAAGGGTTACAGGGTGACTGAGGCTATGAAGGAAATGGATCAGCCATGATGGGCCAAATTGCCTTATTCTGGTCCTATATCTTAGGATCTTCCTCTGGCAGCTGGTTCCATATACCCATCTCCCACTTTGTGAAAAAATTGCCCTTCAGACCCATTTTAAAATCTTGCCTCTCACTTTATACCTATGCCCTCTTGGATTCCCCTATCCTGGGGGAAAGACTTTGGCTATTCACCTGATCTATGCCCCTTATGATTTTATAAACCCATCAGCCTCCTGCACTCCAGGGAACATACTGTTGGCTCATCCAGCCTCTCACAACCCGTCAACCAAACCTGATAACCAAAACTCCAAATGTGGCCTGGCTGAGATCTTGTACAGCTGTCACATGCAAAAAATTCTGGTGGAACTCATCAGATCAGACAGCATTTATGGAGAGGTATTAAAGTCGGTGTGTTGGGTGATTCTGTGTGCGCTGCTCTGTATTTACAGTATCTGCATATTCTCTTGTGTTTTATACCTCGTACAGCTCTTACATGACATCCCAACCTTTCTACTCTGGACTTTCACCAGTGACGGCCTTCTTCACCATACTGTCTGCCTGTGTCACTACGCTCAAGGAACTGTTTGCCTGCCAATCCATGGCTCTCTATTCTGCAACGCCCAGACGGGCAGGAAAAGACGCCAGTAGATTATTCCAAGGCAGATCATCGGAGTTATCCCGTGTTTTAGTCAATATTAATGCTCCAAACAACTTCAAAAACAAAAAAAAAAGTTAAACAGTTACTATCTCACTGCTGAGAAAGTGAGCAGCAAGAAAATTACCCTTAATTTACTTGGGTTTTTAAGTAAGTGCTGACTAGATACAAAATGGCTGCTGAATTCCTGTATAACCACAGTGACCCAATAGCAAAAGGATTTCATTCACCTTAGAATATATTGGGATGCTTGCAGGCCAAAAGGGGTACTATTTACATTCAGTGGCTACTTATTAGGTATATCCTGTACTTGATAAAGTGGCCACTAAGTGCATGTTCATGGTCTTCTGCTGCTGTAGCCCAACCACTTCAAGGTTCGATGTGTTGTGTGTTCAGAGATGCTCTTCCGCACACCACTGTTGTAACGTGTGGTTATTTGAGTTATTGTCGCCTTCCTGTTGGCTTGAACCAGTCTGGCCATTCTCCTCTGACCTCTCTCATTAACAAGGCGTTTTCACCCACAGAACTGATGCTCATTAGATGTCTTTTCTTTTGTTTTTCGCTCGATTCTTTGTCTGTAAACTCCAGAGACTGTCATGTGTGCAAATCCCAGGAGATCAGCAGTTTCTCTGATACTCAAACTGTCTGGCCCCAACAACAATTCCATGGTCCAAGTCACTTAGATCACATTTCCTCCCCATTCTGATGTTTGGTCTGAACAACAACTGAACATCTTGACCAGGTCTGCATGCTTTTCTGTATTGAGTTGCTGCCACATAATTGGCTGATGAATTATTTGCATTAATAAACAGGCTTAAGTGTACCTAATAAAGTGGTCACTGAGTGTAAATATAATTTTTTCCTCTCTTCACAGAGTGAATGAGCTGCCAAGACACTCTCTTTATTATATGCTGAGTTGCAATTGAATTTTTTCGCATTGATCAGTGTTGATTCAATAGTACATATGATACTAAGATAATACCACTGAAAATGACAGTAAAGCAAAATAATTACTATAAAATGGGTGTTGTTTTCTCTGGAGCTATAACAATGATTTGTACTGAACACAATAAGAGGTCCCAGGGCATCTCACAGGAATGTGATTAGACTGAAGCATAAAGCAAGCCAAATAGGTCCAAATATTTCAAATAAACTGTATAGCTTAAACACCTCCTCTATCACTATCATAGAGATAATGATACAGGAGGTGGCATTTTGGCCCCTTGACTTCAGGTCAGCTCCTAGAGAACAATCCTATCAGTTCCATGAGGAGATACAAGAGATTCTGCAGATGCTGGAAATCTTGAGCAACTCACACAAATGTAGATCAGGCAGCATCTAAGGAGGGGTATGGATGGTTCACATTTTGGACCAAGACCTTCAACTAGAATCAAGTCAAGTCACTTTTTATTGTCATTTCGACCATAACTGCTGGTACAGTACACAGTAAAAACAAGACGACGTTTTTCAGGACCATGGTGTTACATGAAACAGTACAAAAACTACGCTGAACTATGTAAAAACAACACAGAAAAAAAAATAGACTAGACTACAGACCTACCCAGGACTGCATAAAGTGCACAAAACAGTGCAGGCATTACAATAAATAATAAACAAGACAATAGGCACAGTACAGGGCAGTAAGTTGGTATCAGTCCAGGCTCTGGACTCTGAGGAGTCTGAAGCTTGGGGGAAGAAACTGTTACATAGTCTGGTCGTGAGAACCCGAATGTTTTGGTGCCTTTTCCCAGATGGCAGGAGGAAGAAGAGTTTGTGTGAGGGGTCCTTCACAATACTGTTAGCCTTGCGGGTGCAAAGTGTGGTGTAAATGTCTATAATGGCGGGAAAAGAGACCCCAATGATCTTCTCAGCTGACCTCACTATCTGCTGCAGGGTCTTGCGATCTGAGATGGTGCAATTTCCAAACCAGGCAGTGATGCAGTTGCTCAGAATGCTCTCAATATAACCCCAGTAGAATGTGATGAGGATGGGGGGTGGGAGATGGACTTTCCTCAACCTTCGCAGAAAGTAGAGACGCTGCTGGGCTTTCTTTGCTATGGAGCTGGTGTTGAGGGACCAGGTGAGATTCTCCATCAGGTGAACCCCAAGAAATTTGGTGCTCATAACGATCTCTACCGAGGAGCTGTCGATGTTCAGCAGGGAGTGGTCGCTCTGTGCCCTCCTGAAGTCAACAACCATCTCTTTTGTTTTGTTCACATTCAGAGACAGGTTGTTGGCTCTGCACCAGTCCATTAGCCGCTGCACCTCCTCTCTGTAAGTTGACTCGTCGTTCTTGCTGGTGAGACCCACCAGTCTTGTCATCGGCGAACTTGATGATGTGGTTCGAGCACAGTCATGGGTCAGCAGAGTGAACAGCAGTGGACTGAGCACACAGCCCTGGGGAGCCCCCGTGCTCAGTGTGATGGTGTTGGAGATGCTGCTCCCGATCTGGACTGACTGAGGTCTCCCAGTCAGGAAGTCTAGGATCCAGTTGCAGAGGGAGGTGTTCAGGCCCAGTAGTCTCAGCTTTCCAATCAGTTTCTGAGGGATGATTGTGTTGAATGCTGAACTGAAGTCTATGAACAGCATCTGAACGTATGTGTCTTTTTTGTCCAGGTGGGTTAGGGCCAGGTGGAGGGTGATGGCAATGGCGTCGTCTGTTGAGCGGTTGGGATGGTACGCAAACTGCAGGGGGTCCAGTGAGGGGGCAGCAGGGTCATGGGTTGGGGGTAAAATGTGGAAAGTTTATGGGAGCATGAGGGGAAACCTCATCACACAGAGAGTTATGAGAGAGTGGAATGAGCTGCCACAGCAAGTTGTTCAAGCAAGCTCATTTTCAATGTTTAAGAGAAGTTTGAATGGGTATATGGATGGTCGGGGTATGGAAGGCTATGGTGCTGGTATAGAACAATGGGATTAGGCAGTTTGGCATGGACTTGATGGGCCAAAGGGCCTGTTTCTGTGCTGCACCTTTCTCTGACTCTATCAGGAGTCCTGGCGAAGGGTGTCAGCCCGAAATGTTGACTATCCATACACCTCCTTAGATTCTGCCTGACCTTCTGAGTTCCTCCAGCATTTTGTGTGTGTGCTGCCTGTTAGCCCTGTTCCATCCCTCACTTCCTTCACCCCAGCAATTAATTCTCCATCGTACTACCCCATCAAACACTTAATTATTTTTGTCACAAATCTGAAGGTCATTTACAGTAACCAAGTAACCTAGCAACCAACATGTCTTCCAGGTAAGAGCAAAAACTAGAACGCTTTGGGAAACGCAGTTGGTCACAAGGAGAATGTGCAAATTCCCCCACACAGACAGCACTGCTGATCAGGCTCGAAGCTGGGTCACTGGAGCAGCGTTAACTGCAGTGCTACTGCGCAGCATATCCATGCCATACAGGGATTTACGATGACTCCAGCCTAGTTAACCAGTCTCCTTCAGGAAAGGGATTGTGTTGTCATTTCTTACAGGGTCCAGTACATCTACTGCCCTCTAAAACGGCCTGACAACAAATTCAGTTCAGAGATAGTAGGAAGAGAACATTAATGACAGCATCATCAATTTTATCCAAATCCTACAAACAACTAAATGAAAGAAATATCAAACTACACAAGAACTTTGTTATGACTGTGATCAAAGTCATCGGAGAGACACTGAAGTTGGTGATATAAAGTCTTTATTCATCACAACAAGCAGGCATCATTCTGGAAGACCTCTCGGTCAAGTCTCACAAACTCAAAAGTACATCGTATTTTCATACACTTAAATTCAATAGTAACAGTAGGTGATTCAATAAAATTTCAGTAGTTATAATGATATTGTTCACTTCAATACTTTGGGTTGACAATGCTTCCCTTGAATTGCATATCAACAGTGAGAGACACCTCCGAATGTTCAAAAACCTTTCCTTCAATAAACTAATTGATATGATTTTATCAGTCTGGTCTGCAAGCTTCCTTTGGAAGACACAATATTGCAAATTACTTAAACCCTTAGTTACCTGGATTGATGCAAGTCCATTAAAACAACCCTATTGTCTTAACGTTTGACTGAGGCATATGCAAATGTCTCACGGTCACCATTTTGCAAACGATATCTCATAGCCCATGGGCCAGCAGCCTATGCTTTTAACTTCAATTTACTTCTTGCTACTTACAATAAGAACTGAAGCCTGGTTCTTGTTTGAATTAAAATCTGCTATATTGACAGAACACTCTCTATCAAAATTGATCATCAGAATTAGAACTATAAACATGTGTATCAATAATTACATTGCTGACATAACTACAATTTCAGATCTGAAATGTAATCTGATCTGATATTTACATCCTGTAAACAACTAAGAGATAAAAGTCAAACTACACAAGTGGTTGATAATCATTTTAGGAATTTTAAATTTGTTTAACTTTAATTATAGAGTTGACATGGTAACTATACGTTCCACTCTTCTGTCTGGCTCAGAATCTCATTATTAGTTACAGACTGATTTTCCATATATTTTATCACTTAAAATCTCTCCTTCAATTGATTAACCATCGAAGGGAAGCATTTTCTAAATATTTTAGACTGAAAATCAAACCTACGGACTTGATCCAAAAACTCAGAAATCTAATATACTGATTGCCGCTATGGCACTTTCTGATAGTGCTGCAGATTAGATCTGTACCTCCTGTACCTAATAAAGTGGCCACTGAATGCACGTCCACGTCAAGGTCTGATGTGCTGTGTGTTCACCACTGTTGTAATGTGTGATTATTTGAGTTACTGTCACCTTCCTGTCAGTTTGAACCAGTCTGGCCATTCTGCTCTGATCTCTCTCATTAAAAAGGTGTTTTCACCTACAGAACTGCTGCTCTCTAGATTTTTCTTTGTTTTTTGCACCGATCTCTGTAAACTCTAGAGACTTTTGTGTGTGAAAATCTCGTTTTTGAGATACTTAAATCATCCCCGCCTGGCACCAACAGTCATTCCACAGCCAAAGAAATGCAAACATTTCTTCCCTCGTCTGATATTTGACCTCAACAACAATTGAACCTCTTGACCATGTCAGCATGCTTTTATGCATTGAGTTGCTGGCACTCGATTGGCTGATTAGATATTTGTGTTAAAGAGCAAGTGTACAGGTGTACCTAATAAAGTGGTCACTGAGTGTTCTTGACTAACATCCAATAAAAGGACGATTTCCTGTAATTATTAATATCAAATTTAACTTCTCTCCTGGCTAGACATTTAATCCTCCTTAGATGGAGAGATGTTGCCCCGCCCACGCATGCTCAATGGCTTAACGATATTATGGCCTGCTTAGACCTTGAAAAAATTCATTATTCAGTTCTTAATTCGGATATAAAGTTCCATAAGGTCTGGGGACCTTTTATTGAGTACTTTCATAACCTTCCTCTTAACTAAGGTTTTTTTTTGGTCCCTTGCTTTCAGCTCTTTTTTCTTGGTAGTAGACATTATTATCTTCTGTTTTTAAGTGTATTTACAGTTTTGGGGGTTTGAATGTCCTGATTTATATTCTCTATATTGTGTTGTGGTTGGTCTGGAGTTTTTTTTTTGTTGTGGGGCTTGGGGAGGATACTAATTTTAAATGTCTTCAATTTGGGTGCTTTCTCAATTATCTTTTTTGTATTATATTATTATTGTATGTTTATTTTTGCACTGTATTAATGTTCTTCATTTTGATTTGGGGTTTTTTTTCTATCTGTAGCGATGTAGAAAATGCATTAAAAAACTAATAAAAAAAATTTAACTTGTATCCTTACCAGTACACTGCAAAGTTTAGTTCCTGCAGTTATATCATAATAGGCAAGTGATCTCAAGGTAGTGAATATTGCTCTGAGTTCATTATTTCCCACAATGGAAATGGTTAAATTGAAAGCTCACAGTGAAAAGGTTTCAATCTCGGTAGTAAATGTAAGGTTTGATTTTAATCTTGTTCCTCAATTCCTTCTTGGGATAGGAGTATCAACTGTCCTGAATGCCTTAGTGGGCCATTTCAGAGACAGTTATGGACCATTCACATTTTTGTGGGTCTTAAGTTACATCTGAGTCCCATGGGGTAAGGGCAGCAGATTCCTATTTTAGTGACTGGTTGAGTTTTAGACTCACTAAGGTTCAATACTTTCCCACTGTCATTGAGCTCTTGAACAAACCTGTGAAGCCCTAGCCCCACTTCAGACTATCTTTTTCCCTCAATTTGCACTTATGTTTATTTTTGTGTATTTTGTCTTGTAATTTATGTTAATTCAAGTTAAAGTTAAACCTTCTGGGCTTTCAAACCTCACTACCCAGCAAACCTCTGATTTAATCCAAATCACACTCTACCAATTGGTGTGTCTTTGGACTGTGGGAGGAAACCGGAGCACCCGGAGGTCACAAGGAGAATGTACCATCTCCTCACAGGCAGGGGTGGGAATTGAACCCTGGTCGCTGGTACTGCAAAGCGTTGTGCTAACCGCTACACTACCGTGCCCACCCAAAATTTATGTTTGTGATGTTTGTGTGTTGCTGCTGCTTAAAGCTGTTTTTCACAGTATTTATTGCTTGGCAATAAACTTTAACTTAAAATTTAAACAAGGCTGATTGATCTGAGCTTTTCATTCTACAATTTTAAAAATTAATTTTAAATTATCTCCTGTCACTGTCATTAGGGAGGAAGCTACACAGCATCCATGCCAGGACTCCAGACCTGAAAATAGATCCTTCTCCAAGCTGGCAGACTGATCAACACCACGCATTAACCCCCCCACACCATTACCCAGCATCGCGTTATGTACATACAATCGGTCTGTGTATGCAACAGTTACCTGTATAATATTTTAGGATTGCTTTAATATTTTTTATTGTGTTCTTTATGCTTACTGAGTCTTTTTATGCTGCATCGGATTTGGAGTAATAATCATTTTGTTCCTCTTTACACTCGTGTACTGACGAATGACAATAAACAATCTTGAACCTTGAATCTTTTAAATCGCCCTCCTGCTTTGGTAGGATCTGAATTCTTGGCAGAAGAGCTGCAGTTCCCTAGTTAGGGAACTAACGTAAGGTGAACTCTGACTATCAGCTCGCATTGCATCATACTAGCATAAATCCATACTTTATATCTATGTCCTCAAGCAGAAAAACACAAAAAATCCTGGACGAACTCAGCAAGTAACATCTATGCAGGGGAATAAACAGTCGGCATTTTGGGCCGAGACCCTTCCTCGGACGGGAAGATGCAAGAATAAAAATGTGGGGCAAGGGGAAGGAGGCTCACTGGTATGCAAAGTCAGGAGGGTGGGAAAGGTCGAGGGCTGGAGATGAGATCTGATAGGAGGGGAGAGTGGACTATAGGAGAAAGGAAAGGAGGAGGGGACCTGGGGGAAGTGATAGGCAGGTGAGAAGAAGTAAAAGGTCAGAGTGGGGAATAGAGGTTGGGGGGGGGGGCGGAATTTATTTTACCAAAAAGAGAAATCGATATTCACGTCATCAGTTGGAGGGTACCCAGAGGAAATATAACGTGTTGCCTCCTCCACCCGGAGGGTGGCCTCATCTTTGCTCAAGAGGATGTCATGGACCGACAGGTCAGAATGGGAATGGGAATTAAAATGTTTGGCTACCAGCAAGTCCTGCTTGTGGCTGAGGGTGTGGAGGTTTGTTTGGCCAGCAAGTCTGTCTTAAATTTTCGGATGCACCTATAGGAAATTAAACGGAACTGCTGTCTTCAAACAGAGAAAATAAAAACAGAAGATGGCATTTTGACTCCTCAAGCCTGTTTGGCCACTCAATAATACTGTGGTTTAACTCTCTCTATCTGCCTTGCTTCCAGGACCCTGCTTAACAAATGCAGTCAATTTCAGTTTTGAAATTGTTATTTGCTGTCCCAGCCAAATCAGCTTTTTTAAAGAAGCTTTTCCTTATTTCCATGAACTTCTGTACGAACAAATGCTTCCCACATCAACTCTGAAAAAATATAGTTTTAGTTTAATTTGAAAAGGGGAAAGATGCAGATATGGGAACTAAAGACAGAAATTTTTGGATTTACTCAGAGAGCAACTGTAATAAGAGAATTATGTTAACGTTTCAGCTCAATAACCTGTCAGCAACCCCTTATTTTATATCCTTGCACTAATTTATTTCTGTCCTTTACCTGAAAACTTTCAAAATCTCCTGTTTAAATGATTAAGGGGTTACTTTTTTGACACCTAAGTGTTAGCAGCTGATTACGGGGTCCAGTTAAACTGTTTATCCTTGTCATGATTCTGCGAAAGCTACACTGCAGCTGATGGTATCAACTGACAATTTGAACAGAGTGGACGTCACTTTCACTTGTCTGCCAGTTTGATGACTTGCGTCTCTTTTCATGCCAAATTTTAAAAATTATAATCCTAAATTCTTTACTTGCTGTTGTGATGAAGATGACATTCCTTTACCTCGAATGCTGACTGCTACAAACCTCTACTGCTACCCTTCTAGCCAGCCATAAATAATTCCAGAATTAATTACTTCCTTTCTGGAGTACTGCTGGTTCCTTTAGTGGTTTCCCAAGGCAACTTCTTCCAGAGCTCCCTCTCTCCGCAGGAGATGTGAAGTTAGCCACAGTGCACACCATCTGCTTTAGATGTTAATTTTAGTTTGACACCAGAATAGCTATTTATAAGTTTTCTTCCTCAATATAAGAGGTGGTCAGAAAAGTAAACAAACAGAAAATAGGGTCATTCATGGCAGAAGCCAATAGGAAGTTCCACTGGGTGATCAAGGAGCTATACTGAGCCCTTCTGTGCTCAGCAGTCAGACTCCAAGTTCCATTATTGAGTGACTCTGATACTGATAACAAATAATAGTTAATTTATAAGTATTTATCAGTATATATAGGGTGGTGGGGTGGAGATGCGTCTCTATCAAAGGAGGTGTAAGGCGCTCCTTCCCTCCACTACCCTGCGGGTCACCCTTGGGCAAGGTGTAGCACTAGATTCTGCAACGGTTCCGGAAGAATGGAAAATTGCAAATGTCACTCCACTCTTCAACAAGAAAGACAGGCAGAAGAAAGGAAATTATAGGCCAGTTAGTCTGACCTCAGCGGTTGGGAAGATCTTGGAATCGATTATTAAGGATGAGGTCTCAGGGTACTTGGAGGCACTTGATGAAATAGGCTGTAGTCACCATGGTTTCCTCAAGGGAAAATCTTGTCTGACAAATTTGTCTTAATTCTTTGAAGAAATAACAAGCAGGATAGACAAAGGAGTTTTGTTTGATATCGTGTACTTGGATTTTCAGAAGGCCTTTGACAAGGTGCCAGATGTGAGACTGCTCAAATGCTACGAGCCCATGGAATTATGGGAAAGATACCAGCATGGATAAAGCAGTGGCTGTTTGACAGGAGGCAAAGAGTGGGAATAAAGGGAGCTTTTTTATGGTCAGCTATTGGTGACTATTGGTGTTCCAAGTGGTCTGTGTCGGGACCAATTCTTTTTACATTATATGTCAATGATTTGGATGATGGAATTGATGGCTTTGATGCAATGTTTGCAGATGACATGAAGACTGCTGGAGGGGCAAGTAATTTTGAGAAAATAGAGATCCTACAAAAGGACATAAGACAGATTAGGAGATTGGGCAAAGAAATGAGATGGAATACTCTGTTGTGAAGTGTATGGTCATGCACTTTGGTAGAAGAAATGAAAGGGATGATAATTTTCAAAATGAAGAGAAAATACAAAAAATCTGAGGTGCAAAGGGACTTGGCAGTCCTTGTACAGGATTCCCTAAAGGTTAATTTGGAGGTTGAGGCTGTGGTGAGGAAGAGGAATGCAATGTTAGCATTCATTTCAAGAGGACCGGAACATAAAAGCAAGGATGTAATGAGGTCCAACTTAAGAGTATTGTGAGCAGTTGTGGGCCCCTTATCTTAGAAAGGATGTGTTGAAACTGGAGAGGATTTAAAGGAGGTTGACAAAAATTATTCCAGGATTAAATGGTTTGTCATATGAAGATTGTTTGATGGCTCTGGGGTTGTATTCACTGGAATTCAGAAGAATAAGGGAAGATCTCATTGAAACCTATCAAATGGTGATAGAGTGGATGTGGAGAGGATGGTTCCTGTGGTGGAAGAGTCTAAGACCAGCAGACACATCCTCAGAATAGAGGGGCATCATTTTAGAATGGAGATGAGGAGGAATTTCTTTAGCTAGAGAGTGGTGAATCTGAGGAATTCTTTGCCACAGGCAGCTGGTTTTTGTATATTTAAGGTAGAGGTTCACAGAATCTTGATTGGTCAGGGCATTAAGGGATATTGGGGGGGGGGGGGGAGAAAGACCAGAGATTGTGACCGAGAAAGAAAATGGATCAGGCATGATGAAATGGCAGAGTAGACTTGAAGGGCCAAATATCTTAATTCTCCTCTCATAATGGTCTTACAGTCTTAAACAGTGAAACTGAGCTCGCACGCACCACTTGTGCTGGCAGCTCGTTTCACACTCTCTCATCCCTATATAGATATAGTGAAGAAATTTCCTTTCATGTTCCCTTTAAACTTTTCACCTTTTGCCCAACCCATGACCTCTGGTTGAAGTCCCACCCAACCTCAGTGGAAAAACCCTTCTTGCATTTACCCAATCTATATCTCTCATAATTTTGTATAGCTCCTCTCAATCTACTGCATTCCAAGGAATAGTGGAATAACCTAATCAATCTTACCTTATAATTCAGGTGCTCCAATCCGGTAACATCCTTGTAAATTTCCTCTGTACTCTTTTAACCTCATTTACACCTTTCCTGTAGGTAGGTGACCAAAACTGAAAACAATATTCCATATTAGGTCCAAATGTAGTGACAAGTTTGTCAGGAACATAATCTTTGCGTAGATAATGGTACAAATTTAGAATTCTCATTGATAAACACTAGTTCAAATTTTAAAGCAGAGGTTTTTGTTAACATAAGATATTAAAATAATTAGACAAGAAATTGGTTTTTATTGTCAAATGTACCAAGATACGGTGAAAAGGTTGCCCAGTGTACTGTTAGAGTGTGGTCACAGGTCAGGCACAACCTGCTTGAGTGGTGAAACAAGTTTGAGCTCCTGAATGGTAGTCTCTGGCTTCCATCTTCTACTTAGCTGAAAATGAAAACTTTCATAGGATGGAGACAGTCTTACACTCTGGTGCCGTGTCGGTGACATCTACAAACAACCGGAAGGAAATGCAAAATCTACACCAGAACTGAACACGATGGTTTTATTTGCTCTCTTAAAAAAAATATGACAAGGAAGATGTACAGCCAGTAATGCTAATAATACACAAAGGCCAAGGTAAAAGCACGTCCACTCAGCACTGTTGTCGAAAGCAATATTCTTCACAGAAGAAGATGAAGGTTACACAATGAACTGTAAATACGCACGGACCACTATGGAAGCCTTAGCTTCAGTGCTTGGCTTACTTACTTCTGAAGAGAAACTTTTGTGAAAGGTGCTTTAATCTACAATGTTTCCACACCTACAGCCTGAATATAGAATAAGTAGGCTACTTAACTATGTACATTTTATATAGATAAGTTTGTCTAAAGCTATTTATACTGTTAATGAGACAAGTTTGCATCATGGAGGCATAACTGACTGTGTTTAAATCCATGCCCTCAGTTAATTTATACACATCTTGCTTGGCTGATATTAGCAGAGTTCAGAGTTAGAACTAATACTCAAAGAAGCAGTGCTAACACAGCCCTCTCCAAATTTTCAGGCCTATTAAAATCAAACTGGACTAACCAGCAAATAAAGCTTAAGTAGAACGGAGAGCCTTGCCTTCAATGGCGGGATTGCCAGTGCTCTGACCCTGCAGTTAAGACATTCCACTGTGAACCTGTCTTTCTAAATATACCCAGTAAATAAACTGATGACATGAGCTGCATCAAAGTTCATTCAAAGATGGTGGGAAAAGAATACAATCTGGCTTTTTGAATGTAGCTGATTGGCTTGACACTTGCAGGCGCGAGTGTGGAATTGCAGAATAAACCATCAGGTAACTCGAGATTTCTTTGCCATCTGGGAAATGGACTGGATTGAGATAAAACAAAAGAAACCATTTTAGCTGCATGAAGATTTACTTTATGAAGAACAAATACAAGAGATTTTGCGGGTGCTGGAAATCCAGAACAACACATACAAAATGCTGAAGGAACTCAAAGATCAGTTAGTATCTATGGAGGGGAATAACAAGTTGATGTTTCTGGCCAAGACCCTTCATCAGGACATCACTGCTAATTTATTCCTTTCCTTGGATGCTGCCTGATCTGGCCAGTACCTCCAACTAGCAACAAAACAGACCAATGTTCCTTCACAAACACCAAATAAAAGAGTTAATTGGCTCCTCATTTCCCATAGGTGAACAAGTGGGTGTGAAATGGATGCTGTACCTTCCTGCACAGCGAAAGGAAAGACACATCCAAACTAATTGATTGCCTGTGAAGCACTTTTATATGATTTGGCTTGATTTAAATATGGGCTTTAATTACATGGCTGATGCAAAGGAACCTAATTTTAAGATATAGGAAGGAACACATGGGGGGATTGTCAGAGATAGATTTTTTACACAAGAGTGGTGGGTGCATGGAACTCACTGCCAGGGCTGACTGTACAAGCAGATACATTAGGGACATTTAAGAGACTCTTAGATAGGTACATGGATGAAGGAAAAATGAAGAGCTTTATGGCCTTTCAGTATTTGGTAGGTTGTTGGCTGTCTGTTGCGTCTCACAATGTCAGAACCCATGCAGGAGAGTTTTTAAAAGTGGAAAAGCCTTTGCACTGGGGCACATTCTCGACTTTGGAATCCGGGTCCAGTGGTCTGAACAAGCGTCACAAACTGGGGTGATGAGCGTGATGTCCTCTGTGCCTTGAATGCCCTTCACTCTCTGTGGAGTGTTGCAGTACCACCTTCTTAGTCTTTGGATTACACTGTAGTCTCATCCTCCCAGTCCTCTGCAGCTGACTTCACATGCTGGGACAGGCCTGTCCCTAACTCACCGGGGTACGAGGCTGCTGGCTATCCCCTCTGTGGTTCAGCACACCTGTTGAAGCTGTGTACCCAGGGAGGGTGGCCGCTGTTCCATGCAAACAGCTATTTGGAGCCACAGGTGAGTAACAAAGGTACTATTTATGCAATCAGGTAACTTAATCACCCTGCTACTTTGATTGTAGTTAAATTGAATCTGTTATCCAAGTTAACCATTATTTTCTTAACAACACATCTTCCAGTGAGAAGATACACTCTTAAACAGAATAAGTAATAGGCAAAACTTACAGTTTTCTGCTGGTAGAAGTGTGGGGCTAACTCTATTAGCCACGAAGATTCAACTGCAGTCACGTCCCTCATAAAGTACTTGGAAGTCTGGATGACCTCATTATACACAACCCTGATGTCAGGAAGACGGTACAATAAGGGGTTGAATAATTAACAATGTTTACTTCATAATATACTGAAAAACTGATGTACTTTTATTCATGGGAGTCAAACTCACCACTGTGGCTCCTTCTCGCCATACAGTACAGATGTTGGATGAATGTGGAGCTCATAATCATCTCGAATTGTCCTATTAAAAAAGTAAGAGTTTCAGTTAATCTTATTTTTATTCAAGAAGCCCTTACAGACAGTACAAGATGAAGACATGTAGAAATATAAAATAAGAGCGGAATAGGCCATTTGGCCCTTCAAGGCCCTCCTACCATTGAACATGAACACAGTTCAATCTTTATTTTAATGCTATGTTCATGCATTCTCCTTGATGCCTTTAGTGCAGGGGTTCCCAACCTTTTTTATGCCATGGACCCCCACCATTAACTGAGAGGTCTAAACCCCAGGTTGGGAACCTCTGCTTCAGTGCCTAAAGGTCTACCTCCTTAAATACAAATTTCGGTTAACCAGGACACATCATAATTAGTGTATTTTGGCTCAATTAAGTAGCTGCCCCAATTAACCAAATGTTCATGTAAATAGTTTAAAAGGTATATAAAAAAACAAACTACCATTTAACCGAGTAGCAAACTATGTATTTAAATTAAATACAGAACAATTTAGGGCATGACTACAATACTAAAAAACTGTGTATTAGTTCCTAATAGTTATCAACAGAGGTATCAATTCATTGTAGGTTGCCATGTTTTTTTTGATTGACTGCAAATGAACAAAATCAGTGCAGACACCTGGTGCAGATAATAGACTGCCGTCATATAATGTTTTTGTCGATTTCATCCTCCAAATCTTCATTTTCATTGTAAGATTCAAGGTGATTGTCAATACCTTCAAATTCTTTGTAGTTCCTAACTTGCTGCAGTAGCAAAATCACTTTATTTTCACTCCTGGCTGTTTATGGCAACTCAAAGTCTGAATACTTGGAACCGCAGTGACCAAAACAGTTCTGAATTGTCTTACTGCTTATTTCTAACTAACAGTGGCAAAAATCACTGTTTTTTAAACAAAAACACGCACAACTGAAAACTGTTCACTCTAAGCACAGTTTAGCGTCAATTTCACTTAGGTTGAAGATTAAAAAAAGCAACAGTTGCGGCAGTTTTCGGAGTTAGACTGCACCCAATCAATGAACAGGATTCATTAGAAAGGGCAGGGGCGAGCTGAGTGGCCCTGAGTGAGCAAGTGGTTTGGCTCGTCAGACTTCAGCAAAATCAGGATCAGGTGATGTAAGTTATTTCCTTCTTCTTTATTCTTGTCTATTGGCCACAGTTAATGCAGTGAGGATGGCTCCAGGGGCTGTTTTTGTTCTATGTGTGGGATGTGGGAAAGCTGGGAGACCTCCAACCTCCCGGATGACCACATCTCCACCAGGTGCACTGAGCTGAAAGTCCTCAGACAATGTGTTAAGGAACTGGAGCTGTAAGCTCGATGACCTTTGGCTCATTGGGAGACTGGGTAAATGACAGGCAGGTAGACACCCCTAGCTTGCAGGAGGCAGGTAACCTGGAGACTGTCAGGAGAAGGAAAGGAAATGGGCAGTTAGTGCAGAGTACCCCTGGGGCTGTTCCCCTCAGTAATAAGTATACTGCTTTGGATACTGCTGAGGGGGATGACCTACCAGGGGAAGTCACAGTGACCAGGTCTCTGTCACCGAGTCTGGTGCTTTGGCTCAGAAGAAGAGAGGTGAAGAGGACTGCAGTAGTGATAGGAGATTCAATAGTCAGAGGAATGGAAACAAGATTCTGTGGGTGTGATAGTATGTTGCCTCCCAGGTGCCAGGGCCGGGGATAACTTGGATGGGACCTAAAGCATTCTAAAGTGGGAGGGTGAGCAGCCAGGATCCTGGTACTTATTGGCACCAGTGATATAGGTAGGAAAGGTGAGCGGTTCCTGAAGAGAGATTTTAGGGAGCTAGCTACAAAGCTGGAAAACAGGGTAGTATTCTTTGGACTGCCACTTGTGCCACGTGCGAGTGAGGGTAAGAATAGGATGACTTGCCGGGAGAATGCATGGCTGAGGATCTAGTGCAGGGGTAGGGGTTCAGATTTCTGGATCCTTGGGATCTCTTCAGAGGAAGGTACGACCTGTTCAAAAGAAACGGATTATATCTGAACCCAAGGGAGACCAATATCCTTGCGGGCAGGTTTGCAAGAGCTGTTTGCGAGGGTTTAAACTAATTTGGCAGGGGGACGGGAACTGGAGTGATAGGG
The DNA here is from genome assembly GCF_030144855.1 of Hypanus sabinus. Lineage (NCBI taxonomy): Eukaryota > Metazoa > Chordata > Chondrichthyes > Myliobatiformes > Dasyatidae > Hypanus > Hypanus sabinus. The sequence continues at coordinate 153,781,670 of NC_082714.1, forward strand.
CTGAGGACGGAATAGTTGGTTTACAAAAAGAGGTGGTGTGTAATGAGACTGCTAGCAAGGAAAGGCTGATGATAGGGCAAAATTGCAGTCAATGGGATGAGTTGCAATGTAAAAGGACAGAATCGAAAAGGGCGATGATACAGGACTGAAGATATTATATCTGAATGCACTCAGTATATGGAATAAGATAGATGAACATGCAGGACAGTTGCAGACTGGCACAAATGATGTTGTGGGCATCACTGAACCGTGGCTGAAAGAAAATTATAGCTGGGAGCTTAATGTCCAAGGATACACATTGCATTGAAAGAAGAGGCAAGTAAAGCAGAGGAGGTGGGGAGGCTCTGTTGGTAAAAAATGAAATCAAGTCATAAGAATCGTCGTGGGTAGAGATAAGAAACTGCAGGTGTAAAAAGACCCTGATGGTGGTTATATACAGGCCTACAAACATTAGCAAAGATGTGGTCTATAAATTACAATTTCCAGATAGAAAAAGCATGCAAAAAGGGCAATGTTACTATAGTCATGGGGGATTTCAATAAGCAGGTAGATTGGGAAAATCAGATTGGTGCTGGTTCCCAAGAAGGGGAATTTCTAGAGTGCCTATGAGATGGCTTCTTACAGGAGCTCATGGTTAAGCCTGCTCAGGGATCAGCTATTCTGGATTGGGTGTTGTGCGTTGAACCGGAATTGATTAAGAGACCTTATGGTAAAGGAAGCAGAAGGGGCCAGTGATCATAATATGATAGAATTTGATAAGAAACTGAAGTCAGATGTATCAGTATTACAATGGAGAAAAGGGAATTACAGAGGCATAAGAGAGGAGCTGACCAGAATTGATTGGAAGGGAACAGTAGCAGGGATAATGGAAGAACAGCAGTGGCTGGAGTTTCTGAGAGCAATTCGGAAGGCGCAGGTTAGATACATCCCAAAGAAGTAGTATTCTAGATGCAGAATGATGCAACCGTGGCTGACAGGACGAAGGAACACATATCAATCCTCATAGAGGGATCAGAAGCGGAGAGAGTGAGCAGCTTCAAGTTCCTGGGTGTCAACATCTCTGAGGATCGAACCTGGTCCCAAAATATCGATGTAGTCATAAAGAAGGCAAGACAGCGGCTATACTTCATTAGGAGTTTGAAGAGATTTGGCATGTCAACAAATACACTCAAAAACTTCTATAGTTGTACCGCGAAGAGCATTCGGACAGGCTGCATCACTGTCTGGTATGGGGGGCTACTGCACAGGACCGAAAGAAGCTGCAGACGGTTGTAAATTTAGTCAGCTCCACCTTGGGTACTAGCCTACAAAGTATCCAGGACATCTTCAAGGAGTGGTGTCTCAGAAAGGCAGCGTCCATTATTAAGGACCACCAGCACCCAGGGCATGCCCTCTTCTCACTGTTACCATTGGATAGGAGGTACAGAAGCCTGAAAGCACACACTCAGTGATTCAGGAACATCTTCTTCCCCTCCACCATCCAATTCCTAAATGGACATTGAATCCTCGGACACTATCTCACTTTTTAAATTTACAGTATTTCTGTTTTTTGCACGTTTAAAAAAAATCTATTCGATACATGCATACTGTAATTGATTTACTTCTTTATTTATTATGTTTTATTTTATTTATTATTATGTTTTTCTCTCTCTCTACTAGATTATGTATTGCATCGAACTGCTGCTGCTAAGTTAACAAATGCCGGTGATAATAAACCTGATTCTGATTTATCTGTTTAGGTATAATTTTTGTAAATACTATGGTGCTGACTCTTTGCTTTAGTCCCACCTGTAACCCAGGTCAAACTATTATGTTCAGTTTTGGTCTCCAAATTTGAAGAAGGACTATGGTATTAATACTACGGTATTTCTCTTTTTCCCTGTAATTTGCCATAAGAAAATAAATCTAAAGGCAATATATGGTAACATATATGTACTTTGATAATAAATTTACTTTGTACTCATATTTTATCATTAAAGACAGAGAAATAAGCAGCATTTTTACCAAAAGATGTAGAATGGGGTCTCTTGAAGAGCCGTCATAAGTACAGGTACAAGGAATATTGGAAGGGAATGTACCTCCTCTCTCCTCGACTCTTCATTTTGATTCCCATTCCCCCAACCATTCTAGTTTAAAGTCTCCCCAGTAGCCTTAGCAAATCTCCCCGCCAGGATATTGGTCCCCCTAGGATTCAAGTGTAACCCATCCTTTTTGTACAGGTCACACCTGCCTCAAAAGAGGTCCCAATGATCCAGAAACTTGAATCCCTGCCCCTTGCTCCAATCCCTCAGCCACGCATTTATCCTCCACCTCATTCCATTCCTACTCTCACTGTCGCGTGGCACAGGCAGTAATCCCGAGATTACTACCTTTGTGGTCCTTCTTCTTAACTGCCTTCCTAACTCCCTATATTCTCCTTTCAGGACCTCTTCCCTTTTCCTACCGATGTCATTGGTACCTATATGTACCATGACCTCTGGCTCCTCACCCTCCCACTTCAGGGTATCTTGGACACGATCAGAAACATCCCGGACCCTGGCACCAGGGAGGCAAACTACCATCTGGGTCTCCTGATCGTGTCCACAGAATCGCCTATCTGACCCCCTAACTATCGAGTCCCCTATTACTACTGCTTTCCTCTTCCTTTCCCTACCCTTCTGAGCTACCAGACCGGACTCTGTGCTGGAGGCACGGCCACTGTTGCTTCCCCCAGGTAGACTGTTTCCCCCCCCCCCCACAACAGTACTCAAACAGGAGTACTTATTGTCAAGGGGTACAGCCACTGGGGTACTCTCTAGTACCGGTGTAACCACCTGCCGATAACTCCTCTCTATCAACTCCTCACTCTCCCTGACCAGACGAAGGTCACCGAGCTGCATCTCCAGTTCCCTAACACGGTCCCTTAGGAGCTGCAGCTCGGCGCACCTGATGCAGATGTGGACGTCCGGGAGGCTCAGAGACTCCAGGACCTCCCACATCCAACACGGAGAACAACAAGCTGCCCTCACACTCATAATTCCCCCTTTCCTCAAATAACAGGAAAACCTGAAACCTAAACCTACTTTGCCTCGCCCGCTTTGCCCAAGCCCTTAAGCCTTCACTCTGCTGCCCGCTGTATAAGGCTGTGTCTTTTGTTTCATTTTTACTGTGCTCTGTACCAGCAGTTATGGTTGAAATGACAATAAAAGCAACTTGACTTGACTTGAATGATTTATGATGATTTATTTATTGAGGCTCTCCATTGGTCGGGGTTGACCATGGATGTTGCACCTTAGCTGTCTACGTGATATGCAAATAATACGATATGGAGAGCAAGCTGTAGCCCGCACAGCAGGCTCCCTCTCTCTATACAGCTGCTGAATCCAAAGGAATGGCAGAGATCAATACAGTTTGGCACCAGCGGCGTTGCAGGAGTTGCCAGTCAGCATTTAGCTCACTGCCTTAGGGACTCCAGCTCCAGATTTTTCCCTCGGGGCTTACTTCTGTAGCTTTCCCCATGAGTGGGTATAGCTACAAGGCAGCAGAGGTTTGAAATCAGAGTTCTCCTTTTCCTAGATGAGCTGCCAACCACTGCTGATGAACTCCATCTGTCTGAAGTGACTGGTTTTTAGATGCCAGTAACCCGCCTGTTCCCTTTCTCCTGTCAGAAAAACAGTTCCACTGGGCTTAGTAGCTAAGCCACACATGAAGACAAGGAGCTGGACTTAGTTGTCAGAGGTTATTTGAGATGCACGCCATTGAGAACGTTTAATGGGTAGTGGGAGCTTATCCCCATTGCCAATCCTGGCTATGACAAACCTTAAGGAACCAAGCTTATTGATTGGTACATGCATGAAGGAGTATTACCAGACACAGACAGAAAAGAATCAGAAGTTGTCATTACCTGTAGAATCCATTGTAATGAAACCTAGCTGCATTTGCAAAGAATCCTGAAACAATACATCGGAGGATGGGATCTGGATCACCTGGGGAAAAACCATTGCAGATCATTTTTTCATTCTGACAGCCACGGCATTCTGATGTCCTACTTTAATCATGCAGGAGATCAACTCATTTAAAGTATCACCTACAAGCTAATGCAGTAGACAGGGATCAGGGTGGGTTCTGGAGCTGGGGTTTTGGTGACTGGCATGGCATTCAGCTGGAGTGTATATTAGACTGGTTGGGTTTGTACGTGGAGAAGATGTTTCTTATGGGGGGGAGACTAGGATCAGAGGGCACAGCCTCAGCATAGAAGGACCTCCCTTTAGAACAGAAACGAGGGGGAATTTCTTCAGCCAGAATCTGTGGAATTCAATGATACAAATGACTGTGGAGGTCAAGATATTGGGTATATTTAAAGTGAAGTTGATAGGTTCTTGATTTACAAGGCTGTCAAAGATTACGAGGAGAATAGGGTTGACACGAATAATAAATCAGCAATGACAGAATGGCAAGAGCACACCGATGGTCGAATAGCCTAATGCTGCTCTTATGTTTTATGCCCTTATGTAAAGTGGGCAATTGAAACATAATAAGACTATAAGACATAGGAGCAGAATTAGGCCATTCAGTCCATTACGACTCGTGTGCCATGGGGCCGAGAAAAGTAGACAGTAGGTGCAGGAGTAGGCCATTTGGCCCTTTGAGCCAGCACCACCATCCACTGTGATCATGGGTGATCATCCACAATCAGTACACCGTTCCTGCCCTCTCCCCATATCCCTTGACTCCGCTATCTTTAAGAGCTCTATCTAACTCTTTCTTGAAAGCATCCAGAGAATTGGTCTCCATTGCCTTCTGAGGGAGAGCATTCCATAGATCCACAACTCTCTGGGTGAAAAAGTTTTTTCCTCAACTCCGTTCTAAATGGCCTACCCCTTATTCTTAAACTGTGGCCTCTGGTTCTGGACTCCCCCAACACAGGGAACATGTTTCCTGCCTCTAGCGTGTCCAATCCCTTAATAATCTTATATGTTTCAATCAGATCCCCTCTCATCCTTCTAAATTCCAGTGTATACAAGCCCAGTCACTCCAATCTTTCAACATATGACAGTCCCGCCATCCCGGGAATTAACCTGGTGAACCTACGCTGCACTCCCTCAAAGGCAAGAATGTCCTTCCTCAAATTTGGAGACCAAAACTGAACACAGAGTCTGATCTGGGTTACAGGTGGGACTAAAGCAAAGACTCAGCACTTCTTAGTTCACTAATTTAGACTGCACTCCAATTTTGTTGTTTTATGCTGGGCACTGTATTTATTGTACTGTTGCGAATAAGTAAGCATTCTGATTGTCCGCATCACTCTCTGGTACAGAGGCTCCAATGCACAGGATCAGAAGAGGCTTCAGAGGGTTGTAAATTCAGTCAGCTCCATCGTGGGCACTAGCCTCCCCACCATCGAGAACATCTTCAAAAGGCGGTGCCTTAAAATGGCAGCAGCCACCATTAATGACCCTTACCATCTTGGATGTGCCCTCTTCTCATTACCTCCATAAGGAAGGAGGTACAGGAATCTGAAGACCCACACTCAAAGTTTTAGGAACAGCTTTATTCCCTCTGCCATCAGATTTTTGAATGCTCCATGACTCCACCTCACTATTTTGCTCTCTTTTTGCACTATTACTTTATAGTTCTATTATAACTGACAACAAGTTTTTATGTATTGCACTGTACTGCAGCCGTAGAACAACAAATCTCACAACGTATGCCTGTGATAATAAACCTGATTCAGATTGTAGTTCTTGTACCTGATCTATTAAGCTACATAAGGGAAAGAACTACTTGCTGTAAAGATTCTGCAGATGCTGTAAATTCAGAGTAACACATACAAAATACTGGAGAAACTCAGCAGGTCAGGCACCAACTCTGGAGAGGAATAGTCTACGTTTCAGGCCCAGAACATCACTCTTATTTCTCTCCATAGATGCTGCCTGACCTGCTGAGTTCCTCCAGCATTTTGTGTGTGCTGCTGTAATACTGCCAGCATGTGACCAAAGATGATCATAATCATATTATCTCAAAATTCTAATTAAAGCAATAGTGAAAAATGTAATAAATCCAAGGCTGAATTATATTAATCTCTGATGTGCCCCTCGGTTGGATTCTGTAATGTGCATTCGCTCTCTGCACCTGGGAAGATAAGTCGGGGATTATGAGTGCTTTCAGAGGCTGGCGTAGCAATGGACTGACTGCACCAATAATTCATGGCACTCTGCGAGTGAGTTCCTGACATAAGTCGGCTGTTGGGGCTGAGGGAGGGAAAGGAAGCAAATGCCAGCTGAGTCCCTTGAGAGTGAAAACACTCTAAGCTGGAGTTTTCTTACAACATTCCCTTCAACTGGTCATTCAATACTGCTGATAAGAGCAAAAAAAAGACTTTTCACTAAATCTGTGCCAAGGGCTGTGGGCTGCACAATTCCAAAATTGAATAAATGCATTATGGATGGGGCAAATGCAAGCAGGCTTTTCCCACTGCGGTTGGGTGAGACTAGAGCTAGAGGTCATAGGTTAAGGGTGAAAGGTGACCATGAAGGGGAACTTCTTCATGCAGAAGGTGGTGTGAGTTGCCAGTAAAAGGGGTCAATGTGGTTTCATTACAGCATTTAAGAATTTGGGGGTTTGGGTGTCAATGTTCTTTTTGTGTTTTTGTTTTCTTTGTATGGGGAGAGGGGTACTTCGGGGCACATGATCTTGTTGCATTTCATGCAGGGAGGGGGTTTGGGGGCTGATGATTGTTTTTTCTTGGTTTTGTGGTCTCTGGAGAAGAAGAATCTCAGAGTTGTATACTTTGATAATACATGAACCTTCAATGTGAGAGGTTCCAGAGAACTATGGTCCAGATGTAGGTCGATGGGACGAAGCAGATTAATAGTTCAGCATATACTGGATGGGCTGAAGGGCCTGTTTCTGTGCTCTATTACTCTAAGGACCCTTGTAGCAAGCGTTAGGGAAAAGAAAAGCTTTCTGAAAGAAGCCACAGTGTTTGTCTTGACTCTCAAACGTGTTGCTGCAGTCAGCTAATTTGCAAATCAGCGAGAATTGTACCGGGCAAACTGGCGAAATGGTTGGAATAAAATTCCAGAGTGGTTTACTGATCTGAACACGGTCTGAATCCTAACCAAAGCAGCTGGGGAACTTAAACTCAATTAATATTAAATTACCACAGTAGTAATCACCATGAAATATTGGTTTGACATTAAGTGAAACATCTGGTTCACCAGAGTCTTTCAGAGTTGCACATAGGACCTCAAGGCATGAGCAGAACTAGGCCATTTGGCCCATCATGCCTGCTCCAGCATTCAATCATGGCTGACAACCCCTTAGGAGAACATCATACTCGACTCGAAAGATTGCACAACTACTATGGAAGGGCAATCAGAGATATAAAATAAATAGTGGCTGATCCGCAGTGTCCAAAAAACAACAAATGGTGACTTATAACATTGAAATTCACTCCGGCCTTCCGTACCTTCGCTTGATTTCTTCGGCACTCGGAATTTGGACAGTAACTTTTTCAGTTGCTCTCGGACTACTGTGGCTCTCACAAGTCCTCTATAATTTAAGAAGTGCTTCTGGCACCACTGGGAGTTTTTATTATGCTGCAGCAGGAGAGAGAGAGAGAGAAATACTGACAATGTTAACATTTTAACTCATCAGAGATACTTCAAAATACAGAATTTAAGAACATTGGAATGGGTGAAGACATATTGTCTAAAATCATTAAGGCCCTCTGTTGGTCGTGATTGACCATGGATGTTTTGTCCCAGCTGTCTGCATGACAGACAAGCCAGGGCAGTATAATATGGAGAGCAAGCTGTTGCCCATATAACAGGCTCCCCTCTCCCTGCAGCTGATGAATCCAAAGAAAATTGCACAGACCGATACAGATGGGCACCAACAGCGTCTAAGGAGATGACAATCAGCATTTAACTCAGCATAGCACTACCATAGCATTTTTCCTCGGGGTTTACTCTCAAAGCCTTCCCCATGAGTGGGCATAGGCACAAGACAGCGGAGGTTTCAGATCAGAGTTCTCCTTCTCGTAGATGAACTGCCAACTACAGCCGACAAGCTCCATCTGCTCAAATCTAAAAAATGATAAACACTGTGATAACAAGATACATCCATATAGCAATTTGTATATCATGTAACTCATTCCATATTTTAACAGTACTTCACCTGCACTTGTAAACTTGTAGCCCCTACACTGTCCATTGGATTACAAGTCTCTCAATCTATCCATTGAAATCTTCTCTGTTCTGGAAACTACACTCAGTGGCTACGTTATTGGGTGAAGGAGTCTTCTGCTGCTGTGGTCCATCCATTGTGAATCAAGTTTTTGGTCACCTGTCTGAAATTCTCAGTAGTATTTACATGCAATGGCCACTTTATTTGGTACACCTGTACACCTGCTTGTTAATGAAACTACCTAACCTGCCAATCATGTGACAGAAACTCAATGCATAAAAGTATGCAGACATGGTCAAGAGGTTCAGTTGTTCAGACCACACACCAGAATGGGTAAGAAATGTGATCTAAGTGACTTTGACCGTGGAATGATTGTTGGTGCCAGATGGGGTGGTTTGAGTATCTCAGGAACTGCTGATCTCCTAGAGTTTCTACACACAACAGTCTCTAATGTTTAAAGAGAATGGTGCAAAAATCAAAAAATCCACTAAGTGGCAGCTCTGTGGGAGAAAACGCCTTGTTAATGAGAGAGGCCAGAGGAGAATGGCCAGATTGGTTCAAGCTGACTGGAAGGCAACAGTGACTTAAATAACCATGCCTTTCAACAGTGGTGTACAGAAAAGTATCTCTGAAGGCACAACATGTCAAACCTTGATTGGAGTGTATGTTCGTGGCAGAAAACTACGAACATACACTCACTTCATAGCCACTTTATTAGGTACAGGAGTAGTAAAGCGCCTACTGTGTGCATCTTTCAATAATATTCCAAGAAAGTGATTTGGGATGTATAGTTATATCAATATTGGATGGCAGGGTGGTGATGTGTCTCTATCAAAGGAGGTATAAGGTGCTCCTTCCTTCTGCTAGCCTGCAGGTCACCCTTGGGGAAGGCGTAGCACCTGCTTAGCCCCAACCCCCACCCCGGATCAGGGTCATGTGAAGCCATGGGAGCAGGTGGTGGATGGTCGTATGAGCAACTGGTGCATATCACAAGTCCTGGCTATGCGACCACTGACACAAGGCAGATAATCTCTGAAGAGTATTTATAATGGCTGGCATCTCACATCTTCTAAAGACACTGCCCAGAAGAAGGCAGTGGCAAACCACTTCTGTAGATAAATTTGCGGAAAATAATCATGGTCAAAAGACCATGATCGCCAAGTCATATGACGCGGTTCATAATGAATTAAGTTACATTACGGGTGGTATTTACGTATAAATTTTGTAGTTCTGTTTAATAGATTACAGGTCAACAAACAATTCACATAGCTTTATAGACAATAAAAGAGATTCTGCAACTAATCTCAATAAAAGCACTGGATTCAAACCTTAATGAAGGCCTCATAGACGTTGAGCATCGTGAGATGATCTCCCTCTGCTACAGCAAACTTCCTGTGTTCTCTTGCCTTGAGAGGGAAGGTTAAAACAACACAATGACTTATAGAGCGAACCACCAAGGCATGCTCAACCACAGGAAAAAGACAACTTGAAGCGTAACCAAACAAAACACATATCTCTCTCCCATTACATACACCACCTCCCCCAGTCAAGAACCCCACGCACACACATCAGCGCAAGCATTTAACCCCTAATCTAATTTCAAACACTGCCCCTGACTGATGATTATGGCAACTGCTTACAATTTCAGGTTTTAAACGACCATAAGACATAGGATCATCATTAGGCCATTTGGCCCATTGAGTCTGCTCAGCCATCCCATTGTGGCTGATTTATTATCCCTCTCAACCCCATTCTCCTGTCTTCTCCCCATAACCTTTGACGCCCTTAGTAATCAAGAACCTATCAAAATTCACTTTAAGTGTTCAAAGTGACTTAGCCTCCACTGTTGCCAGTAGCAATGAATTCCATAGATTCATCACCTGCTGGCTAAAGAAATTCCTCCTCATCTCCATTCTAATGAGACGGCCTTTTATTCTGAGGTTCTTTGGTCTTAGCCTCCCCACTGTAGGAAGCATCCTCTCCACATCCACTCTGTTTTGGCCTCTCAGCGATTTGAAATTCAGAGGTAAATGACATTGAACATAGGAGCAGAATTGGGCCATTTGGCCCATTAAGTTTGCTCCTCTATCCCATCATGGTTGATTTATTATCCCTCTCAACCCCATTCTCCTGGCTTTTCCCTGTAACCTTTGACACCTTGACGAATCAAGAACCTATCGGCCACTGCTTCAAATATACTCAGTGACTTGTCCTCCATATGGTCTTATATATTTTTTTATCCTTGAATTATTTTATGGTTGTTCTCAAAAAAGAATCGTAATCATAAGAGGCACTTAAAGCTGATTAATGCAGACAAAATATAAATGTCAGTGATGAGAGAAGATCTAATTGATTACTGGAGCAGAATGGGAGGTCTACTCCTGTTTTTATGTCCTATTTCTGTCAGTAGGCTTTGCAATATTAGTGGTTACCCTACTCGTAGCAATCTGCTTACTGAATATAATGGGGTCTTCACTGCCATCAGAATGACATTATTATACTTTGACCAGATTTTACAGCATAAAGGTTTTGCTTTTAGTAAGATCCAGTTAATAAACTATGAAACTGAAAATGTTGATAAGCACTTAAATATTTGGAATTAATGTACTGCAAATATTCCAAAAGACATTAAGTTCTTGAAAAAGAAGTTTGATTTTGTGTATTGTTACTCATAGGAACATGTGTTAAAATATCATGTGCATAAGGTTGTAATAACACTCAATAAACACAAGCAAGTCTGCAGATGCTGGAAATCCAATGCAACACACACACACACAAAGTGCTGGAGGAACTCAGCAGGTCAGGCAACATCTATGGAAATGAATAAACTATCGACATTTTGGGCTGAGACCCTTCTTCAGGACTGAGAAGGAAGGGGGCAGACGGCAGATTAAAAAGGTAGTGGGGGGAACAGGGTAAGAGGGCAGCTGGAAGGTGTTAGGTGAAGCCAGGTGGGTGGGAAAGGTAAAGGGCTTCAGAGGAAGGAATCTGATAGGAGAGCAGAATGAATAGTAGGAGAAAGGGTAGAAAGAGGGGATCCAGGGGGAGGTGATAGGCAGGTAAGGAGAGGTAAAAGACTAGAGTGGTGAATAGAAGGGGGGGGGGGAGTTTTTTTATAACTGGAAGGAGAAATCAATATTCATGCTATCATGTTGGAGGCTACCAGACAGAATATAAGGAGTTGCTCCTCCACCCTGAGGGCAGCCTCACCTTAGCACAAAAGGAGGCCATAGACCCACATGTTGGAATGGGAATGGGAATGGGAATCAGATTTAAAATGTTTGGCCAATGGGAATTTCTATTTAAGTTTTGCGGGAGTGTAGGGATCAGAATCATCTAACTCTATTTGTAAGCTTTGAAACTTTTAGAATGAACAACCAAACTCTTCAGATTACAATCCCTGTCACTTATAGTGAAGGGGATATTAGCAAGCTAAGGTTAGCACAACAACTTGATTCAAAATATAATTCCTCAATATTTTTATTAAAACTGAAAAATTCATGGCAAGCAAGGGTAAAGGGAACAAGATTAGTTTCTTTCTTCTGTGTAAAAGGAATTAGAATTTATTTTATTTAGAAATACAGCACAGTAACAAGCCCTTCCAGCCCAATGAGCCTCGCTGCCTTAATATCACCCATGTGACTAATTAACCTACTAACCTATACGTCTTTGGGATGTAGGAGGAAACCAGAGCACCCAGAGGAAACCCACGTGATCACAGGGACAATGCACAAACTCCTTCCAGACAGCTGTGGGAATTGAATGCAGTAATAGTGTTACACTTACTGCTACACTATTGAGCAGCCCCCTCCACCAGTACTGTTTGCGAAAAGCTTGTATTGGAAAGAGGTCCTTAACATAATAAAAATCAACAACGTAAATATACAAACCCGCTGTTAGTCTGCAATGACTGAGACAAATGACAGAGGTGTGGAAATCTGTGGGGTCAGATGATTCTTTCTACCATTTCAAGGAAGATAATTCTGTCCTGCTTTTATGTTCTGTGGGTACTGAGGAGTGAAGCAACGGGGCCACGCATCATGAAACGTAGTAAAATGAAACTGTGTGAAACCAGCTATGAGCCATGTACATTCTGCCGTCATTCAAATCCCTGTTTTACAGCTGCCTGTCTCGACCTCGGAAACAAACTCACTTGGAAACATGGCAGTGGCTGGAAGAATAACATACTTTGCCAAAAAAAAATCTGATTGGTAATTAGGTAATGAGGTGAGCTTCAAATATTTATAAAGCACATTGACTGCAGTGTGATTTGAGCCCGTGTCACAGTAGAATAACTGAAAAGGATTCAGGAACGCCTAAATCAAATGAGTAGCTGAAGCAAGGAAACAGCTGTTTCCACTGATCTCAAGCTGGGAAAGCAATAAGTGTGCTGATGTAAATGAGGGCCTCATTATTTAAAGGAGGTGGGAAGTTGCCTAGAGTGGCAAGCACAGAACTGAGCTATCAAAAAGTCAAAGAACCCACTGATGATCATTGCCAAGGTGATCAGCCATGATGAAATAGCAGAGCAAAGTCAATAGAATGAATGGCCAACTTCTGCTCCTATGTCTTGTGATCTTATTACCTTATGGTCTTATTCCAGCATGTAGCCTGTTACTGGAAGGGATTATGACCCTAAGGTCAGGGGAGCGACAGAGAAAGAAGAATGGATGATGGATGGGAGGGGTTGCCATAAGAGGGGATATGTGATTTTTGGGGGAAGGAAGATCTTGCGTGGTAGCGTAGTAGTTAGTGTAACTCCACTAACAGCGTCAGCGACACGGGTTAAATTCCACCACTGTCTGTATGCTCTCTCCTTGACCGCACAAGTTTCCTCTAGATGCTCTGGTTCCCTCCCACATTCCAAAGATGTACAGGTCACGTGGGGGTAATTGAGAGGTGTGGTCTCATCGGTCCAGAAGGACCTGTTACTGTTCTGCATCTCGACATAAATTCAAGATTCAAGATCATATATTGTCATTTGAATGTAAAAAAAGAACAAAATGATTGGATCTGATGGAGCATAAAAGAACACAATAAAAATACACAATAAATGTAAATATAAAAGTAATCCTACAAAACAGAGTACAAGTAGCTGTTTTGAGTGTGGCCAATAGATCAACTGTATGTACATAAAGTGATGCTAGGTACAGGAGTGTCTGTACATAAGGTAATCTATACATAAGTAATCTGTAAATAATGGGAACTTGTGGGGGAGATCAAGATCACAACTGAATTGTGGATGAGAACTGATCTTGTGATCAGGTTAAGCATAGGGGTGAGATTGGAGCAGGGGACATTCTAGAGGGAGAGCTATCAGCAGGGATGGGCTTTAGTTTAAAGTGGACCTCCCTACTGAAGTAAGGTGCCTTGGGCGGGTCCCCTTTAACTGACCTTAAGGCACATTTGCTGTGAAGCGTTGCTCCTGTAATAATGGTTCACACCCTCCACAGGACAGAAACAATGTCCTGGCATAAGCTGCAGCAGCACGTAAGGAGCATGAAAGATACAGTAGGACAACAGTAGACATCACCATACTGGTAGTAAGATTAAATTACCAATCTATTGCTTGTGAGAGTTATACTTTGGGAATATACAGGCTTTGATGCCCCAGGCCAGATCACTGGATTGTTATGATGCAAAATTTTCTAAACCTACCGCAGCACTTTTCTGGTTCGGTGGCACCAGAAACACATTTTGTATTTGCATCATGGCTGCTATGGTCAAGATCTCCTGTGAACATCCAAAATTCCCTTAAAAGAAAAAGACAAGATCATTAATAATTACCTTTTCTATTTTATCACAATGTCACAAGTTAACCATTAATAAACATACATTCATTTAAAAATAACTTTTCAAGCAATTCCGATTTTGCTGTATGAGGCGGTTGGATTAGGGTTTAAAATTGTGTTATTTTTCTTACGCTTGCTCAGCATAAATAACTGCACTCACATCAACTCTGAACTGATTCCACAAACTATGGACTCACTTTCGAGAACTCTGCAACTCATATTCTCAGTATTATTTATGTACTTTTTGCATTTGCAGTTTGTCTTCTTTTTTATATCAGCTGTTTGTCAGTCTGTGTATAGTTTTTCAGGTTTCTATTGTGTTTCTTTGTATCTTCTGTGAATGCCTGCAAGAAAATGAATCTCGAAGTAGTATATGGTGTCATTAGGGACCCTCACCATCCAGTACCTTCCCTCTTCTCATTACTACACTCAAGGAAGAAATACAAGAGCCTGAAGACATACACTCTTCCCTTCTGCCATCAGATTTCTGTCTGTATCACCGTCGGGTATGGGGGGGGGGGGTGGTGGTGGCTACTACATAGGAGCAAAATAAGCTACAGAGAGTCGTAAACTTAGTCAGCTCCATCATGGGCACTTGCCTCTGTAGTATCCAAGACACCTTTAAGGAGCGATGCCTCAAGAAGGTGCTGTCCATTATTAAAGACCCCCATCTCCCAGGACATGCCCTCTTCCCACTGCTGCCATCAGGGACAAGGTGCAGAAGCCTAAAGACACACACTCAACAATTCAGGGACAACTTCTTCCTCTCTGCCATCTGATTTTTGAATGGACAATGAATATTACCTCACTACTTTTTTCCTTTCTTTTTGCTAAAAAAAATTTACTCATTGTAATTTATAGTTATCATTATTATGTATTGCAACAGCAAAGCAACAAATTTCACAACCTATGTCAATGATATTAAACCTGATTCAGCCCATTTCTCTCTATAGACACTGCCTGACCTGCTGAGTTCCTCCAGCATTTTGTGTGTTAGAGTGTTAGGTTTTATGGAGAGTCTTAAAGGAGGTTGAGATGGACAAGAGAAAAAGAGATTGTGGGAGGATTGTCCCGTTTGGAGTCTGCTGGTTGAAGTTATGTCTTCTGAGGAGTGAGCAATGTAAACCGGAAACGCCCGCAGGTCAAAGCTGTCTCAGACTGGGGAAAGTGACACAGCGAAGCACTACAAGGAGGAGGACTTTCCATTCAGGGCTTTATAAGATCAGAGGTCTGTGTAGATCAGCATGCATGGAGGGATAAACAGTGAACATTAGATTTCAACCATTAAGAAACTTTTGGATAAGTACATGGATGGGAGAGGTATGGAGGACCATGGTCCAAGTGCAGGTTCAAATTTCAAAGTTCAAAGTAATTTATTGTCAATGAATGCATACCATATTCAACCTTGAGATTCATCTTCTTGCAGGCACTGACAAAACAAAGAAATACAATGGGATCCCTGGAAAACCCACACAGCAAATAGCGACAAACATCCAATGTACAAAAGAGGGCAAGTCGTGTAAATGACAAAAAGTCAACAAATAATATATAGGCCCTGAGCTGCAGAGTCCCCTAAAGTAACTCCACTGCGGAGTCAGTTCAGTGCAGCGGCGAGTGAAGCCGGTCCAGGAGCCTGAAGGCTGCAGGACAATAACTGCTCCCAAACCTGGTGCTGTGGGACCCAAAACTCCCAAAGCTCGTGGCAAGAAGAGGGAGATGGGCCAAACGTAGGCTGATGGTGCTGAATGCTGGTCCAATTTCCACTATCAGGCCTTGACGCTTTAATCACGCAGAGTAATGGAGACCTTTGACTTCAAGGATCCGTAACTGCATTCCTGAGAGTCAAGTTCACTGAATCATTCAGGAGTTCATAAAATCGCCAGTTTGCTTAGATGGTTGGAAAGTACATTTCTTAAAGGGAAATTACAGGTTGTGGATTGCAGTGATCGTAGTTCAGAAGTATATCTAGTAAAGTAACTCATAGTTTTGGGAGCTGCCTGCAAAACTTTGCTGAATGTCACCAGTGCCATCTCGGAAGGGACTGGGCAGAATAAAAGTTCGGCACAGACTAGATGGGCCAAAGGGCCACTTCTGTGTGGTAGTGTTCTATGACTCTAACAGGGAATAGGTGCATCAGTTCAAGATTATACACGACGAACTTGAAGCAGGTTCTGGATGGGAGGAGGGAGGAGGGTCAGGAGGGTCAGGAGGGTCACTGGGGAGCAGTGGAACATATTGTAAAACTCAGCCATAAAACAATAGAAAGTTGTGTTAAACAATGTCATTTTTATTGGTTCAGAATCTGACCTTTTGTCAGATTTTGCAAGGCATCAGACCGCACAAAGGATTACGAGGTTTCTTTTCTGTGCCTTAAAGATACTTATCAGGAGCGCTGTGTACGCAGGGCTCTTAGCATTGTCAATGCCATCCATCCAACAATCTCTTTGACTCTTTACTATCAGGCAGGAGCTACACTAGCACTAGCACAAGAACTATTAGGGTGGTAAAAAGCTTTTACCCCCCCCACCCCCCCAAGCCATAAGACTACTGAGCTCACTGCCACAATCCAGGTCTCATCATCACACACGAAGTACCAGTACCATTATACTGTTTACTTTTTAAATTGCATGGTATATGTACCTTATTATTTGTTAATTGATTTGTGATAATATTATTTGATGTGTTGTGTATGTGAGTTATATGTACTATGTTGTGCACCTTGGTCTGGAAAAATGTTGGTGGCATATGTGTGTATGGTTGAATGACAATAAATTTAACTTGAATTTGAAGTTTTCCTCTTCACCCCACCCCTAGCCACTCTCCACCGTTGTCACCAACACTTACGCTGTTCTGGAACGTATTCAAGCACAGTACGAGTCACATTTTACTGGTCCGACCCAGAAGCTTACCTGATTCCAGCAGCATTTTGGCAAACATTGGACTCAGAGGAAATTCAGCCATGCGTAAGCCGAGGGGATCGGTAAGGAAGCATTGATCATTCAAACCTGCAACCAGCACACAGAAAAATCCTGTAACTAATGAGGTGACTTGCAACCCAGTAACATACTCAAGGTGGTGTGGCCAACACATGCTACTATCAGTTATGTATTTGTGCTCATGAAATCCTGGAGAAATAATAAACACAGTAGATCCTGCAGATGCTGGAAATCCAGAGCAACACACACAAAATGCTGGAGGAGCTCAGCAGGTCAGGGAAAGGAATAAAGAGTTGATATTTCGGGTCGAGACCATTCATCAGGACTGGAAGGGAAAGAGGCCGGAATAATAAGGTGGGGGAAGGGACAGAGTACAGGAAGGGTCTGGGCTCTAAACTGACTGTTTATTCCTTTCCATAGATGCTGCCTGACCTGCTGAGTTCCTCCAACATTTTTCAAAGATTCAAAGTACATTTATTTATCATAATATGAAAACAGAACATAACTTTAAGATTTGTGCTTCTGCTAGCAGCCACGAAACAAAGAAATCCCACGGAACCAGTTTAAAGAAAACGTTGAATGCCCAACATGTCAAAAGAGAATAAATCGCACAAATGACTAAAAGCGAGTGAACAACACATAGAATAACAGGCATCAAACCAGAGGTCCAGGGGTATTCAGTTCAGTTCAGTTCACCTCCACACCGCTAACCAACTGCAGCCTGCGAAGCTTTCGCCAAGGTGCCCCAGTCACACCGATTGGCCCAAACCAATCAAAGACAGCAAAAATCAGAATCCCGAAACACGTGCACCATCAACTTCAAATTCCACCAAAATGAACCCAAAGCCATGGGCCTCGCTGATGAATCCTTGCAATGTAAAACCCAAGATTCCTGCACTTTCCTCCAACTGCAGCTACTGAGAGGGCAAGGAAGACTGGCCAAATGCAGGCAGACGGCGCAAAACACCTGACTACCCTCAGTTCTTGTCCTCATCGATTTCAAACTTGTTCGATGCCTCAGTCTGAGTGAAGCAATGGAGTCAATCATGGGCTCGCACCACATCTCCCGGCTTCCAAGCTACACACTCTGCTCCCAACCTCAGAGACAGCAAAGTGCTAGAATGCTGAATCAGCTTCAACACACCATCAAAATGTAGATCGTAGGTTCCAATTGCATATAGCTTAGTAGAAGTATAGTAAGTAGCTTTGTGAACTGTCTGCAGGACGTCACCATTGGTCACGTAGTTTGCTGCTGCTATCTTGAACAGAACATATACTCAGGACATAGAACATAGAAATTACACCAAATTACAGGCCCTTCGGCCCACAATGTTGTGCTGACCATGTAACCTACTCTTGAGACTGCCTAGAATTTCCCTAGCACATAGCCCTCTATTTTTCTATTTTGTGCATCTTTCCCTGAAAATGAATAATGTAGCTTCCGCTTCCCTTCAGTGTGAAGTCAAATAGCAGAAATGACTGACAAGAAATCTGTCAGTTAGCTTTGTAAACAGATTTAGATCAAGGGCTTTCTCTCCAAACAACTTAACATGACAATAAAACAGACTTCTGAGATTTACTTTCAATCCGGAATAGTGACAAGTGTCTTGGCATTAAGGTCTTGAATGAGTTTGGTACAGCATTCAAGACTGTAACTCCACTGTAATGAACACTCAATCAAAATTCAAAAGCAATTTAATACTTGTACAGTAACTCAGATCAGCTCAGAATATCTTATATTCAGATTCATTTACTTACTTCTTATTTGGAGATACAGTGCAGAACAGGTCCTTCCAGCCCAATGGGTCACACCGTCCAGCAACCCACCTATCCAACACTAGCTTAATCACAGGACAATTTACAAAGACCAATTAATCTGCTAATCAGTATGTCTTTGGACCATGGGAGGAAACCTGAGCACCCACAGGAAACCCACACATCAATGGGGAGGAATGTACAAACAGATGAACTCCGAACTCTGACGCCTCAAGTTGTAATAGCATCGTGCTAACTACTACCCTACCGTGGCGCCCCACACGAATGACGTTCAAACATACAGTGAAATGGGTTGTTTGCGTAAACAACCAACACAGTCGAGTACATGCTGGGGGCAGTCCGCAAGGGTTGCCGCAAATTCTGGTGCTGACGTTGCTCAGCAGAACAACACAAGCAGCAGCAGCAGCAACAACAAAACAGAACAACACAACAAAACAAACCCCTTTCCCACCCTCCTACCCACACACACACAGACAGCCCTGCAAACGCAGGACAGTGCTTTAAAGCTAGTGACGTAAATGGATATGGAGTGATTGCAAGAAAGGAACAGTGGAAGCCGATCTGCACCCAGATGTGCCGGTGGCGATGATCTGGGACTCTGTTAGTGATACTGATTGCATGAAAGATAAATCACAGCAAGAAGACCAAAGGTAACTCCCCTGCCCTTCTTTGAAATAGTTTCACCAGATGCTTCATTTGTTTAGAAATAAAGTGTGGTAACAGGCCCTTCCAGCCCAACAAGCAAGTGCCACCCCATTACACCCATGTGACCAATTCACCTATTAACATGGGAGCAAGTCCAAGTACCTGGAGGAAACCACATGGACACAGGGAGAACATGCAAACTCCTTACGGACAGCAATGGAATTGGACCCATGTCGCTGGCACCGTAATAGACTTATGCTGACCACTAAGCTACTGGTCTGTTTCTTTTCTTTGACATGAGAGGGCAGAGAACATGCCTCAGTTTACTGCCTCACCCAAGAAGAGGATGCGTCCAACAGTGTTGCTATCCCTCAGTGCTGCACTGGTGCATCAACCTGCTTGCTGAATTCAAACAAACCCAGAAATCTGGTGACTCAGAGGATGCTAGAAACTGCTCTGTGGCTGTCGGATCTGAATCAATTTCCCCCATTACGAGGGGCATAATTTACAGATCTTACGCTTGTATGTATGTTGGGTATGATGGCAATTATTTTGTTGTCACATCCCTCATGTGCCTTTCTTCAGATGAAACTTAAGCAAAGGTAACAATCCCATGTACGAGTGAATTGAGTCCTTGCTACTCTACTATGTTTATGGATTTTTAAAAAGCAGTGTTTCCCAACCTGGGGTCCACAGACTCCTTGGTAATTGGCAAAGCTCCATGGCATAAAAAAGTTTGGGAACACCTCATTTAGAGAAACAGCATGGTAACGGGCCTTTTCCATCCAACAAACACGCGCCACCCAATTATACGTGTGACCAAATAAGGGGGGGGGGGAGGGAGAGAGGGAAGGGGTGGGGGAGATGGGGGAGGGGGAAAGCAAGGTACTCAAGCAAAAGCAAAAATAGAAAATATGCTGGAAAAACTCATCCAGAAGGGCAGCATCCTATGGAAAGAGAAACAGTCAACATTTCAGGTTTGCGACCCTTTATCAGAACAGATTCTGCCTGCCTTGTTGAGTTTCTCCAGCATTTTCTCCTTTTCAGCATCTGCAATATTCTGACTTCTAGGATACCAAATCTAGTTGCTTTGGTCCTGAAGCTAGCTGGATATCTCCCGTGGCATTTCCTTTTCAAAATTGTCGAAGGAGAAGGTGAAATTCCAAGTATATCCTTACCTCCTAGTGCATAAAGCAGTTCTAGGGCCTGGACCATTGACTGGGCTGGAGGAGGCTGTGAACAGAACAAAGAATACACTGGTGTTTGCCTTATTCCATGCCTATTATAACCTCACCAATACTATAGCATACCTATACTTAAAGTCAGCTATACAAACTAGAAGCCTTGCATTTGCAGGTAATGGAGGATAGCTGTAACAGTTTTTTTGAAGTGTCTTAATGTCACCAAAGTGTCATATCATCTGTATCAGTGTGCATACTTCTGCACTACCCTACACACCGCTCATAGTAACACATACTGTATGCCCCACACATTTCACAGCAGTGTTCTGATATCCCCCTGTACCTCTGTGTAAGGCTCTAATGTGCACCAGATCTTCACTTTAACACTGCACACATATTTCACTGTGATATTCTTGTTCTTTCAACACCACAACGCTCTGTGATATGCCCCTCAATTTTCACTGTAAAATTCTTTGATCTGGTCCCCCACATCTAACACTCTGCCTTCCTCTCTGCAAGTCTGACATGTTTCACTTAGGCTTATGAAGTGGGTCACGACCTCAATACTTAACGTCGGAAAATGCTTTTCACTCGAGTATTAGCCTTACATTTTTCATTGTAAAACTCTTTAAGTATTCTTGATACCATCCAGCAGTGCTCTCTCATTTCTTCTATCTTTCTCTCTACAATTTGATACAATGCCTTCCCTCCAACTCATGAAAATCAATTCGCTTTGGATACCCTATCCATAAACCAATCAACCGCTCTGAACTGGACAGCAGTGCCATTACAAAAGGCGGCACATCAGCGCCTCTACTTTCTTAGAAGTTTGCACAGATTCTCCATGTCATTTAAAATTTTGTTAAGCTTTTATGGAGTTTCCTGACTGGTTGTATCAATGGCCTGGTATGAAAACACCAAAGCCCAAGAATGGAAAAGTCAACAAAAAGTAGTGGATCCAGCCCAGTCCATTACAGGCAAAGCCCTCCCAACCATTGAGCACATCTACAAATGAGAAAGCAGCATCCATTATCAAGGAACCCACCATCCAGGCCACGCTTTCTTCTCACTACTGCCATTGGGAAAGAGATATAGAAGCCTTAGGTCCCACACCACCAGCTTCAGGAACACTTATTACCCTTCAGCCACCAGGCCCCTGAACCAACGTGGATAACTTCACTTACTTCAACACTGAATTGATTTCACAAATTATGGACTCACTTTCAAGGACTCTACAACTCATGCTCTCCATTTAATTATCTACCCATTTATTTACAACTCATGTTCTCAGTATTATCTATTTATTATTATTTGTTTCTATTTTGTTTGCACAGATTGTGTTCTTTTGCAGATTGGTTGTTTGCCAGTCTTTGTGGGTAGTTTTTCATTGAATCGATTGTATTTCTCTGTTCCACTGTGAATACCTGCAAGAAAATGAATCTCAAGGTGACAGATGTGTACTTTGATAATAGATTTATTTTGAACTTTAAAATCTTTTTAGCTTTAAGATCAACCCAACAACTATAAAATCAAACTTACTAAAATAAATTGAGACTAAAATAAATTTTAGTCAGGAATAGGGACATAGGTTTTTTTTAGTCTAGATCTGTCCATTGTTTGCGGGATGCCCTCCCTAATGAAACTCAGACATCCTTCTGGACGAGAATGGTGGCAAGTCTGTAAACAACTTCTCCACTTCTGCTTCCCTTCAATTTCCAAGGGTCACTTTCTGCACAAATTATGCCTCAGTGGTTGCTGTATTTCAATCCTTCACATGGTATGACTTGTCATGCCCCCTTTACTGTCCATCCCTCATTGCTCTGCAAGTGAAGAGGCAGGTTAGAGACGACAACTCGGAAAGGTCTGGAAGGCCAGAGCGGGGAAGTACAGCTGATTTCCTTCACTAAATGACATTAATGAATGAGGTGAAGTTTTCTGACAGTCTAGTGGCTTCAGAGTTCCCATGACTGATTTTAGCATTCATTCTAGATTTTCTTTTTTCAAAATTTAAATTCTCTAACAGCTCTGATGGTTTTGAAAACGAGCTGCTGAGGCAACTCACAGGTTTGGCAACATACGTGGAGGGGAAAGGACTGGTGCTATTTCGGCTTGAGACACCTTCCTTTGGCCCCGGATGTCCATTGTCCATTTCTCCTCTCAGTTGCTACCTGTTCTCATTCATCACCTGCTAGTTTGTACTCTTTCCCCTCCCCCACCTTCTTATTCTGGCTTCTGCCCTCTTCCTTTCCAGTACTGATGAAGGGTCTTGGCCTGAAACATTGACTGTTTATTCGCCTCTATAGATGCTGCCTGACCTGTTGAGCTCTCCAGCAGTTCCCTTAAACACAGGAGATACTACAGATCTGGAAATCCATAGCAACTACACAAAATGCTGGAGGAAGATAGGTGGAAAAGATAAAGGGCTGAAGAAGGAATCTGATAGACAGTGGACCATGGAGAAAGGGAAGATGGAGGGGCATCAAAGGGAAGTGAAGGGCAGGTGAGGAAAAGAGAAGGGGTGAGAGGGGAGCCAGAATGGAGAATGGAAAAGGGAGAAGTGGGTGAGGGGGGAGAAATTACTGAAAGTTGAAGAAATTGATGCTCACGCCATTAGGCTAGAGGCTACCCAAATGAAATATGAGGTTTAGTTCCTCCAACCTGAGTGTGGCATTAGAGAAGACCATGGACTAACATGTTGGAATGGGAATGGGAGGCCAAACTGAAATGAGTAATCTCGCCTTTTGAGGTGGACAGAGCAAAGGTGGTCGATGAAATGGTTCCCTGAACTGCATCAGGTCTCACCAATGTAGAGGATGAGTAGGTCGCTGCAGCAGACTCAAAGGTGAAGTGTCACCTCACCTGGAAGGCTGTTTGGGGCCCTGAATGCTGGTGAGGGAGGAGGTGTGGGGGCAGGTGTAGCACGTCAGTAAGTGTAGCCGCTCTCTTCCCGCTCCGGATCCCAGCATCGGCAGTCTCTTGTATCTCCATGATGTAACTTGAACCCGAGTGTCAAGATCAGTGGTCCTGACTCGGCTATTGTTTCAGCAACATACCCATTATGCTGCTGCACCCCGAACTAGACAATAAAAATTCCTGTTCCTCTGGTGGCACAGCGGATAGTAGCATAGCAGAATGCAGTCAATGTTGGAAATCTAAACACAAAACACTAAATGCTGGGAAACTCTCAGCGGGGTAGTTAGCACCTATAGAGAGAAAATCAATGAGGGATCAATCTGTTGAAAAGAGCGCTTTCTGGTACAATTTTTTTCCCTCTCTCCTAATACTGAGTTCTATCCAATATTTTATTGCTTTATTGTTGTTGCTTATTCATAGCAATTAAGCCTCTTTGAATTTGCAGTTGCTTGTGCATTCGGTATACATACCTCTGCAATCAGAACATTTTATCAAGTGTTCTCAGTTCTTTGAACCGCAACACATCAGCACACATTGATGCACAAATACAGAAATTCCACTGTCAACACTAAGTCAATTATCTTAATGTCAGAGGGTGACTTTTTAATGTCTAAGGACAGAGCTACACACACACAAATGCTGGCGGAACTCAGCCAGTCTGGCAGCCTCTAAGGAAAGGAATAAACCGTCGACGTGTTGGGCTGAGACCGTTCATTATATTGACATAAACTCAATAGTTTTTCGAGAATGTTATCAAGAAAGTGGATGAAGGCAAGGCAGTGGATGTTGTCTACATTGACTTTAGCAAGGCCTATGGCAAGGTTCCAGATCGAGGGTTGGTCAAGACGGGTTCAGTCTCTTGGCATTCATGATCAGGTAGTAAATTGGCTTCGACATTGGCTTTGTCGAAGAAGCCAGAGAGTGGTTGTCTCTGACCGGAGGCTTGTGACTAGTGGTGTGCCGGAGGGATCGGTGCTGGATCCATTGTTATTTATATCAATGATCTGGATGATAATGTGGTAAGCTGGATCAGCACATTTGCAGATGACGTCGAAATTTGCGGAAGACTGTCAAAGCTTGCAGTAGAATCTAGACCAGCTGGAAAAATGAGTTGAAAAATGGCAGATGGAATTCAATGCAGACAAGTGCGAGGTGTTGCACTTTGGGAGGACCAACCAGGGTAGATCTTACACAGTGAGAGGTAGGGCACTGAAAGTGTGGTAAAACAGAGGGATCTGTGAACACAGATCTATAATTCCTTGAAGGTGCCATTACAAGTAGATAGGGTCATAAAAAGCTTTTGGCACATTGGCTTTCATAAATCCAAGTATTGAATAAAGCAGTTGGGGTGTTAAGTTGAGATTATATAAAATCTTGGTGACACCTATTTTGGAGTATCGTGCGTGGTTTTGGTCACCTACCTACATGAATAATGTAAATAAGATTGAAATAGTTCAGTGAAAATTTGCAAGCATGTTGCCAGGTCTGGAGGTCCTGAGTTACAGGGAAAGGTTAAACAGGTTAGGACTTTATTACTTGGAACACAGAAGATTGAGAGTGGATTTGATAGGAGTATACAAAATTATAAGGGGTATAGATATAGTAAATGTAAGTTCGCTTTTCAACTAAGATTGAGATTACAACTAAAGGTCATGGGTTAAGGGTGAAAGGTGAAATGTTCAAGGGGAACATGAGAAGGAATTTCTTCACTCAGACGGTGGTGAGAGTGTGGAACGAGCTGCCAGTGCAAGTAGTGGATGTGGGGGTCGATTTCAACATTGAAAAGACATTCGGATAGGTACACGAATGAGAGGAGTATGGAGGATTATGGTCTGGGTGCAGGATGATGGGACTAAACAGATCAATGGTTTAGCACAGACTAGATGGGCCAAAGGGCCTGTTTCTAACTGTTCTATCACTCTATGACTCTTCTGTTAGAGTTTTAATGTCCTTTGCCAGAGTCTGAATATTGAGCTATACATATAAAATGCTGGAGAAATTCAGCAGATCAGGCACCATCTATGGAAAGGAATAAACAGTTGACATTTTGGGCCGAGACCCTTCATCAGGACTGGAAGCTAAAGGCAAGAGTTGCCATGGAAATGGAACTCTTGCTTCTTGAATCATGTCCTGATTCAAAGCTACCTTGATTAAAAGAATGAGGAGGATCTCATTGAAACCCTTCGAATATTGAAAGACCCAGATAGAATGGATGTGGGGAGGATGTTTTCGATAGTGGGGGGCTCTAGGATCAGAGGACATAGCTCAGAATACAAGGATGTCCCTTTATTAGAGAGATGAGGAGGAACTTATTTTTCCAGAGGGTGGTGAATCTGTGGAATTCATTGCCAGGGAGGTCAAATCATTGGCTACATTTAAAGTGGAGATTGATAGGTTCTTGATTAGTGAGGGCATCAAAAAGAAAAGGCAGGAGAATGGAGTTGAGAGGGATAATGAATAAGCCATGATGGAATGAAGGAACAGACTTGATGGGCCAAATGGCTTAATTCTGTCTTATTGTATTGTACAGCCAGCCCTTCAAAATGCACTGAGCTAATCGTGTGAACTGCAACAAATTCCTCCGTGGAGCTTAAATCATAAACTTCACATTTCAGTTTTCAGGCCCCATGCACAGGATTATGTTCACTTGGTAATAAATAGATGTTAGGTCAAGGTATGGTAATTACTTACAGACAGAAAATTAAACCTCAGCACATTGTCAATGCCCAGTGCTTTCAGCTGAAGGATGACTGGGGCAAGGTTGCTGCGCTGCATCTCTGGCACTGTGGATTCCGGAAGCTTCTCAAATGTTTCCTCTAAAGACATAGCAAAAATCAGTTAATGTTCTGAAGTCTGCAGTTCAAACTCTGCCAGGCTGTATTCTTACTTTTTTTTTCCCCTATGCTGCTGGTGCAAGGAAATTACCGTACTTCTTCGATTTAATCTGCAATACTTGCTTCAGAACAGGGAACAATGTACAGAAATTGCATTGGGAAACTGTAAATAATACATTTCAGCAGTCTGATTCGCTCTCTCTCCCAAGAGTAGATCCAACAAGCTACAGAAGGACTTAAGACAGATTAGGAGGATGTGCAAAGAAATGGCAGATGAAATACAGTGTCAAGAAATGTATAATCATGCACCTTGGTAGGAAAAATGAATGGGTTGACTATTTTCTAAATGGAAGATAAATACAAAAATCTGAAGCACAAAGGGACTTGGAAGTCCTTGTGCAGGATTGTATAAAGATTAATTTGCAGGTTGAGTCTATGGTGAGGAAAGCAAATGCAATGTTAGCATTTATTTCAAGAGGACTTGAATATAAAAGCAAGGATGTAATGTTGAGACATTATAAAACACTGGTGAAGCCTCACTTGGAGCACTGTGAGCAGTTTTAGGCCCCTATCTTTGAAAGGATGTGCTGACACTGAAGAGGTTCAAAGGAGGTTCACGAAAATGATTCCAGATTGAACAGCTTGGCATATAGAGAGCGTTTGATGGCTCTAGGCCTGTATTCACCAGAACTCAGAAGAATGAGGGGTAACCTCTTTGAAACCTATCAAATGTTGAAAGGCCTCGATAGAGTGGGTGTGGAGAGAATATTTCCTATGGTGGGAGAGTCTAGGACCACAGGACAAAGCCTCAGAAAAGAGGGGTGTCTTTATAGAACAGAGATGAAGAGGAACTTCTTTAGCCAGAGAGTGGTGAATCTGTGGAATTCATTGTCACAGGCAGCTGTGGAGACCAAGTCTTTATGTTTATTTAAGGCATAGGTTGATAGATTCTTGATTGGTCAGGGCATGAAGGGTTAAGGGGGAAGGCAGAGACTGGGGCTGAGAGGAAAAATGGATCAACCATGATGATATGGCAGAGCAGACTCAATGGACCAAATGGCCTAATTCTGCAGTTACATTTTATGGTCTATATGAAGGCTAAAATTCCTATCCTTATAGAACAGTTCATGATTGTGAACTTCAGGAAAATGCAGACTGACCACTCCCTATTGCACATCAATGGCTCCACCACGGGAGAGACTCAGGTGCACCAGGATTTTGGACAACTCATCACGGATGATCTCACTTGGTCCCTCAACACCACAGCAGTGACTCCGTTTCCTGAGGAGACTGAGGCTCCAACCACCATCCCCCCACCCCCCCGCCATTCTAACCACACTCTACTGGAGACCATCGAGAAGTGTCCTAACCAGTTGGTTGACTGTCTGGTATTGGAATTGCAAAGCATCTGACCACAAGCCCCAGCAACAGATTGGGAGGACTGCTAAAAGAATCATCAGGGTCTCTCTCTCTCTACCATCCAGTTCATATACCAGAAGCACTGCGTTCGCAGAGCTCTCAGTGTTAATAATGACCCCTCCCATCTGTCCTACAACCTCTTTGCCCTCCTACTATCAGGCAGAAGGTACCGCAGTTTAAGAACAAGGACCACCAGGCTGGGCAACAGCTTCCTCCTCTGGATTGTGAGACTCTGAACACCCTGATACCAGCCAGTACACATTATTTATGACAGCACCAGTAAGAGTAACACCGTGTATATTTAACTATATTTAACATTTTTACACTTGTGTATATTGAACTATATGTTGTTTTTACTACAGAATATGATTTTTATTATTATCTGTTAATATCATTCTATGTACTGCATGTGAAATATGTGCTGTGCTTTGCACCTTGGTCCCAGAGGAACATTGTTTCATTTAGTTGTATACATGTGTATGGCTGAATGACAATGGACTTGAATTAGAACTTAAATTTCTTTGGGACAATGTTGCTCCCTATCCCTATTCTTCCACATGGATAAGTTGATTAAGAAGGCACGGGGCACAGGGCACATTTATTCACAAGTTGAGGCATACAAGAGCAGGGAGATCACGCTGGGAACGTGCAGTATAAAAACAACAGTTAGGTAGTAGCTAAAGTACAGTTTTTAGTTCTGGTCACCTTACACCATTGGAAAGTACACACAGCAGATGATACGGTTTGAAAAGCCCAGCTAGATGGACAGCTTGGCTACACTGTGCTTCAATTCCACATTGGAATCTGAACTGAAGAGTATAAAAGTGGATAGGATGAACATGGGCAACCTATTTTCCTCAGCAGAAGGTCAACACGTCAAACTGAGGTCACTGAGAATCAATTACATTTAATGACAAACAGCTGAGGGTAGACAGGTTAAGTTCATTTCCAAAATATAGAGTGGAGACAGAAACTCACACATTAGTTAAGGTCTGAGGACAGAATGTGGTGATTAGTCTGAATTAAATTATATGGGGTAGTAAGGACACAACGGGTTATAAACTCTTCTTCTGTCCTCATTCATTTGAAAGGAACTGTTGAACCTGATTAAAAAAGGTAAAAGGTTAATTTTTCCCTGAAACATTATTTTAATTATTTTATTAATTTGTGTTTGAGTAATTGGATCATTCTAGAAGTTACTTTTAACCCCCTGGCTTATATTACTCAATTTCAAATCAGCTTCAGAATTAAAGTTCAAAGTTCAAAGTAATTTTATTCTCAAAGCACATATATGTCGCTATATATAGCTCTGGGATTCATTTTCTTGTGGGCATACTCAATAAATCCATAATAGATATAATAACCATTAAGAAAATCAATGAAAGACCACACCAACTTGGGTGTTCAAGCAGTGAGCAAAAGACAATACCTTGTGCAAATACAAAAGAAAGAAATAATAATAAAAATAATAAATAAATAAGCAATAAATATCAAGAACATAAGATGAAGATTCCTTGAAATAAGTTCATAGGTTGTGTGAACGTTTCAACGACAGGGGCAAGTGAAGTTGAGTGAACCAGTCTCCTTTGGTTCAAGAGCCTGATGGTTGAAAAGTAACTGTATATGAACCTGGTGGTGTGACTCCCAAGATTCCTGCACCTTCTTCCTGATGGCAGTAGTAAGGAGGGAACAAGCCTTGGGTGGTGGGTGTCCCTGATGATGGATATTGCTTTCCTGCGACAACACTTTGAGTAGATGTGCTCAAAGGTGGGGAGGGCTTTACCCGTGAAGGACCAAGCCGTACCCACTACCTCTTGTAGGATTGGTCGTTCAAGGGCATTGGTGTTTCTGTACCAGGCTGTGATGCAGCCAGTCAGTATACTCTTCACTACACATCTACAGATGTTCGTCAGAGTTTTAGATGTCATGTCGAATCTTCGCAAACCTATAACGAATTTGAAGCATTGCTGTGCTTTTGTCATAATTGTACTTATGTACTGGACTCAGGACAAGTCCTCTGAATTGCTAACACTGAGGAATTTAAAGTTGCTCACCCACGCCACCTCTGATGAGAACTGGCTCATGGAACCCTGGCTTCCTCCTCCTGACGTTAATAATCAGTTGAGTGAGAGGTTGCTGTTGTGGCACCACTTAGCCAGATTTTCAATGCCCCTCCTATATGCTGATTCATCACCACCTTTGATTCAGTGGTGTCATCAGCAAATCTGAATGTGGCATTGGAGCTGTGTTTTACCGCACAGTCGTAACTGGAAAGCGAGTAGAGCAGGGGACTAAGCATACAGCGTTATAGTGTACACAAAGTACACTGCAGATGCTGTGGTCAAATCAAGATGTACAAACAAGCTGGATGAACTCAGCAGGGTCGGGCAGCATCCGTTGAAATGAGCAGTCAACGTTTCGGGCCAAAACCTTTCGTTAGGACTGCAAAAGGAGGGGGCAGGGGCCCTATAAAGAAGGTGGGGAGAGGGTGGAAGGTGCCAAGTGAAAAACCAATCCGAGGAATGATCAAGAGGTGGGGGAGGGGAAGCAGAGAGGGGATAGGCCGGAGAGGTGAAGAAGGAATGTAAGGGGAAAGCACTATGGGTAGTAGAAGAATCATGAGAGAGGTGATAGGCAGCTGGAGGAGGAGGCAGAGTGAAAGTGGGATGGTGGAAGGGAGAGGGAGGGAATTACCAGAAGTTGGAGAATTCGATGTTCATACCAAGAGGCTGGAGACTACCCAGACGGTATATGAGGTGTTGCTCCTCCAACCTGAGTTTGGCCTCATCATGGCGGTAGAGGAGGTCATGTATGGACATATCTGAATGGGAATGTGAAGCAGAGTTGAAGTGGGTGGCAACCGGGAGATCCTGTCTGTTGTGGCGGATGGAGCGGAGGTCGGTCCCCCAATCTGCGTCGGGTCTCGCCGATGTAGAGGAGGCCACACCGGGAGCACCAGATGCAATAGATTACCCCAAAAGACTCAGAAGTGAAGTGTTGCCTCACCTGGAAGGACTGTTTGGGGCCCTGAATGGTGGTAAGAGAGGAGGTGTAGGGACAGGTGTAGCACTTACACTTGCAGGGATAAGTGCCAGGTGGGAGATCTGTGGGGAGGGATGTGTGGACCAGGCAGTCATGGAGGGAACGATCCCTGTGAAAAGCAGACAGGGGTAGAGAGGGAAAGATGTGCTTAGTAGTGGAGTCCTGTTGAAGGTGGCGGAAGTTGCGGAGGATAATATGCTAGATCCGGAGGCTGGTGGGATGGTAGGTGAGGACAAGGGGAACATGGTCCCTGTCGTAGTCCTTGTACTATTGTCACTGTCATAGTGAGCTTGTGCTGACGGAGACTCTGGGGGAGTTGTTGTTGCTAATCCAAACTGACTGGGGTCTCCAAGTGAGGAAATCGAGGATCCAATTTCACAAGGAGGCATTTAGACCAAGATCAAGAAGCTTGTTGATTAGTATTGAATGCTAAGCTGTAGTCAATAAATTATTTATTTGTTTAGAGATATGGCATGGTAACAAACTCCTCCAGGCCAAGAAGTCTGTACTGTCCTGCTACACGCATGTGACCGATTAACCTACTAACCCGTATGTCTCTGGAATGAGGGAGGAAACTGGAGCACAGGTGGAAAGTGTACAAGGAGCCAGCCAGATTCGAACACGGAGCCACTCACCTTGAAGTTTGGTGTGGATGCCACTGTACCACTGGCTGGCTCACAGTGGTACAAGTTTGAAATTTAGTGCCCTGATAAAGTAAAGTTACTCAACGAGCAACAACAACAAGCTCTGTAATAGCGTTTGGGTTAAATGAAAGCTCTTCACGCCTACTTTCCCACCTGTGCACAATCTGTAGCACTTCCCCGAGCGGTTTCGACCAGCACGTCCTGCTCGCTGGGCTGCAGATGCCTGGGAGACTGGAGTTACCACAAGAGACTCGATACCTGTCCTGGGATTGTAGGCCCGCAGCTTCACAAAGCCGCAGTCGATGACGAAAACTATTCCGTTTATAGTGATTGAGGTTTCTGCTACATTTGTGGCCACCACTATCTGGAGAGAGAAGTGAAAAAACATGCATTGTACCTTTGAAAATCCACAAGGTCATGCTGAACTTTCATCGTTCATTGGAGTTACTGGAGTACAGAGGTATTTTTAGAATAGTAATAGATATATACTCAGTGGCCACATAATTAGATACCTCCTGCAGCTAATACAGTGGCCTATGAGTGTATGTTCATGATCTTTTGCTGCTATAGCTCATTTCAAAGCTTAACGTGTTGTGCATTCAGAGTTGCTTATCTGTCCACCACTGTTGAAACGTGTGGTTATTTGAGTTACCATTGCCTTCCTGCCAGCTTGAACCAGTCTGCCCATTCTCCTCTGACCTCTCTCATTAACAAGGCATTTTTGCCACTCACTGGACTTTTTTTGCACCATTCTCTGTAAACTCTAGACTGTTGTACATGAAAATCTGAGGAGATCAGCAGCTTCTGAGATACTCAAGCCACCCCATCTGGCACCAACAATCATTTTACGGTCAAAGTCACTGAGATCACAATTCCTCCTCATTCAGATATTTGGTCTGAACAATTGAACCTTTTGACCATGTCTGTGTACTTTTATGCACTGAGTTGCTGCCACATGATTGGCTGATTAGATATTTGCATTAACGAGCAGGTGTACCTAATAAAGTAGCCACTGACTGAGAGTGACCTCAGCTATGGGAATTAACTAGACAAACTGGCGTTGCTTTCCCTAGAGCAAAGAACGTTCAGAAGAGATTGCAGAAGATGTGTTCAAAAGTGATTTAATGGCATAACTAAGAAACAGTTTTCACTGGCAGGCAGTTTGTTAATTAGAGTGCACAGATTTATGCAAAATGCCAAAAGCATTGCCAAAGAATCTTTCTTATGCAGCAGGTTGTTATGACCTGAAATGCACTGCCTGGAAGACAGATGGAAACACATTCAAGAATATCGTTCAAAATGGAATACATATTGTGAAAAGGAAAGGCATATTGAAGAGCTGTAAGGAAAGAGCAAGGAAATACGACTAATTGGATCACTCTTTCAAAAGCTGGCAGTGGCACATTAGGTCAAATGCATCTCTTCTGCGTTACATTGTTATGATTCTCTGGTGATTTTCTTCTGTTAATATTTTAAAGAATTAAAAGGTACTGAGCTATTTTCTACCTTAGTGGTACACTTTGCTACAGAATAAGGCAATTAGAGAAATGGAGTTACTCCAGGAACTCAAGAAATTCTGCAGGTACTGGAAATCTGAGCAACATGCACACAAAATGCTGGAGGAACTCAGCAAACCAGGCAGCATCTATGGAAAAGAATACAGTCGATGTTTCCGGCTGAGATCCTTCAGCAGGGCTGCAGAAAAAGGCATTTGTCACAGCTCACGAGTATTGTGGGCCGTTTTGGGCCCCTTGTCTAAGAAAGAATGTGTTGGAATTGGAGAGGGTCTGGCGAAGTTCACAAGAATGAAAGCAGTAATGTACGAGTAGTTTGATGGCTCTGGATTTGTCCCATTGAGTCTCTTCCCATCATGGCTGATGTATTATCCCTCTCAACCCCACTTTCCTACCATCTCCCCATAACCTTTGACACCCTTACTAATCAACAACCTATCAACTTCCACTTTAAATATACCTAATGACTTGGCCTCCACTGCCATCTCTGGCAATGAATTCCAGATTCGCCATCCTCTGGCTAAAGGTATTTCTCCTCATCTCTGTTCTAATGCTGAACTCTTCAATTCTGAGGCTGTGCCCTCTGGTCCTAAAATCCCCCACCACAGGAAACATCCTCTCCACATTAACTCTATCTAGGCCTTTCAATATTCAGTAGGTTTCAATGAGATCCCCCTCCCCACACATCATTCTTCTAAACTCCAAAAAGTACAGGACCAGAGCCATTAAATGTCCCTTATACATTAACCCTTTCATTCCTGCAACCAATGTGGGACTTGCACTCTAACAAGAGGCAGGCTAACCTCTAAACGGAAGGAAGTTGTGAATGAGTGGAATACAGAGACATATTGGTGTTCTTGTGAATGAATCAGAAAAAATTAGCAGACGAGTGCAGCAAGTAATTAATAATGGAAATGGAACATTATTATTGCTTGGGCATTGAAGTTTAGAAATAGGGCAATAAGCATTGTTATAATTGGTGATGGTTACTGTGCATATCTTTGGTCTGCTTATTGAAAATAAACATTTACTAGCATTGTAGATAGTTGAGAAGAGATTCAGTAGACTTACTTATTTATTGAGATACAGCGTGGAATAGATCTTTCTGGCCCAGCAATCCCAATGTAATCCAAGCCTAATCACAGGACAATTTACAATTTACCAACTAACCTACCAACCGTAGGTCTTTGGACTATGGGAGGAAACTGGAGCACCCAGAGGAAACTCACACGGTCACGAGAACATACAAACTCCTTATAGGCAGTGGTAGGAATTGAACCATAGTTGCCTGTACTGTAAAGTGTTGTGCTAATCACCACGCAACTGTGCCGCTTGTTCCTGAGATGAGAGAGTTGCCCTCTCATGACTAACAAAGAAGTTGAATGGGCATTCTTTGGAGTTCAGAAGAATGAGGAAATAAAACTAGTGAAACACGTGAGATCCTAAGGGGCAGTTCTTGAGCTATTTCCATCAGTTGGACAGTCTTGAAAGAAGGGACATAGTTAGAAGATAAGGGGCAGTAACACATATTCATTTCTTCTTGCAGAGCAGGGTGAACCTTTGGAATTCTCTGACCTGTGAGATTTTTGAGGGAATATTTCAAGAGTAGATCCATTTTTGAAAGATTGGAGAAATGGGGCCCCACATATTGATGAAATTACAAAGACAGCAGCTATATTTCGTTAGAAGTTTCAGAAGATTTAGTATGTAACCACAGACTCGCAAATTCCTACAGATGTACTGTAAAGAGCATTCTGATTAGATGCTTTACTGACTGGTATGGAGGAACTAATGCACAGGATTGGAAAAATCTCCAGAGGGTTGTAAACTCAGTCAGGCACCAGCCTCCCCACCATCAAGGCCACCTTCAAAAGGTGATGTCTCAAAAAAAGATGGCATCTATCATTAAGGGCCCTCACCACCCAGGATATGCCCTCTACTTATTACTACCATCATGAAGGAGGTACAGGGGCCTGAAGGCACACACTCAATGATTCAGCAACAGTTTCTTCCCCTCTGCCATCACATTTCTGAACCGTCCATGAACACTACACTATTTTGCTCTGCTTGCAGTACTTGTTATAATTTTAGTATTTCTTATTAACTTATAGTTTTTTAATATATTTCACTGTACTGCTGCCACAAAACAACAAATTTCACAACATACTGCATATCAGTGAAAATAAACCATATTCTAATTTTGAACTGAGGGCCTTGGGAAACTGGTAGAGAAGAGGAGCTGAGGCCTGACACAGATCAACTATGATCGTATTGAATGGTGGGGCACATTTGAAGGGCCAGGTGACCTAATCCTGCTATTTCCTTGTGTAACCACAATTACAAAAAAAATGTGTGCATAAATATAAATCTAAATATTTCTTCCTTTCAAATAATATGGAATTAGGAACTGGATTATTGTCACATGTACTGCGATAGTGAAAAAAGTTTGTCTTGCATACTGTTCATACAGATCAATTAATTACACAGTGCAAGGTAAAACAATTACAGAATGCAGAATAAAGTGTATCAACTACAGAGAAAGCGCAGTGTAGGTAGGCAATACTGTGCAAGATCATAACAAGATAGATCGTGTGGTAAAGAGTCCATGATATTTGCAAGATATGTTGAACAGGACTCTTAATAATAATGTTAATTATTAATTAATAATTAATAATAGAGCAATTTTCATACAAGCCATGTAGTTCAAAGTGCTTTACAATGGGATAAAGTGCAAACATGAAAATACAACAAGATGCTGATTAAAAGCAAGGTTAAATAAATAGATTTTGACCTGGCATTTACAAGTTAACCGAGTCTGCATAGCTTATAGCTTTAGGTATCCAGTTCCACAGTTTAGTAGCATAGTTCGAGCTGATCTGCGAGTTTTCTTCTGAGGGACATTGTTTAAAATTCAAGAGGCCTTTGATGCCTTTTAGCCTTTTTTAAGATTCACTCACAGGATGTGGGCATTGTTGTCACCTACCCCTTACAGCTCAGCAAGAAGTGGCAGTGGTTGGAAACCTTCTTCAGCCACTTTAGCACCGTTAAAAAAAATACTGTACTTCTGTCAACAAGCTAAGGCAGACCATTCAGAACACAGAACATGGCCACCAGGTTCAGTCTTAGAAGGTAGGAAGGAAAAGCCAAGAACTCTATTTACCTCTCACACAAAAAAAAGCACGGAGGATTAGCGAAGTCAGAATCAGAATCACGTTTAATATCACTGGCATATGTCATGAAATATAAGCACAAAGTACACTGCAGATGCTGTGGTCAAATCAACACGTACAAACAAGCTGGATGAACTCAGCAGGTCGGGCAGCATCCGTTGAAATGAACAGTCAATGTTTCGGGCCGAGACCCTTCGTCAGTCCTGTTTGTACGTGTTGTCATGAAATCTGTTGTCTTTGCCGCAGTAGTACAATAAAATACATAATAATAGAGAGAAACAGGAATTACAGTAAGTGTGTGTATATTAAATAGTTAAATTAAGTAAGTAGTGCAAAAATGAAAATTAAAAAAGTAGTGAGGTGGTGCTCATGGGTTCAATGTCCTTTCAGAAATCAAATGGCAGAGGAGAAGAAGCTCTTCCTGAATGATTGAGTGTGATTCTTCAGGCTCCTGTACCTCCTCCCTGATGGTAGCAATAATAGGGCATGTCCTGGGAGCTGGGGGTCCTTAGTGATGAATGCCACCTTTTTGAGGCATTGCTCCCCGAAGATGGCTTGGTTACCACGGATGCTAGTGCTCATGCTGACTAAGTTTACAACTCTCTGCCATTTATTTTTATCCCGTGCAGTAGCCACCCCCCCCCCACCATACCCAGTGGTGATGCAGACAGTTCGAATGCTCTCTACAGTACATCTGTAGAAATTTGTGAGTATCTTTGGTAACATACCAAATCTTCTCCAACTCCTGATGAAGTATAGCTGCTATCGTGCCTTCTTTGTAGAGCATCAATATGTTAGGCCCAGGATAGATCCTCACAGATACTGACACCCAGGAACTTGAAACTGCTCACTCTTTCCACTTCTGATCCCTCTATGAGGATTAGTGAGGTAAGGAAGAACTGAACACTAAAAGCATACAAAAATCCAAAAGCTAGCACAAATCCTCCCATCTCAGAGGAAATAAAAAACAGGTGATAAGACAGGCAGTGAAAAGTGCAAAGAAGGAAGTTTCAAATGAAACCTTCAGGGGATATTAAGGAAAAAAACAAAC
This sequence comes from Hypanus sabinus, assembly GCF_030144855.1. Taxonomy (NCBI): domain Eukaryota; kingdom Metazoa; phylum Chordata; class Chondrichthyes; order Myliobatiformes; family Dasyatidae; genus Hypanus; species Hypanus sabinus. Next base: position 153,818,756 of record NC_082714.1, read on the forward strand.
ACAATGGGATCAAGAGATGTCCGGGAGGACTGTTTTTTTGAGGTTTCATAGCTGGTTGATTACACAGGAACACAAGAAAATTAGAGTAGGCCCCTCAAGCTTGCCCTGCCAATCAATATGAGCACAGCTGATCCATTACTGCGTGAAATGACAGAGGTAGCCCATTATTCTCTAAATATATCAAACTAAGCCCTTGTAGAGTTATATCTCTGTCGTTCCTCTCCACACCTTGTGGTGTGTTGGCCAGCAACCTTGCCAATTTCTTGGCATTTGTCTGTTTTTTTATGATGCTGCATTGCTAGCTGACAGTCAACCCAGCATTGATGGAACGCGTGCAAGGAACTGGCGGATTTGAACCCGGGACCCAACACCAACTCCTTAAAGTCATAGCACAACTTCTACCCAACTTGCTTTATGGTCAAGAGTTACCTGCAGGAAAATGATGACATGTGTACATAGCTTCATAATAAGTTTACTTTGAACCTTGATCTAGGTATAATGAGCAGCATTCTATTAATCATCTTGAATATTTTTGTGCAGTCTCATGACATGTTTTAACTCCTCTTCCAAACCAGCTCTCCACAACCTCTCACTTCTTCAACCTTTCAAATATTCATCTACCATCATCTTGCATATCATGACAGCCTGGACAAACCTGGGCTGTTTTCTCCAGAGCGGCGGAGGCTGAGGGGAGATCTGATAGAGGTTTATAAAATTATGAGAGACATGGATAGTGTTGATCATAGGTGTCAAACTCAAGGCCCGCGGGCCATATCCGGCCCGGCGTACAATTATATCCGGCCCGCGAGATCATTTTAGATAGATCTATTATTTTAATTATTAATGGCCCGGCGATATGAAGCCTATGATTGTAAGTTAATTCCAATCATAAAAATAATGCTTGCGCAGCAGTCTTCTTCATAAGAAACGGAATTTGTGAAGTGAAACACTTTGTAGTTATAGCAGAGACTGAGACACATGAGAACAGGCTGAAAAAACGGAGGCAATGAAAGCTGCGTTCGCACGCGCCCGACTGATCCGGCCCGCATGAGGCTGCATTTTGCCCAATCCGGCTCGTGACCTAAAATGAGTTTGACACCCCTGGCATAGATGGAGAGTTCCTGTTTCCCAGGGTAGAAACTCCTAATACCAGAGGGCATGTTCTGAAGGTGAGGGGAGGTAATTTCAAAGGGGGTGTGAAGGGAAAGTTTTTTACTCAGAGAGTGGTGGATGCCTGGTAGGTGGCAGAAGTAAGTAATTTAAGGGATGTTTAGGAAGGCACATGAATATGAGGAAGATAGAGGGATATGGAGGGATTAGTGTTTGGGGGTTTATTTTTCAGCTGGTTCAACACAACAGTGTGGACTGAAGAGCCTACTCCTGTGCTGTACTGTTCTGTGTTTGTTCTACCTCTCTGCGTCACACTTGGGCGCGGATAACTCCAAAGATTGGGGGTGTGCTGAAGGGCATTTAGGGTTTGTAACTGGGTTCAGGTAAGGTCAGTATGAAAATGAATGATTTGTGTTAGTAAGGACTCAATGGACCAAATGGCCTGGTTTCTGTGCTAAATGATTCTCTGAATGGGCAACGCAGCAGCAAATGGATTTCAATGCACCAAGGTAGCGTAGTGGTTACCGCAACGCTATTACACTTTGGGGTGCTCTGGAGTTCAAAGTTCAATTCCCGTGGCATTCTGTAAGGAGCCTCTGTATGTTTTCCCTGTGGAATGCATGAGTTTTCTCCAAGTCCTTTGGTTTCTTCCCACTGTCCAAAGATGTACCAGTTAGAAGGTTAATAGTTCATTGTAAATTGTCCCATGATTAGGTTAGGGCCATGTTGGGGGTTGCTGGGCAGTGTGGCTTAAAGGGCCAAAAGGGCCTTTGTAAATAAAATTTCTAAATAAAAGATCACTATGAGGTAGTTTGTGAGCTTAAAAGTCCATCTCGTCATACATGAAGCCCGTTCAAGAGTCAGGTAACAGTGGAAACACTATTAACAGTGAAGCGGTTCAGGATTCTGATCACTGTGGGATAGGAGCTGTCCTTGAGCCTGGCGGTACGTGATTTCAGGCTTTTGTATCTTCTGCCTGATGAGAGACGGATGAAGAGAGAACGTCCGGGATGGGTGGGGTCTTTGAATATGCTGGCTGCTTCACTGAGCTTAAAGTTTAGAGACAAGAGATTCTGCAGATGCTGGAAATCTTGAGCAACACATGCAAAATGCTGGAGGAGCTTAGCAGCATCTGTGATTAGATTAAGGTTGACTGGGTTTGTCGGGGTTTGTTGGGGTGGCGTGGCTCGAGGGGCTGGAAAAGCCTACTCTGCGCTGTATTGCTAAATAAACAAACAAACAAATACGTGAGCATCCACTTTGGACCTAAAAAGGAGAGAACAATGTACTCTCTGCACTTTACATATCTTCATGCCTGTGGTTAGAAGGTTGTGCTTTACCTGAAGAGCTTTTGATTGTGGAAGCATTAGCATTGTAGACTGAACTGCTGCCTTCAGTGCTGTATATTTTTAAGATCCTTCAATTTTAGCCTTGCAGCTGTCTTTCCACTTCTGGCCCCTTAATATTCTCTTTACTCCCAACACCAGTTCATTATTTAAAATGTTTGAGGCCTAAAGGGGCAAAGATTTCATTTACTTATCATGAACATGTCATGGAATTGCACAGAAAAATTCAAGATGGCTAATGGCATGCTGCCCTTTATACCTAAATGACCATAAAGCAAGTGGGTAGTAGTTTGAACACTCTATACTGGGGCACTGCTGTCACTTCACCTCAGAAATGATACATTAACTTTCAGAAGAGTTTATCATAAATTTCCCAAAATGATGGTTGGAATGCAAGCTTGAACTACAAAGAGAAAATACAGAAACCAAGGCTGATTTTTTTTTGGAGTTTTGAAGAGATTTGGGTAATGGATTGAAGTTCTCAAGATATCAGGAACTGTTAATGTGGGTAGGGAGAAACTAATTCTGCCACTCCAGGTATAGGACCAGAGTCGAGGGCTAAACTTTATAACTTGTACAAGCAAAATTTGGAACTATGACCTTCAATTGCAAATTGTTGCTGCTGGATTTGGTTGTTAATTCTAAATCTGGCACTGATATATTTTTATTAATATTAGTTATTAGGGATTCAGATTCTGCTTCATTTGTCATAAATATATTGAAATATGCAGTGAAATGCATTGTTTGTGTTAACAACCAACACACCAAAGGAAGTTGTTGCACGTTTTGGTGCCTAAGTAGATGTGGACCAGAAGAAGTAAAAGGAACTGAATCATAGAACAGCCTCCACCTGTTCTTACATATTTTATGATTCTGATTTTTTGGTATTCAGTTCAGAGATCGAGAGCAACATACTGGCTTTCACCCTGGCAAAAGTCATTGCCCTCAGCACTGATGGAGAGAAAATGAAGGAACTGATTGCTGCTCGGAATTTCTGACAGAGGATTTGCTTCTGAATCTCACCTTCCTGCAGTTGGGAGACATTCGTTCAAAGACTTTCATCTGTTCACTGGAGGGCAGCCCTGCATACATAGGAAGAACGCGAAGGTGCTTTTTCATCCCGCTGCGGGAAAGAGCTCGGGCCTGCTCTATCACCATGGAAACCACCATCTCCACTTCCTCCTGCAAATGAAAATACTGCTGTAAAGGAATTTCAGTACAAGGACCAGTGTGATTCTGTATTCCCTCGCTCCACCGTATAAAAATAATTCACACCATGATAAATATTTGGCTACTTTGCTTTCTCTAATTTAGTCTGTGCTTTCACAATTCTGCCTGATACTTCTGTATATCTTCTTTTGTACAAAATACCAACAGTTTTACTTCTCCCTATGATCTATTTTTAGCATATAGTTGAATGTACCTGTTAAAGCAGCTGCATTAGTTTTGGTTTGGACTCCCAAGACATATCAAATAACTTACTTACTTATTGCCTGTTATGCCGCTGGCATTTTGGGTAGTAGTGAAGGTCCTCCACCTCTGCCTGTACAGAAAGGTTCTTCATTGCTGTTTCCTTACCAATTTTGTTTTACCAGTTAGGCCTGAGCTGAACCCCTGAACCTGGAAGACCACGGACCACTCTTAGTCACGCCTCTGCCCTTTGACCTGTTTGGCATGAATGTGCCTACACATAAAGTCAACATAGCTCTCTGGGTCACTGGGGCACACAAGCCTCCAAACCGCAAGATGAGTTTGTGGTCCTCTTTCCAAATAAGTAGGTCAACAATTCCATTAACATAATTTTGTCTTTATTTTTCATTTAGAGACACAACACAGTTACAGGCCCTTCCATCCCAACTAGACCACGTTGCCCAATTACGCCCATGTGATCAATTAAACCTACTAATCCATACATCTGTAGAACATGGAAGGAGACTGGAGCACCCGGAGGAAAACTGATCACAAGGAAGACTTGCAAACTCCTTACAGACAGCGATGGAATTGAACTCAGGTTGCTGGTACTGTAATAGCGTTATGCTAGCCGCTAAACTACCGTGCCGCCTCCCCCAAAACTATATAGACCAATATGTTAAAAATAGTGCAGGAATTAAAGTTATATTATCTTAAGACCAGACATCCATTACTCCCAGCCTTACCACAGAGAGACTGTTTAAATGGCATATAACAAGATTCAAATTAAGTATGCATATGCTTAGCAAGTGTACTAAGATTTGCCAAACAATACATATTTCAACAGAAGTAGGCAACTGCAAAATGCTTTGATAAAATACTGAATAAAATTAATCTTTATACCCTGAAACCCAACTGTTTAGCATCAGCAAGATTTCTTTCATATAAAGGAAGGAGACACGATGATTTTCAGCTTGTCTGCATTTGTTCACACATGCTAGTCAGTGGGCACCCAACATGCAAAATACCTCACACAAGTTAGCACCTTCCGTCATAAATCAAGATTATGAGTGTTCCTCAAAGTGGACTCTGACCCACTGCTTTCACAGCCCCAGAAGAGAAGGACATCCCTCTAGAACAGAGGTAATCAGGAATTTCTTTAGCCAGAGGGTGGTGATTCTGTGGAATTCATTGCCACTGATGGCTATGGAGGCCGTCACTGGGTGTTTTCAAAGCAGAGGTTGATAAGTTCTTGATTAATCAGGGTGTTTGTTATGTGCCATGTCACATGATGTGGGTGATCGTGCTCTTCCCTGACGATGACTGTACCTGGCAAATTTTTCTTGATTGTTCTTGACAGAAGTGGTTTGTCATTGCCTTCTCCTGGGCAGTGTCTTTACAAGACGAGTGACCCCAGCTATTATCAATACTCTTCAGAGATTGTCTGCCTGGGGTCAGTGGTCGCATAACCAGGACTAGTGATATGCACCAGCTGTTCATACGACCATCCACCACCTGCTCCTATGGCTTCATGTGAGCCTTATCTGGGTACTAAGCAGGTGCTACACCTTGCCTAAGGGAGACCTGCAGGCTAGCAGAGGGAAGGAGCACCATCTTTTGGTAGAGACACATCTCCTCCCTGCCACTAATCTTGATTAGAAAGGTCATCAAAGAAGGAAAGAGAATGGGGTTCAGTGGAATAATAAATCAGCCATGATGGAATGGCGGAGTAGACTCGATAGGCCAAATGCCTAATTCTTCTCCTACATCTTATGGTCTCCCACCCTCATCCAACATCCAAGGCATGAAGTTTTGTCAAAGGAATTACTGGGAACAAAAAGGGAATTGGCATTTCAATTTTTTTTGGTCTGCCTAACCTATAATAAGCGCCCTGCTTTGTTGTTATCCTGAGGTAAATCAGATAGCATGTCAGAGACTTGAGACGGCTCCGACAGCTAAAGTCACATCAGCATCAAAACAAGCAGGTTTTTTTTTAAGCTAGTGACCCCCCCGATCCAACCAATTACCACCCTTCACTGACCTCTCATGCACAAATTATCACTTGGCCAAGCTACCAGATGCTGGGCAGCATCTGTGAAACTCTGCTCACACAGTGTTCCGCAGTAAATATTGCAGGAGATGAGAATACTGCATTGTCAGCAACTTGCACTCTGCAGTCAAGAGGAGCTGGCTGGATTAAGTTCAAACATCCATAATAACTGTAAAAAACATGATTTTCATCAAAAAATATTTTACTACTCTATCATTTCTAGTTTGCTATATTAGTTATATAGCAAACCAGAAATGCTAGAAATAGTTATATAGTTACAAAAGGTTCAAAAACAGTTATTATCCTTCAACAATTAGGCTCCTGAACCAGCGTGGATAACATCACTCACCTCAACACCGAACCAGTTCCACACCCATGGACTCACTTTCAAGGACTCCACAACTCATGTTCTCAGTATTATGCATTTACTTAATTATTTATTGTTATTATTAATATTTGCTTTTTTGTACTTGCAGTTTGTCTTCTTTAGCAGATTGGTTGTTTGTCAGTCTTATGTATAATTTTTCATTGATTTTATTGTAATTCTTTGTATCCACTGTGAATGCCTGCAAGAAAACTAATCTCAGGGCTGTGTACGGTAACATATATGTACTTTGATAATAAATTTAATTTGAACTTTGATAGCAACCCAGCTCTTTTTCCACCTATCATCTCTCTTCCCCCATCACAAACCACCCACCTTCCCTCATGCCTGGCTTCATCTAGCACCTGCTACATCCCTTCCCCCACTTTCTTATTCTGGCTTCTTCCTCCTTGCTTTCTTGTTCCTGCTGAAGAGCGTCACCCCAAAGCGTCGACTGTTTATCCCTCTCCATAGATGCCGCTGGGCCTGCTGAGTTCTTCCAACATTTTGTGTGTGTTGCTCTGAGTTCCCAGCATCTGCAGAATGTCTTATGTTTAGTTAGATCTGTGATATAAATTAATCACTTTATTTTTATTTCAAGTGAATCAATATGAAAGTTACAAGAGATAGTAGTTATGTTGGCATTGGATCCATTCTTCTCCTTAAGGGAGACTAGAGGCCAATACCACTTGGTTGCCTAGCAACAAAGTCACCTTTCCCCAACCAGGCTGCAGGAGAGAAAACAAAACCATTGGACTCTGTCGACTTTAGCCCCGAGTTGGCTATTTATCAAACACTGCCAGATATTATAAACACCAAACAATGTATTTCATCTGTAATATATAAAAATCGTGTTCTAGTGTATGAACTCTTATTTTAATTGAAGCACACGTTTTAAAACAAGGCAGACTGTAATCACAGGGGAGAACTAGTACATTGGCTGCTGCTCAAGGAATGTGCTGGGAAGTTGGCTGCAGCAGGAAAAGGTGTGAATAGCAGCAGGATAGCAAAACCTGATGAGGATGTCGTGGAGAGAGAAATAATATATCACACGGAGAGAAGAGCTAACAGGACACCAAAAGCAGAAAAGAACAGCATGGAGATGGAATAGCCAGGAGAACAAACATAGTGGGACAATGGTAGTGCAGTTCGATCGAATTTGTCAAGTTGGAAGCTCAGGTGAATTCTTTCATGTTTGTATCTATAGAGAGTTTTTGTTCTCACTGAATAAAAGGCAACAGGACAGTCCAAAGACCAAGGAAGGGAGCTCCAGTTAAGATTAAATGGACCCACTCTTGAAATACCTGCATACTTGGACAATAAAGGAATGAACTGTTTTCTGAACAGAGTGAATTCATAAATTGGAGGTGTGAAGAGACTTGGGAGTCCTAGTGCAGCATTCCTTAAAGATTAATTTGCAGGTTGGGTTGGAAGAAAAATGCAATGTTAGCATTCATTTTGAGAGGATAGAACTGGATGTCAGAACAGACTCAATAGGCTGAATGGCGTATTTAAGCTGCTATGTCTTATGGTCGATGATATTTTATATAAAATATAGAAGGATGTAATGCTGAGGCTTTATGGAGCATTGCTTAGGCTGCCTTTGCAGCATTGTGAGCTGTTTTGGCCTCTTTAGGATGTGCTGACATTGGAAAGGGTCCAGAGGAGGTTCATGAAAATAATCCTGTGAATGAAAAGTAAACACATGTGGAGCATTTGATGGCTCTGGGCCTGTACTCGCTGGAATTTGAAAGAATGAGGGGCAATCTCATTGAAATTTATTGAATATTGAAAGGTCTAGATAGTGTGGAGGTGCAGAGGATGTTTCCTATGGTGGGCGACTCTAGGACCAGAAGGCACATCTTCAAAGTGGAAGGACGATCTTTTAGAACAAAGATGAGGAGGAATTTCTTTAGCCAAATGGTGGTGCATCTATGCAATTCATTGCCACAGACAGCACAGACAGGGTGTATTTAAAGTGGAGGCTCATAGTTGCCTGATTAGTATGGGTGCCAAAAGTTATGGGGAGAAGGCAGGAGAATGGGGTTGAGAGGGATTATATATCAGCCATGATGGAACGACAGATCAGACTCAATGGGCCCGAATGGCTCAATTCTGCTCCTGGGGCTTATATTGTCAATAAATTTTTAATCTTAAAACTGACTATAAGCTATAAAATTAATACAAGCAAATAAGTAGACGTGATTCTAAACTTTGATTAAATTAAGGATTAAGTAATATTGTGACCCTTTACATCAAGTATTCAGCAGCTTCTTTGGTTCTGAGGTTAATCAGAAGATCAGTCACATAGAAAAGGCTTGACCATAATTGTGAGGGCTCAGCTGCAAAGTACACTGCTTTACCATCTGCCCATTCTTTCTCTTAACCTTCATTCCCCCCGTCACCCACACATCATAGCAGTCGTTGGGATACAATGCATCAATGGAGAAGATGTGTGGAAAAAAAAATTAAAGCTTTAGGATTAAGGGTTAGCAGAATCATCGGGATAGCATGATATGAAGCAGAATAGGTCTATCTTACTTGTACTAACTAGCAATAGATCATGTTATTAATGAGGAACCGTTAACCCTCATCTGAGAGGCAACGTGATTAACAGCTTGTTTTGTACTTTGATTAATGAGGAACCAATTGCGTAGGTGTTAATTTTGTGTAAATTGCGGAAACAGTGTCTTGAGACCTGCTGACCTAACGTGATTAGATGTGCTGTATGCATTTGAACTGTAACCTTGCATTGGTGGAGTCGTTGTTCCTTGGAGGGACGGCTCCCCGTGATCTCACAAAATAAAGGCAGTAACTAGTTTTGAGATCTTTGCCTACTTTGCGTTTGTTTGATCGGTACTAAATTCTCCAACAAAATGCTTTCACAGAATTGTCCAACCTGGGTTGGGAAAATAAGGGCAGGTGCATGGAAACACCAACAACTTCACTAGTTGGACAAAATAATTACTGCTATTTCCTGATATTGGGTCAAATTCCTCATTTTCCCTATTTAAAATCTCAAGTTGGAGGAGCAACACCTCATGTTCTGTCTGGATAGCCTCCAACCTGATGGCATGGACATCAATTTCTCCAACTTCTGGTAATTTTCACCATCCTTCTTCCATTCCCCTCTCTGGCCTTCCTCTTACCTCTTCTCATCGCCTGCCTATCACCTCCCATTGGTGACTTTTCCTTTCCTTTCTCTCACAGTCCACTTTTCCCTCCTATCATATTCCTTCTTCAGCCCTTTAACTTTTCCACCTATCACTTCCCAGCTTCCCAAGTCACCACCACTCCTCGCACACCTGGCTTCAGAAATCCTCTTCTACCTTGTACTCCTTTCCCCTCTTCTTCCATCTTTTTATTACGGCTTCTTTCCCCCTTTCCTTTTCCAGTCCTGACAAAGGTCTCAGCCCATAACTTTGACTCTCCATGAGGACGTCCAGCATTTTGCATATGTTATTCTCTATTTAAAAGCACAGTGGGAAATCACCATCGTCATTATATTGACTGCAGAGGCTCAGAAAGACCCAACACTGTGTCTAGGCCAACTTAGGATGGGCAATAAATACCTGCCATGCAGTGGCACTCATGTTCTGACAATTGACACTCAGACCACAGACAGGAAACCCAGCCAAGCTTCCTGTTCTTTGTCACTGGCCAGTGTTCTATTTAGATCACAAGAATATGTACAATATGTAAAAACAGATCAGATTTGCACAAGCTCACCTGTGCACCAAAGAGCTTGCTAATATTTGCACCTAAACAATGCTTGATTGTCTAAAATGCTGGACAATAATGGCATTTGGTAAAACTTCAGAAAAGAAAAAAATGGCTAATTAAAATATTTTATTCAGGGGAAGACTGTATTGTTTGAAATCCATTCTCTTTCAAAATGTACTTCACCATAATTTTATCTCTTCGGCAACAAACACAAAATGTTGAAGGAACTCAGCAGGTCATTCAGCAGCAATGGAGGGGAAATAGTCTCGGCCCAAAACATTCTCCCCTCCATAAATGCTGCTTGACCTGCTGAGTTCTCCAGTATTTTGCGTTTGTTGCTCTGGACTTCCAGCATCTGCAGAATCTCTTAAGTCTAATCTCCTCCACATTTCAAACACCTTCCATTGTATTCTTTACTCCCTACCACTTTTCTTTTTAACTTAATATTTGTTTATCTCCAACACTTCCAGGCTCTGATGAAACGTCCATCGTTTATCAGATGAAACATTATCGCTACTTCCATCTGTTGACACTGCTTGAACTGCAGAGTATTTCAGACATTCTGTGACTTCATTTTCAAAATTTAGTATTCATAGGTAAACAGCACACAGTTCTTATCAAAATCTCTCTATAAGATCATAAGACCATAAGATATAGGAGCAGAAGTAGGCCACTCGGCCCATCAAGACTGTTCCACCATTCAATCATGGGCTGATCCAATTCTTCTAGTCATCCCTTGCTTTCACCCCATACCCTTTGATGCCCTGGCTAATATTTACCTTAAATAAACCCAATGATTCGTAGCAACAAATTCCATAGAATTACTACTCTCTAAGGTAAATTCTCCGCATCTCTGTTCTAAATGGACACATCCTTCAATCCTGAAGATGTGCCCTCTTGTCCTACCATAGGAAATAACTTTGCCATATCTAATCTGTTCAGGCTTCTTAATACTCAGAATGTTTCTAAGAGATCTCCCCTCATTCTCCTGAACTCCAGGGAATACAGCCCAAGAGCTGCTAGACGTTCCCCATACAGTAACCCTTTCATTCCTGTAATCATTCTCGTGAATCTTCTCTGAACCTTCTCCAATGTCAGTATATCCTTTCTAAAATAAGGAGCGCAAAATTGTACCCAATATTTCAAGTGTGGTTTCACGTGTGCCTTATAGAGCCTCAACATCATATCCCTCCTCCTATATTCTATATCTCTAGAAATGAATGCCAACATTGCATTCACCTTCTTCACCACTGACTCAACCTGGAGGTTAACCTTTAGGGTATCCTGCACAAGGACTCCCTTTGCATCTCCGCATTTTTGAATTCTCTCCCCATCTAAATAACAGTCTGCCCTTTTATTTCTTCCACCAAAGTGCATGACCATGCACTTTCCAACATTGTATTCCATTTGCCTCTTCTTTGCCCATTCCCCTAAACTATCTAAGTCCCTCTGCAGGCTCTCTGTTTCCTCAACACTACCTGCTCCTCCATCTAACTTTGTAACATCGGCAAATTTAGCTACAAATCATTGACACACATCGTAAAAAGCAGCAGTCCCAACACCGACCACTGTGGAACTCCACTGGTAACCAGCAGCCGGTCAGGTTAGGATCCTTTATTCCCACTCTCTGTTTTCTGCCGATCAGCCAATGCTCCACCCATGCTAGTAACTCCCCTGTAATTCCATGGGCTCTTATCTGGCTAAGCAGCCTCATGTGCGGCACCTTGTCAAAAGCCTTCTGAAAATCCAAGTACCAAACATCTACTGCATCTCCTTTGTCTGCCCTGCTTGTAATTTCCTCAAAAAATTACAGCACGTTAGTCAAGCAGGATTTTCCTTTCAGGAAATCATACTGACTTTGGCCTTTCTCATCATGTGCTTCCAGGTACACCGTAATCTCATCCCTAACAATCGATTCCAACAAACTCTCAACCACTGATGTCAGGCTAAGAGGTCTATAGTTTCCTTTCTGCTGCCTCCCACCCTTCTTAAATAGTGGAATAATATATATTCCAGTCATCCGGCACAATGCCAGAACCTATCAATTCTTGAAAGATCATTGTTAATGTCTCCGCAATCCCTCCAGCTACTTCCTTCAGAACCCAAAGGTACATTCCATCAGGTCCAGGAGATTTAACCAACCTCAGACCACTGAGTTTCTTCTCATTATGCACCTTCTCAGTTGTAATTTTCACTGCACATACTTCACTTCTCTGACACTCTTGAATGTCCGGTATACTGCAGCAACATGAAGACTGATGCAAAATAGCATTCAGTCCCTCTGCCATCGCTGCGTCCCTCATTATATTATCTCCAGTGCAATTTTCTATTGGTCCTATATCTACTCACAACTCTCTTTTACCCTTTATATACTTAAAAAAGATTTAGTATCTTTGTTGATATTAGTCACCAGCTCCTTTTCATAATTTATCTTTTCTTTCCTAATGACCTTCTTAGTTTCCTTTTGCAATTTATTTTTTATTGAACTTTTTATTGAAGTTCATCATCAAACATTTCCATAAGATGTATTTCAGATACTGTACATATATATCATATATTAATATTTGCCACAAATCTCCACATATTTACCTGAGGTATACACTTATAGAAAAGAGAGGAAAGAAAGAACAAGCAAAAGGAGAAAACTATGTACAAGTAGGGAGCGATCTTTTTTTACAACATATTCATTGATTTGTGAGAATAAAATCACGCCTATGAGGTGTTATGTAGTTAAACCGTTTTTCCCAGTATGAATCAAATTGTACCAACTTATGATTAATAGACGCTGTTATCTTCTCCATTATGTAAATGTCCACTGTAATTTCCATCCATGCGTTTAAAGTTGGGCTCCCCTGTGATAATCATTTCCTGGTGAGAGTCCTTTTACAAGCCACCATAAGTATATTCATTAAATATTTATCTCTTTTCAACCATGTTTGAGGTTGTTATGATCCCAGCCCCCTCCTTTTTGAGAATCGCCAGATCGCTATTAATTCGGGTCTTGGACCCAGGAAATGAGACAGAATCCTCAGCAGGACAAAGCAACGGATTTAGCCATTGTTTCTTGGAGACACCTTTGTGAATTACAATCCTATACTACGTGCCAGCTCTCAGGTCAACGTGGGCTGGGCTACGTGCACACCCTCAGGCAATGTGGGCTGGGGGATTGCATCACCCCACCCTGATTGACATCTACAACCCTGCAAGTCCAGATAAAAGGTAGGCTGCAGGGGGCAGTCTCTCAGCGACGCAACAGAAGGAGACACCATCGCTCATCGCTCCCGTGATAACGGGAAGCTATTCGGAAGCCACGTGTGGTCCATTTCCCCTGGCCTAGGAAACGAGTGGCTGATAACACCGAAAAGGACTTCGAACTGACAACGGGGAACCCACGTTCCCGATTCAACGGTTTGCGTCCAAAAAGACTGGCAAGTTTCTTTTCTCACCAGAAATCTCTCTCTCTCTCCAACACGTGAAACCCAGCGGTTCCCAAAAGGCAAAAAGCCTTCTGAGTGACTTTTATATTTCCATCGGACTCAGTATTATCCCCTAGACCAGGGGTCAGCAACCTTTACCACTGAAAGAGCTACTTGGACCCGTTTCCCACAGAAAAGAAAACACTGGGAGCCGCAAAACCCGTTTGACATTTAAAATGAAATAACACTGCATACAACGTTTTTTTTGCCTTTATGCTATGTATAAACAAACTATAATGTGTTGCATTTATGAAATTGATGAACTCCTGCAGAGAAAACGAAATTACATTTCTGCATGCAACAAAAACATTTTGAACTCCGAAAAAAAGACGTTGGGTTGAAGGTTACTTTTAAGTAAAATACTCAACGTCTATTTGAGTCCTTCTTGTATTTATGAAAAACGCCAAACTTAAATTTGCCGCCAGCAGCAAACCAAAAATAACATCAGCCAGCTGTCAGCCTGAAAAATAAAAGGACTATTTCACTGAACAATGAAAAAATATGAATATACATAAAATAATAGGCAATTAAAATATTTATCATACTTGATTAATGGGATTTCTGCTCCTGGACCTCAGCGCACAGCGTCTGCACATCAGGGCTGTATGACGTCACCTTCATCTTTACACAGGATCGCACGCTGTCATCTGTGAGGCGTGCGCGATGTTTGTTTTTAATAAAGTTCATGTTGGAGAACACCTGCTCACATACATATGTGGATGCAAAGATCGACAGGACTCCAAGCGCATACTTTTTCATGTTTACATAAATGTCGGGCATAGCATTCCATGTTTCGAACACAAGTTTGTCCGGTTTTGGAAGGTTTTCAATATCACTCCATTTGTGATTCTGAGCAAGAACGGCCTTCTGACGGGCAACATCTTCAAGGTCTGCTGTCAAGCGTCTAAACTTGGACACCCATATGTCTTTGTCGGCTATGTCGGCCAGTTCCATCTCAAGATCAGGTTGACTCACACCTGCCAATGCAGTCGTATTCAGTAGGGAAGGATCGATGCTTAAGGAAGGATAATGTGTTTTTTTCCTCTCTGAACTCACAGAAGCGTTTCCCAAACGATGTTTGCATTGCGATGATTGCAGAATGTAAATACTCCGAAATTATCATGTCGTGACCTTGTTTGAACTCTCTCAAATTGGGGAAGTGAGACAAAGTGCCTTTCTGTAAATCTCTGGCAAGCACTGTCAACTTGCACTCGAATGCCAAAACATCCTCCAACATGTGCAGGGCTGTGCGTCCTTTCCCCTGAAGAGCTGTGTTCAGCGTGTTCAGGTGCGCTGTCATGTCTACCATGAAGTGTAGCTTTTCCAGCCACTCTGGCTGTTCCAGCTCAGGAAAGGTGAGCCCTTTGCTGCCCAGGAAAGTTTTCACTTCTTCCAGACACGCGACAAAGCGTTTCAGCACCTCCCCTTTGGACAGCCACCGGACTTTGTTGTGCAGCAGGAGATCAGAATATGCGCTTTCCATCTCGTCCAGTAACAAACGGAATTGACGGTGATTTAAACTTTTTGCCATTATTTTATTGACAATCTGAATGACAACATCCATTACTTCTGTGCATTCCGGAGGAAATGTTTGAGCGCACAGTGCCTCTTGGTGCAAGATGCAGTGAAAAGTCAGCAGCTTTCTGTCCAGCGACTTCTGCAGTAAAGCCACAAATCCCTTGTGCGTTCCCGTCATATTCGGAGCCCCATCAGTAGCTACTGACACCAGATGGGTGGTCTTTATTCCTTTGGCTCTTAAACAATTCAAGACAGCCTCACAGATGTCCTCCCCCCGTGTTTGGTCTTTTAGAGGTATCAACTCAATCAGTTCTTCCTGTGGCCCGGCAGAGTTTACATACCGGCAGAACAACGCTATTTGTTCAATATCGCCTTTGTCTTTAGACTCGTCACAGGCAATCGAGTAGGCCACAGCTGAATTGATGTCTTTAATTTGCTGTCTTGTGATGTCTTCTGCCATTTTTATGGTTCTGTCTTTGACAGTCTTTGCAGAGAGGGGCATATCCCTGATTTTCTGCACAATTTCACTCTTGTTTTTAAAGTCCGTGAATAGATGTTCTGAAATCTTAATGAAAGATTCTTTTATATATTCACCATCTGAAAACTGCTTCCCGTGCCTGACTATTTCCTGAGCGGCAATATAACTGGCGTATGTCGTTGATTTTCCAGACTTCATCCATTTCTGGAAATGATTTTTGCTCAGATCAACCTTCCGCATCAGTTCCAAAACGGCTTTTTTTCTCTCATCTCCATCCGGATATTTTTGAGCAAAGGCTGCGTGTTTACTCTGGAAATGCCTTGCGACATTTGACTTTTTGTTGTTTGCTAGTTTCTCATTGCATATTAAGCATACCGGTAAACCAGTCTCGTCAACAGTGAAAGCAAATGAATCTGTCCACGTATCATTAAACGTTCTGTTTTCTTCAGTCACTTTTCTTTTTTTAGAATTCTCCATAGTTGGCTTACCTTGGATCGAAAAATTAAAGAAATCGCGCACTGGCGGGTGTCAGGTATTGGCAGTGGTGACGTATATTAATAGCGATAAAAACACGTTGTAGCGGTGTGCTCACGCAGTCAGTAAACTGCAGTCAAATAACTTTATTCGAACTAAACAGCCTTGCTTTTAAGCCTCCCTCAACCCAGCCCCCATGGACGCAGATGCTGCAAAAGACGCGTACTCACAAACCCCCGTAGGCTATCTCCCTTAGCCGGAATGCTGGCTAATTGTGAGCCGTTTCGGATGTGCCAGGAAATGTGTCGCCACACTTAGATTGTACAAGATCACCATAATCTTCAAATTTAGAATTACATTTCAAAAGCTAACAAACTAACATAAAATACATTTTAATTAAATACTGACCAATTATTTCCCAAAGCCACAGGGAGCCGCAGCACAGAGGTGAAAGAGCCACAAATGGCTCGGGAGCCGCAGGTTGCCGACCCCCGCCCTAGACAAACAATAGAACTATTTCTTATTGATGATTATTACTATACCCACGCTTTAGATTGAGTATTGACGACGTATATTATCTGAATGTTTGCATTAACCTTACTTTTGTGTCCCTTTATAAATAAAGACTTTTAAAAATAGTACCATCAGACTTCAGCGGACCTCTCTATCTTTGCTGGTAAGTGATCCAGTTACGGGATACGTAACAACTTGGGGTTCTCATCTCGGGATTTGACACCAAATTGGGAGGCCAGTGAATCGGGCTTGTAAGTCCAAACTTGAATCTGGTTAAACAGGTAGCCAGGCGGGAAACCAGCAAAGATGGATGTGGGTGAATTTATGAAAAACCCGACTGTGGAGGCGCTAGAGGCGGCCACAAAATCAGACTTGTTAAATTTGGGGAAGGGGTTGAACCTCGCAGAATTGAGGTAGTCCATGAAAAAGCGGGAGGTGCGAAGGGCTATAACTCAGTATTACATTGGGAAGAATGTGTTTGAAGCTGAGGTATTGGAAGATATCCCTGAAAAGGTACCAACAAGTGGGACAGATCAGCTAGAATTGGAGAAATTAAGGTTGGAAAATGAAATTAAATTAAAGCAGCTGGAAGCAGCTGAGAAGGAGAAAGAAAGGGCCAACAAACAAAGGGAGCATGTGCTCCAGCTGAAGGAGTTAGAGGTGAAACGGGAGCATGAGCTCCAGCTAAAGGGGTTAGAGGTGAAAAAAGAGCAGGACAGAGCTGAGAAGCAAAGAGAGCATGAAATTCAGTTAAAACAGCTGGAAGCAGCTGAAAAAGAGAAACAGAGGGAGGGAGAGTATGAGGAGGCAGAGAAACAGAGGAAACATGACTTAGAGCTGTAGAAGTTAAGGCACGAGTGAAGAGATCAAGGGTCAGACCGAAAGGAGCGGTTTGATGTTAGTCAGGCGTTGAGGTTGGTCCCCCCATTCGAGGAGACGGATGTTGATAGTTATTTCTTGCTTTTTAAAAAGGTGGCAGTGAATCAGCAGTGGCCCAGAGCACAGTGGGTGGCGTTGTTACAAAGTGTGTTATGAGGGAAAGCACAGCGGGCATATGCAGCGTTGCCCACGGAAGGGGAAGGGAATTATGACCAAGTAATGGAGGCCATTCTCCGGGGTTACGAGCTAGTACCTGAAGCCTATAGACAAAAGTTCAGAAATTTAAGGAAAGGGTGGAATCAAACGTATACCGAGCTAGCCCATGAGAAGGGTGTGCTCTTGGACCGTTGGTGCACCGTGGAAAAGGTGGACGAGGATTATGGGCGTCTCAGGGAGTTAATTTTGATTGAGAAATTTAAGGGTTGTGTTCCGGAGGAGATCCGGATGTATTTGAATGAGAAGCCGAATAAGTCCATCTCAGAATTTGCTAGGTTCACAGATGAATATGCCCTAACCCACAAGACAAAGTTTTCCTCGAATAAAAGTTACCCGAGAGACCGTGGGAACGGTAGGGAAAGCCCGCCGGCTACAGGAGAAACTCAGCCGGGAGCTAGCAGAAAAAGTGAGGATAACAGGCCAGAAACCTGGAGATTTCCTGGTTTGACCTGTTTTAATTGTGGAAAGGTGGGACATATTGCATCTAAATGCCGCGCTCCGAGAAAGGAGCCAGAAAGAGGGAAAGCCGCAGTCCCTATCGGGTGTGCCGTGGTAATCAGTAAATCGACCAGAGAGCCCCGGGTAGACAGAGTACGAGACAGCTCTGAGACTTGTCTGTCACAAGGAACCATGTCTGTGAGGGAGGGAGACACACCAGTTCCCGTACGAATCTGGAGAGACACAGGGGCTGAGCTGCTGTTGATCAGCAGTAAGGTACTAGCATTTGGTCGAAAAACGGGCATGGTAAAGGTAGAGGGGATCAGCAAAAAAATAGAAATGGTGGCTTTACATGAGGTCATTATGGTTTGTGAGTTGGTGTCTGGACCCGTTGAAATAGGGGTGCCATCCGAGTTCCTAAGAACTGACGCGGACGTTCTTCTCGGTAACGACTTAGCAGGAGGTAAGGTTTGGGCAGCCATGATGCTGACCCGCCGACCGGCGAGTGCGGTGGCCCCGCCCCTAGAGTCCCAAATCTATCCCGCATGCGCGGTCACTCGCAGCCAGTCGAGAAAGGCAGCTGAGAACAAGAGCAGTTTTGATTTGGCCGAGACGTTTCTACCGACCCTGTACCACGAGGGTTTACAGGGTGGTAAAACGAAGAGTAGTAAAGTGAAAGAGGAGAAGGGAGCGGAGATAGATCCGCCTTTAGCGAGGAGAAAGGTCTTAGAGGCAGAAAATAAAGATGCGGAACCGATAGAGCGGTTAAAAGGTCCAGGGTTGGACATAGAGGATCTGTCTGGGTTGGCAGAACTGTTTGAGGAAGTTGAAACTTCTAAAGGTGTTCCCGATAGTGAAATGAGGGCAGCCCTAGACGAAAAGGGTGCCCTTACCTCAAAGACGTCTGCTGGGTTGGCAGATGAGGTTGTTTCAGCCCGCGGGGTTGAGTTTACTCCGGAAGGGAGTTGCCCAGAGAGTACCTGGGAGAAACGGGGGAAGTTAGGATTTAAAAAGAGTACGGGTATTGAACGCCTGGAAGAGGCCAATGTCCCGTTTGAGTGTGTCCAAGATGGGGATGCACGTGGTGCTGAACCTGGTAATGGAGCTCAGAAGAAGTCTGAGGTATTTGATTCAGTGGAACGGGGCGGCCGTCCTTGTGGGTCAGATAGAACTTGGTTCAGTGGAAAAAGGGTTAACCTTGGTAACCGTGGGAAGTGTGAGTTCCCCGGTGTTTGTACTCGAAGGTGGGTTCAAAGTTAATGCAGAATTTAAGAATGGGGGGATGAGGATTATTATTGAAGGAAATGGAAAATCTGTGGTTCCCAAATCGAATGAAGAAATCTTAAACTTGGCAGATCGCTCACAGAATGAGCCGGGAGATAGCGGCCCCCCACTCTATTGTTATGCCAGGATGGGGTGTGAAAAGGCCGCATTCGAAATGCTACTTGAAGAGTTCGAATTAAAAACCAATAGCCTGAAGGGTCCTGACAAAAGGGCTAGCCGCCTGGGTAAAATTAAAGAGTTGGGTGGAAACGGTCTAAATTTGGTGCATGGTGTTGATAAAATAACCCCGATGAACGAGGCGGGCAGGAGTTCACCACGCCAAATTACTCAAGTTCCCCACGGGGGGGGGGGGGGACTCACCAGAAAAGAGGCGACGGTTAATGGGGATGCAATTTTAAACAGCAAAGCAGGTTGTACTGGTTTGCGCCAAAGCCTGTGAATAATAAAGACAGCCCCTTTGGAGACCTGCCGATTAAGTAAAACGACCGAAACGATTAGTATTCGCATAAACTTTTATAGATGCACCTAAGCTAAGATCACACCTCCTTAGTTTTGTTGCTGAAGGAAAGAAAAAAAATAGGTCTTTATTAAATTGAAGTTTGATGCTACTAGACTTTAGTACCGTACGCGATGTTAAGATATTAAAGAAAGGGACACTGTAATCGTTAATTGTTTAGATACTGACTTGAATGTATAATGGTAGTACTCTGTGAAAACAAAAGCTTGTGTATTGTATTAGATTCAAAAATCCTGTAAGACTCTGTACCACTCCGTTTTAACCGCTGGTAAAAACGTTTTTTTAAGAGGGGAGGTGTTATGATCCCAGCCCCCTCCTTTTTGAGAATCGCCAGATCGCTATTAATTCGGGTCTTGGACCCAGGAAATGAGACAGAATCCTCAGCAGGACAAAGCAACGGATTTGGCCATTGTTTCTTGGAGACACCTTTGTGAATTACGATCCTATACTGCTTGCCAGCTCTCAGGTCAACATGGGCTGGGCTACGTACACACCCTCAGACATTGTGGGCTGGGGGATTGCATCACCCCACCCTGATTGACATCTACAACCCTGCAAGTCCAGATAAAAGGTAGGCTGCAGGGGGCAGTCTCTCAGCGACGCAACAGAAGGAGACACCATCGCTCATCGCTCCCGTGATAACGGGAAGCTATTCGGAAGCCACGTGTGATCCGTTTCCCCTGGCCTAGGAAACGAGTGGCTGATAACACCGAAAAGGACTTCGAACTGACAACGGGGAACCCACGTTCCCGATTCAACGGTTTGCGTCCAAAAAGACTGGCAAGTTTCTTTTCTCACCAGAAATCTCTCTCTCTCTCCAACACGTGAAACCCAGCAGTTCCCAAAAGGCAAAAAGCCTGCAAACTTCTGAGTGACTTTTATATTTCCATCGGACTCAGTATTATCCCCTAGACAAATGATAGAACTATTTCTTATTGATGATTATTACTACACCCGCGCTTTAGATTGAGTATTGACGATGTATATTATCTGAATGTTTGCATTAACCTTACTTTTGTGTCCCTTTATAAATAAAGACTTTTAAAAATAGTACCATCAGACTTCAGCGGACCTCTCTATCTTTGCTGGTAAGTGATCCAGTTACGGGATACGTAACAAGGTATATACCCAAAATATATGGTCTTACTTACTAAGGGTATTTCACATTTAAAGATGTCTTGTAGGGCATTGTGTATCCCACTCCAATAGTCTTTGATAACGGGGCAATTCCAGAAAATATGATAATGGTTTGCATTTTGATTTCCATAATTTCTCCAGCAAACAGGGAGGTTACCATCATAATGGGATTTCTGAGAGGGTGTAATAAAATATCTTATCAAGTTTTTCCAACCAAACTCCCTCCATTTCTGTGAATTGGTACACTTCCATTGATACCTCCATATTATTGTCCATTCTTCCTCAGATATAATTATCTCTCCTTCCTTCCCCATTTTGTTTTAATGTATGAAGTCGCATGTGTTTTAAGATTTGACAAACCCTTATACAAGCTTGAAATGATTCTACTACCGTTATCTGAATTATATGCTTTTCTAAATAGCTCTATCAAACATGTACTTGCCTTGGTTACATTTTAACCCTCCTATTAACATACTGTCGCATCTGTAAATACCAGTAAAAGTCTTGTTTTTCTAATAAGTGTTTCTCTTTAAGCATTTCAAAACTGAACAGTATTCCTTCTTTCATTATATTGCAAAGAACTGTTATTCTTTTAGCTGTCCAGTCCTTAAATCTAGCATCCAGTTTATTCGGCGTAAAATTCGAGTCATATGCACACCATTTAAGAATTGCAATATCTCCCTCTAGTTTATATTCTTTTATAATAGTTTTCCATATTTTAAGAGTCCATTTCACCCATGGGTTATCAATAGTATTTATGTACCTTTGTAGGTTACTATCAGCCAAAATTGCTTGTATGGGGATGGAAAGTATCCTCTCTTCAATGTTTTTCCATTGAGAGTCATATGATGGGTTACACCAACATATCACAGCTCTCAATTGTGCTGCAAAATAATAATCTCTAAGAGAAGATAGGCTCCATCCCCCTCCCCCCTTTTCCTTGGCTAATTGCAAAGTTTTGAGATGAGCTCTAGGCCTTTTGCCTTACCATATATATCTTGATAACATTTTATTCCATTCATTGAATTGATTTTGATTAATCTCTATTGGTAGGGTCTGAAAGAGATATAATAGTCTGGGCAATATATTCATTTTAATGGATTCAATCCTTGAACCGAGTCTACAAAAAGGAATTAGGTTCCATTGTGTTATATCTTTCTTTTTATATATATATTTCAGCAGATAATTGCATTCTGATAATTTTGCCAAATCTTTTGGCATAATGATGCCCAAATATTTGAAAGACTCTGCTTGCCATGCCCAAGGATATCTACTTTCAATTTCTTTTGGTAGGCTATAGTTATATGAAAGTAATTCGGTTTTACCTATGTTGATCTTGTATCCTGATAATTGACCATATTGTTCAAAGGATTGCATCAATTTAGGTACAGTATGCTGGTTGCCCTAGATAGATCAAAATGTCTTCTGCGTAACTGACTAATTTATGCTCTGACCCTTTAATAGTAATTCCCCTGATATCTTCATTTTGTCTGATGTGCTGAGCTAATGGTTCCAGAAATAATGCGAAGAGTAGCAGTGACCATGTACAACCCTGTCTCGTGCCCCTTTCTAGGGTAAAACTATTTGATAGATATCCACTGATTTTAATCTGAGCAGTTGTATTGTCAAATAGTGGCTGTATCATTTTAATAATTGTGTCATGTGAACCAAATCTATGTAAAACTCTGTAAAGAAAACTCCAATTAACCGAATCAAATGCCTTTTCAGCGTCCACGCTTATCACTATTGCTTCAATTTTATTTTTTTGTATATGATCCATAATATGAAGTGTCATTCGTATATTGTCTTGTGTTAGGCGTTGTTGTATAAAACCTGTCTGATCATTATGTATCAGTGTGGGTTGAAACTCTTCCAATCGTTTGGCCATGAGGGAGGTAAATAATCTATAATCCACATTAGGAATAGATATTGGTCTAAATGACCCGCATTCCATTTTATCCTTGCCTTCTTTCGGTATAGCTGAGATTATCGCCTCCTTCCAACTGGGTGGCATTTGCGTCTTTTTTAGAGCCCAGTTCAGTGTGGGGAGTAAAACAGGAATTAACTCATTTTTAAATTCTTTATACCACTCTGCCATTTATCCATCTGATCCTGGTGACTTGCTTAATTTAAGCCACTAATTACAGTTTTTAGTTCAGCTTCAGTTATGTCAGCAGTCTTCGTTCTATTTTGGTCCTTGCTTAAAGTGGGTAAGTCTAGAGAATTCAGGAAGGTGTCAATTTGGGTTTTGCTTCCCCTGGAACGTTGGAAATAGAGTTTTGTAAAACACTTCAAAAGCTTCTTGAATTTCACCTAGCTTATTTTTTTTATCACTTTTGTTCTTGGATCTCTAATTCTATGAATTGTATTTTCTGCTATCTTTTTTTTTTAAGTTTCCATGCCAGTATTTTCATTGATTTATATCCACTTTCATAGTGTCTCTGTTACAGAAACATTAATTTTTTCCTGATTTCTTGTGTAGCCAAACTATTAATTTCATTCCTAATTTTTAAAATTTCCTCTAATGTACCCTGTGCCAAACTCAATTAGTGATTTTTTTCCTAGTTCCTTCAGCTTATTTTGTAATTCCTCTAATGTTTTATTCCTTATTTATTTCTTATATGAAGATATCGCTATAATTTTCCCTCTTAAGACAGCCTTCCGAGTATCCCATAGAATGGGAGGTGAAACCTCTCCATTATCATTGAACTCTAAGTAAAGACCAATTTCTTTTTTAATTTGTTCCTTAAAATAGGGATCATTGAGTAGACTTGAATTTAGTTTCCAAATAGTATTCTTTGGTTGCAGGTCAACCTGCAAGTTTTTAAAAGCTTCCCAATCCTCTATCTTCGCACTAGCTTTGGCTTCCTTGTATGCCCTCTCTTTTGCTGTTATTTTGGCTCTGACTTCACTTCTCTGCCACAGTAGTGTCCTTCTTCCATTCAAAAATGTCTTCTTTTTTGGAATATATCTGTCTTGCTCTTCTCTCATTTTTCACAGACACTCCAGCCATTGCTACTCTGCTGTCTTTCCTGCTAGTGTCCTTTTCCAGTCAACCTTGGCCAGTTCCTCTCTCATGCCACTGTAATGTCCTTTATTCCACTGAAATACTGACACATTGGAATTTAGTTTCTCCTTCTCAGATTTCAAAGTGAAATCGATTATATTGTGATCACTGTTCCCTAAGGGTCCCTTAACCTTAAGCTCTCTCATCACCTCCGGATCATTGCACATCAACCACTCCAACACAGCCAATTCCCTAGTGGGCTCAACAACAAGCTGTTCTAAAATGCTATCCCTTAGATATTCTAGAAATTCTCTCTCTTGAGGTCCAGTACTGGCCTGGTTAACCCAATCCACTTTCATGTTAAAATCCCCATCGATTATTATGCCATTGCCCTTCTGACACGCCTTTTCTATCTCCTGCTGTAATTTGTAATCCACATCCTGGCTGCTGTTTGGAGGCCTGTATCCAACTGCCATTAGGGTCCTTTTAACCTTGCCATTTCTTAACACTACACCTTCTGATCCTATGTCATACCTTTCTAATGATTTAATATTATTTCTTATACACAGGGCTACATTATCTCCTCTGCCTACTAACCTATCTTTCCAATACACCATATAGCCTTGGACGTTCAGCTTCCAATGGCAGCCATCCTTCAGCCAAGTTTCAGAGATGGTCACAACATCATACTTGCAATCCGTAGGTGAATTTCAAGACTGTTCACTTTATTTCTTATGCTGCATGCATTCAAATATCAAATACACAGAATATTCTGGATACTGGTCCCATACCAGAGATTTTAGCACAAAAATAAATGTCGGTTATCGGTTAACTGCAACAGCTGCCTCTAGCTATATTAAATCCACTCCTCGTTCCTATTCCGACATGTTGGACCATGGCCTCCTCTAATGCTACCATGAGGCTACTAACAGGTTGGATGAGGAACATACAGTCAGTCCGGGTAGCCTCCAACTTGACGGCATGAACATTGATTTCTCCAACTTCTAGTAATTTCTCACCTTCTCCCCCTTCTCTGCTTTTTCATTCCCCATCCTGCTCGAGTTACCCTTTCTCTTCTCATCTGCCCAAAACTTCAATCTAGTGACCCTCCTCCTTCCCTTTCTCCCATGGTCCACTTCCCTCTCCTATCAGATTTCTCCTTCTTCAGCCCTTTACCTTTTCCACCTATCACCTCCCAGCTGCTCACTTAATTTCCCCTCCCCCACCCATTCACCTTCCCCTCACCTGTTCTCACCTATCACCTCCTTCCCCCCTCATTGTGGCTGCTTGCCCCTTCCTTTCCAGTCCAAAATGGATCTCAGCCCAAAACGTCAAATGTTTCTTCTCCTCCGTGGATGTGACCTGATTTGCTGAACTCCTCCGCCACTTTGTGTGTTTTATTCTAAAACAGATTCCCAACCTTTTTAATGCCATGGACCAATACCATTAAAAAAGGGATCTGTGGACCCCAGTTTGGGAACCACTGCTCTAAAATCAAATTTATCATTCTAATATAATACAGCGAGAATGCTAGTGTTGTAGATGTCATCTTTCAGATGAGATATTAAACCACACAAATGTAAAAAATCCACAGCACTGTTTTGAAGAACAGGGGAATTACCCTCTGACTAACATTAATCCCTCTAGAGACATTCCAAACCAGTTTTTCTGCTATTTATCACTTTATGATTTGTGGAAGTCTTTATGCATATGTTACCTGCCACGGTTTGCAAAAAATGACTCTACTTCACAAGCTCATTATTGATTGCAAAGTACCTTGTGACACACTGAAAGTGTCACGAAAGGCATCAAAGAAATGTAAGTCACTTTCCTTTACAATGCTTCCATTCATTCGGGGATCACAAAACCAAAGGTAAAGAGATTAATTTTCATCCTTATCCACACACTATCATCATCATCATTATGTGCCGTGTCATATGACATGGGTGATCATGGTATTTCCATTTCCATGATTATACTCTTGGCAAATGTTCCTACAGAAGTGGTTTGCCTTTGCCTTCTTCTGGGCAGTGTCTTTACCAGACGAGTGACCCCAGCCATGATCAATACTCTTCAGAGATAGGCTGCCTAAGGTCTTTGATTGCATAACCAGGACTCGCGATGTGCACCAGCTGCTCATACGACCATCCACCACCTGGTCCCATGATTTCATGTGACCCTGATTGGTGGGGAGTGGGGCTAAGCAGGTGCTACACCTCGCCCAAGGATGGCCTGCAGGCTAACAAGAGGGATGGAGTGCCTTACACCTCCTTTGGTGGAGATCTATCTCCACCCTGCCACCCCAATTATCTACACCAACTGATCTTTTTTGTTTTGTCTGCTATATAAATAGACAGTGGGAAAGTACCTGGCCTGTGAGAAATGCTAAGATATCCCCATCAGCCTCATTCTGGTGGATCTTTGTGATGGTATCCACTGTGGCTTTCAGATAATCTGGAACAGGGCTGAGAAGAAAAGACAAACAAAATTGGAACAATCAGCAAACACGAGAATATCTGCAGATGCTGGAAATCCAAGCGGCACACATAAAATGCTGGAGGAACTCAGCAGGTCAAGCAGCATCTGTGGATAAAGGTACAGTCGACGTTTCGGGCCGAGACCCTTCAGCAGGACTAGATCTTTGCATCCTGCCAAAGGGTCTTGGCCCAAAACGTCGACTGAACTTTTTTCCATAGATGCTCCCTGGCCTGCTGAGTTCCTCCACCATTTGGTGCGTGCTGCTTGGAATAGTCAGCTAAGGGTTTGAAGAGTTTTATATTAACTTTAGTGAGTGTGGAAAAATTAACAATGTACACTACTGATAATCCAGGGTGTTCATTCCAGATCCTAATCTCTCGATGACATAAAAATATTTCCTTCAAATCTGTTTCCTGATTTCCTTTGTTCTATGTTAAATGAGCACTCTGACAATGAGAGCAGTTTTTCTAACTGTTCTGTCTAGACAAAGTCAGATTTTAAAGTTCCAGTCGTAGAGCACTACAGCACAAAAACAGGTCCTTCAGCCCATCTAGTCTGTGCCAAACTATTATTATGCATCATCCCATCAACCAGCATCTGGACCATAGCCCTCCATATCCCTCCCATTCATGTACTGATCCAAATTTTATTTAAATCTTAATGAGCTTTCCTGCACCTCCTCTGCCTATTGAATATCCCTTTGTCTGCAGAATCTCATGTGTTTGAAGAATATGATTATGAGTCCAGAGCAGTGCAGCTGAATTTTAACCTGAAATGTCTTGGTGTACAGAAGAAATTTATGAGAATTATTCCAGAGAAGAGGGACTTGAGTTGCAGAAACTGGGATTGCTCTCCTTGGAGCCATAAGACATAGGAGTAGAATTGGGCCATTTGACACATTGATTCCTCTCCCGCTCTGCTATTCTATCATGGCTGACATATAATCCCTTTCAACGTCATTCTCCAGCCTTATCTCCATAACCTTTGATGCCCTTACGAATCAAGTACTTATTAACCTTGCTTTAATATACCCAATGACTTGGCCTCCAATGCCATCCGTGGCAATGGATTACATAGATTCACCATCCTCTGGTGATAGAAATACTTCATCATCTCTGTTTCTAAAGGGATATCCTTGTATTCTGAGCCTGTGCTCTTCAGTCCTAGACTTTCTCATGGTAGAAAACATCCTTTCCACATCCACTCTATCCAGACTTTTCAATATTAAGCAGGTTTCATTGAGATTCCCCCCTCATTTTTTGAATCTCCACTAAGTACAGACCCAGAACTATCAAACAGACCTCACGCATTAATCCTTTCAAAACCAGGATCTTGTGAACCTCTTCTGGACCCTCTCCAGTAACGACAATAATTGGCTGTAACAAAAGTTAATATAATTTTCTAAAAGGATAGTTTCGCCATGAACCTAAGATTTGTGCTTACCACTACTGAAAGAAGGTTAAATGTACCTTAAGGTATAAAAAATATCAACTGGAAACATCCGCCCTTCCACAGTGAGGATGGCACACGTGTCCTTACTGGGGTCTGCAGTCTCATTCAGATTGAAGAAATTTCGAAATTTCTGAAAGTAAATAAATAACAAAAAACAGACCATCATGGGTTTTAAATAAAAGTGGAGATGACCAAAAGCATGAAGAAATCCAACAAAAATAAATATTATGAAGCAGTTTGCACCATTAATCTCTTTTTCACAGTAGCATATTGCAAACTTTATGACTGAAACTCATGTGACATTATTGGGGGACATGTAGAGATCTACCAGGTGAAATCAACAAGCTCAGTGTAGACTGGAAATAACTTGACATAGCTTGTCTGCTGCAACTTCCATCCAAATCACACAAACCCCAAATGACATTTCTTTAGGGTTTCTGCTCATTAGGTTGTATGATCCAGAGAACTCCCACAAAAGTTCAAACCCACAAAGTACAATTCTGTGCAAAAGTCCTAGGTAACCTATATCTTTTATATAGTTTCAGGGCGTATGACCTCCACAGAGCCCTGATCTCAACATCATTGAGGCTGTCTGGAGAGACGGAAGCAAGTGAGACAATCCAAGTCTGCAGAAGAACTGTGGCAAGTTCTCCAAGATGCTTAGAACAGCCTACCAGCTGATTTTCTTATAAAACTGCAGAACTGTGTACCTAAGAAAATTGATGCAGTTTAAAAGGCAAAGGGTGTCTCACCAAAGATTGATTTGATTTACTTTTTTTTTACTGTTTACTGCTTCTTAGTAATTTTTTTGATATTTAGAAACTGTTCATTTCATTATTTTGATAGAAAATTCACTTTATAGAATTTTTAACATGTGCCTAAAACTTTTGCACAGTACTGTTTATATTTAATTAGCATAGACTGCTGGTGAGTAATCCACAACTGAATGAACTGTTCACAGTTCTGTTTTACATAACACAACCAAGAACCTCATTGCTTTTCAGAACATGTAGAAAGAAAGTGACCCTTCAGTCTCTTCCTCAATGTGTTGCTCTGCTCTTAGATCAGGGCATTGCATCGCTAATTCAGCAAGCTGTTCCAGGGCACTTCACAGCAATGTGGAGCTTATGTACGGACACTCCTGTGCCTCCTAGCGTCACCTTATGGCCGTACTATCAATCAATGCATATAAGCTATCTTATGTATTTATATTCATAGTGATCTTTTATTATTGAGATCTTCAACTTATTGTGTTTTTTTGTGCTGTATTGAATCCAGAGTAGCCATTATTTTGTTCTCTATGTTTGTGTACTGGTCAGGATGGGAAACAGCTTTTTCTTTCAGTCCATTAGGCTTCTGAACACCCCACTGCATCGCATTTGAGTGTCACTGGTTAACATATTCTGTACACTACAGTATTTAATTTATGCTCTTTACTTCATTTATCTATGCATGACTCATTTGTAGGTTTCATTCTTACTTTCCAAGGTTACTATGTGTCATGTGTACTACTGTGCTTTACACCTTAGTCCGAAAACATCTCATTTGAAGGTATACATATATATATATAAATGACAATGAATATGACTTGAAAATGACATTAAACAATCTTGAATCTTAATTTGATACTGAGCCAAATAAGGAGATTAGAGAAGGTGACCTTCAGCTTGATCAGAGATAGGTTTTAAGGAGTATCTCAGAGGAGGAGGGAGAGGTTGAGAGACAGAGATTTTGGCAGCAAATCCAACAATTTATATCTTTCGCACAGGTGAAGAAAATTGGGAATAAATAGAAGAACCGTTTCTTCTTCTGATTTTGTTTATCAGTGCATGGATATATCAGTGTTTCAAACCAGCCATTAATAGTCTCTTTGCTTTCTGCATGAATGAACTACTGTTTTTCTGGAGTTATGATAGATAGGAAGTTCTTCTGAGCATCCTGTTCCCTCCATCAATAACATTGGGAGAGTGACTCATATTGATTTTGCACCTTGTCAAAGAGTGTAAGCTGCACAGAGATCAGTGAATGTTGCAGGGTAGAAGGCCATTGCAGAGATTAAGTCGGAGGATGCCATGCAGAACTAGATCACACAGATAATAAAAGGCATAGCTATGATTGCTGGCAATAATACAGATTGCCCATCAGCAGAATAATATACCCACTCTGGGTGATTGTAAAGATGGTAACTGCAAGACAAACCTCAGCATCCAGTGTTGCAGATGACACAATCAGTCGCAGATTCCCTCTTTTCTTCTGAATCTGCATCAAGTAGAAAATAATAAAGACAAGAGATTTTTCAGATGCTAGAGATCTAGAGCCACACACACACAAAACACAAATTCCACAGATGCTGCCTGACCTGCTGAGTTCCTCCAACATTTTGTGTGTGTTTCTAAAGTAGAAAATGTTGATTAAAGTTATTGAAATGTTGATTATGAAGTGCAATTTAGCCACACCGTTATTCAAGGAGTCTGTTCTAATTATTGCTGGAAACAAAAATTCTGCTTTGGTTCTCCATTTTTTCACTGGCTTTCTATTTCTATATTGAAAAAAAAATGTGTACTGGGTCTCAAGGCATTGAAGTGCCTTGGGGAGGAAACAGATGTGCAGGCAGCTTGCAAGAATAGAGGACAGTGGTTGAAGATTAGACCACAAGGCATAGGAGCAGAATTATGCCATTCGGCCTGTCAAATCTGTTCTGTTATTCCATCATGGCTAATTTAATTTCCTTCTCAATATCATTCTCCTGCCTTTCCCCCATAACCTTTGGCACCCTTTCTAATTAAGAAATTATCAACCTCCGCTTTCAATATACCAAATGGCTTGGCCTCCACAGCCATCTGTGGCAATGAATTCTATAGATTCACCATCATAACTTCCCATAAAATCCCATATCTACTTTGAAGAGGAAGGTGATGACTGTGTTATGAGCATGTGGAGTGTGGCCCAACACAGCTTCTTAGGAAAGGGAAGACTTGCAGAAGGCTGGGTGACCCGTGAGTTGGAAAGGAAGCAAAATATCTGGAATGAACATGAGAAACTCAAGATAGGAGCAAAAGTAGAACATACAGTCCCTTCAGCCTTCTGGTCTACTTAATAAGATCGTGGCTGAACTGACTTTCCTGAATCCCTGCTTTCTCACTTACCCCTGCTTATCAAGAATTCTTGTACTTCTTCTTAACAACTATTCAAAGACTCCACTGGTGGAAGAATGGTGGAATCCAGGAAGAGTTAAGGGGAACATGGGAAGAAGAAAATGGGATCAGTGCAGATGGGCAGTTCATGGTCAGCACAGACTCTCTGGTCTAAGGGCTCTATCTCTCCTTCACTCCAAATGTCACCTTAGCTTTATCTCAATAGAGCTCTTATTATTAAACAGTGAACCACTACTTCTAGGTTCTCGCTCAGGAGGGAACATACTCTCCACAGCTATCCTGCCAACATCTTAGGGGGTTAAGGGAACACGATGTAGCCTCCTTGACCAAGATAAGCTGATAGAGGACAAAACATTCTGGGAAAGAAGACTGGAATCAGGATAACCATTGTCAATAGATCATTTTTAGATCATTGCTCAGGAGGTGCTAAGAGCTGAATATTATGCAAAAAATTCAGCCACAAAATGATACCACATGAAAGTGTCAGAAAAAGCATGGATTGTGGAAGGGAAGCATCAGGAAACACCAGAGGTATAAAAGAAAAATCGTAAATATTGAGCAAACAGTCAAAATAGACATCTGTTGTTTCTCTTTCAAATGCTAATGGAACTGTAGAGTATTCCTAGGATTTTCTTCTACCACCTAGCATCATACACTCAGTGGCCACTGTATTAGGTGGGGTTCTCTGCCTCTGTAGCCTATCCACTTCGAAGTTTGATGTGTTGTGCATTCTGAGATGCTCTTCTGCACACCACTGTTGTAACGACTGGTTATCTGAGTAACTGTTGTCTCTCTGTCACTTAAACCAGTCTGACCTCTCACTAACAAGGTGTTTTCACCCACAGAACTGCCTCTCACTGGCTGTTTTTTGTTTTCTACACCATTCTCTGTAAGCTCGAGACTGTTGTGCGTGAAAATCCCAGGAGATCAGCAGTTCCTGAGATACTCAAAACACCCTGTCTGGCACCAACATTCATTCCACAGTCAAAGTCACTTGGATCACAATTCTCCCCCATTCTGTAATTTACTTTTTTTTAATTGAAGTTCATCAAACATTTCCATAAGATGTATTTCAGACATTGTACATATACAACATATAATCATATATATCACAAAATCTCCACAAATTATTTATCTGGGGTAAAGAATGGAAAGAAAAAACAAGCAAAAGGAAAGAACTATGTACAAGTAGGGAGTGATTTTTTTTAACAACAGATTCATTGATTTGTGAGAATAAAATCAGGCCTACGAGGCATTATGTAGTTAAACCATTTTTCCCAGTATGAATCAAATTGTTCCAGCTTATGATTAACAGATGCTGTTATCTTCTCCATTTTGTAAATGTCCATTGTAATTTCCATCCATGTACTTAAAGTTGGGCTCTTCTGTGATAACCATTTCCTAATAAGAATCTTTTTACCAGCCACCAAAAGTATATTCAATAAATATTTATCTCTTTTCAACCATTCTTGAGGTATATATCCAAACTATATGGTCTTACTCTCCAAGAGTATTTCACATTTAAAGATGTCTTGTAGGGCATTGTGAATCCCCCTCCAATAGTTTGTGATAACAGGACAGTCCCAAAAAATGATAATGATTTGCATTTTGATTTCCACAATTTCTCCAGCAAACAGGGAGGTTACCATCATAATGGGATTTCTGAGAGGGTGTAATAAAATATCTTATCAAGTTTTTCCATCCAAACTCCCTCCATTTCTGTGAATTGGTACACTTCCATTGATATCTCCATATTGTTGTCCATTCTTCCTGAGATATAATTATCCCTCCTTCCTTCTCCCATATTGTTTTAATGTATGAAGTCGAATGCGTTTTAAGATTTGACAACCCCTTATACATGCTTGAAGTGATTCTACTACCATTATCTGAATTATATGCTTTTCTAAAGAGCTCTTTCAAACATGTATTTGCCCTGGTTACATTTTTAAGCGTCTTATTAACATATTGTCGCATCTGTAAATACCGATAAAAATCTTGTTTTTCTAATAAGTGTTTCTCTTTAATTATTTCAAAGCTGAATAGTGTTCCTTCTTTCATTATGTTGCAAAGAACTGTTATTCCTTTAGCTGTCCAGTTCTTAAATCTAGCATCCAATTTACTTGGTGTAAAATCAGTGTCAAATGCACACCATTTAAGAATTGCAATATCTCCCTCTAGATTATATTCTTTTATAGAGTTTTTCCATATTTTAAGAGTCAATTTCACCCATGGGTTATCAATAGTATTTATGTACCTTTGCAGGTTGTTATCAGCCAAAATTGCTTGTATGGGGATGGGAAGTACCCGCTCCTCAATGTTTTTCCATTGAGCGTCATATGATGGGTTGCACCAACATATCACAGCTCTCAACTGTGCTGCAAAATAATAACCTCTAAGAGAAGGCAAGCCCCATCCCCCCTTTTCCTTTGCTAATTGCAAAGTTTTGAGACAAACTCTAGGCCTTTTACCCTGCCAAATATACCTTGATAGCATCTTGTTCCATTCATTGAGTTGATTTTGATTAATCTCTATTGGTAGGGTCTGAAAGAGATATAACAGTCTGGGCAGAATATTCATTTTAATAGACTCAATCCTTGAACTGAGACTGAAAAAAGGAATTAGGTTCCATTGTGTTATATCTTTCTTATTTTTTTATATATAGGCAGATAATTGCATTCTGATAATTTTGCCAAATCTTTTGGCATAATGATGCCCAAATATTTGAAAGACTCTGTTTGCCATGCCCAGGGATGTCAACGGTCAATTTCTCTTGCTGGGCTATAGTAATATGAAAGTAATTAGGTTTTACCTATGTTGATCTTGTATCCTGATAATTGACCATATTGTTCAAAGGATTGCATCAATTTAGGTGAAGAGTATGTTGGTTGCCCTAGATAGATCAAAATGTCATCCGCATAACAAGCCAATTTATGCTCTGTCCCTTTAATAGTAATTCCCCTGATATCTTCATTTTGTCTCATGTATTGAGCTAATGGTTCCAGATATAGCACAAAGAGTAGTGGTGACGATGAACAACCCTTTCTCGTGCCCCTTTCTAGGGTAAGAATATTTGATAAATATCCGTTGATTTTAATCTTAGCAGTAGGATTGTCATATAGTGTCTGTATAGTTTTAATAATTGTGTCTTGGAAACCAAATCAATGTAAAACTCTGTAAAGAAAATTCCAATTAACCAAATCAAATGCTTTTTCAGCATCAACTCTTATCACTATTGCTTCCATTTTGTTCTTTTGTATATGATCCATAATATGAAGTATCTTTCATATATTGTCTTGAGTCCGGCAATGTAGTATAAAACCTGTTTGATCATTACGTATCAGTATGGGTAGAAACTCCTCTAATCATTTGGCCATGATGGAGGTAAATAACCTATAACCTACATTAAGAACGGATATTGGTCTAAATGACCCGCATTCCATTTTATCCTTGCCTTCTTTCGGTATAGCTGAGATTATCGCTTCCTTCCAACTGGGTGGTATTTGTGCCTTTTTTAGAGCCCAGTTCAGTGTGGGGAGTAAAACAGGAATTAACTCATTTTTAAATTCTTTGTACCACTCTGCCATATACCCATCTGATCCTGATGACTTGCTTAATTTAAGCCTACTAATTGCAGCTTTTAATTCAACTTCAGTTATGTCAGCAGTCATCCTTCTACTTTGTTCTTCGTTTAAAGTGGGTAACTCTAGAGAATTCAAGAAGGTGTCAATTTGAGTTATACTTCCCTGTGGAACTTTGGAATATAGTGTTTTGTAAAACACTTCAAAAGCTTCTTGAATTTCACTCAGCCTATTTTTTTTTTATCATTTTCGTTCTTGGGTCCTTAATTCTATGAATTGTATTTTCTGCTATCTTGTTTTTTAGTTTCCACGCCAGTATTTTCATAGATTTCGATCCACTTTCATAATGTCTCTGATTCAGAAACAATAAGTTTTTCCTGATTTCTTGCATAGCCAAATTATTTATTTCATTCCTAATTCTTTTAATTTCCCCAATGTATCCTGTGCCAAATTCAATTTGTGCTTTTTCTCTAGTTCCTTCAGCCTATTTTGTAATTCCTCTAATGTTTTATCCTTATTTTTTTTCTTATATGAAGATATCGCTATAATTTTCCCTCTTAAGACAGCCTTCACAGTATCCCAAAAAATGGGAGGTAAAACCTCTCCATTATCATTAAATTCTAAGTAGAGACCAATTTCTTTTTTAATTTGTTTCTTAAAGTACAGATCATTGAGTAGACTTGAATTTAGTTTCCAAATAGTATTCTTTGGTTGTAGGTCAAAATCAACAGATAAATATATTGATGCATGGTCACTTACATCTATTGTCCCAATTCCACAGGTGTTTATTTTGTCTTTGTCTTTTCCAAATGTTATGAAATAGTCTATTCTTGTATATACAGAATGTGGAGCAGAATAATGAGTGTAATCCCTTCTGTCAGGGAAAAGGTCCCTCCATATATCAATTAAACCAACATCCTCAAAAAGTGTATTAACTTTCTTATGTAAAGATTTTGTTTCATAGGTTTTTCTATTGGAAGAGTCTAAGTTTGGTTGTAATTGTAAACTTAAGTCTCCCCCACCTATCAGGAGACCTTCTGTTTCTGTTACCATAATATCAGTAATTTTCTGAAAGAAACCAATATCACTTCCTGGAGGTGCGTATATATTCAATAGAGTAACTGAATTTCCGTCTATATTCCCCCTTACCAGAATATATCTACCTTCTTTATCTCCCATTTTGAATATTTTTTCAAAATTTAACTTACTTGAGATAAGAATAGTAACTCCTCTCCTACGTCCTGATTTATACGAGGAGAAAAACAGATTAGTGAAGCCCATTCTCTTTAGTTTTTTATGCTCAGTGTCACTTAAATGAGTTTCCTGTAAATATACTACATGGGCTTGTTCTTTTTTCATTTTGGATAAAATTCTCTTATGTTTGATTGGATTTAATAGCCCATTTACATTAAAAGAAATGAATTTTACCTTGTCCTTAGCCATCTGTATTTATCTGTCAATGTATCATTGAAATTAGAATAAAACTTAATTGATCTACTCCCTGAACAAATAAGAACCAAGAAACTCAAATAATAACAAAAATGGCAACGAACGTGTGATTCCAAGGCTGAGATCTCTAGTAAATGACCCTCTGCTGAGCTAGAGGAAATGTCTAGTTGTGGGGGGATAACCCCTCCTATTTGTGAGTTGAGGGCCCCCATTGCAGTATTCATAAAAGTCAGTGAACAAATCCATTACACAGAAAAGATTTCCTTGTGTACTCCTCCTATATATACATATATATACATATACATACACCCACACACACACACACACACACACACACACACATACACATTACACACATATGAACATATATATATATATTCTCAGTTTGGTGGGGAAAAAGGAGTAAGTGAGCGAATAAAGAATAACAACTAAGTAATATGAAATCCACATTATAATAAGTATTTCTTGAGATAGGTATATCACTGTGTACTTTTGCTTCTGTTTAGCTTCTCAGCATTTTTAAAGTTAGCCAAACTTATGGCTCTTCTGAAAGGGGTGAGGACTGTCTTTGGGAAATTCCCAGTCTCTTCCTGATATGTTTCTCTCAGCTTCCTCCTGTCTCCTGCCTTCTCGATTCTCACACTATTTCCCAAGCCGAGTGGGACAATTCATCAGCCAGGCTTTCTTTCGTTTTGGTCATGCTGACGGGCAACCCTCTAGCCTTCATGTCTGTAGTCGCCTCTTCCACTGTCTGGTACAACTGCTTCCTGTTGTCATAAAACACTCAAAGTTTAGCAGGGTATGGAGTTTGAAACCTAATCTTAATTTGCTTTAGTACTCACTTTACTTCAGAGTATTATTTGCGTTTCTGGAGGACTGTTGGCGGAGGGGTAATCTAGGTCGAAATATATTAATTTATCCTCTAAAAACACTCTCTTCTTACCCCAGGCCCTTTGTAGAATCTCCGCCTTGGTGCTGTACTGAAGGAATTTAATTATAATTGATCGTGGCTTTGTATCCTGGGTAGGTTTTGGAACTAGTGTGCAGTGCGCTCTTTCGATTTCCAGCTTCATAACCGAGGGAAGATCCAGCGCATCCCGCAGTAACTTTTCGACAAACTCTGTCATAGACAGGCCCTCCGTTCTCCTTCGGGAACGTTGTAGATTCTGATATTTTTCCGCCATGATCTTTCCTCCAGGTCAAGCAGTTTACCGTCTTGGTGATGTATGATTTTTATTGTCTTGCTCAGTATCCGTTCCACGTTTTGAACGCGATCCCCCACTTTCTCGATGTGAGTCTCTGCCACTGCTATTTTTTGATTAACGCTGGCAAGCTCTGCCTTAATGTCACGGAGCTGCTGCTTTATATCTTTCTGGACCTCCATTATTTCTTTCAGGATTTCGAAGACATTCACCACTTCGATTGAACGAGGCCCGGCGGCCGCCTCATTCGCACACAGTCTGGTCGGAGAGCCGCTCGCTGCACTCCTCTCGGACGCAGGCTCCGGAGTGTCGCTTTTTTTATTTCCATTTCTTCTCCCCATTCTTGCCCCTCTTTTCAGTTCAAATATTTTTCGAAAAATATTACATTTGACGGGTTAATGGGGCTTAATACATGTTTTTTCGGAGGAGCTAGTGACTTAAGCTGCCATTCTTGACTATGATGTCACCAGAAACCCTTCTCCCCCATTCTGATGTTTGATCTGAACAGCAATTGAACCTCTTGACCAGGTCAGCATGCTTTTATGCATTCAGTTGCTGCCAAATGATTGGTTGCTAGGGTATCAGTAATCAGTAGGTGTACAGGTGTACCTAATAAAGCGGCCACTGAGTGTTTGTGCATAGAATACTAACCTTTCTTAGTAAGCCAAGAGCAACATCTGTGTACAGAGTTCTTTCATGGGCCTCGTCCAGGAGGAGAACACTGAAACAGCAGCAAAAGAACAAATCCCATTAGACAGCAGAGGCCATATCCCTAACAAAGTTCCTTTATCACAACAACTGTTGGTTGTAAAGCTAGCAAATTCCCTTCATCACAGGGTCTGGGGTGACTATCACAGCTTCAAATATATATTGTGATAAAGTGATCTGTGATCCAGTGCTGCAAATTAAAATTAAACAATGTCAAAATTAAGGTCTACTTCATAACATACTGAATGAAAAAAATTACAGAATATTGAAGGTGAAGATAAGCAATTTGCTCTTGACTCTTTGCCATTTTATTCCGCTCCACCTTACACCTCTCAAAATAACTTTCTCTTTGCTACCACCTTGCTAGTCTAAGAAATTTTGATCTTTCCATCTAATATTGTCTTTTCGCTGTCACCTTTCTGTCTAATATAGTCTGTTTGCTGTCACCTTGCTAGACTAGGGACCTCTGATCTTTCCATCTAATATCGTATTGCTTAGACACCTTACTGTTACAGCTGGAGCATGGTTTCCAGTCAATATTTTAATAGTCTTCAATAATGTGATATGTATTCCTCTGTCTATAGGAGTTAACCTTAACACAAGATTGGACAGTTGAAATATAATTGTTACTTTTGCCAAGTATTATTTATTATCAATAAACAATAATTAATATTTCCACACAAACAGGATTTCCTGGTGGCCATTTTCATTCCAATTTCTATTCCCGTTCTGAAAACATCGGTCCTTAGCAGCCTCTTGTGCTGAGAAGAGGCACCCTCCAGGTGGAGGAACAACACCTTGTATTCCATCTGGGTAGCCTCCATGGCACGAATATTGATTTCTTCTTCCGGTAAACAAGTTACTCCCCCTCACTTTCCTCTACTCCCCATCCTGACCTTTCACTTCTTCACACCTGCCTTCTACTTCCCCAGGGTCCCTTCCTCCTTTCCTTTCTCCTTTTATCCACTTTCTTCTCCTATCTGATTCATTCTTCTCCAGCCCTTGACCTTTCCCATCCACCTGGCTTCACCTATCACCTTCCAGCTAGCCACCTTCCACCTTTTATTTCTGACAACTTCCCCCTTCCTTTCCAGTCCCGATGAAGGATCTCAGCCTGAAATGTCAACTATCTATTCATTTCCATAGATGCTGCCTGACCCTACTGAGTTCCTCCAGCATTTTAGGTATGTTGCTTTGCAATTAATACTCCCAGCCCACAACCACATCAATAAACAGCAGAGAACCTAAATATTTTACAATAAGTGTCCCATTCCGTTCTTCTTTATAATTCACCGCTTACTTATGTGTCAGGTGAAAATGAAATTGGGAATGGATTCCTTCTTGCATTATTTTGATGACGTGTGGAGACTTGATCAAAATTGTGCTTAGCTTAATATAATTCTCAGTTCACTGAACTAAATACAAGTATTTGCTAACAACCTTATGAGTAAGTAAAACCTTAAATGCAGCAGGAACCAAGTAGCTTAGTTTTGTTTCATTTTACTTGCAATAAAATTTAAAAATACCAGCCTGGTATGGAAACACCAATGCCCTTGAACGGAAAATCCTATAAAAAATAGTGGATGCAGCCCAGTCTATTGTGGGAAAAGCCCTCCCAACTATTGAGCACATCTACATGAAACGCTGTCGCAGGAAAGCAGCGTCCATCATCAGGCACCACCACCACCCAGGACATGCTCTCTTCTCGCTGCTGCCATCTGGAAGAAGGTATGGCAGCATCAGGACTCTCACCGTGAGCTTGTTAACCCTCCGCCATCTGGCTTTTGAACCAGAGGGGATAACCACTTGTCCCATCATTGAAATTTTCCCACAACTAATGGATTCACTTTTAAGGACTCTATATATCATGTTCTAGACATTTATTGCTTATTTATTTATTACTTATTTACTTATTATTATTATTACAACTTCTTTTTATATTTGTGCAGTTTGTTGTCTTTTGCACACTGATTGAATACCCAATTGGTGCGGTCTTTCATTGATTGTATTATGGTTATTATTCTATTATGGATTTATTGAGTATGTCCACATTAAAATGAATCTCAGACTTGTATATGGTGACATGTATGTACTTTGATAATAAAATATACTTCAAACTTTATATATTATAGAACTACAGTAACAGTCTAAATATATTGCATGTATAGTCAATATTTACCTATATTTCTTCAGTAAAGGGTCAGCCATCATTTCCCTGACAAGCATCCCATCTGTAAGGAACTAAATCACAATGGGACAGTGTAATTCAATGTTTTGATTCAGAACAATGCAATACTTCTTCCTCATAGAGCACGAAAGGGTACCAATATATGTCATGTAACAACAGTTTATGTTTAATAATTACCACAGGACAAGCTCCTACACCTTGCCTGCTGTCTTGTCAAGAAGATTAGTCTCCTGTCGTAATAAGGTTTAGTGAAAAGGGATGGGAAGTGTTTATGAAGCATAGTTTTAAAGAGTTAATCTCTTTAATTCCATGTCTTGAAACACAATTTGGTCCAATGAGACAGCTGCAATCTCTATGTAATCCATCAATGTAATCACAATCTGATGGCCAAGAAAGAAGGGAATGTGTAAGAAATGTAAAGACTTAATTGTAACACTCTCTCTTTTTCCAATATCCCACGTGCCAGATAGGGTAACATTTTCACAGTAGTTTGTGCGTTCTAACTCTTTAGCCAAGTTGTACTGAGGGTCATGATGTCATAGAGTTATACTGCAAGGAAACTGGCTCTTAAGACTCAACTTGTCAATGCCAACCATGATTCCCATCTAAACCATTCCTATTTATCTGTATTTGGTCCACATACCTCGAAACCTTTTCTATCCCATGGGCCAATACCATTAAGCAAGGGATCTGTGGATCCCAACATGGGAACCTCTGCTCTAAACCTTTCCTATCCATGAACTTCCCAAGTGCCTTTTAAATGCTGTTAACATTTTATTTTATTTTAGAGATACAGCGTGGTACAGCACCCCACCAATTTAACTCGAGTCTAATCACAGGAAAATTTATAATCACCAATTTAACGTACTAACCAGTACATCTTTGGACTGTGGGAGGAAACCAGAGCACTCGGAGGGAACCTATGCACAGAGGACCCCAGAATTTAAATCTGAACTTCAACTCTAACACTAACTGTTATGCTACCATGGTACCCTGAGCCAGTAAACTACTTATTTGGATAACAAGCAAGACTATAAGACATAGGAGCAGAATTAGGCCATTTGGCCCATTGAGTCTGCTCCACCATTCAATCATGACCAATTTATTATTTCTCTCAACCACAGACTCCTGCCTTTCCCCCATAACTTTTGAGAAAGTTATTCAGCCATAAGGAAACATTGCAGATAAGCCGCATCCTTTCCTTGACTCAATGAGTCACAGGGCAACAGGAGCACAGCATAGATAGAGCTTTCAGTTCCACGTCCCAACTTCCTGCGTTTGGCCCATATCTAAGACCTGCCCCTACAAACTTCCAGCAGAAATGGCCAAGCAGTGACTATGTGAAGAATCCATGCTCCATTTTAATGCCCTTAGCCCTTATTGTGCCTGAAGCCAAGTAAAGCTCACTATGGGCAGAGGAGATTCGGTGCCCATACAACCAGCCCAGTTACGAGGTTGGATTGCCCTGGGCGCTGGGCAGATTTGAAGAGCTTGAGAGTGGCTTCAGGCTGATTGACGAAATCTGGGCCCAGATCGAGTCAATGGGAGTCATGGTCTAGGCCGGGGAGCCTTTCACAACAGTGGTGCCTGGGTCCTAGTGTGAGGTACGAATCGCTGTTTAGACAATTTAAATTTAAACCTTGGCCCAGATCACAGGCTAGAGCCGATTGCATTCGCACTCTGCAATCTTCACTCTTCTCTCCAGGGCGTCAGAGCCTTTTACCGTTTCATTATTTGGTCAATTTAAACACCAGACTGAAAAGACAGGGTGTCGGTCGGGACAAGAGACAATTTCACTCATTCTCTGTGATGGTCATCTCCATGGTGCTGAGGCTATGAAAACTGCCCCCCAGCTGCTGTGCTCCATGCGGCTAATATGATGAACTAATAAGGGAAGCTTTGGGCCTACTCCAGGTTGCTCCAGGGTTTGGATCTGAGGACTCAAATTTGGTTCAGGATACTGTTGTTCGCTTCAATTGTTTGCATGGTTTTTTTTTCTCTCTTGTGCATTGAGTGTTGGTCTTTTATTTTTTTTCTTTAAATGGGTTATTTCAGGTTTCTTGCTTTTTGGCTACCTGTAAGCAAGCAAATCTCAAGATTGCATAATTTATAAATTCTTTGATATAAATGTACTTGAATCTTGAAACTTAAAAACATTCTGACTTAGTACAGTCTGGGAACAAACCTGCAAACTTTCTGGTAGTGTGCGGCATTGCTTTAAAGATTAGTCTCATTTGTTACATGTACATTGGAACATTGAAACATACAGTGAAATGTGAAGTTCACATCATCATTTCTGATGTGCTGGGGAAGCCTGCGAGTGTCGCCATGCTTTTTCTGCATGCCCACAACCCACTAGGCCTAACTGTACGTCTTTGGAATGTGGGAGGAAACTGGAGCACACAGTGATAGAGAGAACGTACACTCCTTACAAACAGCACAGGAACTGTACCCCTACCAGTGATTGATAACGCTATAAACCCTGACTGCCCTAACCTCTATGGTACCT
The DNA here is from genome assembly GCF_030144855.1 of Hypanus sabinus. NCBI lineage: Eukaryota > Metazoa > Chordata > Chondrichthyes > Myliobatiformes > Dasyatidae > Hypanus > Hypanus sabinus. The sequence goes on from NC_082714.1 coordinate 153,861,415, forward strand.
TACCACCCCACTTCAGCCACCTTCCCAGCGGCAAGCATTGACAGTAAACCTTACCTTTATTCTGGTGGCTTGGGAATCTGTGCAGTCGTCAAAACGGATGCAATATCCAACCTCATGACCCAACAATGCCCCTCGTTCCTCTGCTACTCGGCCTGCCACCTAGAAATAAAAGGAAGCAAGATCAACAGGTATAAAGTGCTCACAGATCTTAAACGCACTTAACTCAGCTTCACTGGCCCCATCACTGAACTGTTCCCATGACCTATGGACTCACTTTCAAGGACACTTCACCTTATGTTTGCCATATTTATTGCTTGTTTTTTTTTGTCTTTTGCATATTGGTTGTTTGTATATCCTGTTGGGTGTGGTCTTTAATTGATTCCATTATGCTTCTTGGAATTATAGAGTATGCCCACAAGAAAACAAATCTCAGGGTTGTATATGGTGACATACATGTGCTTTGGGGGTGGTGGGGTGGAGCTACATCTCCACTAAAGGAGGTGTAAGGTGCTCCCTCCCTCTGCTAGTCTGTAGACCACCCTTGGGCAAGATGTAGCACTTGCTCAGCCCCCTAATCAGGGTCAAGTGAAGCCATGGGGAGCAGGTGGCAGATGGTCGTATGAGCAGCTGGTGCAGATCAAAAGTCCTGGTTATGTTACCACTGACGCCAGGCAGACAAAATCTGAAGAGTATTGATAATGGTTGGGGTCACCTGCCTTGTAAAGACACTGTCCTGAAGAAAGCAAAGGCAAACCACTTCTGAAGATAAATTGCCCAAGGCAATCATGGTCGTCCACGTCATACGAAATGACATGTAACAAACAATCAATACATGCTTTGATAATAAATTTACTTTGAACATTGAGCTTTGGACAAGAGATTCCACACTTACGATAAATTCGGAACAACATACACAAAATGGTGGAGGAACTCACAGATCCTCCAACATTTTGTGTTTGCTGCCTGCAAATCTTATTCTTTGAGATGCGATATAATAAAAAGAAAAGTGTATGTATGCAGAAGATATCACGAGTTTACAGGCAATGTAAACATACATTGTCCAGCACTGCAAGTTATCTAGGCCAGTAACAAAAAGCAGTTATGTGGTATTGCTAATAATCAAATACAGTCATAATATTTCACCTAACTAAGGAGAAAGGTAAAAAAAAACTTGATCAGAAAGGTACACCTTAAGAAGGTTCTCAAGAGTGTGTGAAGAGGGCCTTATTACTTGATAATTTTCCTACAATAAGAGTGTTAGGTCCTCTCTTTCTTGACAGCATGAATGATGTTGCACAAACACTGGCCATTCGGCCCACTGAGCACATGTTTTTTCCAAAGAAGAGCCTATAACAAATCCTATTGTTCTGTTTCCCAATAACTTTGGAATGTTTTCTCCTACAAGCATTTAAGAACATAAAACAGTACACAGTACAGCACAGTCCCTTTGGTCCAATGATGTTGTGCTGACCTTTTATAAATACTTCTATAGTGGAGAGTACTGCCTGCATCATAGCCTGATATGGAAACACTAATGCCCTTGAACAAAAAAATACTTCAAGAAGTAGTGGATACGGCCCAGTTCATCACAGGTAAAGCTCTCTCCATCATTGAACACAACTACACAGAGTATTATCACAGGAAAGCAATATCCATCATCAGGGGCCCCCAAAACCCAGGACATGCTCTCTTCTCCCTGCTGTCATCAGGAAGAAGGTACAGGAGCCTCAGGACTCACACCATCAGGTTTAGGAACAGTTATTACCCCTCAACCATCAGACTCTTGAACCGAAGGGGATAACTTCGCTCAACTTCACTTGCCCCCATCATTGAAATGTTCCCACAACCTATGGACTCAGTTTCAAGGACTCTTCATCTCATGTTCTCGATATTTATTGCTTATTTATTATTATTACTGTTATTTCTTTCTTTTTGATTTGCAGTTTGTTGTCTTTTGCACACTGGTTGAATGCCCAAGTGTTGCGTTCTTTCATTGATTCTGTTATCATTCTATGGATTAATTGAGAACGCCTGCAAGAAAATGAATCTCAGAACTATATATAATGACATATAAGTACTTTGAACCGACTCTAAGACCTATCTAACCCTTCCCTCCTACATAGCCCTCCATTTTTATATATTTATATAATTGCCTTTGGAAAGTTATTCCACCACCTTTGCCATCATGGTCTTCCTCAATATTAATTATAATACTAAAATTTGAAGCATCCATAAGTTTTAATATTATACTTTAATTTTATAGTCATAGAGAAGTACATCACAGAAACTGGCCCATCGGCCCATCTGGTCCATGCTGAAACCATTTAAACCACTTACTCCCATTAACTAACACTGGGACCATTTCCTCATTATTCCTACTATCCATCTACCTAGCCAAACTTCTCTTGAACATTAAAATTGAGCTTGCATGAACCACATGATGGCAGCTCATTCCACACTCTCACGACCCCGAGTGAAGATGTTACCTCTCACGTTCCCCTTAAACTTCTCACCTTTCACCCTTAACCCATGAACTCTGGATGAAGTCCCACCCAACTTCAGTGGAAAAATTCTGCATGAACTTACTCTATCTATACCCCTCATAATCTATCAAATCTCCTCTTAATCTTCGACGTTCTAAAGAATACAGTCCTAACCTATTCAATCTTTCCTTATAACTCAGGTCCTCCAGACCCGGAAACATCCTTGTAAATTTCCTCTATAGTCTTTCAACCTTATTTACATCTTTTCTGTAGGTAGGTGACCAAAACTGCATACTATACTCCAATTTAGGCCTTACCAATGTCTTATACAACTTCAACATAACATCCTATCTTCTGTACTCAATACTTTGGTTTATAAAGGCCAATGTGCCAAAGGCTTTCCTTACAATCCTATCTACCTGTGACACATTTTCATTGAATTACGGGCCTGTATTCCTAGATCCCTTTGTTTTACTATGATCCTCAGTGCCCTACTGTTTACTGTGTAAGACTCACCCTGGTTGGTCCTACTGAGGTGTAAAACCTCATACTTGTCTGTATTAAGTTCTATCTGCCATTTTTCAGCCCATTTTTCCAGATCCCTCTGCAAACTATGATAGCCTTCCTCACTGTCCACCACACCCAAATCTTGGGTGTCATCTGCAAATTTAACCACATTATTATCCAGATCATTGATGCAGATGACAAACAATGAAGGACCCAACATCGATCCCTGCAGCACAAACTAGTCACAAGCCTCCAGTCAGAGAGGCAAACCTCTACTACCACTCTCTGGCTTCTCCCATAAATCCAATTTACTGTCTCACTCTAAATGCCAAGTGACTGAAACTTCTCGATCATCCTTCCATGCAGGACGTTGTCAAATGCCTTACTAAAGTCAATGTAGACAACATACACAGCTTGCCTCCATCCACGATCCTGGTAACTTCCTGGAAATACTCTATAAGATTGGTTAGACATGATCTACAACACACAAAGCCATGCCATGTCAGTCCATGTCAATCCAAACTTATATATCTGGTCCCTAAGAATACCTTCCAATAACTTTCCCATAACTGATGTCAGACTCACCGGCCTATAATTTCCTGGTTTATGCTTAGAATCTTTTTTAAACTGCAGAACAACATTAGCTATCCTCTAATCCCCTGGTACCTCTCCTGTCGCTAAGGATGTTTTAAATATCTCTGCTAGGGCTCCTGCATTTCTTATACTACATAAGCACTTCATTTTTCCTTACTTGCCTATACCTACAATGCACCTTGTTTCTCCCTTAACCAGGGTCACAACATCTCTTGAAAACCAAGATTCCCAACAGTTGTTATCTTTATCTTTTACTCTGATAAGCATATACAAGTTTTGTACTCTCAAAATTTATTTTTTTTAAGGCCTCCAACTTTCCAAGTACACCTTTGCCAGAAAACAGCCTGTCCCAATCCACACTTACCAGATCATTTCTGAAACAACAAAATTGGTCTTTCTTCAATTTAGAATCTCAAGGCTTTATTTACATAAATCACTTTCCCAACTAAGTTGACATGTACTACACGTGATTGTAAATTTATAAGTGCACAGAAGCTGCAACATATTATGCACACACCACTGCACAAATCTGTAAGGTTTCAGTTCAAGAGATAACTGTGGGTTTTCCAAAGTAAGGGCAGATTTTCTGATAAGGTCCTGTGGTTATTTGCTCAAGAGAAAGCTACTTACCGAAACTGCAGCAACCCTGCGAGGCTGTGTCACGCCAATCACTCGTCCCTCCGCAGTCCAGCCAGCTTCTAACAGATACTGTGTGCAAGTGAGAAGAGAGGTGAGACTGAAGGTGTCAGTTTGTGAAAGATGCGTCTTTACACAGCTCACCTTTTTGAGGGTTTTCTGTGGAAGTCGCAGCAAAAATGAAATACTTCCCTGTTGAAAATCAACATCTAAACTACAAACAGTGGCCACTTTATTAGATAAAACAGGCACCTAATAAAGTGGCCACTGACTGCATGTTCATGGTCTTCTGCTGCTGTAGCCCTTCCACTTCAAGGTTTGACTTGTTGTGCATTCAGAGATGCTTTACTGCACACCACTGTTTTATAGTGTAGGTAGTTGAGTTACCACTGCCTTCCTGTCAGCATGAATCAGTCTGGCCATTCTCCTCTGACCTCTCTCACTGAGACAAGGCATTTTTCACTGTAGAATTGCAATACAATGGATGTTTTTTTTTGTTTTTTGCACTGTTCTTTGTAAACTCCAAGACTGTTGTACGTGAAAATCCCAGGAGATCAGCAGTTTCTGAGACATTCAAACTCCCCATCTGGCACCAACAATCATTCCACAGTCGAAGTGACTTCGATCACATTTCCTCCCCATTCTTATGTTTGGTCTGAACAACAACTGAACCTCTTGACTATATCTGTATGTTTTTATGCGTTGAGTTACTGCCACATGATCAGGTGTGCCTAATAAAATGGCTACTGCGTGTAGAACATACACCAGTAAAAGCTAGGTGATAACTAGCTTGTAATCCTTCCCCTTCCCCCCTTCTTATTCTACCTTCTGCTCCAAAATAAGCAGTCCAAACTGTTTATTCATTTCCTTTGATGCTGTCTGACCTGCCGAGTTCCTCCAGCATTTTGTATGTGTTACTCTGGATTTCCTGCATCTGCAGAATCTCTCGTGTCTGTAAAGTTTTACACTCAGATTTGGAATATAGAAAAGGCTATCTGGCCCATTGTGTCTGTGCTTTTCAAACCCTGATCCAATTTGTTCCACACCCATGCCTTGTCAGTTTTAGCTCTCCCAATATGGAGTAAATCCAGACTGCTGATTTTCAGCCTTTTACAGTAGAAATGTTATGTATTGCATTGTATTGCTGCTACTGCAAAAGAAAAACATATTTCATGAGATATGTGAGCAATGATAGACCTGATTGAGATGTGGGTCTCTATCATGGTCTGAGAGTGGGAAGGGGGCAGGGAGAGGGGAAATCATGGTTGTGAAAAGGGGAAGAGAGAGGGGAGAGAACAGGAAGCACCAGAGAGACATTCTGTAGTGATCAATAAACCCAATGTTGCAACCACGCCTCTCCCCCACCCATGGCACTCCTCTGCTTCCTGATCCACACCCCTCCCATGACGCTTGACCTTTGCTATTCCCTACTTCCTTTGCTCCCACCAGATTTACAAACTCACTCCCCACTCCACATTAGTAAATACAGTATTGTGCTAAAGATTTTAGGCACCCAATCTCTCTGTCTATACGCCTAAGGCTTTTGCTAAGTACAGTTGGCCCTCCTTATCCACTAGGGATTGGTTCTAGGACCTCCCACGGATACCAAAAAATGTGGATGCTCAAGTCCCTTATATAAAATGGCATAGTATTTGCATATAACCTACACACATCTTCCCGTATACTTTAAATCTCTCTAGATTACTTATAATACCTAAATCAATGTAAATGCTATGTAAATAGTTGTTATACTGTAATGTTTAGGGAATATTGACAAGAAAAACTGTACATGTTCCTCTCTCACTCACAACACAAGCAGCAAATGGACGAGACACAAGGCGAACAATGATCAAACAACGAGTAAAACTTTTAATCATCTCTAGATTACAGAAATAACACCTGATACAATGGAAATGCTATGTAAATAGTTGTTACACTGTTTTGTCTAGGGAATATTGACAAGAAAAAAAACTGTACATGTTCCTCTCACTCACAACACAAATGAACGAGACTCCAATTCTCCCATGATTTTTATGTTCTTGAGGCTGTAGCGCTTTACATAGCCAGCCAGCCATCCTTTACTAGCCTTAAACTCTTTTCTCTCATCAACCCCGTCACAGTAGTGCTCATAGAGACTAAGATTTTTTCATGTATAATTTGGCCATCGACAGGGATATGCTTCTGTGACATGTCTTCTAGCCACACACTTAATGCTTTCTCAGTCTTCGCAAGCACTTTATCACGAACCAGAGAGACCATTTTTGCCATTGTAGGGGCAGCACTAACACTTACACGAATTTCAGCTTCTTTCTGCATTGTTGTGTGAATGCTCCATTCGTTCTTACCGACCTTACGGCCCACTTCAGAAAGCGGCATGTCACTTTTCAACAGATCTGATATTTCTACTTTCTCAGCGAGAGGTTGCTTTTCAAGAGCCATTTTTTCACAGGAACAAAGTAGTGAACGAACAAGATGCGAGGCGAATAATGCTCGAGCTACGAGTGCTGGAAGAGCACTTCCGAGTTTTCTCAATGTGCAGTTGGTTGAATTCGCGCATGCGGAACTCGCGGATAAGGAGGGCCGACTGTACTGTACATTTCAGTACAGGTTAGATTCTTGCACATGTAGGGCTAACAAACAAACTCTGGCTTACTGAGCGACAGGTGCTATCATGTCTGTCATCACAGTAAATACATTTAAGAAAAAAGGTTGGATAAATTTTTGCACAGTAAGGGATTTAAGGGTTATGAGGAAAAGGCAGGTAGATCAGTCCATGATCTTATTGAATGGTGGAGCAGGCTCCAGGGGCCAGATGGCCTACTCCTGGTCCTATTTTCTTATGTTCTTATACCTTGTTGCTGGTGCCCAGTGATGATGCCCCATCTTGCTGGATTTCCCAGCACTACACTGCAGAAACATCCTCTCCTGTCTACACTCGGTAGCCACTTTCTTAGGTGTAAATGTATACCTCCTCGTTAATGTAAGTATCTAATCAGCCAATCGTGTGGCAGCAACCCAGTGCATAAACGCATGCAGACATGGTCAAGAACTTCAGTTGCTGTTCAGACCAAACACCAGAATGATCTCCTGGGGTTTGCACAGTCTGTAGAGTTTACAGACATTGGTGGGAAAAACATTAAAAGTATCCAGTGAAAGGCAGTTCTGTGGGTGAAAATGCCTTGATAATGAGAGAGTTTAGAGGAGAACAGCCGGACTGGTTCAAGTTAACAAGAAGGCGAAAGTAACTCAAATAAAGATGCAACAGAACAGTGGCATGCAAAAATGGTACGTATGTCAAGCCTTGAAATAAATGGGCTCCAGCAGCAGAAGACCATGAATATGCACTCAGCGGCCACTTTATTTGGTACAGGGAGCATGGAATTATTTCACAGGAAGGTGGTGTAGTAGCTTAAATAACACTGTTACAGTGCCAGCAACCTGGGTTCAACTGTGCCACTGTCTGTAAGGAATTTGTATGCCCAGGTTTCCTCTGGATGCTCCAGTTTTCCCCTATATTCCCAAGACATATGGGTTAGTTGGTTAATTGGTCACGTGGGTGTAACTGGATGGCACAGGCTCATTGGGCCTGTTACCATGCTGTAACTTTAAATAAACTAAATAACATTGTACCTTCATTTATAAAGGGTAGCAGGTGTAAGTCGGGTGGGTTTATACCTGGCTACAGGCAAGTGAATCTTATATCAGTGGCTGTAAAGTTTGTCTATTTATTTACTGATTGAGATACCATGCAGAATAATTTTTCCTGCCCTTTAAGGTGCACCACCAAGCAAGCCCCGATTTAATCCTAGCCCAATCATAAGACCATAAGACACAGGAGCTGAATTAGGCCACCTGGCCCATCGAGTCTGCTCTGCCATTCAATCATGGCTATTCTTTTTTTTTCTCCTCCTTAACCTCAGTTCCCGGTCTTCTCCCCACAACCTTTGATGCCATGTCCAATCAAGAACCCATCAATCTCTGCCTCAAATACACCCAATGACCTGGCCTCCACAGCTGCGCGTGGCGACAAATTCCACAAATTCATCACTCTCTGTCTAAAGAAATTTCTCCACATCTCTGTTTTGAATGGACCCCATTTCCTGGCACATCCGAACCGGCTCACAATTAGATAGCCTACAGGGGTTTGTGAGCACAGAGCTTTGGAGCCTCTGCGCCACGGGGGGGCAGGTTGAGGGAGGCTTAAAAGTGAGGCTGAGGATTTCGAATAAAGTTTTTCCTTCGACTGCAGTTACCGACTCCGTGTCGTAATTTTAGAGCTGCATGTAGCACACCGCTATAATTGGTGACCCCGACGGTCCAAACAATTGGTGACCCCGACGGACCAGAAATGACCGATGCTACCTCTGTTCATGCGGTTTCGTTGAAACTGCCGGGTTTCTGGACACAGCGACCGAACCTATGGTTCCAGCAAGCCGAAGCCCAATTCCACGTTCGCCAAATCCTCAGCCTCACTTTTAAGCCTCCCTCAACCAGCCCCCCGTGGCGCAGAGGCTCCAAAGCTCTGTGCTCGCAAACCCCCGTAGGCTATCTAATTGTGAGCCAGTTCGGATGTGCCAGGAAATGGGTCGCCACATAACACCCCCCCCCCAGAACCAGCGATACACCCCCCAATGTCCACAGTCTGGGCCAGAACCTGCTTGGGAGGTCGGCCTCTGAGCCGAGGTGCCGGAAACTCGGCCGGTTGCGCCAGGTCCACATGGGCTGGTTTGAGGCGGTCCACCGTGAAAACCTCCTCTTTCCCCCCAACGTCCAGCACGAACGTGGACCCGTTGTTCCGGAGCACCATAAACGGCCCCTCGTATGGCCGCTGCAGCGGTGGCCGATGGCTGCCCCTTCGTACAAACACAAACTTACAGTTCTGCAGGTCTTTGGGTACGCAGGCCGGGATATTGTGGGCCCCCTGCCAGTGTTGCGCGGAGCGCGGCACCTCCTGACTATCTTGGACCGGTTCACAAGATGGCCAGAGGCGGTCCCGCTCACCGACACCACCTCTGAATCTTGCGCCCGAGCCCTGATCACCACCTGGATATCTCGCTTTGGTGTACCGGCCCACATTACCTCCGACAGAGGCGCCCAGTTCACCTCCAGCCTGTGGTCAGCTATGGCCAACCTTTTGGGGACTCAGCTGCACCACAAAACTGCCTACCACCCACAGTCGAACGGGCTAGTGGAGCGTTTCCACCGTCACCTGAAGTCGGCCCTCATAGCCCGCCTGCGAGGAGCCAACTGGGAAACATCCTTTCCACATCTACTCTGTCTATGCCTTTCAACATTCATTGAGATCCCCTTCATCATTCTGAATTCCAGTGAGCACAGACCCAGAGCCATCAAATGTTCCCCATATGATAACCCCTTAATTCCTGGAATCACCCTTGAGAACTTCCTCTGGACCCTCTCCAATGTCAGCACATCTTTCCTAAGATGAAGAGCCCAAAACTGTTCACAATGCTCAAGGTGAGGCCTCACCAATGACTCATAGAACCTCAGCATCACATCCCTGCTCTTGTATTCTAGACCTCTTGAAATGAATGCTAACATTTCATTTTCCTTCCTCACCACTGACTCAACCTGAAAGTTAACTTTTAGGGTGTTCTGTACAAGGACTCCCAAGTCCCTTTGCTTTTCAGATTTTTGGATTTTCTCCCCGTTTATAAAATAGTTCACACATTTGTTTCTACTATCAAAGTGCATGACTATGCATTTTCCAACATTATATTTAATTTGCCACTTTATTGTCCTAATCTGTCTAAATCATACTGTATCCTATCTCTTTCATCAACACCACCTGCCCCTCCACCAGTCTTCGTATCATCTGCACACTTGGCAGCAAAGCCAGCTATTTCATCATCTGAGTCATTTATATACAGCATAAAAAGTAGTCCCAATTCTTCCAATCAGCCAATGCTCTAACCACATTAGTAACTTTCCTGTAATACCATGGGCTTTTAACTTAATAAGCAGCCTCATGTGTGGCACCTTGTCAAAGGCCTTCTGAAAGTCCAAATATGTAGCATCCACTGCATCTCTTTTATCCATCCTACTTGTAACCTCCTCAAAGAATTCCAACAGGTTTGTCAGGCAGGATTTTCCCTTAAGGAAACCATACTGACTTTGTCCTATCTTGTCCTGTGTCACCAAGTACTCCTAACAGTTGACTCCAACATCTTCCCAAACACTGAAATCAGGCTAATTGGTCTATAATTTCCTTTCTGCTGCCTTCCTCCTTTCTTAAAAAGTGGATCATGGGACAATTTACAATGACCAATTAACCTACCAACTGGAACATCGGTGAACTGTGGGAGGAAACCCGAACACCAGGAGAAAACCCACACAGACACAGGGAGAACGTATAAACTCCTTACAGGCAGCGGCAGGAAATGACACTACTGTGCCAGCCCTAAAGAATAGGAATAGATTTTGAGCAATAGGATTTATTTGCATTTGTAAAGGTAAAAACCTATTAGGGATAGTCAGCATGGCTTTGTGCATGCCTTATGAATCTGATTGAGTTTATTAAAGAGGTGACCAAGATCGATGAAGGCAGGCAAATAGATAAAGACTTTAGCAAGGCTTTTCTGAAAACCAGAGAACATCCAGCTTCCAAGTGAACCTAATTGATAATGAATCACTTGCTCCAAAATTATAGCTGCAACAGTCAACTGCAATTAAAATAAAATTTTATCTCTTGCTCAGACCACAGGAATGAAACTACACAGATTAGTGCTTTTGAGGATGAAATGTTCTTTGGTGTTTGCAAGTTTACAATTTTTCAAAACTGAAAGGTTAGGAAAATATCATGGTGAGCTGTTACCAACCTGAGGAATCTGAGTGCTCTTTCCACATCCTGTTTCACCTACTATCACCAATGTCTGATAGTTCTCCACCAAGTACAGGATATGATTTCTGTGCTAAAACAAGAGAAAACAAACCCATAAATAATCACTTCTCCTTCTTCATTGCCCCATTTGTACTGTGAGATTGTGTATCAAATCCACAGCATTCTGGGAGAAAACAGAATCAGACTCCAGGTCTTAACAACAGATTTATTACCACTAACTGATTATAACTTGTCTGAATCATAGAATTTGATTTACCACCACATTCAAGTCCTATGTAATAAAAGAAAACATTCCTTTGCAACTTCAGTTATTGCTGGAATATTTTGGAATTTGAGTGAGGAAATGTATTCTATCGAACGACTGTGGCATATTCCAGAAGCCCAGGAAGAGGAATGCAGTCACATTGTGATATGCGATTTTGAGGACTGTGGGGAATCAGGAAGTAAGTTGGATTAACTGCTGTAGCTATTCCTCAAAGTTTTGGGACTTTTAGGATGAACTGAAAAGGCTCCATTTCTGTGTCATCAATGTGTGCATGAGTCTTCTCTGCTCACCTCACACTGAGATCACTCAGTGCACCTGACACAAAGGGTCAGGGTTACCTGGAGCCAGCTATAGTCACAGAAACCAGCATGATATTCACATCAGGGAAATAAGCCTATTCTCTATGGACTCTGTCTGTGCTTCTTGCCGCCTCGGTAAAGCAGCCAGTATAATCAAAGACCTCACGCACCCTATTCTCTCCTCTCCCCACTCCAACTGGGCAGAGGATACAATAATCCAAAAGCACCTATCACAGGCTCAGATACAGCATCTAGACACTGTTATAAGACTATTGAATAGCTCCCTAGTACTCTAAGATGGATTCTTGGCCTCACAATCTACCTCGTTATGGCCTTGCACCTTATTGTCTGTAATCTTTCTCTTTATCTTTATCATCTTTCTCTGTAATTGAAAGATGAAGATTAGTTTTATTTATTTATTTATTTTAGTTTTATTTGTCACATGAACATTTTAACATACAGGGAAATGTGTTATTTGCATCAACAGCCAACGTAGTTTAAGGATGTACTGGGGGCAGCTTCAAGTCCACCACGCTTCCAGTACTGATAAAACATGCCCACAACTTACTAACCCTAACTCGTCCGTCTTTGGAATGTGGGAGGAAACGGGAACACCCAGAGGAACCCCAAGCAGTCATGGGGAGAACATACAAAGTCCTTACAGACAGCAGCAGGAATTGAACTCCAATCTTCCTATCCCTGGCATTATAAATTGTTATGCTAACTGCTATGCCATTGTGCTCCCTGGAACTCTTAATTCTATTAATATTTTCTATCGTACTACCTCAAAGCACTGATGTAATGATCTGTGTGGATGGTACTTCCGTGCACGTAAACCCAATTTGCTAATTTTACCAATTTATAATGTTGCTCATTTCTACAATAAAACTGAGTATTTGGAACACCCTTAATTTATGGAAGGAAATATATAAATACAAATTCAATCTTTCTTTTAAAAGATAAGGCAACAATTTTTTTGTAGTTCTTTCAGTTTAGCTTAATAAATATTGTGAACACGCTGTGTTGGCACTGGAATGTGTGGCAACATTTGCAAGATGTCCCCAGCACATCCTTGAGTTAACACAGACAACACATTCCACAGTATGTTTTGATGTACATGTGATAAATAAATCTAAATCTGAATCAATGAATTCACTGATTTTGAAACATCCTCTTCACCAGGAGATCAAATGCAGATGGTGGTGGTGGTGGGTGGGAGGAGGGGGTAACAATACAATATACATCCATTCAGTGTGTGGACACGACACTCTGCAGCCCGATATATAAAAATATAAGACTTGGGAGCAAGCCATTCAGCCCATTGATCTAATCTGTCATTTCATCATGGCTGATTTATTATACCTCTCACCCCAGTCTCCTGCCCTCTCCCAGTAACCTTTGAACTTTTACTCTTCAAGAACCTATCAACCTCCACTTTAAATTTTCCTAATACTAGGCCTCCACAGACATCTGTGGAAATGAATTCCACAGATTCACCACCCTATGGCTAAAGAAATCCCTTTTCTATTGGGATGGCCTTGTCTTTGATTGGTTTTAATGAAATCTCCTTTCATTCTGCTGAACTCCAGCACAGACAAGCCCAGACACATCAAATGCTCCTATACCTTAACCCTTTCATGGCTAGAGTGAATGTGGAGAGAATGTTTCCTACAGTGGAGGAGTCTAGGACCAGAGGGCACAGCCTCAAAATACAAGGCTATCTCTTTAGAACAGAGACAAGGAGCAGTTTCTTTAGCCAAAGGGTGGTGAATCTGTGGAATTGATATCACAACTATAGATTCACTTTCAAGGATCCAACAACTCCTATTCTTTTATCTATCTATCTATCTATCGTGTTCTCTTTCTGTATTTACACAAATTGTCTTCTTTTCCACATGGGTTGATTGTCAGTCTTTGTTTGCGTGCAGTTTTTAATTGATTCTACTGCATTTCTTTGTTCCACTGTGAATGTCTGCAGGAAAACAAATCTCAGGGTAGAAAAATGGTGACAGATACGTACTTTGGATGGGGCTCATTAGCCGTGGTTGGCAGCTTACCTAGAAGGAAAACTCTGATCTCAAACTTCCGCTGCCTCGCAGCTATACCCCTCATGGGGAAGGCTTCGGGGGTAAATCCAGAGGGGAAAATACGGAGCTGAAGTCCCTAAAGTAGCCCATGTTGAGTTCAATGCTGACTGGCAGCTCCACTGGCATCAGACCATATCATTCTCTGCCATTCCTTGGGTTCATCAGCTGCTTGGCGAGGAGAAGTTTGCTACAAGGCAACAGTTTGTCCTCCACATCATACCGCCCTGGCAAGCGCATCGACTGACGGCGACAATGTAGACAACTAAGACATAACATCCACGCTTGACCCTGACCAACAGAGGGCCTTGGTCTGTACTTTACTATTAAATTTTCTTTGAGCTTCTGAACATCTATAAAACAGGGAATGGAAGGATATGGACAATGTACAGGCAGAAGAGATTTAGTTTAATTCAGCATCATGTTTGGCATAGACATTTTGAACAGAAGGACCTGTTCCTGTGCTGTACTGTTCTATATGTCCTATGTTTAGCTTTGTACATCAGTAGAAAAGATCCTAATACCTTTAACATTTTAGTCACAATTTAATCATTAATGGGCTGAGGAAGAAAGAAGCTGTTAGAGTGAGTGTGTGTGTGTGTGTGTGTGTGTGTGTGTGTGTGTGTGTGGGGGGGGGGGAAGAATATGTGTATCTGTGGAGATTTATGTGTGGGGAGGTGCACTTCATCTCAAAAGAACATTCAGTTGAGATGGCTCTCTAATTAACCAGACTCACGGACCAAAAGTCTCACATTGAAGCCTCAGCAAAGAGCGCCATCTTCAGGCAAAGTTGAATTTATGGCCCAAAGTTAAAAATGCACATACTGCACACATCAAGATGCAGAACCATAAATATGAGAAGTGAGGAGAAAATGTGTTTCTGGGGGATTTACCAGGTTATTTTGCTTGTATTTCCTTGACAAAATATATTTACTTCAATGATTTACAGGAATGTTTTAGAAATTTCATTGACGTTAGCACAGTAGTACTGCGGCTGACTCACAGTTCCAGTGAAGGGGTTCGTTCAAACCTGACTTCAGCACTGTGACCAGCTGTTCTTCACAACCACAGAGATCAACTGGTTGATAGGTCACTGTGAACCCCCCCCCCCACCCCCGAGCACAGACAGATGAAAGAAGAATAGGGGTAGGGAATATAGTTTGCAGGGAAATAATTGAAGGATTGTGATTACTCTCCGAGTTGCCACAGACTTCAAAATAAATTTATTATCAAAGCACATCTATGTCACCATATGCAACCCTGAGATTCACTGTCCTGTGGACATACTCAGCAAATCTAGAGCAAGATCAATCAGAGTGCAAAAGACATCAAACTGTGCACATTCAAATATAAGTAAATAGCAATAAATAACAAGAACATGCAATAACAAGATGAAGAGCCCTTAAAGTGAGATGATGTGTTGTGGGAACATCTCAACGGATGGGCAAGTGAGTGAAATTATCTCCTTTTATTCAAGAGCTTGATGACTGAGGAGTAGTAATACTTCTTGAACCTGGTGGTAAGAATCTTGAGGCCTTTGTACTTTTTACCTTATGGAAACAGTGAGAAGAGAGCCTGACCTGGGTATTGGGGATCTCTGATCAGGAATGCTGCTTTCTGACGGCAGTGTTTCACGTAGATGTGCTCAACGGTTGGGAGTACTTTACCCGTGATGTACTGGGCTGAATCCCCTACCTTTTGTAGGATTTTCCATTCAAAGACATTGGTGTTCCCATACCAGGCTGTGATGCAGCCAATCTACACATCTATAGAAGGCTGTCGAAGTTTTAAATGTTATGCTGAGTTTCCCCGGACTCCAGAGGAAGTAGATGCGCTGCATGCTTTCTTCGTAACTGACTTACGTGCTGGGCACAGGACCCCAAGGGAGAACATCATACTCAGGTTGAGTGATTGCACTAGCACCAGTATATTATCTGAGCACAAATAGGAAAATCACTTCAGTTGGGTATTTAATGTGATATTCAACAACACGTGTGGATAAATTCTTCAGCAATCTCACATCTGCTAAAAGAGATCTCTGTCAGGGTGGTGTGACAAGAAGAACTGCTGCCTCACAGCCTCCGTGACCTTGGTTCAATCCTGCCCTTCACTTTTGCCTGTGTGGAGTTTTGCACTTCATTTCTGTGACTGCATAGGATTTCTCCCATATCCCAAGGACATAACACATAAGATATAGGTGCAGGGTTAGAGAATCAGGGCATTTGGTGCATCGAGTCTGCTCAGCCATCTCATATGGTCGATTCATTTCCCTCTCAGCCACAACATCCCACCTTTTTTCCCCATAACCTTTCATGCCCTTATTAATCAAGATTCTGTCAACCTCTGCCTTAAATATACCCAATGACTTGGCCTCCACAGCTGCCCGTGGCATTGAATTCCACAGATTCACCACTCTCTGGCTGAAAAAATTCCTCCTCATTTCCATTCTAAATGGACGCCCCTCTATTTTGAGGCTGTGTCCTCCGGACTTAGACCTCCCACTTCATAGGAAACATCCTCGCTACATCATAAGGAAATATAGAAATGTGAGATCTGTTATATTAACACTTATTGGGTGTGAGGTGCATTCTAAAATGAAATTCACAGCATGTAAAGTGGAAAAACAAATTGCTAACAAAATGATCTCAAGAACAAGCACAAGTAGTAAAAACGTTACTGGAATCACTCTACCAAGAAGAGGTTCCCAACCTGGGACCCACCGACCCCTTGTGCCAAGGGTCCATGACACAAAAAAGGCTGGGAACCCCTGAACTACTGTAACACTGACATCTTGCCACTAGAGTCCCTCAGAGAACCAGTCCTTTTATGATGATACGTTTTGCATGATTTCCGTCTACTTCAAAGAAGATTATAATCTAAAATCCCTGAAAATAATGCAGTCAAATCCAGTGGCCCACTTGAAATTAATCTTCAGATTTACACTGAGCATTACCCCCTGCCCAATGGTAGTAGTGAGAGTATGGGTCCTTTGCCATCCACTTCAATGGACATGTTGTTTAATGTCTCAATGAAGAAGTAGCATCTCTGACTCTGCAGCACTCTCTTGGTGCTAGACCTCAATTTCCTTGGTCTGTGGAACTTGAACTCTTAACCTTGTGAGGTGAGGGTGCTACCAGATAAGAGACAGATAATCTAGATTCTAAATCAACTGTTAAACTAGACCAAAGGTTAAGGTAAGATCTCATCTTTCCATTCTGCTGAATGTTAGAGACCTAGGGCATTATTTCAAAGTTCTAAAGTACAAAGTTCAAAGTAAAATTTATTATCAGAGTAGATCCATTATTTATCATTGAGATACAGTGCAGAACTGGCCCTTCCAGCTCACCGCCCAGCAATCCTCTGATTTAATCCTAGCCTAATCATGGGATAATTTGCAGTGACCAATTAACCTACCAACTGGTACATCTTTGGACTGTGGGGGGAAACCAAAGCACAGGGAGAACACACCACCTCCTTACAGACAGTGGTGGGAATTGAACCCATGTTGCCTACATTGTAAAGCATTGTGCTAACCACTATGCTACTGTGTATTTGAAATACAAGGGACAAGGGGTTATCCCAATGTCCAAACCAACAACAACTACCTCACTATTCATTGTTAAATACTGCTGTACACAAAATAAACACTTGAAACTCCATGCAATTAGGCTTCCTGCTCTTCATTTGCATGTGAAGCACATTTACGCGGGAACATTTTAAGATATTACGTGAATGAGTTCTACTTCATATAATTTATTTTTGCTTCACTGGAAATACATAAATGCATTTAACATCTTTATTGAGAAAAAATAATGAAAAGGTAACAGAAAAAAAATAAAGAATGAGATTAGTAACAGGATTTTTAAACATCAATATCAGCAAAAATATATTTTTATACCTTAAAGATAGGCAGCTTTTGCCTCTGCTGCTCTATGGAGAGGGAAGCATATCGGTTGTAAATCACTGTGGTTCCACTCGCTTCTGCAGAACTGATTCGTTCTTCAGATATACCCAGACCAGGACCCTCTGTGCCTAAGTAGTCAAGTAAAATCATTAATCTACATTTTTAAAAATCCAAATAAATCATTTCAGCAAGTACTATCCAGGGGTTCCCAACCTGGGGTCCACGGACCACTCAGTTCATGATAGGGTCCGTGGCATGACAAAGGTCGGGAACCCCTGATTATGCCCATTGGAGGAAGCACCTGTGACTTTGATGAAAGAAAAAGGGAAGTTAAAAAATGCATTCCCTTTTCCCTTGGGTTACCATCAGAGTTGTTTTGATGTACGAATCTACATCAATGTCTCTGGCCTATAAATTAGAAAATATTGATAGAAAGCTATTTTATTCTTATCTTGCAGAAACACAGGCTAACAATGGTCACAGCTTAGAAAATGCCTGGACTTTAATACTCCATACAGAACAGAAAATGAAGCTAGAATTTTTGCTTGAACCGCTCATTCCTTACCCTGAGGCAACTGGGAATGTTGTGTGAATGTCAAGAATATCATCAGAGGCATAATTGGTAGCACTGATGGCCACAGAGTCATAGAAAAGCACAGCACAGAAGCAGGTTCTTTGGCCCATCTAGTCCATGCCAAGCCCTTTAAACTGGCTACTCCTATCGACCTGCACCAGGACCAGAGCTTTCCATATCCCTACCGTCCATGTACCTATCCAAACATCTGTTAAATGTTGAAATCGAGCTTGCATGCATCACTTGTGCTGGCAGCTCGTTCTGCCTCTGAGTAAAACAATTTCCCCTCATGTTCCCCTTAAACTTTTCACTTTTAACTCATGACCTCTAAGACAGAAGGCTTTGAATCCCCTCTTCAGAGAGCTGAGCTCAAAATCTGTGCTGACAGTCCTGCACTAAAGGATTTGGATGCGACATCTATCCAAGATCCTGTCTACGCCACTACTGCAGTAATCGGTGGACTGAGCTCAATAAAACATGGGCACATCACTCCAACCATCATTAAAGATCCCCATCATTCAGGCCATGTAATCTCACAGCGACCATCAGGCTGGATATACAAAAGCCTGTAGTCCTACCCCACCGTGTTTAAGAATAGCTACTTCCCTCAACCATTTAGTTCTCAAACTAACTAGAAAAATCCTAATCTCTTCAGTTTGACAACACTATGACCACTTGGTACTAAAACAAATTTTATTTGTTTTAATTGTGTTCTTACTTGTAAAAATTGTGTATAATTTATGTTTAATTTAGATTTTTCTTATCAATGCTCCGTATATGATGCCTGTGATACAGTTGCAAGTAAGATTTATTTATGAGTAAAATTTATTTTATTGATTTAGAAATAAAGTGCAAATCAGGCCCTTCTGGCCCAATGAGCCACACTGCCCAGCAACCCACCCATTTAACCCTAGCTTAATCACAGGACAATTTACAATGACCAGTTAACCTAATAACCAATACGTCTTTAGAATGTGGGAGGAAACCGGAGCACCCGAAGGAAACCTACGCGCTCGCGTAAAGAATGTATGAACTTCCTTACATAGGATACCAGAACTGAACTCTGTACTCCGCCAGCCAAACTGTAATAGCATCACACTAACCACTACACTCCCATGGAGAAAAACTAGGAACCCACCTTAATGCCCTAATTGAATTAAGTTCATGGAGAAAAAAATCTAACTAGTAATATTCCTAGTGTAGAGAACCTGCTGAGTTCAAACAGACTGGCTTATTTCATTCATTAAAACATTTCAAAATCAATTCCCTATCTCCAGTTACAAAGCTCTAAATTACTTCCCAACATCATAAAATGCACATTAATCAAGCTCTTCCATGAGCTTTTTCTTACTACTTTTACAGCTGGTCGGAACAATAATAATTTCAGCCAGAGTTTTCTTTTATTGTCTCCAAAAATTCAGCAACTGAGTTCATTACTGCCTGCTCGAAGATACACAGCCTCAAAGGCAAAGAATGTTATCCACACCATAAAGTTCCACAAAGGAATCGGCCTCACAATCACTAGTGAAAAGAAGACCTTGGGCACTTGTAAGGATAGGGTTAAATTTGATTCCTCCTTGTTATATGCTAAGATGTGTAACACAAAATGGAGGTTGGAATGCGGTGGTAGTCTGGAGACAGGCGTGAAGGAACATCCTTGAAATTAGATACTGGTGAAAAAACATCCTTACAGACCTGTTGGCTCTGTCTCTAGGCCGAAGGTCACAAAAGATAAGAAGGTACAGGCTGGTACCATTAAGGGATGAAAAAGTACTGGGGTAAAAGCTACGTTAGATTTTTGAAGGGCTCTTGAAGGGTATGAAAAGGAGCTATTTCTTAGGGCAAGTGGGAATCTTCTCATAGGTTGGGTCATAACTACTGCTATGAGCAGAAGAGGGGAGAGGGGGAGACTGGAAAAGCTGTTAAACACACGCTGTTGGCTTAGTGATTGGTTAAAAAAGTATTATTTTGTCTCTTTTAGCACTTCATTAACCATATTTTCTTTCTTTCTGTAGTTCATTCTTTACATAACTCTAAAAAATTAATTTCTTATAACCTTTAACACACATACAGAATAACACATATAGAATGCTTGTAGAACTGGATTGCTGGTCAAAGTGTGTTGCACTGGATTTCCAGCCTCTGCAGAATCTCTTGCGTTTACACAAGTACATTTCTTCCTTTGCTTATGGATATCTCTTTCTGCTGAATCAGAAAAGAACAAGGAATGAATTTTCAACTATTCTTGTTACAGCACATATCTATATGGGACAGAAGAGATAGGCAGCAAGTCTATAGTTGTTCCTGCAACTGTCAACAGCAGCTTATAGTCAGCTGTCCACAGTTCACTCTCTCAACTCTGAAGCAGAAGACGCAAGAGAGAGTAAATTGCTGGTAGGCACTTTCAAATATATATGTCATTCCATTTTTCAAGTATAAATACAATAAAGTCTGCAGATGCTGGAAATCCAAAGCAACACACACAAAATGCTAGAGGAAATGAATAAATATTCAACATTTTGGGTTGAGACTTATCTTCAGGATTGAGAAGAGGGTAAAATGCCAGAATAAAAAATGTGGTGAGAGGGGTAGGAGGGTAGCTGGAAGGTGATAGATGAAGCCAGGTGTCCGGGAAAGGTCATGGGTTGGAGAAATAGGAATCTGATAGGACAAGAGAGTGGAACATAGGAGAAAGGGATGGGGGGGGGGGGGAATCAGGGCGAAGTAATAGGCAAGTGAGAAGAGGTCAGAGTGAGGAATAGAGGGTGGGGGTGGGGAGGGGGGGTTGGAATTTGTTTACCAGAAGGAGAAATCAGTATTCATGCCATCAGGTTGGAAGCTACCCATACAGAACGTAAGGCGTTGCTTCTGCTCTGTAAGAGTGGCCTCATTTTGGCACAAGAGGAATGGAAACGGGAACAGGAATTAAACTGTTTGACCAATGTGACGTTCCGCTTGTGGCGGATGGCGCAGAGGTGCTCGACGAAGCAGTTCCCCGAGTTACAACGGGACTCACCACTACAGGGGAGGCTGCATTGGGAGCAAAAGAGAACTCCAGCAGATTCATAGGTGAAGTGTTGCCTCACCTGGAACAATTGCCTGGGGCTCTGAACGGAGGTGAGGAGAAGGTACATAGGCAGGTGTAGCACTGGTATAGATGATTTTCCTTATGTAATAAGCTTAGAAATTTTTGTGCCTGGTGATAGCAAATTCCATCCTTACAGTCCCGAACCCAATAATTATTACTAAAACCTGTCCTGCCATGCAGCAGCCGCGCTGCCTAAGCATGCCTGGACAAGATAGGAAACTTTCCAGCTTATGTGGTAGGCAACATTTTAATTAACTTGAATTATTAACTGAAATAATAAACATAAGTTTATTTTTTAAAATGGTGCATGATAGGAAAATTTCATGGTGATT
Source organism: Hypanus sabinus (assembly GCF_030144855.1). NCBI lineage: Eukaryota > Metazoa > Chordata > Chondrichthyes > Myliobatiformes > Dasyatidae > Hypanus > Hypanus sabinus. The sequence goes on from NC_082714.1 coordinate 153,883,040, forward strand.
TTCATGATCAGTAGCCCAAAATTCATAAGATACACATAAAGATATTCAGGAAGCAAAATCTTTGATGTCCAGTGTTAGCAGGACGGTGTCAAAGATTACAGGGAGGAGGCAGGAGATTGGAGTGAAAGGGAAACTAAATCAGCAGTAATTGAATACCAGAGCAAACTCAATGGACCGAATTGCTTAATTCTTCTCCTATTCTTATAATCCACCTATAAAGTGCAGAACAGTGACTGACTGTCCAATATAAGGCAGCATGTTGACATCAAGGTGGGTTCTACATTATAACGGAAGGGCAAATGAGGGTGAATATTGTCCTGGTTGTTGGATGTGACTCACTGGTTTTCTAAATCAGCAAGGGAATGCTTAACGCTTCAGGCTTAACTAAACACTGTGGTGCAATTATCTCAGGCTGTCCTTCTAAGCAAGCTTCAGTATATTCTCGAGGTTAAAGTGATAAAGTGGAGCAGCACGGTAGCATGGTGGTGAGCACAATGCTTTACAGTATCAGCAACCCAGGCTCAGTTCCTGCTGTAAGGAGTCTGTATGGTCTCCCCATAACCAGCTGGCTTTCCTCCGGTTTCCTCCCACAGTCCAAAGACACACCGGTTGGTAGGTCATCCGGTAATTGTAAATTGTCCTGTGATTGCTAGGTTTAAATCGAGGGTTGCTGGGCAGAAGGGTCTAATCCATGTGATGGCTCAATAAATTTAAAAAAATAAGATCACGAACAACACACACAAAATGTTGGTGAAACTCAGCAGGTCAGGCAGCATCTGTGGAGGGGGATAAACAGTCATCGTTTCGGGCTAAGACCCTTCATCAGGCCTGGATAGGAAGGGGGAAGAAGCCAGAATAAGAAGGTGGAGGGGAAGGGAAGGAAGACAAGCTGGTAAGTGATAGGTGAAGGAAGGGGGATGAAGCTAAGAATGGAAGTGATAGGTGGATGAGATAAAGGGGTGAAGGAGGAGGAATCCGATAGTACGCCAGTGATAATAAACCTGATTCACTATAGCCCAAGTGATGAAGACATTCTTGTAGAGTTGTTGGGCATGAAGTTTCAAAATGTAGAACTAATGACAAGGAAGGAATGATAACTTGCTTCCTGACCAGGGTGATGTTTGACTTGGAGGGCAACCTGCAGAGGGTGGTGTTCTCTTGTGCCAGCTGCCAGTCCTCGTGTGTGGTGGACTTGGGAGTTGATGCAGCAAATTTTGCAGTGGCAATCCACCACTGATGAAGAAAGGGAGTGTTGGGGGTCATGATTGGGTGCCAACCAAGTGGACTGTTGTGCGCCCAATGAGGTCCGAGGGCTGCAGGTCGCATGAACAAGTCTGAACGGGTGGGAGATCCATAGTCAGTGACTCCCAAGATTGAAGGCCTGAAGTTGGTCAGTCCTAGGTCAGATTGTCGAGTCCTAAGTCAGAGCCCAGAGGAAGGCATGTCTGGAGGTCAAAGCCCTGAGGCTGAGTCCAGAGATCGAATCCCATGGTTGGTGTATCCAGAGGTCGAAGCCTCTATCAATGAGTCTGGAAGTCAGAAGCCGAACGCCAGCGAGCTCAGAGCCAGGGTCTGGTGGTCAGAGGCCTTGAGACAGCCTGTCCTGGGGTTGGAGGCCTGGCTGTGTGTAAGTGAGGGGATTGGGAAATGGGTTTGTTTTGTTGTTATTGCTTTTGCATTTTGGTGTGCTGCTTTGCTAAATATTGTGAGCATGCAATGTTGGCGCTGGAAGGTGTGGCAACACTTGCAGGCTGTCCCCAGCACATCCTCAGATGCTGTTGTTTGTTAGTACATGATGTACACTCAGTGTATATGTACATTGAGTATACCTTTGTGGTCTCCTGCTGTTGTAGTCCCTCTACCTCAAGGTTTGCTACTTCTGCCCACCACTGTTGTAACAGTTGGTGATTTGAGTCAGTCAACTTGAACCAGTCTGACCATTCCCCACTGATCTCTCTCATTAACAAGGTGTTTTCTCCCGCTGAACTGCAAATTATGGATTTTCTTCTTTTTGTTTTTGCATTGTTCTCTGTAAACTCTACAGATTGCTGTGGATGAAAATCTTAAGGGATTGACTATTTTAGAGATTGTTAAACCACCCCATCTGGCACCAACAATCATTCCACGGTCAAAGTCACATAGACCACATTTCTTCTCCATTCTGATATTTAGTCTGAACAACAACTGAACCTCTTGACCAGGTCTGCATGCTTTTATGCGTTGAGTTGCTGCCACATGATTGGCTGATTAGATACTTGCACAAGCGAGTAGATGTTTAGGTGTACACAATAAAATGGCCACTGAGTGTACATGTGATAAATAAATTGAGTCTAATTTCTCCCAGGCAATATTAGTAGTCAGTACTAAAACACGGGGAGCTTTGTTTTCTTTTTTGAAAACAAACGATAACATCTGCTAAAATTGATGCTGTCCGCATTATCTCGTGAGCACTTTGAGCCAGGAGCTACAGAAGACTGTGTGGCCACTCAAGCCTGCCTTGTCTTTCAGTGAGCTCGGCTGATCCAGATTAGGCTGTTTCATTTGTCTGCCTTGTCACTTTAATCCAAAACTCCATCAGTCTGAGCCTTTAACATATTTAATGACTTATTCCCACCAGCTAATATTCCATCTGCTTTTGCTATCATCAGGGAGGAGGTTCAGGAGCCTGAAGACACATACTCAACATTGTAGGGACAGCTTCTTCCGCTCTGCTATGGAATCTCAATGAACCCATGAACACTTCCCTACAATTTTAGCTCTCTTTATGCACTACCTTTTTTTATATACTGTACATTTATTACTGCAATTTATGGTATATTTTATATATTGCACTGTATTACTGCTGCAAAAGAACAAATTTTATGAAGTATGTCAGTGATAATAAACCAGATTCTGGTTCTCGGAGGCAGAGAATTCTGCTGATCTCATGGTGAATATCATCCTACCTAGGGATGCTGACAGCCCATTTGTACAGCTGCTTTGATATACACTAACTCAGCAAACATCTTGAATCAAAAAACCAGTGTGTTCATCTGCTGAATCCTGCAAAATACCCAATTACTTCTGGCATATCTCTGGCATAATGTAGCTAAGCCGAAACATTTTATTTCTCATTAAAAAGTTTAAGGGATTCCTGTGCAAGGAGCTGAATAAAATGTTTAGACTGAAATGCAGTCCATTTTGAAAGAGAACAGATGTCATCAGAAGTGCACCAGAGTTTTAATTCTTGCAGACCACTCTTTACACTTGGGTGTTAAAAAAAACCCAGGGTTCTACAGGAGGTGGATCTGGAAGTTTTCCTATCATGCTGTTTTTTTTTCCCCTATCATCCCTTCTCCTCAACTTGCACCACAGGAATAAACATCCTAGTCTGGGTATCCTCATTTCCTCTCCCGCTGTTACTTTTCCCAATTTTGACAGAAATTCAGTTAGCTGAAATATTAAACAACTTCCAGAGGCACTGAGCATTGCCAACAACCACAGTATTTTGCATTAAGTCATCATGATCAGGTTTATTGTTCCTGATATACACTCAGCGGCCACTTTACTAGCTGTGTCTCCTCATTGATGCAAATATCTAATCAGCCAATCACATGGCAACAATTCAATGATTAAAGGCAGCCATGGTCAAGAGGTTCATTCATTGTTCAGACCAAACATCAGAATGAGAAAGAATGTGATCTAAGTGACTTTGACTATTGAATGATTATTGTTGCCAGATGGGATGGTTTGACTATCTCAGGAACTGCTGATCTCCTGAGAGTTTCACACATAGAAGTCTCTCACATTTACACAGAATGGTGTGAGAAAACACACAAAAAAATCCAGTGAGTGGCAGTTCTGTGGGGGAAAACACTTTGTTAATGAGAGAGGACAGAGGAGAATGTCCAAACCAGTTCAAGCTGACAGGAAGGTGACAGTAACTCAAATAACCACCCGTTACAACAATGGTGTGCAGAAGAACATCTCTGAACATGTCCAGCCTTGAAATGGATGGGTTACAGTACAAGGCCACCACAGGTTCCACTCCTGTACCTAATAAAGAGGCACTGAGTGTACAGTGTGAAATTTGTTGTTTTGTGCTAACAATGCCACGCCAGACATAAAAATTACTGTGTCATAAAATAAGTAAATAGCGTGTAGGAGGAATAATGAGGTATGTTATTGAGTCATGTTATGGGATCATCTAGTGCACAGTTTGGTTGCTATGATAATGTGAAATGGAAACCAAGGAGTTATTTCCATCTGACCAGCTGGCTGACACACAAATTTTTCTCTCAGTGCCAATGCATCCTTACAGATGCCTTTCACTGCATTCAAGAGGGTCAGATGTTCAATTCAGAGACACAAGTTGCCCATATGTGTTTCACACCAGTAAAGTGTTTGAAGGAGCTGGACCACCACCAGTAAAGGCCAAGTCAGTGTCTCCCTCCCTCCCTTCCATCTTCTCCCCAGCCCATCCCCCATGCTCTCTCCTCCATATCTACTCCCCAGTTCATACTCCCCCTGCACTCTCTCTCAATGCACCCTGCAACTTCTCCCTCTCCCCTCCCCCTTTCTCACTGCTCTCTTCCCTGCACTCTTCCATTTCTCACTGCTTCCTCTCCCCTTTCCCAGCTCCCTCCCTCCGTATCCTCTGCCCAAGCTCCCTGCTTCCTCACCCCTTCCCTCTTCCCCTGTACTTTTCTCTCCTCTCCTCTCCTGTCTCATTGAGCTCCCTCTCCCTCCATTCTCCCCTCTCTCCTCCTCCCCCACAACCCTCCGCTCTAGGTCCCTGCTTCCTCTCCCCTTTCACCCTCATCTCCTCCTGTCCCCCAGTCCACCTTCTCTCCCCTTCCCCTACACCTTCTACCTCAGCACTCTCTCCCCCTTCAACCTCTTTTCCCTACGCCTTCCCGCCCTCCCTCTTCCTTACACTCTCATCCCCCTTCCCTTGCACCCTCTCACGCCTCCATCAGGACCTCGCCCCCTGCGCCCTCCCTGCACCTTCTGCCCTTGCTGCAATTACACTTCAACACGTCCTGCTTTGCAAACCCTCCGCTCCGTGCAGAGAACCAGCAACCCAGCGAGAATTCCCTCCTCCCGCCCAGCTCCCACTTGCGTTTTACTCCCCCCATCCCTCGGACCGCTTTTTATTTTACCTGGTTTCCAAAACTTCGGAGCTGACATGGGCGCCGCCATCTTGATGTGAAAGGTTAACAAGGAACCGCTGTCAATCACTGACGCGTCATCGTGGGCGGGCACGCTCCTCTCCCAGCTTGTCCCCTGCAAGTTTACAGTGCAGGGACTCAGTCAGTTCTGCAGCACTGATCAGGGAAATTTTTTTTCTTTCAGCGTGACATTTTAAAAACAATAAGATTAATGATTGCCCAGAGACTTTAGCACAAAATATCTAAGCCACTATTTAAGTTAAACACACATTAAAATGCAGGGGTAACTAAGCAGGTGAGGTAGAGCGTTTTGGTGAAGGAGTCAGTCCAAAATATCATGTCTTCTTTTCCCTCTATAGATGCAGCCTAACCTACTGAGTTGTCCCAGCATGCCTAAGATTAACCAACTCCATCACAGCACTAGCCTCCCCACCATGAAGGACATCTTCCAAAGGCTGGTGCACCCCTAGAAGGCAGCACCCATCATTAAAGACCCCCCCCCCCCCCCCGTCACCCACGATATGCCTTCTTCTCATTACTATGGTTAGGGAGGAAGCACAGGAGCCTAAAGGCCTATGTTTTAGGAACAGCTTCTTCCCCTTTGCCACCTGATTTCAGAATGGTCCACAAACACATTTTTATTTTATTTATTGTTACTTATAAAAGTAAGTCATATGTACAACTTAAATGTGGGGGTTCTAACATAGAACACTACAGCACAATATGGGTCCTTTGGCCAACAATGTTATGCTGAATTACATAAACCTAGTCCAAAATTGATTTTCTTCCTACCTATCCCGTAACACTCCATTTAAAAAGGTATTGCTTTTGTTACGGCAGTGTTCATAGACATGCTCAATGATGGTGGTGGGGGGGCGGGTTCCTGTGATGGACTGGTCCGTACCCACTTTTAGTAGGCTTACCATCCAAAAGGATATCATCTCTATTGTATCAGCCTAAACAGAATGATGGAAGATTCTGGAAGATATAGTTGACATTCAGAAAATGAGTAAAAACTAAAGATGAGATTCATTATTGTTAATAATTGAAGTAATAACATAATTTACTTAATGTGAATGGTGATTGAAGAAATTTACATCTCTGGTATGTCCTACTTCTTTTTCAAATATCCTTTATAATATTAATCTAGCTGGAAATTCCCCAAGTCCAATGGTGAAATCCATTCCAGATGTAATTAGGAGGTTACATAATATGTGAACATCCTTGAAAGGCAAAAACTCTTTGTGACTATGATTGAGACCCAAGTGAAGAAATCAAACACTGAGACTGGACTCGATCTTTTAGCCTTCAAACATGTTCAACTGTTTATTGATAAAATGGTTGACCATGGCCTATCTTCACACTCACTTCTGCTCCACATCCGTTGATGGATTTTGTTACCTGATGGTATTAATTTCACGCTATCAGAAACGAGAGAAAATCTGCGGATGCTGGAAATCCAAGCAACACACACAAAATGCTGGAGGAACTCAGCACTGGCTGCATCATGGCCTGCTATGGAAACACCAGTATGTCCAAGAATAGAAAAGTCTATTAAAAGTAGTGGAATCGGCCCAGTCCGTCACGGGTAAAGTCCTCCCCACCATAGTACATCTACTATGAGCACTACCACACAAAAATCAGCATCCATCATCGAGGACCCCCCACCATCCAGGCCATGCTCTCTTATTGCTTCCATCAGGAGGAGATACAAGAGCCTCAGATCCCATACCATCAGGTTCAGGAACAGTTATTACCCTTCGACCATGAACAAGGGTGGATATCTTCACTTTCCTCAACAGTGAATGGATTCCACAGCCACGAGGAAATCTGCAGATGCTGGAAATTCAAGCAGCACACGCAAAATGCTGGTGGAATGCAGCAGGCCAGGCAGCATCTACAGGGAGATGTACAGTCAACATTTCGGGCTGAGACCCTTTGTCAGGACTCCACAACCTATAGCCTCATTTTCAAGGACTCTACAACTCCTGTTTTCTGTATCATTTATTTATCTATCTATCTGCCTGCACATTGGCTGTTTATCAGTCTGTGTGTGCAGTCTTTCATTGATTCTATTGTACTTCTTTGCTCTAATGTGGATGCCGTCAAGGCGAAAACGTACAAACCCCTTAGAGACAGCAGCGGAAACTGAACCCTGTTCACTGGTGTAGCATCACAAACGCCGGTCGCTGGTGCTAAGTGTCACACCACTGTGCCACCTGAAATACCTAGAGGATTTATGCTGACAGTTAAATCTCATTGCTGAGCAGCATGTGGAGTTACTGCCTCAATTCCAAAAGTATGGGTTCAAGCATGAAACTACTGTTGTCTTGTCTTGGTTTATTGTTGTTGCTGCTGTGTTGTTCTGCTGAACATTGTCAGCATGCTAGGTTGGCATTGGAATGTGTGGCAATTCTTGCAGGCTGCTCCCAATACATGCCTAGGTATGTTCCTTCTCAACACGAATGACACATTTCACTGTACATCCAATAAATAAATCCAAATCTAATGGAAGATTGAATAGGTAAGAACTTTATTCCCTGGAATGTAGAAAATTGAGGGGAGATTTGATAGAGGAATACAGATAGGGTGAATGTAAGCAGACATTTTCCACTGAGGTTGGGGGACTCTACAACCAGAGGTCATAGGTTAAGGGTAAAAGGTGAAATATTTACAAAGAACATGAAGCGAAACTTTTCACTCAGAAGGTGGTGAGAGTGTGGAATGAACTGTTAGTGCAAGTGGAGGATGTAATTTTGATTTCAACATTGAAGAGAAGCTTGGACAGGTATATGGATGGGAGGGTTAAGGGATGCAGGTTGATGGGACTAGGCAGTTTAAATGGTTTGGCATGGACTAGATGGGCCAAAGGGTTGTTTCAGTCCTGTAGTTTTCTGTGACTATAAAATAGGTTATTAAAGAGAAAATAGGGGCTTACATCAAAGCTAATTATCACAACCTTATTGTTGAACGGAAGTGGGGGATGGGGGGAGGTGGGAGAAATGAGTTGTGATTAGATTTACTGATCTTCACTTACAGCCTCTTCTTTAAAAAAAACTAAATTCTACTGCGCATTTACAACATCTGTGTTTGGTTCCTGACAATTCCTGTAAACGCAATTTGTATATAATGAGGGACCTGGATCACATGTCGGCAGAAGAGATATTTTAAATTTAGTATCATGCTCAGACCAGAAATTGTAGGCCAAAAGGCCTCTCTTCCTGTGCTCTGCTATGCTCCAATAGATCAGTACTCCTATGGCAACCAGTACTTTCCCCCAACAGGGAAGAAACCCTGAAAAGGTCACCGACTCCGGAGAGGGTCCTGAGGAGGTTCATGAGAATTATCGCTGGAATGCAAGGATTAATGTACGAGGAGTGTTTGACAGCTCTGGGCCTGTACTCATTGGAGTTTAGAAAAATGGGGGATGGGGGGAAAGAGAGAAATCTCTTTGAAATATATTGAATATTGAAAGACCTAGATCAAGTGGTCATGGAGAGGATGTTTCCAATATTGGGAGTGTCTCTCAATACACTGATGTCCCTTTAGATAGAGAGGAGAAGAAATTTCTTCACTCAGAGGGTGGTGAATCTGTGGAATTCATTGTCATGGACATCTGTGGAGGTCAAGTTATTGGGTATACTTAAAGCAGAAGTTGGTAGGTTCTTGATTGGTAAACGCGTCTAAAGGTTACACGGAGAAGGCAGGAGAATTGGGTTGGGGTGGGGGGGGGAATAAGTCAGCCATGATGAAATGGTGGAGCAGAAATGATGGGCCAAATAGCCTAATTCTTCTCCTATGGCTTAAGGTTGCCAATTGGCAACCTGTCCTTCTCACTCCCTGACCCAATTGGGCAAGGAAATTTCCAGTGTGATTTGCAAGGCAAAAAATGAAAAGAATTTTTATCCTTCCAATATAGACTTTATTAAAAACTACTGTGTTTAGCTTAAGCCAACCACCAACATAAAGACAGTCTAAGTAAATGCATCTCAGTTGCCAAACCACCACCACAATACAAAAAGCAAAATACCAGATACTGGTACTTGGCACTTAAATGAAAAATGTCAGAAATACTCGGCAAGTCAGTTATCACCTGCAAGAGACAGTCAAGTCTTGCAACAAAACCCCCACATATATATTTTTTTTATTTTTTTTTCTCTCCCATCAGCCACAATACAAATTTAAATCAGAAATTCTGAAATTAGAGTCCTCAAAAGAATTATAATTAAACAGTTTTCATAAAAATAATTGTCAGCTTCAGATTAAAAAGAGGCTCTTGTCATGAAGTAGACTCAATATGGGAGTAGGGCAGTTACATTGTTCAATAATCCTATTCTCTGTCCAAAATCACTGCAGCTGAAGCTGTGTCTTTGATCAGTTCTCAATCCTTTGTTGTAAAGATCCCCAATGATCCGGGCTCCAATAATTTGGAATTCAGTGGCTGTTTCTACCTACAAACTGGGAGCAGCAGTGACTTACAATCCCTTTTCAATGTTGCTCCAGCAGGCCCACAAAGACAAATAAAACATAATTGACAGTACAACCAGTGAACCCACCATTAGCAGCAACCAATGTCCACTATATCGTCACCTCCTATTTAAATGCAAAGTATAAACATCAAAGAAAACGTTCTTGGTAAGGCATGGTGGTTCGTCTAACTTTTATGTCAAGAGAACAATGCAATGTATTTGCCTCAACGTCAAGATTAGGAACAGCTCGGAGTTGATGTTATGGAAAACAATGAATGAGTTTTAGCTCAGTTTCTGTGGAGTTTGGGTCGGTAGGAAATAGGTAAGGGGAAGCATTACAGTGCCACTGAAAATAGGAAAAAACATTTTTATAAATTAATCCTGCTATTAATCACAAATATGGAAAGAGCTAGGTCACTGTAAACACTTATGATTCAGGAGTTTTGGCTTGCTCAGTGACCCAGACACCGGGCAGGCATTCTGGGATGGAGCAGAGCAAGCAACCTCTGACAGATGGATGGAAAGCTTCATTCAGCATCTGTAAATGTACAGTTAATATCCTCCAAAGCAGGGCTTTCCAATCTTTTTTATGCCGTAGACCCCTACCATTGACAGAGGGGTCTGTGGACCCCAGGTTGGGAAGCCCTGCTCTAACAGCAGTCCTAAGGCTCTATATGAAGTTAAAGCCCCAGCAAGGCTTTAACTGACAGCTCAGGAGATCTGGGCAATCACTGATACTCGGGAAAACCCCTTTCACCTTGTGTGGCAATTGGGGCCTAGTCATTCTGGCAGAATGAAGAGATCTCCGAGCTGGGTTCTATTCAACGCTCAACTGACAAGCAGCCAACTTTGAATCCAGCGCGAACAAAAAAAGTTTTACTTTTTAAAAGAAAAATTCTGCATGCAAGTTTAACAAGGGGTTCTGGTCTTATGACACCCCAAAATAAATTCATCTATCTGCATTTAAAATTAATGAAAGTATAAGTGGTAATTTGAGACAGGGGTGAATCTAAAACTTGGGCTAATAAGGTCAATAATGTACAAGTGGTAAATTTGGCAGAGGCTGAGAGCCCAAAACTGAAGATCACAAGGCTAATAAATGAAGTTAAACATTTTATGAGTTTAAAAAAAAGGATCTAGTACCGGATGAGTAACATTTCTTCCAAGAGTGGGTAAATATGGAGCTCAATTCAATGAGGCCTGAGTAAAGTGAACCACACAGATCAGGGGCTCCCAGCCAGTAAGCAAGGGGTCCGTGGACCCCAGGGTGAGAAACTCCTGATACAGATGTATTAAAGGGGCAGTTGGATAAACAATGGGGAATGAGTGGTGGCAAGACAGAAAGAGGATATAATGATAAAGAGAAAAGTAGGATACATCAAAAGGATTGGTTAAAACTCTGAATAGGAGGAAGACCATGCATATCAATAAATTATAAATCATATCCCACATTAAAAAAATTTATGCACATTGTGATTGTACTCTGAAAAAAAACACACATTTATCTGCTTTTTGAGTGATTATGGATGTAAGTTCCTGAATCTGCAGACAAAGCAATCAAGGCCAAGGGAAAGAATTCCTTTCCCTTCATCCTTAAGCCCTGGAGGCTCAAATGTTCTTCATTACAGTGCAGTCAGGTTACAAAGCAGTAAAGTTAATTATGTACCAAAACCGTTTTCTGACCCTCAAAATTGAAATAATGTATTTCAAAATTTTCCAATTTTTTTTCCTATGAAACAAATGCAAATTCATTCAAGTCCTCCAGGTGAATATTTCTTCAGTGTTACCATAATCCACCCCAGGATCATTTCCAGTTTCTACAACAACAGTTTCAAACTCTCGACTCCATCATGAGTATATTGATGATCGAAATAAAACTACAGGTAAAAGGGGAGAAAAGGCATCGTTGATGAAGTGGTTATACAAATCAAACGAGCTTCCCATGGCATCTTTCACATCTTGCTCTTGGAGGCAAATGGTGACAGGAGTCCCAATCTGACATCTCATCCGAGAGAGGCAATGTAGAGCTCATCGGCAAGCTTGAGTGGGGCTAGAAACCATGATTTTTCCATTCAGAGGCAAGACAGCTAAACTCTGGTGTGCAGCTGAAACAAAGGGGTTAAAAAGCCCCTTCTTTGAATAAAAGGAATGACAGTGATTCCAAAAAAAAAATAATGCATCCAAACCATTGACAACCTGTTCCTTTGTGTGAAGAAATGAAGTCTGGTAAGAGCAGCTGGAATTTTAATCTGCAGGATTTACCCAAGAATCAAATATTCTAATTTCATTGTTGAAGAATTCATTGCACGCCCTGCGATTATTTAATTGCAGAGGTGACTGGGCAGACTCAAAAACAGCGGTCAATTTCTTAGTGCGAAGGAAGACAGTACAGGCGCATCTCTGAATCGAAACACCCGGCTCATCAGCTCTCTCTTATCCCTCATGATGTACTGGCCTTGCCCTTGGCTGTGGATAACATCGGGGTGTCGGGTCCTGGAGAGGATGGCAACCATGTTGTTCAGCTTTGAGCGAACGGTAGAGTAATGCAGCTGCCGTTCTGTGGTCAGCTTGTGAAAGGTGTCTTTCAGAGAAGAGGAGTCAGCACAGTAGAGGTCCATGTAGGGATACCGGGCAGCTTTGGGGCAACTTTCGGAAATGGAGTTACCAGACAAAGTACTTGAACTATTGGTGGATTCTGTGGTGGAGGCAGAAGGCTGATCGGTCGAGTCAGTTGACTCTCTGCCAGTCACCTCTGTGGGCGACTCCTGCACTGAAGAAGCTATTATCTGAGCGCGTTTAACGACCCTGGTGGCAGTGGGTGTGAGGGCTGCTGATGGCTTTGAGAAGAATGAAGTCTGGGTCTCCATCTCCTTCACTGAAGCACAGGCTTGCGTAAAAGTTCCAGGCACCGACACCCATTCCAGCTCGGTCTGCGTAGAAACACTCTTCACCTCCTTATTCACCGGTAGGGCGTCACCAGCCTGGGTCGACGCTTCACACCTGCACTGCTCCATGGAATGGACAGCACTCTGCAGGCGCGGCCTTTTCTCAGCAGGCTCGCGCTTATCCGGAGAACGCTCCACAGTTTCGAGTCTTAAGGCGTTTGCGACTGGGGGATTTTTGGACTGCAATCTGTCCAGGGCAAGCTTCTCACGGTTGCTGTAGCTGATGTACCCGGGTGGTATTGGCTCGGACTGCGCATACAGTATCCTGAACTCCTCATCGTAGTACTCAGACAACTGCCCCGATAGCACCGTCAGATTACTGCGGTTCAGCTTGCCGTCTGTCCAAGTGAAGCTGCGGGAGAAAATGGAGGCGGTGAAACACAGGGGATGCGTTAAGAAATGGGGAAAGGTTAAATAAAAAATGCAACAGGTTTTTAACAAATGACATACTCCAAGAGGACCACAACCTTGTTGTTTGGAGACTTGTGTGCCTCAACGACCTGGAGAGCCATTCAAGCTTTATGCTTTGGCTCTCAGTAGGGTCACCCATGCCAAACAGGTCAAAGGGTAGAGACCAGGCTAAGATTGGTCCACCAGTCCTCTGGGTTCAGGGGTTCATCAGACCGGGGCTAATGAGCCCGAATGGCCAAAAACCAATGTTAAAATTGGCACAGAAACAGCAATGAAGAATCCTTCTACATCTGAATCTGATGATATTCCACCTGGAAATTGCGTGACTGACAGTAGTGAAAACTGAGAGGAAACTACTGACATGATGAAGGAAGCCCTGTACACCGCTGGAGATGAAGAACCTTCATAGCTGCCCCATACCCCAGCAGTGTAACAGGCAGTAAGTATGTGTACATAAAACATTAAAGAGTACCACACAAGACACATCGGCCCATCGTGTCTGTGTTGACCATGATGCCAATTTAAACTGCACATGGAACTATATCCCTCTATTTACTGCATATTAATGCATCTATTTAAATACCCAACTTTGCTACTCTAGGTTAAGTGGCCAATGTACATTCTGCTGTGATTAGGCCAGGTTTTAAATCAGGGGATTACTGGGTGGTGTGGGTCGAAGGGCCTATTCTGCGTTGCACCTTAATACATAAATAAATGAATAAATGCCAAGTATAACAATACAGAATAAAGATTAATGGAGGAAGTGCCGCCAAACTCGTAACAGGGTCAGTTGTGAGATCGAGAGTCCATCTTGTTGCACTTGGGAATCATTCAAGAGTCTTCTAACAGTGCGGTAGAAGCTTCTTGTGAGCCTGGTGTCGTGTGTTTTTGTATATTCTGAGAAGAGGGAATGTCTGGGGTGGTTGGGGACTACAGCAGCAGTGATTAGTATAGACAGAGTCCATAGAGGGGAGGCTGGTTTCAGGATGTGCTGAGCTGTGTCCACAGCAGATTCCATACCAAATGGTGATGCATCCAGGAAGGATGCTTTATTTATTGTTTATTGAGATACAGCGTGGAATAGGCCCTTCAAGCCATGCCAGCAATCCCCCTAACTGGGATTGCTAATTGCCAATCCCCCCTAACCATGAGCCTAATCACGAGACAATTTACAACTTGCCTACAACAGTTTGGACAGTGGGAGGAAACTGGAGCACCCGGAGGAAATCCACACAGTCACAGGGAGAACGTACAAACTCCTCACAGGCAGCGGTGGGAATTGAACCCAGGCTGCCCGTACTGTAAAGCGTTGTGCTAACCTCCGTGCTACCGTGCTGCCCTACCTCAATGCACTGCACAGTGAACTGGTGCACGAATAGGATGCAAACCTAGTTTTTCCACCGTACCTCGGTACATGTGACAATAACACCACCAAACCAATAAATGTTCTAATAAAGAGATGATAACTTAGAGCTGCAGGCGAAGAAATGAATATTTACTTCACTGATGCCCTACTGCAAAGCAGCTGGCAATCACCACGTTGTTTCTCTGCTCCACACCTCCAGTCGAGTTTAATGGATACTCACTTTCTGGGGAATCATTCACGATACTAAAGATTCAGATTCATTTATCACACGGGGGGGGGGGGGGGCAGCACGATAGCTTAACGTGACGCTGTTACAGCGCCAGTGACCCACGTTCAACCCCGTCACTGTCTGTAAGGAGTTGGTTTGTGGGGGTTTCAGGTTCCTCCCACGTTCTAAAGATGTGCAGGTTATCAGGTTAATTGGTCACATTGGTGTAAGTGGGCAGCGCAGGTACGTTGACCTGGATGGGTCTGTCATTGCGCTGTATCTTTAACAGAGATAAAAACACACAGTGAAATACAGTTAGGTATTACTAACGGGTGCAATTAGTACTGTGTTCACTGCAGGCTATTCGCAGATTGACATACAACGAGCAGTCCATTTTACCTGTAGGAGCCTGTAGCTACTTTTTCACAATCAATTAACATGAATTTTTCATGGACTTTGCCAATAACCTTGGCTCCTTTTCTGGTGTAGTACGTACACCCCTTCAATGTGCGCACTCTCATCTTCTGGAAAAGAAGGACACGATCAACTTGCAGCAAAGGAAATATCAGCAGAACACGGGCACACATTTGTAAGAGCAAGTTTTATTTATGCGGAACAAAGGAAGAAGATGAAAAAAAAACAAGCTGCCAGGCATCAATTTAGAAGAATGGGGGGAATCTCACTGAAACCTATTGAATATTGAAATGCCTTGGTAGAGTGGACGTGGAGAGCATGTTCCAAAAGTGGGTGAGCCTAGGACCAGAGGGCACAGCCTCAGAATAGAAGGACGTCCATTTAGAACAGAGACAAGGAGAAATTTTTTTAGCCAGAGTATGGTGAATATGTGGAATTCATTGCCACAGACAGCATTGGAAGCCAAGTCATAGGGGATATCGAAAGTGGAGGTCGATAGCTTCTCGATTAGTAAGGGTAGCAAAGGCTACAGGGAGATGGCTGAGAATGGAGTTGGGAATTATAATGGAACAGCAGAGCAGACTTGATGGGGTGAATGCCTAATTCTGTTCCTATGTCTTGGGGTCTAACTTTGAGTTTGAGTATCTTGGATTTGGGCTTGGGGAAGAGAGAAAATAAGAACAACTAACAGCTCTCAAACGCAATCGCTAAAGAAACTTCAAAAAAAAATGTAAGTACAACAAGCTGTCTTGAAAAAATGATGGCGCAGATTCAATTATAAGACATAGCAAAAACACATGGTTAGTAAGTTAACTGGTCACTGTAAATTGTCCTGTGGTTAGGCTAGGGTTGAACCAGGGGTTAAATCAAAGGGCCAGAAGAGCCTATTCTGCACTGTTCCTTTAAATACACAAATACATACATAGTACGTAAATAAGGAGTTGCAGGAAGCATTTAAAAGGGCTGCTGGAGGAGAGTTGAATTGATTAAATACCTCCTTTAAAAGGCTAACACAGAAGAACAGAGCTTCCAGTTCTGCATTCTGCTAAGATCTGCAGTACGTGGGCCTGTATGGGACACTGCAGTAATGTAAATCAATGCAATGATTTGAAGTGACAAGCTGTCAGTATTATTCCCAGTCTTCTGGTGAAGAATTAGAGTAGAGAATGGAAAAAAACCTCCAGTCCCTTAACCCGGTCAGATCTACCTCACATTTGGAATGGGTACACAATATCATCATCATCACAAACTCCACACGTTAACCTGCACCCTCCAAGAGTACCTCAACCTTGATGTAGGGTTTGGAGACGTGCATTGCTCAATGACCTGGAGAGCTATGCTGGCTGGAGTCAGGGCTTTGTGCTCTGGCTCTTGGTAGGGTCACCCATGCCAAACAGGTCAAAGGGCAAAGGCCAGACTAAGAATGGTCCACCGGTCCTCCAGGTTCAGGGGTTCTGCTCAGGCCAACAACCCTGGTCAAACAAAATTGTATGGAATATTTCTACATCTGGGTGCAATAGGTATGCCTGAGTCTCCATCTGGGACCTGCGTGAATAACAGTAGTGAACACCAAGCTACTAACATGAAGGAAACCCTGAACACCAGAGATGGAGGACCTTCATTGCTGCCCTAAATGCCAGCAGTGTAAATATTAGTACTACTGGTGCACCATAGCTACAGTGTACCATCTAAAAAACACACGATGGTTACTTGCCAAGATATCTTTAGCAGCACCTACAAAGCTTGTAACTCTCTCATGGACTCAACAGTAGGACATAAATACAAGAGATTTTGCAGATGCTGGAAATCCAGAGTAATATAGGCAAAATGCTGGAGGAACTAAGCAGGTCAGGCAGCATCTAGGGAGAGGAATAAACAATCGGTGTTTCAGGCCAAGACCCTTCATCAGGACTGTTACTCAGCAGAAGGTGCTTGGGAACACCATCCACGTTACACCCAGAAACACTGCATATCGCTCTGTCCAGTACTACTGTGCAAGCGCGTCCACGTGAGGAACCATCGTGGTTCAAGAGCGCAGCTCATTACCAACTGCTTAAGGCAAAGTCTAGAAGAAGAATGGATGTTGGGCTTGTCAATGGCACCCACATTCAGAGGGAGAGGGAGGGGGGAAGGAAAAAAAACAAAATTAGGTGCATGTACCCTCTCCTCCTCCACCCAGACACCAGCATCCCGACACATCTGCTGAAACTGTGGGAGGCCAGACTCATCTAGAAGAATATAGACAGGGATCCGTTTCCTTCTACTGACTTCGTGGAGGTCCTGGAGAATGTCGATATCTGTGAACGAGTCCATGACCAGTGCAATAACCTACAAAAGAAAATTTAAATAAATTAAAGTGAATTAGCCTTTGGATGGAGAAACTATCCTTTTTTTTAAATATAGGGGTACTTTGCAATTTGGATGACCATTTTTTAAATTGCTGTCTGTAAGGAGTTTGTACAATCTCCCCAAGACTGTGTGGGTTTCCTGTGGTGCTCTGGGTTTCTCCCACAGTCCAAAGATGTACCAGTTGGTAGGTTAGTTGGTTATTGTAAACTGTCCCATGATCAGGTCACGATTAAATTGGGGGATTGCCAGGCAGCATGGCTCGAAGGGCCTACTCTGCATTACATCTCAATAACTAAATACAGGGGGACGTCACGTGATGACGTAGGGTCGAGACGTTGGGAATCCAGCTCCCTCGTAAAAAGTAAAGAAATAGGGTTTAAATGAAGAAGAGTTAACAAATATCTATCAGAAACTATTTATAAGTAACTCAGGATTATCTTTTGATATGGCTCCTAAACCGAAACAGAAGAAAGCTACTACTTTGAAGACTGCGCAAATCGGCAGGGAAAAAGGCCTAACCGTCTCGGCGAAGCCTCGGACTCAAGTTGGATCTCCTCCCGGCGAAGTGCATGGTACTTCCAATGATGCGGGAAAGGAAGTTGCAGCAATGTCGGCGGTCTCTAAGAAGAAACGGCAAGAACAACGCATGCGCGAAAGTATGCATGAACAGATATTAACAAAACTACAAATCCCAACTACGACTGGAAGTGAAATTGGAAGTGGATCGGAAGTAGAAACAGACTCTTTGGTAAATTCAGAGGAAGAAGAAGAGGAAAAGAAGGAAGAGATTAAAGGAGACATAAAAGATATCCTGATAAATATGACAAATGAATTAAAAGCTATAAGAACAGATATGACGAATGAATTAAAAGCTGTAAGAACAGATATAAGAAGGATGCAGATTACATTTGATAATGTGGTGGAAAAACAAAAGAAGATGGATAATAAAGTTAAAGAGATGGAAGTAAAAGTGGAAGAAAACACTGAAAGAATAGATAAGATAGAAGTGAGTAATCTTGCCTGGACAATAGAAAGAAAACGGATGTTGGAAAAAATGGATGCGCTTGAGAACTCTAGTAGACGAAATAATATTCAAATTGTTGGTCTTATGGAAGGTACAGAGGGAGAAAATCCAATAAAATTCTTTCAAGAATGGATTCCGAAAATTTTGGAAATGAAAGAAGGAAGTCAAGTAATTGAAATTGAAAGAGCACACAGAGCTTTAAGACCAAGATCTCAACAAGATCAAAATCCAAGATCAATTTTGATAAAATGTTTAAGGTACCAAGAGAAAGAAATTATCTTGAAGGCAGCTACTCAAGGTGCTAAAAAGAGAAATGTGCCATTGATAATAGAAGGGAAAATAGTTTTTTTTAATCCAGACTTAAGTTATGATCTTCTGAAGAGGCAGAAGGAATTTAATCCAGTGAAAAAATCTTTATGGGAAAAGGGCTATAAATTTTTATTGAGCTACCCAGCAAAATTGATAATTTTCCTGGATAATGGAGAAAGAAGTTTCTTCGTTGACTACCGGAAAGCGGAGAAATTTGTACAAGAACTACCTGATGTCCATGAAGAGGAGTAAAGAATTATAGAAATGAAATGGACTAATGATGAAGACTGAAACAAGGTTGGACTTGATGGACATTTATAAGGGAAAAAAAATAGTTGAGGAGTATTAATTGGGAGTAGAGACATTAATTATTCGCTTATTTTTCTTCACTAATATATTTTCTTTTTTTGTTTGCGGGGGAGCTGGAGGAGCTCCTGATCGATGGCTGCGAGTTTCACGTGTACAATCATGGCGATTGCCATGACCCGTACAATGGCTGGGGGGGGGGGGGGTAATGTTGTGTTCTTTTTATTCGCAACATTAGTTGGGGGGGGTATTTTGATTTTTTTTTCTTATATTAGTTATCTTTCTTCTATTTTTCTTCTTTTTTACCTGGATGATTGGGGAGAGACACATAGCAACATGGAGAATTTTAAAGAATTCCCAAGGTACTATGAATGATTAATTTACTTAATTTATTAAGTTTTAATGTTAATGGAATTAATGGACCTGTGAAAAGAAAAAGTTTTAACATATATTAAGAAAATGAAAGGAGATATAGCTTTTTTTTTACAAGAAACACATTTAACAGAAACAGAACATAAGAAATTAAAGAGAGATTGGGTTGAAAATGTTATTGCAGCTTCATTTAATTCAAAATCGAGAGGAGTTGCAATTTTGGTTAATAAATCTTTACCAATCAAAATACAAAATGTAATAATTGATTCTGGGGGGAGATATGTGATTATACATTGTCAATTCTTTTCAGAATTATGGACTTTTATGAACATTTATACACCAAATGAAAATGATGCAAAATTCATACAAGAAGTTTTTTTGAAATTGGCTGATGCACATGATAAAATATTAATAGGTGGAGATTTTGATTTTTGTTTAGATCCAGTTTTGGATAGGTCAACTAAAGTTGCTACAAAATCAAAAGTAACAAAACTAACTTTATCATTAATGAAAGATTTAAACCTGATTGATATACAGAGAAAAATTAATCCAAGAGAAAGAGATTATTCATTTTATTCAAACAGACATAAAACTTACTCAAGGATTGACTTTTTCTTATTATCAAAAAATATTCAAGATAGAGTGAAAAGTGTGGAATATAGAGCAAGAATACTGTCAGATCATTCCCCCTTGATAATGACAATGATAATGATGAATAAGGAGGAATCGATGTATAGATGGAGATTTAATTCAAATCTATTAAAACGTCAAGATTTTTGTGATTTTATAAAAAAACAAATTCAATTTTTTTTGGATACAAATCTACATTCAGTTGAGGATAAAATTGTATTATGGGAAGCGATGAAAGCATATTTAAGGGGTCAGATTATGTTATACATCTAAAATTAAAAAGGAATATGCAGCAGAAATAGATCAATAGGAAAAAGATATCATAAAGTTAGAAAAAGAATCTCAAAGATATATGACAGAAGAAAAACGAAGACAACTTGTTAATAAAAAACTACAGTATAATACACTCCAGACATATCGTACAGAAAAAGTAATTATGAGAACTAAACAGAAATATTACGAATTAGGTGAAAGATCACATAAAATTCTTGCTTGGCAGTTGAAAACAGAACAGGTTTCTAAAACAATAAATGCAATTCGAACAAGTGTAAGTAAGGTTACTTATAAGCCTTTAGAAATTAATGAAACTTTAAAAAAAATTTACACTGAACTATATCAATCAGAATCAAAAAATAAGATTGCTGAGATAGATACATTTTTATCACAAATAACTCTTCCAAAATTAAATTTGGAAGAACAGAAAGGACTAGATCTGCCTTTTACATTAAAAGAGGTTGAAGAAGCTTTAGGATCACTTCAGAGTAATAAATCTCCAGGAGAAGATGGTTTTCCTCCTGAGTTTTATAAAGAAATTAAATATTTATTAATTCCTCCTTTTATGGAATTAATACACCAAGTGGAAAGAATGTATAAACTCCCACAATCTTTTTTAACAGCGATCATAACTGTATTGCCAAAAAAAGATAGAGATGCTTTAAAACCAACATCATATAGGCCTATTTCTTTGTTGAATATAGATTATAAAATACTAGCAAAAATTTTATCTAATAGAATATCTAAATATTTACCAAAATTAATACATATGGATCAAACAGGTTTTATTAAAAATAGACAATCAATAGATAATATAACCCGGTTACTTAGTATAATTCATTTGGCACAAAAAAGAGAGGAAATGAGTGTGGCAGTTGCTTTGGATGCAGAAAAAGCATTTGATAGATTGGAATGGGATTTTTTATTTAAGGTATTGGAAAAATATGAGTTAGGAAAATCTTTTATACAATGGATTAAAATTTTTATATACTAATCCTCAAGCTAAAGTAGTTACAAATTTTGCTAAATGAGGTCAACTAGATAAGGCTGCCCATTATCACCCACTTTATTTGTATTGGCAATAGAAACATTAGCTGAATTAATTAGAACAGATTCAGATATTGGGGGCTTTAGAGTTAATCAAGAAGAATATGAGATTAATTTATTTGCTGATGATGTTTTGATTTATTTAACAAACCCATTGATTTGGAAAGATTATCTTTTAGATTGGAAGAATATGGGAAAGTATCAGGCTATAAGGTAAATTGGGATAAAAGTGAAATTTTACCCCTTACCAAAGGAAATTATAATCAATGTCGATTAGCAACACAATTTCGATGGTCAATAAACGGAATAAAATATTTAGGTATTAGAGTTGATAATGATGTAAAAAATTTATATAAACAAAATTATTTGCCATTATTTTAAAAAATAAAAGAGGATCTTGATAAATGGATGATGTTACCAATAACATTAATAGGTAGAGTTAATGCTGTAAAAATGAATATATTTCCTAGATTGCAATATTTATTTCAAACTTTACCAATACAATTACCTCAGAAGCTTTTTCAAGAACTGAATAAATATGTAAGGAAATTTCTTTGGAAAGGAAAGATGTCAAGAATATCATTGGAAAAATTGACATGTAAATTTGATTTAGGAGGGTTACAACTTCCAAATTTAAAGAATTATTATAAAGCAAATCAACTTAGATTTATTGCATCTTTTTTTGATGAAGAAAAATCGGTATGGATTAAAATAGAATTGGATAAGATAGGAGAAAATATACCAGAAGATTTTATATATAAATGGGAATCCAAATGGATACGGGGAAAAAAAAGAATCTACTATATTAAGACACTTGATTGATTTATGGAATAAGGTAAATATGGATGATGAGATAAAGAAATCTTTATTAACAAAAAGAACTTTAATTCAAAATAGGCTTATTCCTTTTACAATGGATAATAGACTTTTACATAATAGGTTCCAAAAGGGGATTAAATATACAGGTGATTGTTTTGAAGTATAATTGATGTTGTTTGATCAATTAAAAAATAAATATAAAATATCAAATAACACTCTTTACTGTTATTTTCAATTAAGAGCCTATTTACGAGAAAAGTTGGGACAAACAATGTTGATGCCAAAACCTAGTGAAATAGAAATGTTAATCCAGAAAGGAAAATTTTTAAAAATTACATATTGTATGTATAATTTGATTCAAAAGCAGACAATTAAATTAGGAATTCATAAATCAAGACAAAAATGGGAATCTGATTTGAATGTTAAAATTGATGGAAAAAACTGGTCAAGATTATGTTCTGAGAGTATGAGAAATACAATAAATGTTCGACTTAGATTAATACAATATAATTTTTTACATCAATTATATATACCACAGAAAATAAATAGATTAAATTCAAATATGTCTGACCAATGTTTTCGATGTAATCAAGAAATTGGTACTTTTTTACATTCTACTTGGTCTTGTTTTAAAATTCAGCCATTTTGGATAAATTTAAGACCTTTATTGGAACAAATTATTGGAGTACAACTCCCACATAGTCCATTATTATTTTTATTAGGAGATATTGAAGGGACAATAACGAAACTTAAATTGAGTAAGTATCAGAAAAAATTTATAAAAAATTGCATTAGCAGTAGCCAAAAAAGTTATCTCAGTTACTTGGAAATCTGATCTATATTTAACTACGGATCGTTTGAATAATGAAATACATAGTTGTATTCCACGAAAAAATTACGTATAATCTAAGAAATGAATATGATATATTTTTGAAAATTTGGTTCCCATACTTAAAAAAGATAGGATTAAATACATAGGTCCTTTGAAGATAAAATTATAAAGTAATTGGGGAAAGTAAAAATAAATATCAAAATTATTTTGAACCCATGGAGCATGTGGGGATCCTCCGATATCCAGGCAATCTTTCTCTACTTTCCTTTTTTTTCTTTCTTTAGATAAGGGTTGGGGGGGGGGGGGGGAGGGTCAATATTAATTTTCTTACTATTTTATTACCACATTTATTCTTTGTAATTTCTAAAATTTAATAAATAAATAATACTAAAGAAATAACTAAATACAGCGCAGTACCAGCCCTTCCGGCTCAATGGGACCACACCACCCACGTGACTGATTAACGTACTAACCCATTCGTCTTTGGGACGCAAGAGGAAACCGAACAGCTGGAGGAAACCATTACGGTTACAGGGAGAAGATACAACCTTACAGATCACGACGGGAATCAAATCCCGGTCGCTGGCGCTGTAATGGCGTTACGCTAACCACTACGCTACAGTAGCGCCTGAAATATGTCACTTGCATCAATAACCAACACAGTCCTATGGCGTGCCGGATGCAGCCATCTAAAGTGCAAGTCTTTGGAAGGTGGGGGAAAACCGCAGGAAACCCACATGATCGCGGGGAGAATGTAAAACTCCTGACAGCCAGTGGCGGAACTGAACCCGGTCACTGGAGCTGGAGCATTATGCTAACCACTACACTACTATGCCGCTATCTAATGACATTCACATGGTTCTACAAGAGAACTAGTGCTGGAAACACTCAGCAGTTCAGGCAGCATCTGCGGAGACAGGAGAGAGTGAACCTTAACAGACACTTCAACAGAACTCTTACTTCTCTCCGCAGATGCAGCACTTTGACTTTACTTTCTGATTTTCCAGCATCTACTTTTTTTCCCATCCATTACCATGGTTAAGGCGACTAGGCAGTTCAGTACTGTGCAGAGGTATGAAGCACATACATAGAACTAGGGTTTGTACATTGTTTTTGCCAACATAGAGTGGACAGCGAGTTTGTAAATCTGGTGGGAACAAAGGATGTTGGAATGGCGAGGGTGGAGCTCCGCGGGAGGGGTGTGGGACAGGTGGCAGAGAAGGAGGGACAGGAGTAGAGGTGTGGCACAGATGCAGACACACCCAGCCCTGAGACAACAGGCAAGCAGTCATTTGATTCCAAAGAACTGGTTTATTGATCAATACAGAATGCCCCTCTGGTGCTCCCCACTCCTCCTCTTTTCCCAACCACAATTCTCTTCTCTCTGCCTCCTTCCCACTCCCAGCCCACAGTAGAGACCCATATCAGAATCAGGATTATCATCACTCACATATGTCATATGTGGGTTTTTTTGTGGCAGCAGTACAGTGCAATACATAAAATTACTACAGTTTTGTGCAAACATCTAGGCACCCTAGCTACGCATTTTGCACAGTACTCTGGCTTATCCTACACCATCATCACAAGGTGTGTTACTCCATTACCGTTTCTGAGCAGTGATAGCCAATATCACTGCTCAGACAGCTTGGCCCTGGAGGCGAACCATCATGGTTAAATTCTGACTTGAAGGCAAGGTCCTCGAAGGATATTTACTGGTGCTCACATAAATGAATTAGGGACAAGTAAGAAACATTCAGTCTCTGTCCCAGAAGGCAGTGGAGGCCAAGCCTCTGGATGCATTCAAGAGAGAGTTAGAGCTCTTATAGATAGCGGGGTCAAGGGATATGGGGAGAGGGCAGGAACGGGGTACTGATTGTGTATGATCAGCCATGATCACAGTGAATGGCGGTGCTGGCCAGAAGGGCTGAACGGCCTATTCCTACACCTACTGTTTATTGTCTATAGGAAACACAAGCCTTGACAGGACTCGCCAATGCAAAGGGAAATCAGAGAAAATACTCTATAATTTACTTTATAAAACAAAATGTGACTTGTGGCTTTGATATGTTTTTAAAAAGCAAGAAACTGAAGGTTTTCAAAATATCCATCAACTTGAGAGCACGACAAGAAAGAAAACAGTGCTGAGGATTGGAAATAAATGGGGAAATTAATTAAAATTGAGCATTGCATTTATAGAAGTATAATACATAGCTGGAATTCAAATGTGAACACAAAACTAATTTTGAACTCAGGCCCCATAAAACAAGAACAAAAACAAAACCAAAAAACTCACTATTGCAAATATTTCAGAATTACTCTACACCATCTCCCAAGTACCAGCACAGCCGATCATTAGACAACACAATAGCCACTGCTCTATGTACACATCTGGAGAAGAGGAATGCTTATGTGAGAATGCTGTTCTTGGACTACAGTTCAGCATTCAACATCATAATTCCATCCAGGCTCGACAGGAAGCTCAGAGACCTCAGCCTTGACCCTGCCTTGTGCAGCCGGATCCTGGACTTCCTGTCAGATCACCAGCAGGTTGTAAGAGTGGGCTCCCTCACCTCCAAACCTCTGACTCTC
The DNA here is from genome assembly GCF_030144855.1 of Hypanus sabinus. Classification (NCBI taxonomy): domain Eukaryota; kingdom Metazoa; phylum Chordata; class Chondrichthyes; order Myliobatiformes; family Dasyatidae; genus Hypanus; species Hypanus sabinus. The sequence continues at coordinate 153,908,553 of NC_082714.1, forward strand.
AATACAGGAGCCCCTCAGGGTTGCGAACTGAGTCTCCTCCTTCACACCCTGTATACCCGTGACTCTGTCACCACCCACAGCTCTAATCTTCTAATTAAATTTGCCGATGACTCTACATCGTTTGGCCTCATCTCAGACAATAATGAAGTGACCTACAGGGAAGAAATCATCTCTCTGACACAGTGGTGTCAAGAAAGCAACCTCTCCCTCAATGTTGCAAAAACAAAGGAGCTGGTTGTGGATTACAGGAGGAATGGGGCTGGGCTAACCCCTATTGGCATCAATGGATCTGGGGTTGAGAGGGAAAAAGCTTCAAGTTCCTTGGCATTCCACATCACCAAAGACCTCACGCGATCTGTACACATCAGCTGTACGGTGAAAAAGACACAATGCATCTCTTTAACTTCAGGTGGTTGAGGAAGTTTGGTAAGGACCCCGATGTCTTAAGAATTTTCTACACGGGCACAATTGACAGCATCTTGACTGGCTGCATCATTGCCTGGTATGGGAACTGTACTTCCCTTAATCGCAGGACTCTGCAGAGAGTGGTGCGGACAGCCCAGCACATCTGTAGTTGTGAACTTCCCATGATTCAGGACATTTACAAGGACAGGTGTGTAAAAAGGGCCCGTAGGATTACTGGGGACCCGAATCACCCCAACCACAATCTATTCCAGCTGCTACCATCTGGGAAATGGTACCACAGCATAAAAGCCAGGACCAACAGGGTCTAGGACAGCTTCTTCCACCAGACCATCAGACTGATGAACTCACCCTTTGAGTGTACTCTATACTACATTGACCATTTCTATTTATTATAAATTACTATGATCGCACATGGAACATTTAGATAGAGATGTAAAGATTTTTACTCCTCGAGTGTGAAGGATATAAGAAATAAAGTCAATTCGATATTTAACATTGGTTCTGTAACAGAAGATTGCAGGAAGTAAACAATTTCTCAAGGATTGGAATGAGTAGACTTTAATCTGTGTGCTTATTAGGTTGTCTATTATGCAGGGAATGAACCCCCACCTTGTAAATCAATACTCTCTGAGCAGAAACTGTTTTGACCACATGTACACACAGAGACTAAGCCAGCTAATCGTTGCTATCAACTATCATTGCCATGGCAGCAACTGGTGATAAACAGAGACACTAAGATACGGTGTTTATTTTTTATGTCCTTGTTCTTATTGATGAAACATGTTATGCCTGATTATGCTGGACCTATTTCATTGTTCAGTACAATGAGTGAAGCTTGCGTTTTAAAATCTTGCAGGACTGTACTTAAAGACCAAAATACAATTTTTTTTTATATAATCAATTGCATAACCTGATCTCTCCAAAGCCAGTTACAGTGAATTAAACACTGGAGGGCACCTTGGCCCAAAGGACAATACAGCAGCTAAGTTATGAATAGCTAACATCACAGACAAGAATCGGCAATGTGCAGATAATAATTCTAGATATTAGAGTTAACTCTCCTGCACTTCTTGGAATAATGCTAAGGGACACTGTTCCCTCCAAGTTGTGTGGATACGCAGCGGCACGGTAACTGAAATGCTCCCGCGCACACAGCCTTCGTTGCCATGCAGCTGAATTCTCTTTTATATAAAGTTAATATTTTGAAATTATGCAAATGTAATTGTGAAATATCCTACAACTTATTGAATATAATCCACAAATTTTCCAAATAATAAATGTACCAAAACCTTTACCTTGAAACATTTTAGGCTTCAACGTGTTTACGTCAACAGTGTTGTAACTTGAAACACAGAATGGAAGTCGGTAGCTCTTTGTTAATGAACCGCCAGCACTTTCTAGTTAAAACATTTTAATTCTGTCATTGTGCCTGCCCGTTGTCTCGACTGCCTGGTATGGTTTACTTGTGTTGTGAGTGAGGTTTATGTTTGCTTGATGTGTATATTACAAAAATCAAAATTAAAGTGCCATGCAGGTTTCAGGCTGAGTGAAAGTTTTCTGCTCAGAACAAAGGTTGGTCCGCACAGCTGTTTAAAAAAATATTAGAGGGAAGGTTGTTAATGGACCATTTAAACTCGTGCAAGAATGCAATTACGTTTCTGTTTTAAGCTCTCACGGGAAAGAATGACAGATACTGAAGCATTGATTTGTCACAGCACTGGACTATCCCTAGAATGTATGCTTAAGCATCCAGAATAAGACCTGAATGTTCCACTTACTAACTCAAGAAAACAAGAGCTTTAACTAATGGGCTGTTCTTTAACTTGTTCCTCCTTTCTCAAACCACTGACTGACCTGCTGTGCTTTGTGGTGTAGAGACTGGCATAACACTTTAGCGAGGAAGAGATCAGGGTTCAATTCCCACCAAGGTTGGTAAGGACATTATACAATCTCCCTGTGACAGCATGGGTTTCCTCTGGGTGCTCTGGTTTCCTCCCGCATTCCAAAGACGTACAGGTTATTAGGCTGTGGACATGCTACGTTGGTACCTGAAGTATGGCGATACCTGTGGGCTGCCCCCAGCTCACGGTGCCAACTATGTAGGTCATTGAATCAAATGACACATTTCACTGTACAGGTGTAACACCCTGGTTAAGACTTTTACTGCTATGCTGTAGGCACTTCATTACAGTAGTTCTGCAAGGGCAGCCTGTTCTGATTTCAGCCTGTTTGGGTTTGAGATAAGGGGCTTTGTTGTTTAACTTAGGAATGTGGTGTCAGCCAATCAGGATTGTGGAATTAGGAGAAGGTTCTAGAGAACACTGGACAGAGAGGTTTTAGTGATGGACACCAGTGTGGGTCAAGGTCTTTGTGGCAGGAGTTGGGAGAAGACAGGAGGGAAGATGGTTGAGGATGTTGTTCCTGTTGCACAAGGTGCTTTGTGCAGATGAAAGGCTTCAGGGAGGAAGGGCCGATATCCCTCGTGGGAGAGCCCGTTTGTCCAAGATGGATTTCGAAAGATATTCAGAAGGTAGTGTGTGGTTTCACATAGGCACGAGTTAAAGACAACTTCAAGATGAGCTCCAACTTGTGTTCACATATGACTGTTTAATTATGATGGGTCCTTTTGATTTTTTTCTTTCTTTTCTTTAATACCAGGTTAGACTTTAATTGTTAATGCCTTTTACCTTCAATCTTATCCATTATCCCCCATCTCAGAAAATGAACGAGTTCCATTTTTACAGATTTTTCCACTTGATTTCATCCAATAGGCAGGAAAATACACAAAAATCACTTATGGTAAGCCCAGAGCGGGGTCCAGGCCCCAGAGCGTATCAAAGGATTGAACACGATGTTTGGACGATAAGTGTCGTGCCGAATTGGGAAGGCTGGGAACAGGCCAAATCACGGCAGTTGAAGTCCAGACCCGAGAGTGTATCGAAGTGACTGAACCCAATGCTTGGACAATGATTTAGGTGCCAAGCCAAGTTGAAAAGGTCAGGGTGTCAGGGCCGGAGGTGGGGAATGGGCCTGTTCAGCTTGCTGCTCCACTCTGTGGGTGGACCCTCTGTGGACTCTCTTCATAATGATATTTGATTACATTTATTGATTTCTTTCCTCTGCACATCCGGTGTTTAATGGTTTTTTTTTAAAAAAAAAGAAAAACAGGTTGAGACCTCAAGGTTGTATACATCTTCTTCTTCGGCTGTCCATCGATTTCAATGTTGACCGAGACCTGGGTAAGGTTGTTTGGAAGACAGGCAGTTGCCCAAGCTGCAAGTCACCCCTCTCCACGCCATCGATGTTGTCCAAGGGAAGGGCACTAGGCCGATACAGCTTGGCACCGGTGTCATCACAGGGCAATGTGTGGTTAAGTACCTTGCTCAAGGACACAACACGCTGCCTCAGCTGAGGCTCGAACTAGCGACCTTCAGATCACTAAACCAACGCCTTAGCCACTTGACCACACGACAACACAATATATACATACTTTGATAATAAATGTATTTTGAACTTTGAAAAACTGAACCTCCGTAGTATTGCAATGAATGACATCAAAAATACAGAGGAATGATAAAGAACTACTAAAAGTAATCAGAGAGAGAAAACTAGTTTTCATAGGAAGGAAGGCATATTGGACTTGTTCATTTGTATGGCTTTGTAAGTCCAACATGCAATAGCCTGGGGCATCTGTACATTAAACTGCACAGACCAATTGCACAGCTACAGCACATTATTTCCTGTCTGTGAAGCTGATAACTTGCCCAGATGCAAAGGCAACAATTACGTTACTGGATCAGCAATCCACCCCTGGATAAATTATCTGATGTAAGCCCAAATCTCACCTGGGAGACAGTTGATTTAATATTACTGTTAGTAATATTACATTGTGGACTTAATATCACTGTTTGTTGTGGTGAGCAGGCAAGTACCAAATTGCAAAAAGCTAAGTTTTTCCAACATTTTCTGGCTTTGGTTTTCACTTTGCACTCGTTACAAAAACGCAACAACTTATTTGGCTCTCACGTGACCCCAGGAACACAACAATGAGGTTGGTTCTAGATCGTCCCAAGAAATCAACAACTCTTTAAAAGGCATAAACACAAGAGACTCTGCAGATGCTGGAAATCTAGAGTAACACACACACACATTCCCACTGCTGTTTTGTAAAGAGTTTGCACCATCTCCCTTTGACCGTGTGGGTTGCATCCTGGTGGCTCCAGTTTTCTCCTGCATTCCAAAGACGTACAGATTAGTAAGTTCACACATAAAATGCCGGAGGAACTCAGCAGGCCAGGCAGCATCGATGGAAAAAAGCACAGTCGACGTTTCGGGCCGAGACCCTTTGGCAGGATTTCCAGCATCCGCAGATTTCCTCTTGTTTTTGTTTCCGGTTAATAGGTGCAGACTTATTGGTCCAAAAAAGCCTGATGCCATTCTCTAAACCTCAATCTTAAAAATGCCAGAGGAACTCAGCAGGTCAGGCAGCATCTACGGAAAGGAATAAAGAGCCAACATTTCGTGCCAAGACCTTTCATCAGGACGGGAAAGGGAGGGGGGGCAAAAGCCAGAACCAGGTTGGCGGAGGGGAAGGTGGGTGGGGTGGACTCCTGTATCTGCAGTCTCTGCTGATGTCTCCAAAGCTGTCTGGTTGCTTTCATCGTGTGCAATCAATTTAGAGGGGAGTGGGGTGGAGGTACGTCTCTACCAAAGGTGGTGAAAGGCACTCCTTCCAATCACTGGGTGTGGACATTCCACTGAAACTACATAGATTCAACAGATGAATGGTTCTACTTTTATCACATTGTTAATGGTGTATCTCTGCCATGTAATGCACAGTTCAGGGCAGATCTGTTTTATCTGAATACATCTGGGAAGTCTACAGTTTGTACTGATAGGCTTTTAGAGCAGACTGGTATTGAATATTCAAAGTGGTTCTGCTAGTTGTGTAGTGCCATTGTAAATAATTCTATAAGTTTACCTGACTATATTCTGAATGTTAAAGTAAATGACCACAGCAAATGAAACTGTTGCCTTTGTGTTCAGGAAATACAAGAAGGTGATGAGAGACACAGATCAAATAGAGAGGCAGAGACTTTTTTGCCAGGGCTAATACAAAGAGGTGGGTGACAGGGAGGATATACGTCTGGCTAATAAGAAGTGGATGGTGGGGTGGAGATACCTCTCTATCAAAGGAGCTGTAAGGTGCTCCACTTGAATGCAGGTCACCCTTGGGCAAGGTGTAGCACCTGCTTAGCCCACCTCGCCTGCGCTCAAGATCACATGAAGCAACGTGAGTAGGTGGTGGAGTGTTGTATGAGCAGCTGGTGACAAAGTTGGTGCACAAGTCCTGGTCATGTGACCACTGACACTAGGCAGACAATCTCTGAAGAGTATTGATAATGGCTGGGGTCACCCATCTTGTAAAGACACTGCCCAGAAGAAGGCAATGGCAAACCACTTCTGTGGAAAAATTTACCAAGAACAATCATGGTCATGGAAAGATGACATGACACATAATGAATGATAAATTAATTTAGAGATCATTCTGGAGTTATGACATCATGGAAAGTACAAATGGAGTAACTGCAATGAGAACCTGTCTTCAGAAAATAAAACCAGCACACAATTTAACTTCCAATTGATACTTCGTAGCTGCTGTAAACCAATCACTGGGTGTGGGACATAACTACATAGGGAAACACAATAGATGAATGGTTCTACTTTTATCACATTGTTAAAGTTGTATCCCTGTCACGTAATGCACAGCTCAGGGCAGATTTGTTTCATCACTTAACCTTCCAGTTAGCTATAAATTCATGAAGCCGTCCCTCAACACTAACAAGAGGGGTGTCTGGCTTTTAGAACAGACCAGTATCAAATATTCAAAATGGTTCTGCTAGTTGGAATGTGCTGCCATTGTAAATGAGTAATTCTATAAATTTTTATATTCAAAATGTTAAAGTAGGTGATTTACAGCAACTGAAGCTGCAGTTAAGCATTTATTATCTGGTTGTTCAAGAAGGTGATTAAGAGACATAGATCAAGTCAAGAGCCAGGGACTTCTCCCAGGGCTAAGACAAAGAGATAGGACGGGAGATACAGTTTGTCTCTACCAAAGGAGGTACAAGACTTTCTTTCCCTCCACTGGCCTGCAGGTCCCCCAATCAGGGTCACGTGAAGCCATGGGAGATGGTGGTGGATGGTCGTGTGAACAGCTGGTGCACATCAGCGACCACTAACTCCAGGCAACAATCTCTGAAGTGTATTGATAATGGCTGGGGTCACCCATCTTGTAAAGGCAGTGGCAAACCACTTCTGCAGAAAAAATTTGCCATAAACAATCATGGTGATGGAAAGACAGTGATCACCCACGGCATACGACACATAACTGATGAATGAATATGTGAGGGCATCATTTTTAAGGTGTTTGGAGGAAATTATAAGGGGGATATCAGAGGTAAGTTCTGTACACAGTGAGAGGAAAGAGCATGAAACTTCCTGCTAGGGGTGGGGACAGAGGCAGACACCATAAGATATAGCAGCAGAATTAGGCCATTTGGCCTTTCAAGTCTGCTCCACATTCACTCGTGCTGATCCAATTCTTCCAGTAATCCCACTCCCCTGCCTTCTCCCCATACCCTTTGATGCCCTGGCTAATCAAGAACCAATCTATCTCTGCCTTAAATACACCCAATGACTTGGCTTCCACAGCCGCTCGTGGCAACGAATTGCACAGATTTACCACCCTCTGACTAAAGTAATTTCTCCACAGCTCTGTTCTAAATGGACGTCCTTCAATCCTGAAGTCATGCCCACTTGCCCTAGACTCCCCTATCATGGAAAATAACTTTTCCATATCTAATTTGTGCAGGCCTTTAAACATTTGGAATGATTCTATGAAATCCTCCCTCATTCTCCTAAACTCCAGGGAATACAGCCCCAGAGCTGCCAGACATACCTCATGTAGTAACCATTTCATTCCTGGAATCATTCTCGTGAAGTCCAAATCTGTTCCGCCATTTCATCATGGCTGATCCATTTTCCTCTCAACCCCAGTCTCCTGCTTCCCCCCACCCCCCGCATAGCCCTTCATGCCTTGATCAATCAAGAATCTATTACCCTCTACTTTAAATATACATAAAGACTTGGCCTCCACAGCTATCTGTGGCAAAGAGTTCTACAGATTCACCACTCTCTAACTAAAGAAATTCTTCCTCATCTCCATTCTGAAAGGATGCTCATCTATTCTGAGACTGTGTCCTCTGGTCCCAGACTCTCTCAGCATAGCATTCTCTCCACAGACACTATCAAGGTCTTTCTCCATTTGATAGGTTTCAATGAGGTATTCTGAACACTTCATCATGCTTCTGAATACAGGCCCAGAGATATCAAATGCTCTTCATATGATAAGTCATTCAATCCTGCAATCATTTTCATAAACCTCCTTTGAACCCTCTCTAGATTCAGAATATCCTTTCTAAGGGGCTCACAACTATAACTATATAGCCATATAACAATTACAACACGGAAACAGGCCATCTCGGCCCTTCAAGTCCGTGCCGAACACTTACTTTCACCTAGTCCCACTGACCTGCACTCAGCCCATAGCCCTCCATTCCATTCCTGTCCATATACCTATCCAATTTTTTTTTTAAATGTCAATATCGAACCTGCCTCTACCGCTTCTTCTGAGTAAAGAAGATCCCCCTCGTGTTACCCCCAAACTTTTGCCCCCTAACTCTCAACATGTCCTCGTTTGAATTTCCCCTATTCTCAATGGAAAAAGCCTATCCACGTCAACTCTATCTATCCCCCTCATAATTTTAAATACCTCTATCAAGTCCCCCCTCAGCCTTCTAAGCTGCAAAGAATAAAGATCTAACTTATTCAACCTCTCTCTATAACTTAGGTGCTGAAACCCAGATAACATTCTAGTAAATTTCCTCTGTACTTTCTCTATTTTGTTGACATCTTTCCTATAATTTGGTGACCAGAACTGTACACAATACTCCAAGTTTGGCCTCACCAATGCCTTGTACAATTCCAACATTACATCCCAACTCCTATACTCAATGCTCTGATTTATAAAGGCCAGCATACCAAAAGCTTTCTTCACCACCCTCTCCACATGAGATTCCACCTTCAGGGAACTGCTTACAATACTCTACCCGAGGCCTCACCAGTGCTTTCTGAAGTCCCAACATTATGTGCTTGCTTTTATACTCTAATCCTTTTGCAATGAATACTAACATCACATTTGCTTCCTCACTCCAGAATCTACCTACAAATTAACCTTTAGAGAATCCTGCACAAGGACTCCCAACTCGCTTTGTGCCTCGTTTTTGTCTTTTCTCTCCATCTAGAAAATAGTCACTTTCACTTCTTCAAAAGTGCATGACCATACACTTCCCGACACTGTATTCCATCTGCTATTTCTTTAACCGTTCTCCTAACCTGTCTAAATCCTTCTTTAGCCTCTCTACTTCCTCAAAACTACCTGCCCCTCCACCCATCTTCATATAGTCTGCAAACTTTGCTACAAAGTCATCAATTTCATCATCCAAATAATTGATATTAACCTACAAAGAATCGGTCCCAACACGGACCCCTGTGGAACACCACTATTCACCGGCAGCCAGCCAGAAAAGGCTCCCTTTATTCCCACTCTTCACCTCCTGCCAATCAGCCACTGCTTTATCCATGCTAGAATCGTTCCTGTAATACCAGGAGCTTGTAGCTTGTTAAGCAGCCTCATGTGTGGCACCTTGTCAAAGACCTTCTGAAAATCCAAGTATACAACATCAACCAATTCTTCTTTGTCTATCCTGTGTGCTATTCCAACAGATTTGCCAGACAAGGTTTTCCCTTGTGGAAACCATGCTGACTAGTACCCATTTTATAATGTGCCTCTGCATACCCTGAGACCTCATGCTTAGTAATAATCCTAAATGGACATTGAAACCATCAACGCGAGCCCACTTTTTTTAAAAAATAAAAAGTATTACTTCTGTTTTGCACTATTTTAATCTATTTAACGTACAGTCCCTATAAAAAGTGTTCAACCCCACCCCCCAGTAAGTTTTCATGTTTTATTGTTTTACAACAGTGAATCACGCTGGATTTAATTTGGCTCTTTGACACTGGTCAACAGAAAATACTCTTTTGTATCAGAGTGAAAACAAATTTCTACAAATTGGTCTAAATTTATTACAATTATTAAACACAAAATAATTGATTGCATAATTACTCACCCCCTTCAAGTCAGTATTTAGTAGATGCACTTTTGGCAGTAATTACAGTCTGTGAGGATAGCTCACTATTAGTTTTGCATATCCGGACACTGCAATTTTTCTCCATTCTTCTTTACAAAACTACTCAAGCTCTGTCAGATTGCACGAAGATCGTGAATGAGCAGCCCTTTTCAAGTACAGCCACAAATTCTCAATTGGACTCAAGCCATTCCTCTGTAGCTTTGGCTTTAAGGTTGAGGTCATTGTCTTGTTGGAAAACAAATTTGCTAAGTCGCAGTTCTCTTGCAGACTGCATTAGGATTTCCCTGTATTTTGCGGCATTCATTTTACCCTCTACCTTCACAAGCCTTCCAGGGCCAGTGAAGCATCCCTACAACATACTGAAGATTTTTATATATATCACACACACCTACTGTAATTAATTTACTTATTTTTTTCTTTCTTTCTATATTATCATGTATTGCATTGAACTGCTGCTGCTACGCTAACAAATTTCACAACACATGCAGGTGACAATAAAGCCGATTCTGATAATTGACTCCCAACCACTGAGGAGAGGCTAATTAGCCTACAATTTCTTTTCTTCTGCCTCTCTCCATTCTTGAAGAGTGAAGCGACATTTGCAATTTTCCAGTCTTCCGGAACCATCCTGGAATCTAGTGATTCTTACCGATACCGCCACAATCCTTTCAACCACTTCTTCTAGAACCCTGGGTGTACACCATCTGGTTCAGGTGACTTATCTACCTTCAGACCTTTTAATTTCCCAAGAACCTTCTCTCTAGTAATGATGCCCAACACCTGGAACTTCCACCATATTGCTGGTGTCTTCCACAGTGAAGACCAATGTAAAATATTTATTCAGTCATCTTCCATTTCCTTGTTCTCCATTGCTACCTCTCCAGTATCATTTTCCAGCAGTCCAATATCCATACTAGCCTCTCTTTTATACTTTATGAATCTGAAGAAACTTTTGATATCCTCTTTATTACTGGCTGGCTTACTTTTATATTCCATCTTTACCTTTATAAAATGACTTTTCTTGTTGCCTTCTGTTGGTATCTGAAAGCTTCCCAATAAGCTAACTCCTCACTAATTTTTACTCTATTATATGCCCTCCCTTTGGCATTGACTTCTCTTGTTAGCCATGCTTATGTCACCTATCCTCTAGAATACTTCTTTCCTCTTTGGGAAGAATGTATCCTGTGGCTTCCAAATTTCCTCCAGAAATTCCAGTCATTGCTACTCTGCCATCATCCCTGCCAGTGTTCTTTTCCAATCAATGCTGACCAACTCCTCTCTCATGCCTCTGTAATTCCCTTTGCTCCATTGTAATACTGATACATCTGACTTTAACGTCTCCTCCTCAAGTTTCAGCTATCACTTGCGCCTAAGGGTTCTTTTATCCGAAGCTCTTTAATCAATTCTGGTTCATTGCACTACACCCAATCCAGAATAGCTGATCCCCTAGTGGGCTCTGAAGATCACACAGGCACTCTAGAAATTCCCCTTCCTGGAATCCAGCACCAGCCTGATTTTCCCAATCTACCTACAGATTGAAATCCCCATGACCATTGTACATCATTGCCCTTTTGGCATACATTTTCTATCTTTCATTGTAATTTCCAGACCACAAATTACAACTGTTTGGAGCTCTGCATACAACTCCCATCATGGTCTGTTTACCTTTGCAGTTCCCTAACTCTATCCACAATGATTCAACACCGTCCAACCCTATGTCACTTCTTTCAAATGATTTGATTTCTCTCTTTTTTTTAAACCAACAAGGTAACGCCACCCCTCTACCTTCCTGCCTTTCCTTTTCATACAATGCGTATCTTTGGACATTAAGCTCCCAGTTATCATCTTTCGGCCATGATTCAGTGAAGCCTACAACATCATACCTCTCAACCTGCAGCTGTGCTGTAAATTCATTAATCTTATTCCGTATACTGCATGCATTCAAATCTAGCACCTTCAGTCCTGTATTGACCCTTTTCGATTTCGTCCACCTTATACATTACAACTCCTCCTGTTGACTGCAATTTTGCCCTATCAACAACCTCTCCTCCCTATACATTGCATGTGTTTGTAAACCAGCTACCTCATCTTCAGCACGATCATCCATCTTTCCTACGATACTTTTTGCATTGTAAGAGAGGCAGTTCAGGACCGTGCTCATCCCTTTTATATAACCATATAACAATCACAGCATGGAAACAGGCCATCTCGGCCCTCCTAGTCCGTGCCAAACTCTTAATCTCACCTAGTCCCACCTACCCGCACTCAGCCCATAACCCTCCACTCCTTTCCTGTCCACATACCTATCCAATTTTACCTTAAATGACACAACTGAACTGGCCTCTACTACTTCTACAGGAAGCTCATTCCACACAGCTATCACTCTCTGAGTAAAGAAATACTCCCTCGTGTTTCCCTTAAACTTCTGCCCCCTAACTCTCAAATCATGTCCTCTCGTTTGAATCTCCCCTACTCTCAATGGAAACAGCCTATTCACGTCAACTCTATCTATCCCTCTCAAAATTTTAAATACCTCGATCAAATCCCCCCTCAACCTTCTACGCTCCAATGAATAGAGACCTAACTTGTTCAACCTTTCCCTGAAACTTAAGTGCTGAAACCCAGGTAACATCCTAGTAAATCATCTCTGTACTCTCTCTAATTTATTGATATCTTTCCTATAATTCGGTGACCAGAACTGCACACAATATTCCAAATTTGGCCTTACCAATGCCTTGTACAATTTTAACATTACATCCCAACTTCTGTACTCAAAGCTTTGATTTATAAAGGCCAGCGTTCCAAAAGCCTTCTTCACCACCCTATCTACATGAGACTCTACCTTCAGGGAACTATGCACTGTTATTCCTAGATCTCTCTGTTCCTCTGCATTCCTCAATGCCCTACCATTTACCCTGTATGTTCTATTTGGATTATTCCTGCCAAAATGTAGAACCTCACACTTCTCAGCATTAAACTCCGTCTGACAACGTTCAGCCCATTCTTCTAACTGGCATAAATCTCCCTGCAAGCTTTGAAAACCCACCTCATTATCCACAACACCTCCTACCTTAGTATCATCGGCATACTTACTAATCCAATTTACCACCCCAACATCCAGATCATTTATATATATTACAAACAACATTGGGCCAAAAACAGATCCCTGCGGCACCCCACTAGTCACAGGCCTCCATCCCGATAAACAATTATCCACCACTACTCTCTGGCATCTCCCATCTAGCCACTGTTGAATCCATTTTATTACTCCAGCATTAATACCTAACGAGTGAACCTTCTTAACTAACCTTCCATGTGGAACTTTGTCAAAGGCTTTGCTGAAGTCCATATAGACTACATCCACTGCCTTACCCTCGTCAACAACTTTATTCCCAACTTTGGCTGAGATCTTAACAATATCTGCCTCCAAAACCTCTCCACTAACTGTTCTGGCACTCTGGTTTCATCCTCTGCAACTCTAGTTTAAACCCCACCATGCAGCATTAATAAACCTACCTGCTAGGTTAATAGACCCCTCCAGTTCGGGTGCAAACTGTCCCTTCTGTCCAAGTCCCACCTTCCCTGGAAGAGAGCCCAACGATCCCAAAATCTTGAACCCTCCCTCTTACACCAACTCCTTAGCCACGCATCTTCCTAGTTCCGGTCTCACTCGCATGTGGGATGGATAGCCACCCTGAGATTACAACTCTGGAGATCCTGCTCTTTAGCTTAGGACCTACAGTATCTCCCTGAACTCCCTATGCAGAACCTCGTCAATCATCCTACCCATGTCATTTGGTATCTACGAGGACCACAACTTCTGGCAGTTAACCCTACTTAAGAATGCTGAGAATTTGATTTGAGATATCTCAGACCCTGGTCCCCTTGAGGCAACATACCATCCAGGAATCTCATTCTCACCCACAGAACCTCCTGTCCATTCCCCTAACTAATGAATCCCCTATCACCACACTGTGCCTCTTCTCCCCCATGCCCTTCTGAGACACAGAGCTAGATTCAGTACCAACCACTGTGACTTTCCTGTTAGGTGAACCACACCTCCCACCCCCAAACAGTATCCAAGGTAATATACCTGTTGTTGAGGAGGGTGGCCACGGGATACTCTACACTGGCTCCCTAATCACTTCCCCCTTCCTGACTATCACCTAATCTCAAGTCTCCTGCACTTTGGGTGTAACTACCTCTCTATATGTCCTGTCACCCCTTTAGCCTCCAGAATGATCTCCGGAGCTCATCCAGTTCCAGCTCCAACTCCTTGACGCGGTTTGTTAGAAGCTGCAGCTGGATGCGCTTCTCGCAGTTGTGGAAGTCAGGAACACTGGCGGGCTTGGGTGGCTTCCCACATCCTGCAAGAGGAGAATTCCACCATCCTGCCTGGAATCTCTACTGTCCTATCCGAGCAGATATAAAGAAGGGAAGGGAAAAAGATTTAACTGAGTACTTTCCTTTTCTCTGACTGAAATCTCTATTCGCTGAAGCCCAGACAACGCACACTCTGCACCTGCCCTTACCTTCCTTTAATTTGCTCTTGCTAACTAATCCCAAATGCCAATTTGACCAAATGCTGGTCAAAGCTCCTTTTTGCTGTAGCAACACACTGCTGACTTTTCTACTCAGGCAGTCAACCGGAGTGAAATCCCCTCCTTCCGACGTTCAGGTTGGTCACTGGTCAAAGAACTCTTTCATTTGGAGCATTTAAGAATCTCTCAGAAAGTCATGTGGATGATAGAAAAATGGAGGGCAATGTAGGAAGGAAGGGTGGCTTAGAGCAGGTTAAAAGGCTCTTAATAACACTGTGTACTGTGCTGTACTATACTGTTCTACATTTAAGACATCTTGTCAAGAGAGTGAGTAACACTGGTGTGCCACAGGGATCTCTACTCTCTCTACACCCATGACTGCGTGGCTAGACATAACTCAAACAGCACCTATAAATTTGATGATGATACCACCATTGTTGGCAGAATTTCAGATGGTGACAAAAGGGCACAGAGGAGAGAGATCTATCAGCAAGTTGAGTGGTGTGGCAGCAACAATCTTGCACTCAACGTCAGTAAGACCAAAGAGCTGACTTTGGACTTCAGGAAGGGTACAATGAGGAAACACAAACCAGTCCTCAGTGGGGTCAGAAGTGGAGAGGGTGAACAATTTCAAGTTCCTGGGTGTCAATACCTCTGAGGACCTAACCTGGAAGTATTGGAGTATAAAAGTTGCATTGTTTGCTGTGTAACCAAAACTATGTAGTCAGCTTTGAAATTGCTATTTGCTATGCCTGTATCCAATTTAGTAGGAGAATGAAATCTTAAGAATGTCGAAGACAATGGTGTGTTAATGAGAGGTAGCTAAAAGATGTAGATTAGAACAGGATTAAGTCAATGGGTAGAAACAATAGTGGCGGATGTACTTGTGATACGCAACTGTAGACCGATTGGATATGCTAATACAACTAAACCAGGAGATCGCTGTAAAAAATGCTATGTACAAGGATCGGTGGGCAATCAGCGACTAGCTCAATGACTGTCTCAGCTTTGATTTGCAAATTAAAGTTTAACCCTTCTTGAATAACCTTCTGCGTCTCCTGGTCGTTTGTGGGGCACGAGAAACCACGATATATTGATGCAGCTATAAAGAAGGCAAGACAGCAGCTATATTTCATTAGGAGTTTGAAGAGATTTGGTTTGTTAACTAAAACACTCGAAAACGTGTGAGGTGGAGACAGTCAGCAACTTTAAATTCCTGGGTTTTCCTATTTCAGAGAACTAGCTCATACTGTAAGTGCAAGCACGAAGAAAGTACCGCAGCACCTCTACTTCCTTAGGGGTTTGCGGAAATTCGGCATGGCAGTATCAAACTTTGACTAACTTCCATAGATGTGTAGTGGAGAGTATATTGACTGGCTGCATCACAGACTGGTATGGGAACCCCAAACCCCTTCAATGGAAAATCCTAGGAAGAGTTCATCACGGGTAAAGCCCTCCCAACGGTAGGACAACTACCTGAAGCGCTGGAAAGCAGCATCTATCATCAGCGACCGCACCACCCAGGTCATGCTCTCTTCTCACATTAGAGAGGTGGTACAAGAATCTCAGGACTCTCACCATCATGTTCAGGGACAGTTAATACCCCTCAACCATCATCAGCCCCGGAACCAATGGCGATAAGTCAACTTCACTTGCCCCAAGTTTGAAACGTTCCCGCAACTTATGGACTCACTTTCAAGGACTCTTCATCGTGCTCTCGATATTTGTTATTTATTTATTGTTTTGTATTTGTACAGTTTGTTGTATTCTGCCTTCTGGTTGAAAGCCCTAGTTGGGCGACCTTTCATTGACTGATTATGTCCTGGTTATTATTCTGTAGATTTGTTGAGTATGCCCACAAGAAAATGGATCTCAGATTGTACATGGCGACATACATGCACTTTGATAATAAATTTACTTTGTACTTCGAACACAGACTGTATGCAAAAGTCAAACTGTACAAATACAAAAAAAAATTGAGAACCTGAATCTCAATCTTGAAAATACAACATAGCACTTCTTGCACCAACATATATTTGTTCCAAATTGCATTTTCAGGACAGTACAAAAGTGCCGTCTTTCTTTTTACACTGTCTTGTATGAGTTGTGGGTTGTTTGAACCCATCTGCAGCTACAACTAAGGTTTTCACCGTACCTCACACCGTGCTCGTACACAATAAGCAAGCGCCCGTATACCTTCTCCGCCTTCCTGATGAGGTTCCTGATCGCCTCCTTACAGCTGTAGATGAGCTCCCCGTAGCTGGGCTGGAAGTACACTTCCACCTGGGTCATCCCTCGGTACCAGTTGTGCGGGAAGACCGGCCAGCCCAACTCCAGGTCGGGAACCGCCACGTCCGAGACATCGGGGAAGTAGGTCCCGGTGCCCTGGGAGTCGCAGAAAGACTGGTCGAGGGACTCGCCGCACAACTCGGAGGGTCTAACGGCGGAGCCCAGGATATCGGCGATCTCGTCGGCCGACAGGAAGCCCGGCATCTTCTCCCGGTGCAGGAAGGCACGGTAAGCCTCTGGACCGCCGGCCACTAATTCCTCCAGCGCCAGCCGCTGGCTCTCGCTGTAGAAGTCCCGCACGCCCACCTCCTGCTTGGCCGCCGCCGTCCATCGCGACACCACCGGGAAGTCGTCCAGGCACTGCGAGTCATTCATGGTTGGGACGGGCTGAGCGGCCGCAGGGACCCTCGCTACTGGACCGGTGGCTTTCGCTGCTGCCAACAGCAAAACTTTCCTCCGGGAAAGTACTGGTTGGCTTCGAAACCTTATTAAAGTTTCTGTAAGCTGTCCTGAAACCTTCTGGTCTTCTGGGTGTCCCTTCCCCCCACCAAAGCCCCGCGTTAACAGGCTAACGTTCCTCAGCGGACATCAACCCCGCCTCAAAGCTCCTGTCCCGGCTACAGATACAAAGCATTCAAACATCCCGACTCCAGAGGCGATTGGCTACCGCACTTGCACTCTCCACCCACCGGGGCAGTCTCAACCTAGTGTACTTCTTTTCAAACGGATTTTCCACTCAGCGACACCGGGATTGGTTCCTTACTGAAATTCATCCGAAAACAAGCCGGGGAGGGGCTGGGATGGGTGAAGAATCGTCATTATAATGAGCCTTGGGCGATCATGACTGATTGTTCTTGCAAAAGTTTTCTACAAAAGTGGTTTGCCTTTGCCTCCTTCCGAGCAGTGTCTTTACAAGACGTTTTCAACACTCTTCAGAGATTGTCTGCCTGGAGTCCGTGGTCACATAACCAGGACTTGAGATGGGCACCGGCTGCTCACATGACCATTAACCACGTGCTCCCACGGCTTCACATGACCCTGATACCTCGCCCAAGGGTGATCTTCAGGCTAGCGGACGGGTGGAGCACCTCACACCTCCTTTGGTAGAGATTGTGTGTCCATCCCCGCCAGTTTATCACCAGGGCGGGGGTCGCAAACGTGGCTCTATTAGTTTTAAGGAATAGAATACAACTTCAAAGAATTGACTATGAATGTGAGAATGAAAAGGCATTGCCACGGTTTCGTCTTGTAAAATATTTTATTATGTATAAAGTTTATTTTGATACAAATAATAGATTCTACCTGAAAAGGATAATTCCCTACGTAATGCAGATACTCAAAGATCATGAGGGAGCCAATTAACGACACAGTGTGTTCTTTCATCATGTCTGAAGTATGTTGTGAACTACCAACGTGAGTGAAATGCAGAGGAGATGGCACAGAATTTGCAAATCAACGCAAACAATAAAACAGTTTATGGATAAATATTGCTTATGGCACAAGGACAATCTCCTGGCTCTTAGACTAGAAATCGAAGCAGGTGTAGCTTTTTATATACACAAAGATTCGGCAAATGGTGGAAATCCAGAACAGCACACACCAAATGCTGGAGAAACTCAGCAAGTCAGGCAACACCTATGGAGAGGAATAAATAGTTGACATTTCAATTGAAGACCTTTCATCATGCATCCTGAGAAATGATAGATCTCCACTTCAAAAGTCAACTGTTTGTTTCCCTCCATATTTGCTGAGTTCCTCCAGCATTTAGATAGACACATGGACATACGGAATGGTGGGATGTCAATCACGTGCAGGCAGAAGGAACTAGTTTAATTTGACATCATGTTGGGACAGACATTGTGGGCTGAAGAGCCAGCGCACCAAACAAATTCTATTTAAGTACAGGACTTGAGAATAAGATGGAAATTATCCATGAGTGAGCAGTGATAGGATGTTTAAATCAGGTTGATTATATTCTTAAGCTCCTGTTTTCCTGGAGGGAGCTTGTGATTAAGTGGCCTACCAACAGAACTATTAGGAATACGATCCCATTTGGCAATATTTCTTTCTTCCCTGGGGTCTGAGTTAATTACTTCCCACTGAGTTCTGGAGCCGATTTTATTTGATGAGATTTGATGTGAAGCACTCTTTTGTAATCATGTTGGTAGTTGTCCTTACAGCCTCAGAGCCTCAGATGCATGCCGCATCACAAGATTTGCTCCTCAAAGCGCTTCAGCAAATTTTCAGTGGTATAATTAGACTGTGTGGTAGTCACCTTGTGTACAGATACTCCTGCACCTAGTGTCACTTTATGTACATACAGTCTATGCATATAAACTAAATTTATGTATTTATATTTATTGTGTTTTTAGATTGTGTTCTTTGTGCTTTGTGTTTTTTATGCTGCATTGGATCTTGAGTAATATCAGTTTATTCTCCTTTATATTGAAGAATGATGATAAGCAATCTTGAAATAAATATTGAATGTTGAATCTTGATTGAACTCATCTTCCCCGGAGATACTTAATGTTAAGGCGCTACTAATTGCATATTTAAATTTTATAATATATTTAATTTATTTATTTATAATAACCAATGGCTGATTTTTTTTTGCATCTTGAAGGCTTTAATTTCTGTTGATGTCATTTGGGAACTTACTGGAATAATGGCTCCTTACTTTAGGATGGCAGGGTCGAGATACATTTCAACCAAAGGAGGTGTATGACGCTCCTTCCCTCTGCTAGTCTGCAAGTCACCCTTGGGCAGGGTTTAGCATCCCCCTCCTACTCCCAGTCAGGGTCACGTGAAACCCTGGGAGGTGGTGGTGGATGGTCGTATGTGCAGCTGGTGTATATCACAAGTCCTGATTATGCAACCACTGATGCCCAGCAGACAATCTCTGAAGAGTATTGATAATGGCTGGGGTCACCCGTCTTGTAAAGACACTGCCCAGAAGAAGGCAATGGCAAACCACTTCTGTAGAAAAGTTTGCCAAGCACAGTCATGATCATGGGACCATGATTGTCCATGTCATACAACACGGCACATAATGATGATCTCATACAACATGACACATAACGATGATGACGACTTAGTACCAAGGTCAGCCAGAATAAAAACAAGGTAGTTCTAACAGGGAGGTAGAAATTGGTAAGAACATCCCTTCCCTTCGTCAAACTGGATTTTAATCTGGGATTTCAGTTATGAATTTAGTCATTTTTAATTTTTTAATTAAATATTAACTTTATTTGTCGGATGTACATTGAAATATACAGTGAAAGGCACCATTTTCATTAATGACCACAGCAGTTTGTGAATTATGCTGGGTGTAGCCGTAAGTGATGCCATACTTGCAGCAATTTACTAACCCTAACTTGTACATCTTTTGAATGTGGGAATAAACAGGAGTACCCAGAGGAAACCCACGTGGTCACAGGGAAATGTACAAACACCTGACAATCAGTGGTGGGAATTGAACCCCAGTTGGGATCACTGGCATTGAAATGGCGTTTCACTAACTGCTGCGCTACTGTGCATGTAAGTATAATAATATGCTGAACTGAAAGAGGAAGTTGAAAGTCTATGGAACATGAACAGGGTATACATTGTCCCAGTAGTAATATCTACAACTAATGTCATCCAAAAGTCACTACACAATAGTATTAAACAATTAGGCCTACACAGCAATATTTATGAAAAGCCCCAGAAAGCCACAATAATAAAGACTACTAGAATAGTCGGAAAGTTCCTAGGAATAGAGAAATGAGCTTCCTTGGCTATGCCCATACCTCAGGATTTGCCAGTGTGAGCTGAGGAAAGAAATGTTCGAGTTGAGTTGTTCTCTGATCTTGTCAATCCATTTGCGATCATCAGTGTGCTGTTCATTTGTGGGGATCCCCCTCCCCCCCGAGTGCTTGGCCTTTGGATGCCTATCAATCTGCCGATTGGTCGTCATTATGGAAACCCAACTGTGATCTAGGAAGGTGGTCTGATCGCCGCTGGGTTGCACAATGAACTTTGAGCACTTTCATTATTATTAATGTATCTATTGGATTATGATCACGGGTCTGTTACTATCCAGGCGCCCAGAGCACAGTCAGCTTGAGCACTTCCATCTGAGTAGACCAGCACCCAGTTCTTGACCACAAGTACAATAAGCTTCCCATTAGCTGCTGGAGAGTGCTTTGAAGCTGTCGAACAGCTACTTAAACCTCAGCTGATTCACTCCTCTCTAACCAAGGTACACAGCCAATAATTTTTGTATGTCCTTGCCTCAAGCATTTGCAAAGCTGTGGAGCGAACTTGGAGCCTTCTATTATTAACAGTTAATACACTGTAAGAATGCAGCAGCTACATGATGGAGGGGGTGTTGGGTTTAAGAGCAGCATTTAAACAGAGACACATTCCTGACTGAAACATGGGCTAATAAATATGTTTGAGAAAGAATGCTGTTGCTAGCACTGGCCTAGATTTTATTCTTGCACGGTGGCAGGATTTTTTGTCCAGTCGGCATGATAAAGGGAGATATTTTTGTCAGTCACGTGGAAAAAAAATATGCTCTTTATTGCGGGGCCTGACGTCATAAGGTGAAAGGACGCTACAGATTTCCAGGGTTTTGAAATTTGACACTGAAAGGACTTAAGTAAAAACATAAGATACCAGACACATAACACGCTGGAGGCACTCCGCAGCCCAGAAAGCATCTATGGAGAGAAATAAATAGTCAACATTGTGGCCTTGACCCTGTATCAGGACTGGAAAGGAAGTGGACAGAAAGGTCAGAAGGTGGGGGAGGGCAGAGAGAAGAGAGGGAGGAGTAGAAGTGGGCAGGTGAGGTGAAAGATGAGTGGGTGAGTGGGTAGATGGGAAGCTGGGAAGTAATTGGTAGAACAGATAATTATAAGACCATAATATCTAGGAGCAGAATTAGGCTCTGCCATTTCATCACAGCTGATCCAATATTCCTCTCAGCCCAATCTCCTGACTTCTCCCTATATTGCTTCATGTCTTGACCAATCAAGAATCTATCTACCTGTATATACTTAAAGACTTGTACTCCACAGCTGCCCGTGGATGAACCAGGAGGTATTCATCTGCTGAAGGCTAGATCTGTGGCATTCAAGTCTGGCAACCCAGGCCTGTACCAGAACACCAGGTATGTTTTGCAGAGGGCAATTTCAAGGGTGAAGAGGCAATTTTGAATGAGGTTAGAGGTGGTATCAGATGCACGACAACTCTGGCAGGGTCTGCAAGACATTACTTCCTACAAAGCGAAACCCAATAGCATGAATGGCAGTGATGCTTCACTACCAGATGAACTGAACGCCTTCTATGCACACTTTGAAATGGAGAATACAACTACAGCTGTGAAGATCCCTGCTGCACCTGATGACCCTGTGATCTCTGTCTCAGAGGCCGATGTTAGACTGTCTTTAAAGAGGGTGAACCCTCGCAAGGCAGAAGGTCACGATGGAGTACCTGGTAAGCCCCTGAAAACCTGTGCCAACTAACTAGTGAGAGTATTCAAGGACATTTTCAACCTCTCACTGCTACGGGCAGAAGTTCCCACTTGCTTCAAAAAGGCAACAATCATACCAGTGCCTAAGAAGAATATTGTGGGCTGCCTTAATGACTATCGCCCAGTAGACAGTGATGAAATGCTTTGAGAGGTTGGTCACGACTAGACTGAACTCCTGCCTCAGCAAGGATCTGGCCCCATTGCAATTTGACAATTACCGCAATAGGTCAATGGCTCTCCACACGGCTTTAGACCACCTGGACAACACAAACACCGACATCAGGATGCTGTTCATCGACTATAGCTCAGCATTGAATATCATCGTTCCCACAATCCTGACTGGGAAGTTGCAGAACCTGGGCCTCTGTACCTCCCTCTGCAATTGGATCCTTGACTTCCTAACCGGAAGACCACAGTCTGTGCAGATTGGTGATAACATATCGTCTTCGCTGATGATCAGCACTGGTCCCAACATATTGGTGTAATTATAAAGAAGGCAAGACAGCGGCTATACTTTATTAGGAGTTTGAAGAGATTTGGCATGTCAACAAATACACTCAAAAACTTATATAGTTGTACCATGGAGAGCATTCTGACAGGCTGCATCACTGTCTGGTATGAAGTGGCTATTGCACAAGATCGAAAGAAGCTGCAGACGGTTGTAAATCTAGTCAGCTCCATCTTGGGTACTAGCCTACAAAGTCCCCAGGACACCTTAAAGGAGCGGTGTCTCAGAAAGGCAGCATCCGTTATTAAGGACCTCCAGCACCCAGGGCATGCCCTTTTCTCACTGTTACCATCAGGTAAGAGGTGCAGAAGTCTGAAGGCACACACTCAGCGATTCAGGAACAGCTTCTTCCCCTCTGCCATCCGATTCCTAAATGGATGTTAAAGCTTTGAACACTACCTCACTTTTTTAATATACAGTATTTCTGTTTTTGCACGTTTTTAAAAAATCTATTCATTACGTGGAATTGATTTACTTGTTTATTTATTATTATATTTTATTTTATTTATCTTTTTTTCTCTCTCTGCTAGATTAAATAATGCATTGAACTGCTGCTGCTTAGTTAACAAATTTCACATCACATGCCAGTGATAATAAACCTGATTCTGATTCTTCTCTCTAGTAATGATAACTTCACACTTGTCATGTCCCCGACACCTGGAACTTCCACTACACTGCTAGTGTCTTCTAAAGTGAAGACTGAAGCAAGATATTTATTCTGTTTGTCCCCCATTACTACCTCTCCAGCATCAGTTTCCAGTGGTCTGATATCCACTCTTGCCTCTCTTTTACTCTTTATGTATCTGAACAAACTTTTGGTATCCTCTTTAATATTATTGGCCAGCTTACTTTTGTAATCTATCTTTACCTTCTTAATAACTTTTTAGTTGCCTTCTGTTGGTGTTTGGAAGCTTCCCAACCCTCCATCTTCCTACTAATTTTTACTCTATTATATGTCCTCTTTTTAGCCTTTATGTTGTCTTTGACTTCCCTTGTTAGTCATCTTTCCTTTAGAATACTTCTTCCTCTTCAGGATGTATATATCCTGTGCTTTCTGAATTGCTTCCACAAAATTCCAGCCATTGCTGCCCTGTCATCATTCCTGTCAGTGTTCTTTTCCAGTCAGTTCTGGCCAACTCTTATCTCATGCCTCTGTAATTTTCTTTACTGTACTGTAATCTAGCTTCTTCTCAAATTTCAGGGTGAATTTCATTGTATTATGATTACTCTCCCCTAAGGATTCTGTTATGTTAAGCTTGTAATCAATTCTGTTTCATTGCACAACTCCCAATCTAGAACAAATGATCCTCTAGTGGACTCAACCACCAGTTGCTCTAAAAGGCCATCTGGTAGGAACTCTAGAAATACCCCCTCCTGGAATCCAACACTAATATGATTTTCCCAATCTACCTGCATATTGAAGTCCCCCATGACTTTTGTAGCATTGCCCTTTCTGCATGCATTTTCTATCTCCTGTTGTAATTTGTAGATCACATCCTTTCTATTGTTTTGGGGTCTTTTTTACCCTTGTAGTTCCTTAGCGCTATCCACAATGATTCAATCACCTTTTTCTGCTGATTTGATTTCATTTTTACCAACAGAGCAAAACCACACCCTCTGCCTTCCTACCTATCCTTTCGATAAAATGTGCATCCTTGGACATTAAGCTCTTAGCTATAAGCTTTCAGCCATTATTCAGTGATGCCTACAACATCATACCTGCCAATTTGTAATTGTGCTGCAAGTTCATTGATCTTATTCCATTTACTGATGAAGGTTCTTGGCCAAAAATGTCAACCCTTTACTTCACTCCTTAGATGCTGCCAGACCTGCTGATTTCCTCCAGTGTTTCGTACGTGTTGCTCTGGATTTCCAGCATTTCTTGTGGTTAGAAGGTTCTGGATACAGTCATCAGGTCAGGCAGCACCTGTGGAAAGAGAGATTGCAGATCTTGGAATGTGGGTCACACCCAAGATGCTGGAGGAACTCAGCAGGTCAGACAATACCTGTGGGGAGAATTGGGGAGGCAATTATTTGGGTTGAGAAACATAAGGGAGTCATGAGTTTGTCAATTAGTCCTAGAGGAGACTGGCACATGATATAAAGTTCAAAGTTCAAATTAAATTTATTATCAAAGTATATATACGTTTCTTTTTTCTTCTTTTTTTTTCTATAGGGATATGTTGGGGGAGGGGGGGAAAGGTTGATTTTTTTTTTCCTTTCTGTAACCTATTTGAAAATTCAGTTTAAAAAAATCTTTAAAAAAAGTATATATACGTCACCATATACAACCCTGAGGTGCATTTTCTTGTGGGCATACTCAATAAATCCATAGAATAATAACGATAACAGAATCAACGAAAGACCGCACCAACTCGGGCGTTCAACTAGTGTGCAAAAAACAACACACTGTGCAAGTACAAAAAGAAAAAACTAATAGTAATAAATAAATAAGCAATAAATATCGAGAACATGATTTGAAGAGTCCTTGAATGTGAGTCCATAGTTGTGGGAATGTGTCAATGATGAGGCAAGTGAAGGTGAGTGAAGCTAGCCCCTTTGGTTCAAGAGCCTGATGGTTGAGGGGTAATAACTGTTCCTGAACCTGGTGGTGTGAGTTTTGAGGCTCTTCCTAATGGCAGCCCATGAGAAGAGAGCGTGTCCTGGGTGGTGGGGGTCCCTGATAATGGATGCTGCTTTCCTGCGAGATTAATTTGTGTAGATGTGTTCAATGGTTGAATATAAAGTAGGGTTTGCATGTTTCTCCTGCTGAGGTTGACCTGTTGTGTTCCCCCATCTTGTTTGTTGCTCTGTGGAAAGTGAAACAGTCAAATACGTTAAAAATATAAAATGTTAGCTTTGTTTCTCACATGTGCAGACCAGCTGGCAGATGTTCTCACTGACATCTTCAACATCTCCCTGAGCAGCGCCACTGTTCCAACGTGCTTCAAGGCCGCCACCATCGCCCCGTGCCAAAGAAGTCTTCAGTGTCCTGCCTAAATGACTACCGTCCCGTTGCACTCACATCCATCATCATGAAGTGTTTCGAGAGGCTCGTCATGAGGCACATCAAGACCCTGCTGCCCCCCCATACTGGACCCCTGCAGTTTGCGTACCGTCCCAACCGCTCAACAGACGACGCCATTGCCATCACCCTCCACCTGGCCCTAACCCACCTGGACAAAAAAGACACATACGTTCAGATGCTGTTCATAGACTTCAGTTCAGCATTCAACACAATCATCCCTCAGAAACTGATTGGAAAGCTGAGACTACTGGGCCTGAACACCTCCCTCTGCAACTGGATCCTAGACTTCCTGACTGGGAGACCTCAGTCAGTCTGGATCGGGAGCAGCATCTCCAACACCATCACACTGAGCATGGGGCTCCCCAGGGCTGTGTGCTCAGTCCACTGCTGTTCACTCTGCTGACCCATGACTGTGCTGCAACACACAGCTCGAACCATATCATCAAGTTCGCCGATGACACGACCATGGTGGGTCTCATCAGCAAGAGTGATGAGTCAGCTTACAGAGAGGAGGTGCAGCGGCTAACGGACTGGTGCAGAGCCAACAACCTGTCTCTGACTGTGAACAAAACAAAAGAGATGGTTGTTGACTTCAGGAGGGCATGGAGCGACCATTCTCCACTGAATGTTGATGGCTCCTCGGTAGAGATCATAAACAGCGTCAAATTTCTTGGTGTTCACCTGACGGAGAATCTCACCTGGTCCCTCAACACCAGCTCCATAGCAAAGAAAGCCCAGCAGCGTCTCTACTTTTTGTGAAGGCTGAGGAAAGCCCATCTCCCCCCCCCCCCCATCCTCATCACATTCTACAGGGGTTGTATTGAGAGCATCCTGAGCAGCTGCATCACTGCCTGGTTCGGAAATTGCACCATCACGGATCGCAAGACCCTGCAGCGGATAGTGAGGTCAGCTGAGAAGATCATCTGGATCTCTCTTCCTGCCATCACAGACATTTACACTACACGCTGCATCTGCAAAGGAAACAGCATTATGAAGGACCTCATGCACCCCTCATACAATCTCTTCTCCCTCCTGCCCTCTGGGAAAAGGCTCCGGAGCATTCGGGCTCTCACGACCAGACTATGTAACAGTTTCTTCCCCCAAGCTATCAGACTCCTCAATACCCGAAGCCTGGACTGACACCTTGCCCTACTGTCCTGTTTATTATTTACTGTAATGCCTGCACTGTTTTTGTGCACTTTATGCAGTCCAGTGTAGGTCTGTAGTCTAGTGTAGCTTTCTTTGTGTTGTTTTTTATGTAGTTCAGTCTAGTTTTTGTACTGTGTCATGTAACACCATGGTCCTGAAAAACGTTGTCTCATTTTTACTATGCACTGTACCAGCAGTTATGGTCGAAATGACAATAAAAGTTGACTTGACTTGACTTGACGTGCATTGCAAGGTTGGAACAGACAGTGAAATGTGTTGTTTGTGTCAAGTACCAACACAGTCCAAGATGAGCTGGGGGTAACCCGCAAGTGTTATCATGTTCCCAGCTCAGCATGACCACAATTTACAAATCTGTACATCTTTGGAATGTGGGAGAAACCGAAACACCAGGAGGAAACCTATGTGGTTATGGGGAGAACACAGAAACTTCTTTCAGCGGCCAGAATTGAACCTTGATATTACAACTGGTGCTGTAAAGCATTATACTAACTGCTACGCTACCATGCCGCTTATATTAATGTTTCATGTCGGACACCTTTTGCCCGAACCCCCTCTAATTAAAACATTAACTTTTTCTCCACGTTCTGTATGCAACCGAGTAGTTCCAGAAGTCGTTTTTTTAGAATAAAATAGTTCATTGTCATTGCTCTAGACAACAAGATTGTGGTACCACTCCAGATATTTGCTATGCAGGCAGTATGGCTTAATTTTTAAAAATCCTATATTTACATGCAACTTTGATGGTCCATAACACTCGAAGGCCATTGGCAAGCCAGGGTGTGGCCTTATCCAGCAGCTCCACAGCCCCCAGGAAGAAGCTGTTCCTCAGTGCTGGCTGAGATGATTCTGTATCTCCTATCACATGGCAGGAGATTGAACAGACAGTGCGTGGGGTGGGCTGGGTCTTTACTGGTGTTGCAGGAAAGCCATCGAGAACTCTCCAGATCCGGTAGATAAGTCCCAGTGATGTGCTGAGCTGTTCTAGTCACCCGTTGCAGCGCTTTGTGATCTGACTTGCTGCACCTAGAATACTACACTTTGTATTTCAGACTTACTGCATCTGCAGATAATTTTTTGAGTTTTACCTGCTGAACACATGCCATTGGACTATAGTAATTATGTGTGGGTGAGGGTGGGAGTTGCAGTGGTGGGATCTTTACAATTCTTTTCATTACATTTCCAATAAAACAGTCTCCTACACTTATTCCAACTGACAGCGTCTGAGTGACAGCCCAGTATTCGAGGTAGAGGACCAGGCAGCTGACATACACATTTTCAGTGGGATTCCCCTGGCCTGGATGCAAAAGCTCATTCATTTGGGTCACTGAAGGGAACGTGTACTGAGGCAAGATTTCTCCACTGCTCCCCTCAATTGTTACGACTGTGACAAATTGTTTCAGCCCAAGTGACCCAATTCAGAGTTGAATTTAAAAAATATTAGGGAGCAGGAAATAAAAGGATTCCAAGCAAACATTTCCCAAAGTCGCCAAACTGTCATTCATCATCAGCCCAATAGAACCTAACCCACTGGCTACCAATTGTTTGCTATTGCCCAAGACCAAAATAAATTGCTTGATTTTGAATACAGCTCATTTCCATCACAGAGACCAGTCTTCCCTCCATTGACTCTATCTACACTTCCTGTTGCCTTAGGGAAACAGCCAACATAATGAAAGATCCCTTCCAACCTGGACATTCCCTCTCATCCTCCCCCCTCTGTAGGAGCCATGTTTCCATTTTCAGTCTGTATTGTCTTTTGTGTTGCACTCTTAGAATGGTTTTCGGTCTGGACTATATGCAAGACAAATATTAGGACCTCAGTACGTGTGACAATAATAAACTGATTACCCAATTTACCAAAATCCTGAGAACACAACCGCAAGGTTCAAGGACAGCTTCTAAAGTTGACTTCTTACACAATAATGATGAACTCTCAATCTCCCAGTTTATTTTATCATGAGCCTTGTACTCTGTCTGTTTGCTGTTTGTTCACTTTCCCTGAATCTGTAACAGATATGCTTCATTCTGTTTTCTCCTGCTTTTGTACCATCCTAACTTATACTTCTTCTTTTGTAGTAATGTTGCTGTGACAAGTTTGAAATCTGTTCAATTCAGTTGTAAATAATTGTTCAAATCATTTTAAAAAGAGAGTTAAAATAATTTATTTAGTGTGAATATCATTTCCCGTTGAGAAAAAAAGGGATGTTGTTTGAAAAACATGCAAATGTGTTTAGTTGAAAATTTTGAAAATTGAATTGACTTTATTTCTTACATCCTTCACATACATGAGGAGTAAAAATCTTTATGTTATGTCTCTGTCTAAACATGCCATGTGCAATCATAATAATTTATAATAAATAGAACAGTCAATGTAATACAGAGCACACTCAAATCAGCGTGAGTTCATCAGTCTGATGGCCTGGTGGGAGAAGCTGTCCCGGAGCCAGTTGGTCCTGACTTTTATGCTGCGGTACCACTTCCTGGATGATAGCATATAACAACCATATAACATATAACAATCACAGCATGGAAGCAGGCCATCTCGGCCCTCCTAGTCCGTGTCGAACTCTTAATCTCACCTAGTCCCACCTACCCGCACTCAGCCCATAACCCTCCACTCCTTTCCTGTCCATACACCTATCCAATTTTACCTTAAATGACACAACTGAACTGGCCTCTACTACTTCTACAGGAAGCTCATTCCACACAGCTATCACTCTCTGAGTAAAGAAATACCCCCTCATGTTTCCCTTAAACTTCTGCCCCCTAACTCTCAAATCATGTCCTCTCGTTTGAATCTCCCCTACTCTCAATGGGAACAGCCTATTCACGTCAACTCTATCTATCCCTCTCAAAATTTTAAATACCTCGATCAAATCCCCCCTCAATCTTCTACGCTCCAATGAATAGAGACCTAACTTGTTCAACCTTTCCCTGTAACTTAAGTGCTGAAACCCAGGTAACATCCTAGTAAATCGTCTCTGCACTCTCTCTAATTTATTGATATCTTTCCTATAATTCGGTGACCAGAACTGCACACAATATTCCAAATTTGGCCTTACCAATGCCTTGTACAATTTTAACATTACATCCCAACTTCTGTACTCAATGCTTTGATTTATAAAGGCCAGCGTTCCAAAAGCCTTCTTCACCACCCTATCTACATGAGACTCCACCTTCAGGGAACTATGCACTGTTATTCCTAGATCTCTCTGTTCCTCTGCATTCCTCAATGTCCTACCATTTACCCTGTATGTTCTATTTGGATTATTCCTGCCAAAATGTAGAACCTCACACTTCTCAGCATTAAGCTCCATCTGCCAACGTTCAGCCCATTCTTCTAACCGGCATAAATCTCCCTGCAAGCTTTGAAAACCCACCTCATTATCCACAACACCTCCTACCTTAGTATCATCGACATACTTACTAATCCAATTTACCACCCCAACATCCAGATCATTTATATATATTACAAACAACATTGGGCCCAAAACAGATCCCTGCGGCACCCCGCTAGTCACTGGCCTCCATCCCGATAAACAATTATCCACCACTACTCTCTGGCATCTCCCATCTAGCCACTGTTGAATCCATTTTATTACTCCAGCATTAATACCTAACGAGTGAACCTTCTTAACTAACCTTCCATGTGGAACTTTGTCAAAGGCTTTGCTGAAGTCCATATAGACTACATCCACTGCCTTACCCTCGTCAACATTCCTCGTAACTTCTTCAAAAAATTCAATAAGGTTTGTCAAACATGACCTTCCACGCACAAATCCATGCTGGCTACTCCTAATCAGATCCTGCCTATCCAGATAATTATTAATACTATCTCTAAGAATACTTTCCATTAATTTACCCACCACTGATGTCAAACTGACAGGTCTATAATTGCTAGGCTTACTTCTAGAACCCTTTTTAAACAATGGAACCACATGAGCAATACACCAATCCTCCGGCACAATCCCCATTTCTAATGACATCTTAAAGATCTCCGTCAGAGCTCCTGCTATCTCTACACAAACTTCCCTCAAGGTCCTGGGGAATATCCTGTCAGGACCTGGAGATTTATCCACTTTTAAATTTCTTAAAAGTGCCAGTACTTCCACCTCTTTAATTGTCATAGGTTCCATAACTTCCTTACCTGTTTCCCACACCTTACACAATTCAATATCTTCGGTATTAGTGAATACCGAAGAGAAGAAATCGTTCAAAATCTCTCCCATCTCCCTTGGCTCCACACATAGCTGACCACTCTGATTCTCTAAGGGGCCAATTTTATCCCTCACTATCCTCTTGCTTTAATATAACTGTAGAAACCTTTTGGATTTACTTTCACCTTATTTGCCAAACCAACCTCATATCTTCTTTTAGCTTTTCTAATCTCTTTCATAAGATTCCTTTTACATTCTTTATATTCCTCGAGCAATTCCTTTACTCCATGCTGCCTATATCTATTGTAGACATCCCTCTTTTTCCCAACCAAATTTCTAATATCCCTTGAAAACCATGGTGCTTTCAAACCTTTAACCTTTCCTTTCAACCTAACAGGAACATAAAGATTCTGTACCCTCATAATTTCACCCTTAAATGACCTCCATTTCTCTATTACATCCTTCCCATAAAACAACTTGACCCAATCCACTCTCTCTAAATCCCTTCGCATCTCCTCAAAGTTAGCCTTTCTCCAATCAAAAATCTCAACTCTAGGTCCAGTCCTGTCCTTCTCCATAATTATATTGAAGCTAATGCTATTGTGATCACTGGACCCGAAGTGCTCCCCAACACATACATCTGTCAGCTGACCTATTGCATTCCCTAACAGGCCATCCAACACTGCCCCATCTCTAGTCGGTACTTCTATGTATTGTTGCAAAAAACTATCCTGCACACATTTCACAAACTCTAAACCATCCAGCCCTTTTACAGAATGAGCTTCCCAGTCAATGTGTGGAAAATTAAAATCTCCCACAATCACCACCTTGTGTTTACTACAAATATCTGCTATCTCCTTACACATTTGCTCTTCCAACTCACGCTCCCCATTAGGTGGCCTATAATACACTCTTATCAGTGTTACTGCACCTTTCCCATTCTTCAATTCCACCCAAATAGCCTCCCTGGAGGAGCTCTCTAATCTATCCTTCCAAAGCACCGCCATAAGATTTTCTCGGACAAGCAATGCAACACCTCCTCCTCTGGCCCCTCCTACTCTATCACACCTGAAGCAACTAAATCCAGGAATATTTAGTTGCCAATCACACCCTTCCTGCAACCATGTTTCACTAATAGCTGCAACATCATAATTCCAGGTATCAATCCACGCTTTAAGCTCATCCACCTTTCTTACAATGCTCCTAGCATTAAAATAGATACATTTAAGATACTCTCCACCTCCTCCTCTCTTTTCATCCCTAACAATGCATTCAGCTGGAATAGATTGTGGTGGGGTGACCCTTTGGGCCATTTTCACACACCAGTCCTTGTAAATGTCCTGAATAGAGGTTCACAACTACAGATGCGCTGGGCTGTCCGCAGCACTCTCTGCAGAGTCCTGCGATTGAGGGAAGTACAGTTCCCATACCAGGCAGTGATGAAGCCAGTCAGGGTGCTCTCAATTGTGCCCCTGTAGAATGTCGGAAGGACTTGTTGTCGTTTCCTAGCCTTGTTCGCTAGATAGAAAGCGGACTAAATAGATGCACAGGTTCACTACCTGGGGAGAATTGTGTCGGCAGGGGAAATCAGACGGATCCTGCAGCCACTGTGGCAGTAACAGCGACTGTGAAGAGGCCAGGCACAGTAGGAGAACTCAGAAAGATTCTGGGTCTAATAAACTACTATCGGCAGCACTTTAAAGATTTCTCTCGAATCATGACCCCCCCCCCCGACCCCATGACCTGTTAAAAAGCAGAGATCAGAGTGGCCAAAACCAGCTCAGCTGGGGCAGCATCAGAAAGACAAATAAGAAGAGGAACCGTGTGTCCTCTTGCAAATCAATCACATGGACGGAGATGCATCAAGAAACTTTGGAGAAGCTGATAGACCGCCTGGTACAGCCGCATGTTCTGGGGTTCCCAGACTTCGCACAGCCACTCATTCTCCACAATTAGGGGCTGGGAGCAGTCCTGTATCAAAAGCAAGATGGCAAATTGTGAGTCATGACCTATGGTTCATGAACGTTGATGAACGCAGAAAAAAACCACAATCCACACAGTGGGAAATTGGAATTCCTTGCCTTGAAATGGGAGGTTACTGAAAAATTTAGGGATTACCTGTACTGTGCCTCAACATTCACAGTTTGCAGTGAGTATGATCTGACTTCAGCAACTGGATACAGATGGATTGCTGAACTGGCCACTTTCTACTTCACGATCCATTATCGCTCAGGAAGAGAAAATGTCGATGCTGACTCTTTGTCCTGAATGCTGGTAGCCATGGAAACAACTATGAATAAGCATATGGAAGGAATCTCGTCCGATTCAGTGGGAGCCACAGTCCAGGCCATTGAAGTGCAGCATAATGCAGACGTACCTGGTCCATGGCAGTATCTGTACCGTTAGACACAGTAAATGTCGACTTAGTGAATATGTCTTTTCCACCACTGTCCAGGAGAGAGATCCAACAAGTCAGGAAGAGGATGGTGACATCAAAATGGTCATTGACTTTGGATGCTCAGGTTTGAAGTCTACTTTTCAACAAATACAGGCATTAAGCAAGCAAGCCAGGTGCTTTCTGTGGGAGTGGGATAAATTAATATTGGATGAGAACGGCATCACTCATTGGAAAACTATCCAACGAACACAACTGGTGCTACTGAAAACTTCAAGTGTACAGTCCTGAAAGAGCTACATGATAAAATGGGGCAGCAAGGCATTGATCGCACAACAGCTCTGGTAAGAGAGAGATTTTTCTGGCCCCACATGCAGGGAACATTGAGCACCATGTGCTAAGAGTCTGTACCTGTCTCAAGCAAAAGAAGCCGTGAAGGGAATAAGGGCGTCACTCAAGAGCATCGTGAGATGTAGCCATTTGAACCTGTGTCAGCTGACTTTCTTCACTTGGACGTGCAAGGGTGGATGCAAGTACATTCTGGTGATTACTGACCATTTTACACGGTTTAAACAGGCATGTGCCACAAGCTCGAGGTCGGGAAAAACTCTCACTGACTGCCTTTTTAACGCCTTTGCCCCGAAGTTTGGGTTCCCACCACAAATACACCGTGACCCGGGGCTGGATTTGAGAAGCAACTCTTCAGGCAACTGAGAAAACGTGGTGGCGAGGCAAGGTCCAGAACTGTACCGTACCACCCGCAGGGAAATGGACAAGTTGGGAGGTTCAACCCAGCCCTTCGGCAAATGTTGAAAACACGAGCAGAAAGACGAAAAGAAAATTGGGAAGAGCCATTGAATAAAATGGTCTATGCTTATGACTGTGCAAGGTCAGAAGTAACAGGATTCTCAGTGTCATTGAATAAAATGGTCTATGCTTACGACAGTACAAGGTCAGAAGTAACAGGATTCTCTCCACTCTACTCTCTCTTCGGTAGATTGCCAATATTGACCACAGATATATTCTTTGGCCTGAACACTGACAAAAGTCCTGAAACCCACATAGTGAATACTTGGAAAGATGGAAAAGAGGCGTACAAGAAGCCCATTTAGATTGCAAAAGGTCTGGGGAGAAATAAGAGAAATTGTGACAGCAGACTGAGACTTACCGAGCTACAACCTGGGAATCTTGTCCCAGTAAAGAATCCGACGCCCTGTGGAGCCCCGGGAAAGGCTTGAGACTATTGGGAGGACTGCATCCATATTGTTGTATGAGAGCTTGGGGACGGATGTGCCAATCTATGAAGTAAAACCTGAACAAGGAAAGGGAGGATCCAGGGGTACCACATCGCAGACTTCTCGTGCCACGTGAACAACCGCCTTTGGATGTTGAACCACAAATGAATACCGCAACGAAGCAAGGGTGTCGGCCCAAACGGAGCATCAGGGATTGGCCAACTAAAGATTCCTTTGATTCCAGAGATGAGGGGGTTAGACTGTGAGGAGAAATTGAGTCGCCTGGGACTGTACTCACTGGAATTCAGAAGAATGTGAGGAGATCTTATAGAAACATATAAAATTATGAAGGGATAGATAGGATAGAGGCAGGGAAGTTGCTTCCACTGGTACGTGAGACCAGAACTAGAGGACATAGCCTTAGGATTCGGGGGGAGTAGATTTAGGATGGAGATGAGGAGGAGCTGCTTTTCCCAGGGAGTGGTGTATCTGTGGAACTCCCTGTCCAATGAAACAGTGGAGACTACCTGAGTATTTAAGACAAGGTTGGATAGATTTTCGCATAGTAGGGTAATTAAGGGTTATGGGGAAAAGACAGGTAGGTGGAGATGAGTCTGTGGTCAGATCAGCCATGATCTTATTGAATGGCGGAGCAGGCTCGATAGGCCAGATGGACTACTCCTGGTCCTATTTCTTATGTTCTGAAGCAAGGAAAGAGAGTGAGCCAGCCAACGATAGTGAGAATGAATATTACTACCCCACAGTAGCAAGGACAGCAAATAGTTTTGAAGTAGAGCCAATACAACCTGTTGAGCAGCAAATGAAGGTTGAGGATTCACAATACTTCCAGCGACAAATGCCCGAGAATAAACACTCGTTGAGCTTAACTGCATGTGAACTCAGTACCAGTCCCTGTACCTTCATCTCTACCAAGTAACTCAGGCGACTCACCTGACTGTGAATCGTTCCCAGTCCCCAGACATTTACCTGAACCAAGTGACCCAAACAAGAGAAAATCTGCAGATGCTGGAAATCCGAGCAACGCACCCAAAATGCTGCAGGAACTCCGCGGGCCAGGCAGCATCCCGCTGAGACTGTTACACAGTACCTGGTTGAGACTTTTGCACAGTCTATATCATTTGACTCTATTTCAGGATTTCCTCAATTACTTCACAGTTAATGGAGTACAAATAAAACTCTGATAACTCAGCACCCTTGGAAAATTGGGAGTATGTAAGGGTTGAAAGTTTGAGTCCTTTATCTAAGAAAGGATGCGCTGGCATTGAAGTGGGTCCAGAGAAGGCTCACGAGCAGGATTCCAGGAATCAAAGGGTTTACGTATGAGGAGCATTCGATGCTCCTGGCCCACAGGGGGTGGGGGGAATCGCATCGCATTGAAAATATTTAAAGGCCGAGATAGTGCGAATGTGGGGAGGATATTTCCTATTGTGGGACCAGAGGGCACTGCCTCAGAATAGAAGGATGTCCCTTTAGCCAGAGGGCGGTGAATCTGTGGAATTCATTGCCATGGACAGCTGTGGAGGCCAAGTCACTGGGCATATTTAAAGCAGTTTGATAGGTTCTCGATTAGTCAGGGTGTCAAAGGTTACAGGGAGAAGGCAGAAGAATGGGATTGAGAGGGATAATAAATCAGCCACGATGGAGCGGAAGGGCAGAATTAATAGACCAAAGGCCCAATTCTGCTCCAGTGTCTTATAGTCTCACATACCGCAAGGCTCCAAGTCAGATTCTAACATGTTGTTATCAGAGGCTTGACACAACCTCTCATTTGCTAAAAAAATTAATTCTGGATCTTCCAATACCCTGTGGTGGCCTTTGGACTTTAATTGTCCACTGTGGGTAACCTTAACACAGTATTCTGCATTCTCGTTTCCTTCCCACTCCCTCAATGTACTCTGATGTTCTCTCTGGATAGTTTGCAAACAAAAGTTTTCTACTGTATCCTGGTCCATGTGACAGTAATGGTTTGTTGGGCTGGAAGGGTCTGTTACTGAGCTGTATCTCCAAGTAAAAAATAATAAACGGAACCAAATCAAACTTTGGTAGTGCCACGCTAGCAAACTTTCTTGATTATTGGATGTTACCCAAGCACAATTTATTTCTTTTTTTTGTCATGTTACACTGCAGTATAATAATCTTTCCAGTGAACCTGACTAGTTTAAAGGAAGCAAGAATTATATAAACTCTCCTGGCCCAGCTCCATTCCTGAACCCCTGGTACTCCAGACTCCAAATGCAATTCCAACCACACAACCGGCTCACAGTCCAAACCATGTACCAGACGAACCTCGGACCCATTGGGTGCACATTCTGGACTAACACATGAGCCAGATGTTGGGACACCAGGATTTCCAAACAATTGGAGCATCTGGACTATTGAGTGTATTTTTTGAAATGGAGTCACTGTTCTAATGCAGGAAGCTCTCAGAAGCTCCCTCAGTCACTAAGACGAAGAAGTCCAGATGTTAGAGATGAGGGGTCTGGGATATTGCTCAGGACACTAGGGTAACTCCTCTGCTCTTCCCCTTCCACCCCATATTACAGACATGAACTCCTCTGCTTAAACTGTCATTCAAGGTGCAGAGCCTGTGATTGTCCCATGACTGAAATGGCCAGATTCTTGTGTGAACCCTTTACCTGACTCAAAGTTCCACATTGGACATTGGGAAGGTTTCGGGTTTGACGTCACCTGCGTTAGGTTTCTGACTTCACAGAAAGTTGAAATTCTCATTCTTCAATAACTTCCCATCTTCTTGCCCAATTGTGATCAGAATGAGCTAGAACATGAATATCTTTAATACAGCATAAGCCAACAAAAGGGCAGGTATGCCCACTCAGGGATAAAGGAGGAACATGTGCTTAGAGAAGAAGTTGAGGGTGTGCCCCTAAATGAGCACTTTGTGTCAGTACTTATCAAGGAGAAGGATATGGAGAATAGGGAGATCTGTGTGGAGTATGTTAATCTATGCTAGGACATTTTGAGATAATGAAGGAAGTAGTGTTGGATCTCTTAAAGAACATTATGGTAGCCAAGTCCCCAGCTTGATGGAGTTTAACCTGGCCAAGCATGAGAAGTGTTGCAATTTAAGAGATCAAATTTAAAGGGTCTGTGCACCGTTTATGGCAAGACTCATAACAGTGTTGCTGAGCAGAGGGATCCTGGGGTCCAAATCTATAGTTCCCTGAAAGTGGCTGCACAGCTTGATAGCGGTGAAGAAGGCACGTGACATGTTCGCCTTTATTAGCTGAGGAATTGATTTCAAGAGTTGTCCCAACTCAGCAGTAATGACAAGTACATTTCAGTTTTATAATATGAAGCAACACGCACAAAAGCCCTGAAAGAGCTCAATAGATCAGGCAGCATCCCTGGAAATGAATAAATAGTTGACATCTTAGGCCAAGATCCTACTTCAGGACCAAAAGCGTCCTGAAGAACAGTCTTGGCCCGAAACGTTGAGTGTGTACTCTTTTCCATTGATGCTGCCTGACCTGCTGAGTTCCTCCAGCAGTTTGTGTGTGTTGCTTTGGAATTCCAGCATCTGCAGACTTTTATATTAAGCTAATTAGGCTGTAGCTGGAGTATTGCATTTAGTTCTGGTTGTCTCATTATAGGAAGGATTTTGAGGCTTTGGAGAGGGTGCAGAAGAGGTTTATCACAGTACTGCTTAGATTAGAGGACACATACTATGAGGAGAGGCTGGACAAACATGGGTTGTTTTCACTGGAGCAGTGGAGGCTGAAGGGAGATCTGACAGGTTTATGAAAGTACGAGGGACATGGGTTGCTGGTATCTTTTCCCCAGAGCTGAATTGTCTAACACGTTAAAGGGGTATGCATTTAAGCTGAGAGGGGGCATGTTCAAAGATGATGTGTGGGGCATGTTTTTTACACAGGGAAACAGTGGTACATGGAATGTTCTGCCAAGGTGGTAGTGGAGGCAGATACGAAAAGGCATTCAAGAGGCTCTTAGATTGGCACATGGATGTGCAGGAAATGGAAGGGTACGGACGTTGTGTAGGCAGAAGGGATTGGTTCAGTGAAGTATTCTGATTACTCGTGGGCTGAAGGGCCTGGTTCTGTGCCATGTTCTACACTCAATGGCCACTTTATTAGGTACCCCCTTACACCTGCTTGTTAATGTAAATACCTAATCAGCCAATCATGTGGCAGCAAATCAATGCATAAAAGCACGTGGACATGGTCAATAGGTTCAGTTGTTGCTCAGGCCAAACATCAGGATGGGGAAGAAATGTGATCTAAGTGAATTTGACCGTGGAATGACTGTTGGTGCCAGACGGGGTGATTTGAGTATCTCAGAAACTGCTGATTTCCTGAGATTTTCATGCACAACAGTTCCCAACTTTTTTTAATGCCATGGACCCTTACCATTAACTGAAGGATCGAGGACGCCAGATTGGGAACCCTGCTCAGGGTTGATGGCAAATGGTGTAGAAAATCAACAAAAAAAAAATCCAGTGAGTGACAGTTTTGGGGCAAATACACGTTATTAATGAGAGAGGTCAAGAGGGGAATGGCCAGACTGGTTCAAGCTGAAAGAAAAGCAACAGTAACTCAAGTAACAACACGTTACAACAGTGGTATACAGAAGAGCATCTCTGAAAGCACAACACATCGAACCTTGAGGTGGATGGACTACAGCAGCAGAATCCCACGAACAGACGCTCCGTGGCCACTTTATTAGGTAAGTGCCTAATAAAGTGGCCATATAAAACTGACTGCATGTTCTAACAACTTTAGGAGTGGGAGAGAAAGCTGCTGTAGGTCAGCTCTTAGGGAAATGGAAATAGGAAACTTTCCTGAGTTACTGTGGATTGTCTACGGTCAATAAAAGGAGGCACGCGTCTGCCCAGAGAGCAAGAATATTTAATCAGTTCTGAGGAATAAAGCAAAAAATGTTTATGTAGCACCTGTGGCAACCTCAGGTCTTGGCTTGGTGCTTTACAGCTGATGAGTTAGTGCTGGGGTGCAGATTCCATTGCTCTTGGGGACAGAGGCAGCAGTCCCACTGGCTCTGGGCTAAACATTAGGTCAACGAATGAATGG
The DNA here is from genome assembly GCF_030144855.1 of Hypanus sabinus. NCBI lineage: Eukaryota > Metazoa > Chordata > Chondrichthyes > Myliobatiformes > Dasyatidae > Hypanus > Hypanus sabinus. The sequence continues at coordinate 153,948,179 of NC_082714.1, forward strand.
ATGCATCAGCCTAGGATTTGGGCTTGGTGCTGGAAGTGACTGTTCCGGGCAAACTGGAACTACTTAATTAGCCTGGGTCCAGCATACAAGTGTCATCACAAAGAAGGCACAACAGCAAACCCCCCCCCCCCCCACCCCAACAACCTCTTAGAAGTTTGCATAGATTTGGCATGTCATCTGAAACTTTGACAGACTTCTATGGATGCACAGTGGAGTGTACCCCGACTGGTTAGTTCACAGCCTGGTGTGGAAACACCAATGTGCAGGAAAAGATAAGTCTACAGAAAGTGGTGGATATAGCCCACTGTATTGCAGGCAAAGCCCCCCCCCCCCCCCCACCATTGAGCATATTCACAAGGAGCACTGTCACACGAAAGCAGCATCAATCATCAAAGACACCAATCATCCAGGCCATGCTCCCTTCTCACTGCTGCAATTGGGAAGAAGATACAGGAGCTTTGGGTCCCACAGCACCAGGTTCAAGAACAGTTATTACCCTACAACCATCATGATCCTGAACCAGTGTGGATAACTTCACTCACGTTAACTCTGAACGGACTCCACACCTATAGACTCATTTTCAAGAACTCTGCAATTCAATAATATTTATTTACTTTTTTATTATTTGCACAATTTGTCTTCTTTTGCACATTTTTGTCAGTCTTTGTTATTTATAGTTTTTCATAAATTCTATGGTATTTCCTTATTCTCTGGTAAATGCCTGCAAGAAATGAATCTCAAAGTAGTATATGGTGACAAATACGTACTTTGATAATAAATTTACTTTGAAATTTGATGCAGTGGAATTTTGCCCTTTGACAATACTGTAAGATCTTCAGTTACTATAATCACTTCGTGCAAATGTGCAATACACTACGATACAATTTCTTGTTCAAGTTTATACAGGGTGCCTTTGCTCTGATTGGGTGTCGGGGATGAGTGTGATAAGGCAGGACTGAAAGGGACATCAGTCTAAAGGACAGACCAACGTTTGTGTCAGTCCTGCCTGAGGAACTGAATTCTCTTGGCTTCCATAGGTATATTTGGTCACATTTTCTTACAATGTAGGCCATTTGGCCCATTGGAGCTGTGATAGCCCTCAGAGCAATTACATCAATCCCAGTTCCATTCTCTCTCTCTCTCAAATGACCATTTACTTCCAAATTCTCCTACCACCCGCATACATACACAAGATGTAATTTACAGTAGTTAAGTGACTTATCAACATTTTGGGATGTGGGAGGAGAGCAGAGCACCCAGAGGGAATGTGCAAACCCCACACAGGCAGAACTGGAGGCAAGATTGAAGCATGGTCACCAAAACTTTGCGGCTGCACTGCAAACTGTTGCATCACCATATTACAAGAATGGTGACCGTACGGCAGGATATTAAAAAACATGCCTCTGTGACTATGGTGGACCTGGCCGTGAAAAGGAATGACAGATCGGTTTTCTTGATCTCCTCCTATTCACAACGCTTCCTCTTCCTTGTGAGGGCACAATACCATTGCACTTAAAATGATAACTTTCTCCACAAGAGAGTAGTGCGGTGTTTTCAGGACCAAGTTACACTGATACATTAGAAATCTTAAACAAGCCAAGTGCACAATGCTTGAATACTCAACAAAAGTCATTAAATCTGTTGCATTTTGCTTACATTCTATTTTGAACTAAACTGTATAACGCTGACATTTATTTCCAACAAGTGGTTGTAGAAGATAAACGGCAGTCAATTGGACTCACTAAACTGACATTACAGTAGGCGAGAAATAATCCCTTTAAATGCTTGTCTAGAAGAATCAAGAGTTATGCATAGTGAATTCGTAACCAGTATTTCAATGGATAGTTGGCAAGTCCAGACAATATACAGTACATAACATATACCAGTTGGATTGTTAGGAATTCCAAGCAATTATCATGAGTAACCCTTAACTTGGTGGGTAGTTAGGGACTCCAGCAGTAGAGTGAGTGACCTATATCCCACTGGAGATATTAGGAGCTCCAGGCAATTTCACAGCCATTCACTCCTACCCCTCAGAACGAAGAACTCCGCAAAGTTGCACTTTAATTGCCTTGAGCAATTAGTTAAAATAGTGCTTAAATTAACATTCTTATGTCAGTACTTTCACGGAGAAGTTCCCACGTGAACCTTGTCATCCAAGCAGCCGTTTCTAAGAACTGCATCCTGAAACAAATGGTTTGTCTTCTTTGCCATCTCTTCCATCACACAATCCTGCAGCAACCCTGTCTCTTTGCCTCTGGCTCCTCCAGGGGGGCCTTAAGTTTTAATATTGGCGGGTCCCCACTGGAATAAGAGTAAGAGGGAGAGCTCCCATTGAAACTGACGTCTGATGTCCTTGAAACCACCAAGCAGTTCTTTGGGTGAAGCTGGTCCTTCTCCAGCTCCCTGCCCTGACCATTTGCCAAGCCGGGGTCCTGCAGGGTATGCTTCCTCAGCTTGGCTGCCCGCTGCCTCTTCAGCTCCGACAGCGTCTGGCAACTCCTGTCCTTGTTGAGCTGTGGCGTGGGGGTCACGTCACAGCGATCGTGGGGAACCTGACCGTTCACCTTGTCTTCAGCGCTGGGTGTCCTCAGGGAGTCAGTTTTGGACATCGACCGCCGGCATGCCGGAGTCGAGGCGGCAGTGCTGCTTTTCCCACCCGTATCAGGAGCTTCTTCCGTGGATTCTGTCCGTTCATTCTCAGTTTGGGAGATGGAGGACGAGTCCTGCATTTAAACCAGGAGAGGAAATGATTACTTTCTAATAGCTATGCAGAGTAAAAGTAAGTGGCAGTGGATGTACGAATAATCAGTGTAACATAAAATTAAGAACGTACAGTAAATCAACTGGGAGCTTCCTGAAAATTGTCAATGAGGAGAACTACCCTCTTGCTGGGGTTGGTTGTGTCCTGAGAGATAATGGAAGCCCAGGCCATAAACCATAAGATATCAGACTAGAATTAGGCCATTCGTTCATAGCCTTAAGATTCCGTGGAGTAGATTTAGGTCAGAGATGAGGAGGAACTGCTTTTCCCAGAGAGTGGTGGATCTGTGGAAATCTCTGCCCAATGAAGCAGTGGAGGCTACCTCAGTAAATCTATTTAAGACAAGGTTAGATGGATTTTTGCACGGTAGGGGAATTAAGGGTTATGGGGAAAAAGCAGGCAGTTGGAGGTGAGTCCATGGTCAGATCAGCCATGATCTTGTCGAATGGTGGAGCAGGCTCGACGGGCCAGGTGGCCGACTCCTCTCCTCCCATTTCTTACGTTCTTATGTCTCTGCCAGTCAACCGTGGATGATTCATTTTTTTCAAACCGATTCTCCTGCCTTCTCCCCGTAACCTTTAACACCCTTAACCCCCTTACCAATCAAGTTCTGTCAGTCTCCACCTTAAATTAATCTAAGAGGAACGTTTGATGGTTTTGGGCCCGTACTCACTGGAGTTCAGAAGAATGGGGGGGGGGGGGATTTCACTGAAACTTATCGAGTATTGAAAGGCCTAGTTAGAGTTCACGTGCTGAGGATGTTTCCTATGGTGGGGGAGTAGAAGACTGGTGGACTCAGCCTCAGAATAGGAACAGAGATGAAGAAGAATTTCTTTCACCAGAGGGTGGTGAATCTGTGGAATTCATTGCCACGGACGGCTGTGGAGGCCAAGTCACTGGATTTACTCAAAGCAGAGGATGATAGGTTCTTGATTGGTAAGCACATCATGTTCTCGATATTACTCGTTTCTTTTCCTCTCACTTTTGTATTTGCACAGTTCATTGTCTTTTTCTCATTCACAAGGCAACACGAATGAATCTACAGATGCTGGAAATAAATAAAAGCACAAAATGCTGGCAGAACTCAGCAGGCCAGACAGCATCTATGGGAGGAGGTAGTGACGACCCTTCTCCTGATGAAGGGTTTTGGCCCGAAACGTCGTCGCTACCTCCTCCCATAGATGCTGTCTGGCCTGCCGAGTTTTGCCAGCATTTTGTGTTTTTATATGTACCTTTTTCTCATTGGTTGTTTGCCCACCCTGCTAGGTGTGGTCTTTCATTGGTTCTATTGTGCCCCTTCATTTACTGCCCGCAAACAAACAACTCTCAGGGTTGTACAGGGTGGTGTATATGTACTTCAATAATAAATTTACTTTGAACTTTGTTTCACTGCTAGTTTTAATTTGTTGAGCAAAACATCATGGGGTGAAGGACCTATTCATGTGATGTACATTTATAATGTGTTCTAAATAGTGTTCTACATATATAATTCTAATAGATATCTGTATGAGAAAGTGTCCCAGACACAGTACATGTTAAGTCACTTTAGATCTGACAGGTTTGGATTTATTCAGAACTGTGGTCATAAGGCAGTTATGTAAACTAACAATTAGAGCACCTTTGATTTAATAAGCATCGTCATCATTTATTTTTGGATGGAATTCAGATAATTCAGCAGTTTCGAGGACCCCCATCTCTAATGCCCACTCCATTCAGTAGATCAACAGCAGACATTGGGGGGAGAGAGAGAGAGATTCTCTGACCTTTGACAAAAAGCAAAAGGTGAACAATAATTGGCCATTGTTTAGAATAGGTCAAGATAGCTTATGTTATTTATAGCCACGTGCAATGCTTTATATAATCTGTTTGAGGACGCCATGTGGATATTTGTCCACGAAGTGAGGGGGTTGCTCTCCAACTGCAATGCTCCACCCGGCGTTGTCTTGTGATCTCTTGCCATCTAGTGGCGAAACAGAGAACTACAGAGATCAATACTTGTCGCCAATTCAAAGCCTAAAAAGGGACAGGTGCTCTTCCAACTGGAAGAGTCCTGTGTATAAATCAGGAGCAGGAGAAGCTCTTGACCTTCAAAGCCTGCACTGTCATTCAACACAGTCAATGGCTGATCTGAATAAAGCATCGACTCCCATTTCTTCCTATCTGCTGATTATCTCCTTCCTCCTGAGCTTTCTTTGAAGAATCAGAATCAGGTTTATTATCACTGTAATACTATACATCATGGGAGCAGAATTAGACCATTCAGCCCATCGTGTCTGCTCTGCCACTTCATCATGGCTGATTTAATTTCATCTCAACCCCATTCTCCTGCCTTCACCCCAAAAACCTTTGATTATCCGACTAATCAAGAACCTATTAACCTCCTCTTTAAAAATGCCAAAGACGGCCTCCACAGCCATCTGTGGCGATGAATTCCACAGACTCATCCCCCCTCTGGCTAAAGAAATTCCTCTTCATCTCTGTTCTAAAGGGATGTCCATCTATTCTGAGGCTGTGCCCTCTGGCCCTAGAAATGCCATGTCATGAAATTTGTTGCTGCTCCTGATTGTTAAATCTTTGTTGAGTTCTTTGTTTTAGACACACACACACACACACACACACACACACACACACACACACACACACAAATCGGGGGTCTATTTTAACCTGCCAAAGTCTGGATTCAAGATAGAATGTGGGCAATTACCACATGTAATATGGTACTATAGCAAGATAGGGTAAGGAGAAGATTTATGAGAATGTGGCAGAAACAGGCCCTTTGTTCCATCTAGTCCATGTCAGCCTAATTTTCTGCCTAGTTCTATCTACCTGCACCCAGCCCATAGCCTCCATACCTCTCCCATCCATGTACCTATCCAGTCCAGATGAGCTGCTCGGCCCAAAACATTGACAATGATGCTGCCATAGCATCGACAATGATCCCTCCATAGATGCTGCCTGACCTGCTGAGTTCCTCCAGCACTTTGTGTGTGTGTGTGTGTGTGTTACTTTGGATTTTCAGCATATGCAGAATCTCTTGTGTTTACCACGTACCTGTTCAAACTTCTCTTAAACATTACAACATTTCCACTGGCAGCTCGTTCCACACTTGCACCACCCTCTGAGTGAAGGGGAACCCACTCAGGTTCCCCTTAAATGTTTTGAGCTGACACCACCACCCCCAGAGGCACTGCTCGACCTGCCAAGCCCCCCCAGCAGATTGCAGTATCTGCTATCTCCTGTGTCAACTATTTATGGAGCAAGGGATGTAATACAAAAGAAAGCAAGTCTTACTATAACTATAGAGGGCTTTGGTGAGCTACAAGGAGTATCATCTACAAATTCAGTCTCATTTAAGAAGGGATATACTGGAAGCAGTTGAGAAAACTTTTTTACCAGTTAGATTCTCAAGGTTAAGTGTGATAAAATTGAAGAGCTTGGTCCTGTACTCATTTGAGTACGTACAGCATAATGAGAGGTGATTGTAAAATTACACACTATTGTAAAACAGAGGCAGAGCTGAGGCCGACCCCTGGCCCTAGAGCAAGGAAAGACCCGAGGTTTTCTGGTTGGCTGCCGGTCACTATTTGTTTTCCACAGGGAACTGTGCTGGGACCGATTGTTTTTACGTTATATGTCAATGATTTAGATGATAGAATTGATGGCTTTGTTGCAAAATTTACAGATGATACGGAGAGAGGTGGAGGGGCAGGAGTTTTGAGGAAGTAGAGAGTCTATAGAAGGACTTAGTCAGATTAGGAGAACGAGCAAAGTGGCAGATGGAATACAGTGTCGAAAGTTTATGGTCATGCACTTTGGTAGAAATGAAAGGATTGACTAATTTCTAAATGGAGAGAAAATATGAAAAAACAGAGGTGCATAGGGACTTGGGAGTGCTTGTGCATGATACTCTAAAGGTTAATTTGCAGGTTGAGTCTGTGGGAGGAAGGCAAATGCAATGTCAGCAATCAGTTAAAGAGGACTAGAATATGAAAGCAAGGATGTAATGTTGAGACTTTATAAAGCACTGGTGAGGCCTCATGGAGCATTGTGAGCAGTTTTACCTTAGAAAGGATGTGCTGAAACTGGAGAGAGCTCAAAGGAGGTTCACGAAAATGATTCCAGGATTAAATGGCTTGTCATATGAAGAGTGTCTGATGACTCTGGGTCTGCATTCACTGTAGTTTAGAAGAATGAGGGGTGACCTCATTGAAATCTATTGAATGGTGAAAGGACTTGAGAGAATGGATGTAACAAGGACGTTTCATGTAATGTGGGAGTCTAAGACCACAGCCTCCGAATAGAGAGGCATCCTTTTAGAATGGCGTTGAGGAGGAATTTCTTTAGCCAGAGAGTGGAATTAGTTACCACAGGCTGCTGTGGAGGCCAAGTCTTTATGTATATTTAAGGAAAAGGTTTACAGATTCTTGATTAGTCAGGGCATGAAGGAATATGGGGGGGAAAGCAGGAGATTGGGGCTGAGCGGATCAGCCATGATAAAATGGCGGAGCAGACTCAATGGGCCAAATGGCCTAATTCAGCTGCTTCATCTTATGGTCTAATATGAGGGGTCATAACTTTAAGGTGTTTAGAGGAAAGCATAGAGGGGGAGTCAGAGGTGGGATTTTTACACAGAGAGCAGTGACTGTGTGGAATGCATGGCTGTGGGTGGCGGGTGAGGCAGATACACTAGGGACATGTGAGAGACTCTTAAATAGTCATCTTGATGGAGTAGAATAGAATTTTACCATCGTTGCTCAAGACAACAAGATTGCAGTGCTACTCCAGGTCATGCAAAAAGGATATAGACAATGCATGGGATATGGCTTAATGAGAAAATAAATTCCCATATCTCCACACACCAAGTTACTTCAATAGTCCGTAACACTCAAAGGCCATTGGCAAGCTGGATTGAAAGAGAATGGAGGTTATGTGGGAGGAAAGAGTGACATTGGTCTTAGAGTAGGTTAAAGGGTTGGCACAACATTATGGGTCAAAGGGCCTGTACTGTACTGTGCTGTAGTGTTCTATGTTAAGAAGAGATTTCATCCATTTAATATTTAGATGAGAAAGATTTGTTCCCTCAGAAAGTCATAAACCTTTGTAATTTTCTATTGGAAGTAGTTATTGGATAAACTCTATCGTTGAATAGAGCAAGGCAGGAAATTTAGTTCAAGTTGGAGTCAACAGCGGTAGGGAATGGGAAGAAAAGGGTTAACAGCTGAGGTTAAGTTTGGATCTGCCCTGATCTTCTGGACAAACAGGTCTGGGTGCACTCCTCCACCAGGTGATTCAGACCATTACCAGGTCAATGTTCTCCTGATCTTTGGATGAATCTTTATCCTCTGCATCGCTGCTTGTGACTTCCTTCTCCATTTCCTTCTGACCCATCTGCTGCCAGATTATTGCTTCCTGTTCACATTCCTTCCTGTACAAATTGTTCCGGTCACACACACTGGCTCTCCGTACCACTGTTCTGAAAGGAAACAGGATAGCTATATCAGTGTGAGCTCAAAGACTCTCCTGGATCAGTCCCAACATGCACAAGTGATTTGTTCTGGAAGGAAACAGGATAGTGGTATCAACGCATGGAGTGTTGCCATAAGAAATCAGCATCCATCACCAGCAATCCCCATCTTCAAAGCCATGTCTTTATACGACCATTGGGCAGGAGATACAGGAGCCTTAGGTCTCACAACACCAGTAGTACTACCCTTCAACCATCAGGCTCTTGAACCAGTGTGGATAACTTCACTCATCTCAACACTGAACTGATTCCACAAGTTTCAAGGACTCATGTTCTCAGTGTTAATATTTTGATTTATTGATTAATTGATTACTTGTTTATTTTGTATTTGTACAGTTTGGCTTCTTTTGCACATTGGTTCCTCGTCAGTCTTTGTATCTATTTTCATTGATTCTATTGTTTTTCTTTGATCTACTGTGAATGCCTGCAAGAAAATAAATCTCAGAGTAGTAAACTTACTTTCAACTTCAGACTTTGAATGTGCACTCAAAGATTCCCTTCTGGATAGTCCTCAATCTGCACTAATAGTTTGAACACATGATAGTATAATCCATTCACCAGGAATAATCTGGTTCTTGCATTAACACACAGGCCATTAGCCTCGTGATGTACCGTGGAGAGCACTCTAACTGGCTGCATCACCGTCTGGTATGTGGGGCTACTGCACAGGATTGAAATAAGCTGCAGAGAATTGTAAACTTAGTCAGCTTCATCATGGTCACTAGTCTCCATAGTATCCAGGACCTAGTCAAGCAGTGATACCTCAGAAAGGTGGCATCGATCATTAAGGACCCCCATCACCCAGGTCATGACTTGTTCTCATCACTACCATCAAGAAGGAGGTATGGGAGCTTGAAGTCACACACTCAATGATTCAGGAACAGCTTCTTCTCCTCTGCTATCTGATTCCTAAATGGACATTGAACCCATGAGCACCAGCTCACAACATATATATATATCTATAGTGTGTGTGTGTGTGTGTGTGTGTGTGTGTATATATTTGCCAGTAATATTCAACCTGATTCTGATTTTACTCTTTGCAGCGTCTCCCACAGTTTCCATCATATTCCTATTTCAGAATGTTAGACACAAACCAATCGAGTGGGAAGTTCAGGAAAAAAGATACTTTTGCCTGAGCAATGTTTAGAAGATAAAACTCACAGGAGATGTTCACCAGGATGTTGCCTGGATTTGAGAGTAATAACTATATGTAGAGGACAGACAAACTTGGACTGTTTTCTCTGAAGCGTTGGAGGCTAAGGGGTGACCCTATAGATGTATGTCAATATCAAAATCAGGTTTTTTTTGTCACCAATATATGTCAAGAAATTTGTTGTTTTATGGCAGCAGTACAGTGCAAGACATATAATAGTGCTGTGCAAAAGTAATATATATTTGAATATGAGAGAGAGAGAGAAAAAAAAAGAAAACAAATGAATGTCTAAGACTTTTGCACAGTACTGTATTTGTCAATATGGAGCAGGGAGCAAATTTGTGAAGGCAAGGTCATCTGATTCTAAACAGCTGGTTTATTGGTTATTACAGAATGTCTCTCTGGTGTTTCCCGCTCCCTCCCCTCTCCCTTCCTCTTTTTCAACCATGATTCCCCCCTCCCTGCCCCCTTCCCACTCTCAGTCCACAGGGGAGACCCAGATCAGAATCAGGTTTATCATCGCTCATGAGATTATGTGTCATGAGATTAGTTTTTTTTGTGGCAGCAGTACAGTGCAATACATAAAATTACTGTGTAAAACTTGTAGGCACCCTAGTTATACATGTGTGACTTTTGCACAATACTGTAAGCTACAATAAAAATAAATAAATAATACAAAAGAGGAATAGTGAGGTAGAGTTCGTGGTCTGCTCGGAAATTTAATTGCTGAGGGGAAAGAAACTGTTTCTAAAGCGTTGAATGTGTGTCTTTAGGCGCCTGTACTTCCTCCCTGATGGCAGTAATGAGAAGGCTGCATGGTCCAAATGCAAGGGTCCTCAATGATGAATGTCACCTTCTCGAGCCACCGGCTTTTGAAGATGTCTTTGATGGTGGGTGGGGTATGTAAAATTATGAGAGATCTAGGTAGTGCGGCTGCCTCTTAAAGTCCATCCCTACTTGGGAACAAAGGGAGCTTTTTCTGGCTGTCTGCCGGTGACTAGTGGTATTCCACGGGGTTCTAAGTTATAAATATAATACAAAAATAATTGTTAATGTTCTTTTGAGTAGAGAATGAATTTTTAGCCAACCTTTCTTGAAAGAAAAACAATTAAGCTTAGCTTACCTTTCCTGAAATTACTGTTTCTTTCTCTTTCATAAAATTTAAAAACTCAGACAAACATAATAAACTTCTCAATTCTGGGTCGAACTTGAGATTAACACACATGGATTTCACCTTCAATTCAAATGAGACAATTTCCATCCTTGCTCTGAATGCTTGTTAAACAAGAAAAAGCTTGCTCACATATGTAAGAAGTTGAAAACTGCAGCAAAATGTTCATTGCTTTCTTATGAATGGCAGGATGCTCTTCTTTAACAGAAATCCAGAACTTGTCCAGGGGCAGGTCAGTAAATCTCATTTTGAGTGGATGATCAGAGTACAGCTCACAAAGTTCTTCCTCTTCTCTCAGAGTCAAGTTCTCAGGCTGAGCAGAAGATTCAGAGAAAGAGACCCTTGCCAAGTCGTACACTTGTGTCGAAAGGGAGGAAAAGTACTGTTCAATTTTCCAGGTGCCTTTCACTAAGACTCCAGATTTGCTGATATCCTTCATCACTCTCACGCCAAGCAAAATGGAAACATTTCAAGATTTCCTTTCTCAGCATGTTTTTTCTTTTAAATCCAAGAATCTTGCGATTTGAAGTCAAAGGATTTTCTCCAGGGGCTTGCAAAGACTTGTTCAACCGGTTCATACGATGAAAAACGTCTGCTAAGTAGGCTAGTTTTTGCAGCCGTTCTTCATCTTCAAAGCACTCAGCAAAATCTAACCTCCTATTTTCTTGAAAGTATTCCTACAATCAGCTCAAGCACCCTGTTGAGGGCTCCTCCTCTGTCACGCCACCAGATTTCCGTCTGTGGCGGGGTTTGTCCAGGTCTTCACACAGTTTTTTGAAGAGTCATTACAGCAGACTCTTAAACTCCTTGGAATTGAAGGACTGCAGTGCAGAAGGGCCACCAGGAACATTCCGGAGGCTGCTGAAAAGGCCTCGCGGTGGCTGTGGATCCGGAGGGGGGGGGGGAAATCCGTGGATTAGTGCGCCACTTGGACACAAGTCGGGGGCTGATCACCCCCGGCTGGGTCGCCCAGGCGAGGGTGTCTGAGGATTAAAGACCCGAAATACCCTACGACCCCAGATTCATCACTGAGGACGTGTCCAAGTAGCACCAGAAGTTGTATTCCACAACTACAACAACCTCGAGTGAACTGATATGAAAGCTACTAAATAACTTGCTTTCTGAGATATTTTACTGACAGTGACTGACTTTATTTTCAAATGCTTTAATCTGTTTGTTTTGAGATTCCAACAGTCTTTTAAAAGTAATCAGTCATATCATATGGCTGTAATTTGTAGTTAGTATCTTTTCAGTTTTACTAGAGCCATTGCTGAAGGGTCTCGGCCCGAAATGTTGACTGTTTACTCTTTTCCACAGATGCTGCCTGGCCTGCTGAGTTCCTCCAGTGTGTGTTGTTACATACTTGTCACAGTCTAGGCACAGTGGAATAAGACAACTTGGATCACCCGTCCATGTAAAATCTATTGATGGAGAGCTTTCATTGTAAAGATATGGTACCGGCTGATTACTTTAGTCCCACCTACTGCTTTTGTCTCCAGGACCCAGAAGAGGCTGTTGGGCTTCTTCCAGGGTAACAGGGGGCATTCGGTCTCTGCTGCAGTCCTGATTCTTCCGATTACAGAGGCAGTCAGTTATTGGTATGTGTGTGCGCACCCAGCTATGGCTCTCCACCACAGGACCCTGCAGCGACCTGTATAGCGACTGCCCTCCGAGGGGGCACGTACTGGCAACGTACCTTCTCCGCCGGGGACACAGTGTGCAGGAGGGCACATGGCTTCCGATGGACAGCATCGGCCGCACTACTTTGAGGGAGCTGCCTCGCTTATACCAAGAGCTGTTGAGAGTATGGGGCCTGGTCTCACCCAGACAGGGGACGGTGCTCCAGCTGTGAGGGGGATCGGTCCCCATCCTATTAAGGTGGGCGCCCCGGGGACTCAAGGATCTGGAGAGGCTCCGGCTGCACCAGCACCTGATGGGCTGCAGCTGCTCATCAGACCCAGGCCTCGGGATACCAGGCAGGAGAGGGTCCCGCTTAAGGTGAGCCGTCGTGCAGGGAAGCCCACCGTGCCACTCCATGGTGCTTCAACGCATTTCTTGTACGGGCTGCTCTTGTGCACCATTCACTTTCTTGCCTTCGTTTGCTAACCAGACTCGCCTTGATGGTCTGTTTCACCATCTGACAGCGGAGGAGGTCCCCAGTGGAAATCTCTTCTGCTGTACACTGGGGACCTGGGGTGCAAGGTACTGCACAGGGCAGTACCGTGCAACAGGTATCGACACCCCGTCCACCCGTCCATTCGGTGGTCAGGAGGAGTCAGTGTACCACGCTTACATGGAGTGTGAGAGGTCCCAGACCCTGTTTGAGCGTCCGGAGGGGCTGCTGCTCAGGTTCTAGTTGTACTTCAGCCTCGCACTCCTCATGTAGGGGCACCCAGTACGGAAGGGGGCAGGTCGTGTGGAGGACGTACTGGCGGGTTTGCTCCAAGATGGCCATTCAAGAGGCGGTGTGTTGTGTCCTTGAGCAAGGCACTTAACCACACACCGCTCCAGTCCACCCAGCTGAAAATGGGTACCGGCAAAGTGCTGGGGGTTAACCTCGTGATTTCTATCCGGGGGTGGGGGGAGTCTGGTACTCTCAGTCGCTTCATGCCACGGAAACCGGCATAAGCACCGGTCTGATGAGCCTAAAAGGCTTGGGACAGATTTTAACTTACTGTGCACTGGGCTGACTGCCTACAAGTGCTAGTGCTCGGTTTGTGCAAAGTTCAGAAAACAATGTTTATTCTTATTTAATCACGATTTCTTGCAGAACTCCTAGCGATCTCTCACAGAACCCTAGGGTTCCATGAAACACCGGTTGAGAAACCCTGGATTAGGAGAATGGGCAAATTAATAGCAGATGAAATACAATGTTGGGAAGTGTACGGTCATGCACTTTGGTAGAAGAAATGAAAGGATTGACTAATTTCTAAATGGAGAGAAAATACAAAAAGCTGAGACGCTAAAGGACTTGGGAGTCCTTGTGCAGGATTCCCTAAATGCAGGTTGAGTCAGTGGTGAGGGACGTAAATGCAATGTTAGCATTCATTTCAAGAGGACTAGAATATAAAAGGAAGGATGTAATGTTGAGACTTTATAAAGAACTGGTGAAGCCTCACTTGGAGTATTGTGAGGAGTTTTAAGAGGAGTTTTAACTGGAGAGGGTTCAAAGGAGGTTCATGAAAATGATTCCAGGATTAAATGGCTTGTCAGATGAAGAGTGCTTGATGACTCTGGGCCTTTATTCACTGTAATTTAGAAGAATGAGGGGTGACCTTATTAAAACCTATTGAACGGTGAAAAGCCTTGATAGAGTGGATGTGAAGAGAACGTTTCATGTAATGTGGGAATCTAACACCAGAGGACACAGCCCCAGAATAAAAGGGCACCTTTTTAGAATGGAGATAAGGAAGAATTTCTTTAGCCAGAGAGTGGTGAATCTGTGGAATTCTTTGCCACAGGCAGCTATGGAGGCCAACTCATCATGTATATTTAAAGTAGAGGTTAGTAGAATTATGATTGGTCAGGGCATGAAGAGTTACTGGGAGAAGGCAGGAGATTGGGGCTGAGAGGAATATTGGATTAGCCATGATGAAATGGCAGAGCAGACTCAATAGGCTTAATGGTCTAATTCTGCTCTTATATCTTATGGTCCTATGATCCTGTGGTGAGAGGTAGAAATGGGCAAGGCTGGCCGACAGGGCTCTGGGGAAGCTGTACAGGCCAATCCCCTGTACAGTGGATGCAATGGACTGCAGAAGCACTGATGTGCTCCAACTGTACCATCAACCTCAGAGAATGATGGAGATGGGAGGTCATCGATGACCTATGTTCCACTGGGAGCTAAGGACCCAAGTAAGTGAGATAGCGTGGATAGACCAAGTTTTTAACCTTGTCTATCAAACAACCTTTCCAATACAAGAGGACATAGGTGGAAGGTGGAAAGATGGAAGGAAATTCATGAGTTAAATTTTCTTTACGCTGTGGTAGTTTGCTGGGAGAGGCAGTGAAGTAAATGTGATAGCAATGTTTAACAACCATTTAGACAGGCACATGAACCGACAGTGAATGGAGGGACACGGACATTATGCAGGCAGAGGGGGCTGGTTTAAAATGGCATCATGGTTAGTACAGAACTTGTGGGCTGAAGGGCCTGTTCCTGTTCTGTACTGTTCCGTGCTCTTCACGAACAACGTACCTTCCGCCTACTTGCAAAGCACTTGATCAAGATGAAGATGAGCTTTATTTGACCAACGCAGCCTCGGTGTGTGCTGGGGGCGGGGTGGGGGGGGGGGGGAACAGCCTGCACGTGTTGCCCCGGTGCCAACATACAATGCTCACAACTTTCTAACCGTAAGCGGTACATCTTAGGAATCTGGGAGAAAACCAGGGAATCTGGAGGAAACCCACGCAGTCATGGGGAGAACGTACAAACTCCTTACAGTGGTGGTAAGTGAGCCCCCATCACTGGTGTTGTAACATGTTATACCAACTGTTGACACTACTGTGACAGCACGGCCAGAGACTACTCCCAACAGGCCAATAGTTTATCTGAGGAGTGAGAATCAGAATCAGACTTTAATCGCCAAGTACCTGTGCACATACAAGGAATTTACTTCCAGCAGATGTTGTCTCTCTGCTCATAACAATAATAATGATAAATATAAATGAAAATATAGATTATACATACAGGTAGTGCAATCCAAGTAATAGTTAGCCGACAGTTAACCAGTAGTTAACTGTTCAGCAAAGTGACCGCAGTAGGGAAAAAACTTCTCCAGTGCCTATTAGTCTTAGTCTGGAGGGAAGACGGAACCAAGGAGACAAAAACTGAACCAACGAGTGACAGTAAAATTTCACATTTTTATGCTCAGGTTTCTGACTCTGAGAGTAGTATAAATCCTGTGTTCCTGGTCTCCTGGAGGGAAGCACCCAGTTTAGTTATCTCTCCATGTGTAGGTAGGGATTGAGAGGTCTAATAAAAACATCTCAGTATACTGACCCTCGGCTCCCAGCACTAGATGTTCTCCTGCTCAGAGATGACTTGTTCTTTCCCTGTGACTTCTGGATGCTTTCGTGTTTGTGTTTGAGCTGTCGTAGCAAAGTCCTGGACTCTTCATCGTCACACAGGTCTGCAAGGGAAAATTAACAGCCTTGTCATACAGGTACGCCATCAGGCTGAATCAAACTGCTCAAGGTACGAACCGCTTTCTTTCGAGGGAGTTCAGGTCAGTGGTTCGAGTACCACTCAGAGACTGGGGCACATAATCTAAGTGGACACTCTGGTACAGTACTGAGCGATGTCACTTACTGGAGGAGATACTAAACCAGGACCCCAGGCAACTTATGATTCCAGTGCTGCATTTGATGAAGATGGCCGTGGAGGTTATATTTAAAGTGAAGGCTGATAGGTTCTTTATTAGTAAGGGCGCCAAAGGTTATAGGACAAGAATGGGGTTGAGAGGAATAATAAATCAGCCATAATTGAATGGAGGAGCAGTCTTGATGGGCCGAATGGTCTAATTCTGCTCCTGTGTCTTATGCATAGAACATAGAATAGTACAGCACAGTACAGGACCTTTGGCCCACAATGTTGTGCCGACCCTCAAACCCTGCCTCCCATATAACCCCCCCCCACCTTAAATTCCTCCATATACCTGTCTAGTAGTCTCTTAAATTTCACTAGTGTATCTGCCTCCACCACTGACTCAGGCAGTGTATTCTACGCACCAACCACTCTCTGAGTGGAAAACCTTCCTCTAATATCCCCCTTGAACTCCCCTCCCCTCACCTTAAAGCCATGTCCTCTTGTACTGAGCAGTGGTGCCCTGGGGAAGAGGTGCTGGCTGTCCACTCTGTCTATTTCTCTTAATATCTTGTACACCTCTATCATGTCTCCTCTCATCCTCCTTCTCTCCAAAGAGTAAAGCCCTAGCTCCCTTAATCTCTGATCATAATCCATACTCTCTAAACCAGGCAGCATCCTGGTAAATCTCCTCTGTACCCTTTCCAATACTTCCACATCCTTCCTATAGTGAGGTGACCAGAACTGGACACAGTACTCCAAGTGTGGCCTAACTACAGCTTCATAGAGCTGCATCATTACATCGCGTCTCTTAAGCTCAATCCCTCGACTTATGAAAGCTAACATCCCAAAGGCTTTCTTTACTACCCTATCTACCTGCGAGGCAAATTCCAGGGATCTGTGGACATGTACCCCCAGATCTCTCTGCTCCTCCACACTGAAACATATAAGATTATTAAGAGATTGGACACAATGGAGGCAGGAAGCATGTTCCCGCTGATGGGTGAGTCCAGAGCTAGAGGCCACAGTTTAAGAATAAGGGGTAGGCCATTTACAACAGAGATGTGGAATGCTCAGAGACTGGTGGATATGTGGAATGCTCTGCCCCAGAAGGCAGTGGAGTCCAAGTCTCTGGATGCGTTCAAGAGAGAGTTAGATAGAGATCTTATAGATAGTGGGGTCAAGGGATATGGGGAGAAGGCAGGAACGGGGTACTGATTGTGTATGATCAGCCATGATCACAGTGAATGGCGGTGCTGGCTAGAAGGGCCAAATGGCCTACTCCTGCACCTACTGTCTATTGTCCAAGTATCCAGTAATGGACTAAGGGCTCTTGACCAACATAAAGTTCTCATTGAAATGCATAACCCAGGCTTTTGTTTCTGCTGATTGCCAGTCTCTGTAGTCGCAAACTGGGCTGAGATACACTTTGAGACTTGCCAAGTTTGTGATATTTACATTGTAAATACATATTTTTCCTTTTCTTTCAGTGATATACACTCAGAAGCACCATCATCCACAGAAAAATTGGGCCTTTGTGGTTTTGCCATGTTGTTGAAGCCTTTGATCACGCACAGTTTAAAGGACAGAGCCATCTTTTTCCTCATACTGACGTATTATTGTAACCCCGTTTATATTAATTCAACTGCAGTGCAGAGAATCCTCATCCAGCAAATCCTCTAATAATACCCACAGGTGAGACAGTGCAGTGAGGGCTCGTCTCGGTCTGGCCATTAGCATTCATTTTAGAGTACAGATAACAATTGTAAACCACACTCCACTAAGGAAATTATTCGTTTTTATGAACTTTGGATTTTATCAGCTACCTGGCTTTTAACTGGGCAATCCAATTTCTTGTGTATGTTTTTTGATAAGTATTAGCAATTGAAATTATTAAGTAGGGTCAAAAGAGAAAGTAAATTTGCTCTCTCCCCCTTAATCAATTCTGAAATCCATTTCTGACTGAAGCAGTCACATTCAAAATCCTATGTCATTCAAGACCAACATTGGGATGAAGTTTTGTGTCAGCTTCAAGTGGCAGGCTGGAGAATAAAGGACAATTTGCTCTGTTACGTAGTTGATCAGAGTTCCACTAACTCAGCTGCTGGTTATTAAAACTCCACAAGTGATGGGGGATACACTCAGGGGCCACTTTATTAGGTACACCTGTACCCCTGCTCAGTAATGCAGATATCTAATCAGTCAATCGTGTGGCAGCAACTCAATGCATAAAAGCATGCAGACGTGGTCAAGAAGTTCAGTTGTCGATCAGACCAAACATCAGAATGGGGAAGAAATGTGATCTAAGAGACTTTGACTGTGAAATGAATATTGGTGCCAGACAGGGGGATTTGAGTATCTCACAAACTGCTGATCTCCTGCAAATTTCACACACAACACTCCCTTGTGTTTACAGAGAAGGGTGTGAGAAACAAAAAAACAACCAGTGAGCAACTGCTCTGTGGGTGAAAATGCCTTGGCTAATGAGAGAGGCCAGACTCATTCAAGCTGACAGGAAGGTGACAGTGACTCAAATAACCACACGTTACAACAGTGGTGTGCAGAAGAGCATCTCTGAATGCACAACACGTCAAACCTTGATGTGGATGGGCTACAGCAGCAGAGGGCCACGAATATACACTCAGTGGCCACTTTATTAGGACAGGAGGTACCTTAATCTGTCAATTTAATCCCTCAGTGCATCCCTCAAACCTGTTCTGCTGGATGTCAATCAATAGTTCAGTGCCTGAACTCCTCCCTCTGGCTTGAATACTTCAGACAGTTGGTCGCACATGGATGTTCGATCGTAAGTACACATTTCCTATCTGGATGCAGAACAGCTTGCTGTGGCAACCACAGAGACTGCAGAGAGTTGTGGGCACAGCTCATTGCATCACGGAAACCAGCCTGCTCTGCGTGAACTCTGCCTACACTTCTCGTTGTCCCAGTAAAGCTGCCTGCGCAGTCACACACCCTTCCCACCCTGGACGTTCTCTCTTCTCCTCTTTTCCATTAGGCAGAAAATTCAAAACGCTGTCCACCAGGCTCAAGGACAGCTTCTGTCCCACTGTTATCAGTCTATTGAATGCTTCCCCAAGATGCACTCTTGCCCTCACACTTTGCCTCAGACAATGCTCTGAGTGAAGCAGTTTCCCCTCGTGTTCCCCTTAAACTTCTCACCTTTCACCCTTAACTCATGACCTCTAGTCATAATCCCACCCAACTAGAAATCTTGGTAGGTGTGACAGCAATAAACCAACACTAATAAAATCAATATATCATGATTAACTTCACCATACGTGCTGTGTTCAAATATACATGAAATGAAAAAATATACTTTGTAATTTGTTCGACCTTTTTTGTATAAAGAGTGAAATTTAATCCAATGTACTGCTTATAGAGTTTTGAAAGACCCCTTGGAAATTCTGGATATATTAAATAGCAGAAATAAACATATAAGGAATGTTTTTTTTAAATCCTGGGCCATCAATCATCCATTTGTGTTAAACCTGCATTAACCCCCTTTTTTTTTACCAGATGTATCTGGAAGAACCAGATTCAGCAACAAGGGCGTGAGAAGCTATTGAGATTGGTCTATTGAGCCAGTGGGGATAATTTCACTCAACTTCACTTGCCACATCAGTGAACTGTTCCCACAACCTATGGAACATACATAAAATGCTGGAGGAACTCAGCAGGCCAGGCAGCATCTGTGGAAAAGAGAAAGTAGTTGACATTTTGGAGTGAGACCCGCCCAGTTCTGATGAAGGGTCTCAGCCCAAAACATTGACTGTACTCTTTCCATAGATTGTGCAGCACACCACCCTCACCATTCCCAACATTCTTTGCTCCCACCAGATATACAAACTCGCTCTCTGCTCTACATTGACAAATACAGTACTCTGTAAAAGTTTTTGGCACTCTAGCTATATATATGTGCCCAAGACTTTTGCATAGTACCATACTTATTAACATTTCTTTTGTCTTTGCACAGTTTGCTGTCTTTTGTACACTGGTTGTTTGTCTGCTCTGTTGGGTGCAAGCTTTCATTGATTCTATTACGATTCTTGGATTTACTGAATATGCCCAGAAGAAAATTAATCTCAGAGTAATATATGGTGACGTATATATAGAAACATAGAAAATAGGTGCAGGAGTAGGCCATTCAGCCCTTCGAGCCTGCACCGCCATTCAGTATGATCATGACTGATCATCCAACTCAGAACCCTGTACCGCTTTCTCTCCATACCCCCTGATCCCTTTAGCCACAAGGGCCATATCTAACTTCCTCTTAAGTATAGCCAATGAACTAGCCTCAACTGTTTCCTGTGGCAGAGAATTCCACAGATTCACCACTCTCTGTGTGAAGAAGTTCTTTCTCATCTCGGTCCTAAAAGGTTTCCCCTTTATCCTTAAACTGTGACCCCTTGTTTTGGACTTTCCCAACATCGGAAACAATCTTCCTGCATCTAGCCTGTCCAATCCCTTTAGAATTTCATACGTTTCAATAAGATCCCCCCTCAATCTTCTAAATTCCAGTGAGTATAAGCCTAGTTGATCCAGTCTTTCTTTGTATGAAAGTCCTGCCATCCCAGGAATCAATCTGGTGAACCTTCTCTGTACTCCCTCTATGGCAAGAATGTCTTTCCTCAGATTAGGGGATTAAAACTGCACACAATATTCTAGGTGCGGTCTCACCAAGGCCTTGTACAACTGCAGTAGAACCTCCCTGCTCCTGTACTCAAATCCTTTTGCTATGAATGCCAACATACCATTTGCCTTTTTCACCGCCTGCTGTACCTGCATGCCCACCTTCAGTGACTGGTGTACAATGACACCCAGGTCTCGTTGCATCTCCCCTTTTCCTAATCGGCCACCGTTCAGATAATAATCTGTTTTCCCGTTCTTGCAACCAAAGTGGATAACCTCACATTTATCCACATTAAATTGCATCTGCCATGAATTTGCCCACTCACCTAACCTATCCAAGTCACCCTGCATCCTCTTAGCATCCTCCTCACAGCTAACACTGCCTCCCAGCTTTGTTTCATCCGCAAACTTGGAGATGCTGTGTTTAATTCCCTCGTCTAAATCATTAATATATATTGTAAACAACTGGGGTCCCAGCACTGAGCCTTGCGGTACCCCACTAGTCACTACCTGCCATTCTGAAAAGGTCCTGTTTACTCCCACTCTTTGCTTCTTGTCTGCCAACCAATTCTTTATCCACATCAGTACCATACCCCCAATACCATGTGCTTTAAGTTTGCACATTAATCTCCTGTGTGGGACCTTGTCAAAAGCCTTTTGAAAATCTAAATATACCACATTCACTGGCTCTCCCCTATCCATTCTACTAGTTAGACAATAGACAATAGGTGCAGGAGTAGGCCATTCGGCCCTTCTAGCCAGCACCACCATTCACTGTGATAAATCTTCAAAAACATCTTCAAAAAATTGTATAAGATTCGTCAGACACAATTTTCCTTTCACAAATTCATGCCGACTTTATCCGATGATTTCACCTCTTTCAAAATGTGCTGTTATCACATCTTTGATAACCGACTCGAGCATTTTCCCCACCACCGATGTCAGACTAACCAGTCTATAATTCCCCGGTTTCTCTCCCTCCTTTTTTAAAAAGTGGGGTTGCATTAGCCACCCTCCAATTCTCAGGAACTAATCCAGAATCTAAGGAGTTTTGAAAAATTACCACTAATGCATCCACTATTTCTTGGGCTACTTCCTTAAGCACTCTGGGATGTAGACCATCTAGCCCTGGGGATTTATCTGCCTTTAATCCCTTCAATTTACCTAACACCACTTCCCTACTAACATGTATTTCCCTCAGTTCCTCCATCTCACTAGACCCTCGGTCCCTTACTATTTCTGGAAGATTATTTAGTGAAGATTCCTTAGCTAGATTCCTTAGAAGATTCCTTAGTGAAGACAGAACCAAAGTAGTTATTCAATTGGTCTGCCATGTCTTTGTTCCCTATGATCAATTCACCTGTTTCTGACTGTAAAGGACCTACATTTGTGTTGACCAATCTTTTTCTTTTCATGTATCTATAAAAGCTTTTACAGTCAGTTTTTATGTTCCCTGTCAGCTTTCTCTCATAATCTTTTTTCCCTTTTCTAATTAAGACCCTTGTCCTCCTGTGCTGGTCTCTGAATTTCTCTCATTCCTCAGGTGTGCCGCTTCTTTTTGCTAATTTATATGTTTCTTCATTGGACTTGATACTATCCCTAATTTCCCTTGTCAGCCATGGGTACACTACCTTCCCTGGTTTATTCTTTTGCCAAACTGGGATGAACGATTGTTGTAGTTCATCCATGCAATCTTTAAATGCTTGCCATTGCATATCCACCGTCAACCCTTTAAGTATCATTTGCCAGTCTATCTTAGCTAATTCATGTCTCATACCTTCAAAGTTACCCTTTTTTAAGTTCAGAACCTTTGTTTCTGAATTAACTATGTCACTCTCCATCTTAATGAAGAATTCCACCATATTATGGTCACTCTTACCCAAGGGGCCTCGCACGACAAGATTGCTAACTAACCCTTCCTCATTGCTCAATACGCAATCTAGAATGGCCTGCTCTCTAGTTGGTTCCTCGACGTGTTGGTTCAGAAAACCATCTCACATACATTCCAAGAAATCCTCTTCCTCAGCACCCTTACCAATTTGGTTCACCCAATTTATATGTAGATTGAAGTCACCCATTATAACTACTGTTCCTTTATTGCACGCATTTCTAATTTTCTGTTTAATGCCATCCCCAACCTCACTACTACTGTTAGGTGGCCTGTACACAACTCCCACCAGCGTTTTCTGCCCCTTAATGTTATGCAGCTTTACCTATATCGATTCCACATCCTCCAGGATGTACTTAGTTAATAAGTTTATTTTGAAGTTTGAAAACAAAAATGTAGATTGATATAAATAATATATTCAATAAAGTTTGAAGAGAAGCAATGTAAAAAATAATAGACACCAGAGATTCTGCAAATGCTGGAAATCCAGAGCAACACACACAAGATGCTGGAGGAATTCAGAAGGTCAGGCAGCATCTATGGAAATGAATAAACACACAAACTGCTGGATGCTGCCCAACCTGCTGAATTTTACATGGGTTGCAATGGAAGAAATAGTTTGCTATGATCAGTTGCAGCTCCACTGTTACCGTGGGAAGCGCCACCAGGGAGACAGAAGTTGAACAAGATGGGGCCTTGTTGTCCCCTGACTAGCAACTCTGATGGAAACAAGATAACTTATGACACAGCTGCTCTCTGCATCCCTCGTTCGTCAAGGCAAATGGTGCCCTCCAATAGGTGTGACTAACCAATCGGTGTTTCCTTCAGGTAGGTCTTGGCGTTCAGACTTGCACCGTGAGCTGTCAGTAATTCAGCGATTTGCATCTATGAAGAGAAGGAAGCAAAGCATTATTAACAGGAAAAGCGGCAAAACCCTTTCCCCAGCTCAGCTCCTCAGAACAGAAGTTTTCAATAAGCCCTCATGAATACCATGTTTTGACTTCATTGTTAATAGCTATTTATCACAGTCACTTTACTGTATACTTTGTGCTCTGTGTTAACCACAGTTCAGTCTATAGTAACCTCGTAAAGTCAGCTCCACGCACAAAAATCCATGCTAATAGACAGCAGGGGCTGCAGCAGGATAGTGTAAACACTATTACATGTCAGAGGCCCTGGATCACTTGCACGGCTGTCCAGAAGGAGCTTGCATGGAAGTTTGGTTGATCGCAGAACTTGGCAGAATGTTTGTTGGAGTTTGTATGTTCTCCCCTTGCTATCTGGGTTTTCTTCAGGTGCACTCGAACATTCATTTTCTAAAGTGAGGCTTATTCACCTCCCGGCCTCGATCATCTAGGTCTGGTGTCCCCAGATCAGATAAGTTATAGGAAAGAGATCATGGGAAGGGCCTGAATTTTAGGGGGAGGTTGGGCAGGTGAGGACTGACGTGGAACACACAAGACTGAGGTCTACCATATAGAGGTGTCTAAAGGGCAGTGTGAACTCCAGTTGGACGGTCCCAAGCCCAGCTGTGAAAGGAGGAGGGTTGGGTGTGGGGCTAGCAACCCCATCCCATAAAATAACCCGAGCTACAGAATCACCCCCGGCAGAGGAAGGATACACAAAGAAGGTGGGCTACACCTGGAAACATACTGAGCGAGATGCGGAGCACACCAGGATGTCAGCATGCAGAACTTTGTTGATGACCTGCTTGTACAGTATGTGAACTCCTCCCACTACACCATTACCTACCACCACAGAAAGAATGGTCCGGGAGTGAGGACTCCGCCTATGCCCCAGTCGGGGTGATGGGCTGAAGGTGGTGTGAAAAAGCCAGCGCTGCAGCATAGCAGTTAACGTAACGCTACTACAGCGTCAGCAACCTGGGTTCAATTCCGCCGCAGCCTGTAAGAAGTTTGTATGCTCTTCACAAGACTACATGGGTTTCTTCCCACATTCCAAAGACATACGGGTTAGTAGGTGAATTGGTCACATGGGTGTAATCGGGCGGTGAGGGCTCGTTGGGCCAGAAGGGCCTGTTACTGTGTTCTATCTCTAAATGAGTACATAATACACCCGGTCAGTACTGAGCCAAGGAATTATGGAATCTTAATGTAGTCTGCATCTTGAGTGGAATACAAGAGACAAGTACACTAAAGTAATGAATGATCGGGAGTTCATCTTGTTCCAATTTTTATCCCTAAATCAATAGCACTGAATTCGAGATTAGCTTTACGATCTGTAGGAACTTGCTGTAGGCAAATTTGCTGTTGTGTTTCCTGCACTAAAATGGCGACTGCACTTCAAAGTTTTGGCTGTAAAATACCCAAGGGTCAAGATAGGCACTATGCAAATGCAAGTTTATTTTCTTTTATTAATATAATATCATTTCAGACTGCCTTTGTATTGTGCTCCTTGAAATACCCCCCACAATAGGTTAATTGGACAAAATTCACTGTTGCATTTGGGGGAGAAAAACTGTAAAGCAGTGTGTATGCCTGGAAAATGACTTGACTCTTTGAAAAGCGGCATTCAGGTTATCAAAGTTCGTAATCAGGGATGTGTTTGCACATTCGACTAATTGATTTACTTTAGTTTCCTTCCATTATGTCAATAGGTCACAAATGAACTCTCGTCCTTTCCAAATTCACAAAAGTGACATAAACAATTGTGATGTTTGGGGTCCTAGTAGTTAGCAGTGTTTGCTCTGTGTCAGTGATAACATAACTTGCTCAAGATTTTTCCTTGCAGGGAGACGCCAGATGAGGGAGTAACATTACACATGAGAAGCAGACTTTACTGAGTGAGTGTGTGTGAAAGCAGCATCTATTTGGTGTTTGGTTACGGATGATTGTCGTGTGTTTACTGCCACAGCTCATCCCATCACTCCCTGGTCTCTCCATTCAACTTCTTACAAAGTGTCCTCTGACGTGCAACATTTCCATAGACAGTAAAATAGGATGGATTTCAGTTTACTGGGTCATCAGTTAATCGGTGAAGCCATCTATTTGGGACAACTCTTAAAGAACAAAAACCAATTGAGAAAATAGCCAGGATTTCCTCCGTTTACTTGGAATACTATGCCGCTTAATTGGGACAGGAGACTGCTGCCAAACAGATTCTAACTAGCGCCAGTCGTGTGCACTTGGGTGGCCATTAGAGACTACAGTGTGCATAGAGCAAGCAGTTTTTAAATAACATGTTGCGTGTGTTTGTTTTCAAGAAGCAGTGATTTTTATCACTGATAGTTGGTGAGAAATAAACAGTAAGACGAAATTCAGAACTGTCTTGCTCACAGAGGTTTCGAGCATTCAGGCTTTGAATTGCCAGAAATGGCCAGGAGTGAAAACGAAATGATTTTACCACTTCAACAAGTTAGGAATTATGAAGAATTTGGAGGTATTGACAACCATCTTGAATGTTACAATGAAAATGAAGATTTGGACGATGCAATCGTAAAAATTCTATGAAGGCAATCTATTATCTGCGCCAGGTGTCTGCACTGATTTTGTTCATTTGCAGTCAATCAAAAGAATATGGCGACCTACACTGAATGAATTCCTCCATTGATAACTATTAGGAACTAATACACAGTTTTATAGTACTGCAGTAATGTTCTTATTTGTTCTGTATTTCATTTAAATACATAATTTGTTACTCGGTTAAATGGTAGCTTGTCTTTTTTATACCTTTTAAACTATTTCCTTTAAACTTCAGCCGCTTAAATGGGCCAAGATGTACAGGTCCCAATTAAACAGAATTCACTGTATTTTCAGATTATAACTTATTAATTCCATTTGAAATTGGATCCCTACTCATCAATAGATATATGTAAATATTCTTCTGGATCTATAACATGTCGGCAGTTTATTCATCTTCATAGATGCTGCGTGACCTGCTGAGTTCCTCTGGCATTTAGTGTGAGTTAATGAGGAAAAGGTGTCACACTATTTAGGAACCTGATCCACTGTTTTTGCTACTTAGCTTAACTAGGCTACTTTCTCAATCACTTTGCTGAATGTTTTAATTATTTAGAACATTAAATACCCAGGATATAATCCAATGCTCCCGGGTTTAAATTATTTCTGAAAATAATGTGGACGTATTTAGAATGCATTAATAATTCTGCATCATAAATGCAGTTGTTCAAGTTCTATTTCAGAAGCTTGAGGACGTAATGTCAGCAGGGGTTGCTGAGAGAGTCATCAGGGGGAGACCCAGGTGTTTAGAATGAAACCTAGTCAGATGGATGTAAAACCCTTTGGGACATTGCAAAAGGTTGTCTAGTAGAACAGTCCAGCACAGGAAGTCCTTTGGCCCATCATAAGTGCCAACCATAATGCCAAACTAAACCTATCTGCACATGATCCACGTCCCCGGCCAAAGAACTTAACTTTGCTTAACAATCAAGAGAAAATCTACAGATGCTGGAAATCCAAACAACACACACAAAATGCCAGAGGAACTCAGCAGGCCAGGCAACTTTGTGCAAAAGAGTAAACAGTTGACTGTTTGGGCCAAGACCTTTCAGCAGATGGAGAAAAAAGGTGGGAAGTCAGAATAAGAAGGTGTTTCTGCAACACATTGTACTCCTTCTGGGTATCATCCAACTCGATGGCATGAACATTGATTTCACAAGCTTCCGATAATGGCCCCCCACCCTCACCATTCGTCATTCCCATTTCCCTCTCTCACCTTATCTCCTTACCTGCCCATCATCTCCCTCTGATGCTCCTCCCCCTTTCCTTTCTTCCGTGGCCTTCTGTCCTCTCCTGTCAGATTGTCTCTTCTCCAGCCCTTTATCTCTTTCACAAACTGACTTCCCAGCTCTTTGCTTCAACCCTCCCTGTTTCACCTATCACTTACTACTTTGTATTTCTTCCTCACCTTCCACCACCTTCTTACTCTGACTTCCCATCTTTTTTCTCCAGTCCTGATGAAGGGTCTCGGCCCAAACAGTCGACTTTTTCCCATAGATGCTGCCCGGCCTGTTGAGTTCCTCCAGCATTTTGTGTGTGTTGCTTACCTTTGCTTAGGTCCACTTATGTACATTTAATATTGCCAGGTTTAGTTTCTCAAGCTTCATCACTTCAACATTGTAAATTTTGCTAGATGCTAATAAAGGATTAATTACATTTCTTTCACTTTTTGAACATTATGATTAGATAGGATAGAGTGTGTCAGACAGGATAGCGCCCTGTGCTCGGTCTCTAGCAGCGGCTTTGAATCGTTAAGAGTAGCCATTACATCAGGGTATCTTTAAAGCGGAGGCTGACAGGTACTTAATTAGTAAGGGTATCAAAGACAATGGGGAGAATGGGATTGAGAGGGAAAATAAATCAGCTTTGATAGAACAGCAGAGTAGACTCAATGGGCCAAATTCTACCCCTACAGCTTCTGGTCATATCTGACCCCAGCACTGACCTGTCCCCAACAGGCAGCTGCATGTAGTGGCTCCCAGCCGTCATTGTCCTTGATGTTCACTTTAGCTCCATTTTCCAGCAGTAACTCAGCAACTGTGCAGTAACCATTCGCAGCAACGACATGTAGCTGAAGGAGAGATGGACAGAGACCTTTCATACAGTGTCATCCATTTACCTCAGGGATTCCCATCCTGGGGTCCATGGACTCCTCAGGTAACGGTCAGAGTCCATGGCATAAGAAAAAGGTTGGGAACCCCTGATCAACACAAAACAACAGCAGAATGATAAGAAATATCATCTCAACAGAAACCTAACCATTAGAACGTCCCGTAAGGGTGGGGACAAACTGTAAAGACATTACGCATTGAAGAACTTGTGCCTGTTCACTCAGAGTCAGAATAGGGTTTAATATCACTGACATACATTGTGAAATTTGTTGTTTTGCGGCAGCAGTACTGTGCAATTCATAAATAAACTATAAATTACAATAACAACTGTACTGAAATAAATAGTGCAAAAACAGAGCAAGCATTGTGGGCCAGTGTTCAAGGGCTGGTTCCTTGTCTGTGAAGAACCTTGATGGCAGAAGGAAGATTCTGTTCCTAAAACGCTGACTGTGTGCCTTCAGGCTCTTGGACTTTCTCGTTTTAGACTGTGAGACCATAAGACAAAGGAGCAGAAGTCAGCCATTCGGCCCATTGAGTCTGCTCTGCCATTTTATCACAAGCTGATCCATTCTCCCATTTAGTCCCACTCCCCCGCCTTCTCACTATAACCTTTGATGCCCTGGCTACTCAGATACCTATCAATCTCTACCTTAAATACACCCAATGACTTGGCCTCCACAGCCGCCTGTGGCAACAAATTCCACAGATTCACCACCCTCTGGCTAAAATCAGTTTTCTTCTGATAAAGATCTTACATAAATGTTGCATTACATCTACAACACAATGGAATTCAAGTTTCAAGATTCCAGATTGTTTGATATCATTTCCAGAACACCAGTGTAAAGGAGAACAAATAATTGTTACCTTGGATCCCATGCAACACAAAAAAGGCAATAAGAAAAAGAACACAATAATTAAAACAAAACAATAAATATAAATGTGTAAGACAGCATATGAAGTGTACATTGATCAGGGGGTTCCCAACCTTTTTTGTGCCATGGTCCCCTAACCATTAACTGAGGGGACTGAGGACTCCAGGTTGGGAACCCATAGATTGACTGAACATAGACATTTACAGCACATTACAAGCTCTTTGGCTCACAACATTGAGCCGACCATGTAACCTACAAGAATGCTAGTCTACAAAAAGATGGTAGGCACAGGAGTGTCTGTACATAAGATGACTCAGACAGGAACTGATAAAGTAGTATTGTTGGGGTGTATGATGGCGTGGGTTAGTGGGTGGAGTTGATCAGCTTTACTGCTTGGGCAAGTGACTGTTTTTGAGTCTGGTGGTCCTGGTATGGATGCTATATAGCCTTCTCCCAGATGGGAGTGGGACAACCGGACCAGGAGCAGGGTGAGTGGGATCCTTCATGATTTTACTGGCTCTTTTCCAGCACCTTTCTGTATAGATGCCCTTGATGGTGGTCATATAATGGGACATAACATGCAATTATAATTGATAAGCCTCAGCATTTATTATATTGAAATCTGTTCTGTGTTTTGCTGCTCTCGCCAGTTTGAAGTCTCATCCTCACCATAGTTTGATCAGTCTTGCTGCTCTTGAGTAAACATTCACCAACAAAATATGCACCTACTCTTTTTTTAAACCAGCCACTGGAGAAGGTCCAGCGGAGGTTCATGAGAATGATCCCGGGAATAAGAAGATTAATTTATGAGGAGTATTTGATGGTTCTGGGCTTGTACTCACTGGAGTTTAGAAGAATGAGGGAGGATCTCATTAAAAATAATCTATATGTGTACGGCCATGCACTTTGGAAGAAGAAATAAAAGTGTAGACTATTTCCTAAATGAAGAGAAAATTTAAAAAGAATCTGAGGTGCGAAGGGAATTGAGAGTCCTCGTGGAGGATTCCATAAAGGTTAATTTGCAGGTTGAGTCAATGGTGAGAAAGACAAATGCAATGTTGGCATTCATTTTGAGAGGATTAGAATATAAAAGCAAGGATGTAATGTTGAGGCTTTATAAAGCACTGGTAAGGCCTCAGTTGGAGTATTGAGAGCAGTTTTTCAGCCCCTTATCTAAGAAAGGTTGTGCTGATGTTGGAGAAGGTTCAAAGGAGGTTCACAAAAATTATTCCAGGATTGAAAGGCTTGTCATATGAGGAATGTTTGATGGTTCTGGGCCTCTACTCATTGGAATTCAGAAGAATGAGGGATGACCTCATAAAAACCTATTGAAAGACCTCAAATGAGTGAAGGTGGAGAGGATATTTCCTATGGTGAGAGAGACTAAGATCAGCTGACACAGAGTCAGAATAGAGGGGCATCCCTTTTAGAATGGAGATGAGGAGGAATTTCTTTAGTCTGAGAGTGGTGAATCTGTGGAATTCATTGCTACAGGTGGCTGTGGAGGCCAAGTCATTGGGTATATTCAAGGCAGAGGTTGATAGATTCTTGATTAGTTGGGGCATGAAGGGATTCAGGGAGAAGGCAGGAGATTGAGGGGAAGAATGGATCAGCCATGATGAAATGGCAGAGCAGACTCAATGGGCCAAATGGCTTAATTCTGCTCCCATAGCTTATGGTCTTAGAAAACTTGTCGAATATTGAAAGGCCTAGATAGCATGGACATGGTGAGGATGTTTTCTGTTGTGAGGGAGTCTAGGACCAGAGAGCACAGCCTCAGAATAGAAGGATGTCCCTTCAGAACAACAATTAGGAAGAATTTCTTTCGGAAGAGGGTGGTAAATCTGAGGAAATACTGTCACAGATGGCTTTGGAGGCCAGGTCATTTGGTATTTTTAAAGTGATAGGTTCTTGATTAGTAAGGATAGTAACAAAATTAAATTAAAGTGAAATCAAAGGTTACAAGGAGAAGGCTGGGGACTGAGGTCAAGAGGGATAATAAATCAGTCATGATAGAATGACGGAACAGACTGGATGGGCTGAATAGACTAATTCTGCTTTTTTGTCTTAGGTCTTATGTCTTTGAAAAACAGGTTTGAGCCTGTTTTAAAGGTAACATTTATGACCTTGTTAACAGTACTGGCTACAGGTAATTCTCAGTTCCCAATGTTATTGAAATACCAGAGCTAAAGATTACAGACAAGCCAGATAACATTCAGAATGATTATTTGCTCCACAGGAGAGGCATGAACAACAAATCTCTGCTAAGTAGGTAAAGACCCTAATGGGAGTTATCTACAGGCCCCCAAACAGCAGTCTGGATGTAGGGTGTAAGTTGAATGAAGAATTAAAATTGGCATGTCGCAAAGGTAATGATACAGTTGTCATGGGGGATTTCAACATGCAGGTAGACTGGGAGAATCAGGATGGTACTGGACCCCAAGAAAGGGAGTTTGTGGAGTGCCTCCGAGATGGATTCTGAGAACAGCTTGTATTGGAGCCTACCAGGGAGAAGGCAATTCTAGATTTAGTGTTGTGCAATGAACCGGATTTGATCAGGGACCTCGAGGTTAAGGAACCATTAGGAGGTAGTGACCATAATATGATATGTTTTAACCTACAATTTGAGAAGGAGAAGGGAAAATCGGATGTGTCAGTATTACAGTTGAACAAAGGGAACTATGGAGCTATGAGGGAGGAGCTGACCAAAGTTCAATGGAACAATACCCTAGCAGGGAAGACAGTGGAACAAAAATGGCAGGTATTTCTGGGAATAATGCAGAAGGTGCAAGATCGGTTCATTCCAAAGAGGAAGAAAGATCCTAAGGGGAGTAAGGGGCGGCCGTGGCTGACGGGGGAAGTAAAGGGCAGTATAAAAATAAAAGAGAAGAAGTATAACATAGCAAAGATGAGCGGGAAACCGGAGGACTGGGAAGCTGTTAAAGAGCAACAGAAGATAACAAAAAAGGCAATACACCAAGAAAAAATGAGGTACGAAGTTAAACTAGCTAAGAATATAAAGGAGGATAGTAAAAACTTCTTTAGGTATGTGAATAGCAAAAAAATAGTTAAGACCAAAATTGGGCCATTGAAGACAGAAACGGGTGAATTTATTATGGGGAACAAGGAAATGGCAGATGAGTTGAACAGGTACTTTGGATCTGTCTTCACTAGGGAAGACACAAACAATCTCCCAGATGTAATAGTGGCCAAAGGAACTAGGGTAAAGGATGAACTGAAGGAAATTTATATTTGGCAAGAAACAGTGCTGGATAGACTATTGAGTCTGAAGGCTGATAAGTCCCCGGGACCTGATGGTCTGCATCCCAGGGTACTTAAAGAGGTGGCTCTAGAAATCATGGATGCATTGGGAATTATTTTCCATTGTTCTATAGATTCAGGAACAGTTCCTGCTGATTGGAGGGTGGCTAATATTGTCCCACTTTTCAAGAAAGGAGGGAGAGAGAAAACAGGGAATTATAGACCGGTTAGTCTGACGTCAGTGGTGGGAAAGATGCTGCAGTCAATTATAAAAGAGGAAATTACGACACATTTGGATAACAGTAGAAGGATCAGTCCGAGTCAGCATGGATTTATGAAGGGAAAATCAAGCTTGACTAATCTTCTGGAGTTTTTTGAGGATGTAACTATGAAAATGGACAAGGGAGAGCCAGTGGATGTAGTGTACCTGGACTTCCAGAAAGCTTTTGATAAAGTCCCACATAGGAGATTAGTGGGCAAAATTAGGGCACATGGAATTGGGGGCACAGTACTGACATGGATTGAAAATTGGCTGGCTGACAGGAAACAAAGAGTAGTGATTAATGGGTCCCTTTCGGAATGGCAGGCTGTGACCAGTGGGGTACCACAAGGTTCAGTGCTGGGACCGTAGCTGTTTACAATATACATTAATGATTTAGATGAAGGGATTAAAAGTAACATTAGCAAATTTGCTGATGACACAAAGCTGGGTGGCAGTGTGAAATGTCAGGAGGATGTTATGAGAAGGCAGGGTGACTTGGACAGGTTGGGTGAGTGGGCAAATGTATGGCAGATGCAGTTTAATGTGGATAAATGTGAGGTTATCCACTTTGGTGGCAAGAACAGGAAGGCAGATTACTATTCAAATGGAGTCAAGTTAGGAAAAGGGGAAGTACAGCGAGATCTAGGTGTTCTTGTGCATCAGTCAATGAAAGCAAGCATGCAGGTACAGCAGGCAGTGAAGAAAGCTAATGGCATGCTGGCTTTTATAAAAAGAGGAATTGAGGATAGGAGTAAAGAGGTCCTTCTGCAGCTGTACAGGGCCCTGGTGAGACCACACCTGGAGTATTGTGTGCAGTTTTGGTCTCCAAATTTGAGGAAAGACATTCTTGCTATTGAGGGAGTGCAGCGTAGGTTCACCAGGTTAATTCCTGGAATGGTGGGACTGTCATATGTTGAAAGATTGGAGCAACTGGGCTTGTATACACTGGAATTTAGAAGGATGAGAGGGGATCTGATTGAAACATATAAGATTATTAAGGGATTGGACACAATGGAGGCAGGAAGCATGTTCCCGCTGATGGGTGAGTCCAGAACTAGAGGCCACAGTTTAAGAATAAGGGGTAGGTCATTTAGAACAGAGATGCGGAAAAACTTTTTCACCCAGAGAGTGGTGGATATGTGGAATGCTCTGCCCCAGAAGGCAGTGGAGGCCAAGTCTCTGGATGCATTCAAGAGAGAGTTAGATAGAGCTCTTATAGATAGCGGGGTCAAGGGATATGGGGAGAGGGCAGGAACGTGGTACTGATTGTGTACGATCAGCCATGATCACAGTGAATGGCGGTGCTGGCTAGAAGGGCCGAATGGCCTACTGTCCATTGTCTATATGAGATAATTAATCTCGGAAATGATATTAGTTCAAATTTCAAAGTAAATTTATTATCTAAGTATGTATCTGTCACCATTTGCTACTTTGAGATTCATTTTCTTGCAGGGATTCACAGAAACACAATAGAATGAATGAAAAACTGCACACAAACGAAGAATGACAATCAATATGCAACAGATGACAAACTATACAAATGAAAACAAATAAATAATATAGAGAACATGAGTTGCAGAGACCCTGAAAGGGGTTTCACAGGTTGTGGAATCAGTTCAGAGTTGAGGTGAGTGAAGTTATCCACTCTGGTTAAGAACACAAGACAAAGGGTCAGGTTTGGGCCATTCAGCCCATTCAGCTGCTCCACCATTCCATCATGGCGAACTGGCCCACAGTTCCCCTCTTCTGCCTCCCTCCCCTGTCAACGAATGAAGAGATGTCTGTAACTACCATTCCTCCAGAACCATTCCTGAATCCAGCAACTCCCAAAAGATCACCACCAACCCCTCCACAATCTCTTCAGTTATCTTAAGGATACAGTTTTGAGGTCTTAAAGGCACTTGGTAAAACAGGCCAAAATCATAATGGTTTCCTTAAGGGAAAACCTTGACTGACAATCTGTTGGAATTCTTTGGGGAAATAACAAGCAGGATAGACAAAGGAGAGTCGGTGGATTTTGCTTACTTGGATTTTCAGAAGACCTTTGACAAGGTGTTGCAAATGAGGTTGCCCATGGTATTACAGGAAAGATCCTGACATGACAAAAGGTTTGCTGTCTGGCAAGAGGCAAAGAGTGGAAATAAAGGAGTCCTCTTTTGGTTCAACCTGATGCTAGAAGGCCAATAACTGTTGTGGGTGGAGACAATGAATCAGGAGGTTTGTAGTCTGCTGAGGGCTAGATCTGTGGCATTTAAGTCTGGCAACCCAGGTCTGTCTAAGAAAGGAAATGTCAAGAGCCAAGAAACAATCCTGGGAGATGTTAGAGGTGACATCGGATGCACGTCAACTCTGGCAGAGTTTACAGGCCATTACTTCCTACAAAACCCAACATCATGAATGGCAGTGATGCCTCAACGCCTTTTATGCTCACTTTGAAAGGGAGAACAAAACTACAGCGATGAGGATCCTTGCAGCATCCGATGACCTTGTGATCTCTGTCTCAGATGCCAACGTCAGGCGGACTTTCAAGAGGGTGAACCCTCGCAAGACATCATGGCCCAATAGAGTACCTGGTAAGGCTCTGAAAACTTCTGCCAATCATCTGGTGGGGGTATTCAAAGACATTTTCAACCTCTCACTGCTACAGTCGGAAGTTCCCACCTGCTTCAAAAGGGCAACAATTATACCAGTGCCCAAGAAGTGCAGGGTGAGCTGCCTCAATGACAATCATCTAGAAACACTCACAGCCATGGTGATGAAATGCTTTTCGAGGTTGGCCATGGTTAGAATCAACACCTCCTTCAGTAAGGACCTGGACCCACTACTACTTGCCTATCGCCACGGCAGACATGATCTCATTGGCTTTCACATGGCCTTGGATCACCTGGATAATACAAATACCTATGTCAGGGTGCTGTTCATTGACTACAGCTCAGCGTTTAACACCATCATTCCTACAGTCCTGATCGAAAAGCTACAGAAACTAGGCCTCTGTACCTCCCTCTACAACCACATCCTCGACATCCTAACCAGAAGGGCACAATCTGTACGGGTTGGTGATAACATCTCCACCTTGCTGACAATCAACACCGGTGTACCTCAGGGGTGTGTGCTTCGCCCACTGCTCCACTCTCTCTGCACCCATGACTGTGTAGCTAGGCATAGCTCAAATGCCATCTATAAATTTACAGATAATACAAAAATTGTTGGCAGAATCTTGATTTAAAAAAACCGTTGAAAAACTCCTCTCCTTTTTAAACCTTTGGCAGGCTACGGCACGAGGCTGCACAGTCTAGCCTCTTTTCCCTGATCAGTAAAAAAACATGGCTTCTCTCTGAGATGTCTTTAAGTCCTTCACTCTCAGCCTCTTGCTTCGATTTATGAACACTACCTTACTACTTATTTATTTCTGTTTTTTGCACTACTTAACTATTTTATATATATATATATACACACACACTTACCGTAACTCATTTTTTCTATATTTATTCATCATGTATTTCATTGTACTGTTGCCATAAAACTAACAAATTTCACAACATATGCAGGTGATATCAAACCTAATTCTGATTCTAATTCTGAAAACCTCTTGGGATAGACAGTATTTATTTCAGGATACTAAGAAAGGCAATGAAGGATGGTGCAGTGCCTATAAAAAGTACTCCCCCCAACCCTTTTCATGTTTCAAGTTATCATGTTTTATTGTTTTATGATATTGAATCACAGTGGATTTAATTTGTTTTTTTTTGACACTGATCAACAGAAAAGACCATCATGTCAAAGTGAAAACAAATTTCATTGGTCTAAATTTGTTACAATTATTAAACACAAAATAATTGATTTTAGTAGATGCACCTTTGGCAGCAATTACAGCCTTGCATCTGTGGGGATATGACTCTATCAGCTTTGCACATTTGGGCACTGCAATTTTTCCCCATTCTTCTTTACAGAACTGCTCAAGGTCTGTCAGAATGGATGGGGATTGTGAGAGATCTGCCCTTTTCAATTCCTGGCACAACTTCTCAATTGGATTGAGGTCTGGACTCTGACTTGGCTGCTCCAGAACATTAACTTTGTTGTTTGTGAACCATTCCTGCATATCTTTGGCTTTAAGCTTGGGTTATTGTCTTGCTGGAAAACAAATCTTCTCTCAAGTCTCAGTTCTCGTGCAGACTGCATCAGGTTTTCCTCCAGGATTTCCCTGTATTTTGCTGCATTCAGTTTACCCTCTACATTCACAAGTCTTCCAGGGCCTGCTGTGGTGAAGCATCTCCACAGCATGATGCAGCCATCACCATGCTTCATGATTGGGATGGTGTGTTTTTGATAATATCCAGTGTTTGGCCTATGCCAAACATAGCATTTAGTCTGATGGTCAAAAAGCTCAATTTTGGTTTCATCAGACCATAGGCCTTCTTCCAACTGACTACAGTGTTCCTACATGCCTTCTGGCAAATTCTAGCCAAGACTTCATGAGTTTTTTTCAGCAATGGCTCTCTTTCCACTCTTCCATAAAGCTGCGACTGGTGAAGCCACAGGCAACAGTTGTTGTATGCATAGTTTCTACATCTCAGCCACTTCTGTGTTATCATAGGTCTTTTGGTGGCCTTCCTGTTTTGAGGATGACCTGCCCTAGGCAAATTTACAGCTGTGCCATATTCTATCTATTTTTGACTTAACTGTACTTCAAGGGATGTTCAGTGACTTGGAAATTTTCTTGTATCCATCTCCTGACCTGTGCTTTTCAACAATCTTTTCACGGAATTGCTTGGCGTGTTCTTTTGTCTTCATGGTGTAGTTTTTGCCAGGATACTGACTCAGCAGCAGCTGGACCTTCCAAATACAGTTGTATCTTTTACTACAATCAATTGAAACTCCTTAACTGCGCACAGGTTTATATATAGCTAGGACATCTTAATTAATTATGCAATTTCTAAAACCAATTGGCTGCACCAGTGATGATTTAGTGTGTCATATTAAAGGGGGTGCACACTTATGCAATCAATTATTTTGTGTTTTATACCTGTAATTAATTTAGATCACTTTGTAGAGATCTGTTTTCACTTTGACATGAAAAAGTCTTTTTCTGTTGATCAGTGTTAAAAAAAGCCAAATTAAATCCACTGTGATTCAATGTTGTAACACAATAGAACATGAAAACTTCCAAGGAGGAAGGGAATACATTTTATAGGCACGGTAAACAGATAACGTGACGACTATTTTCCAGAAATCTAATGACAATACAGGCACATGCAGTTGCAAAGCCCCTGCTCTTGCTTCAATATTAAGGAGAATAAATTGCTATTTCTTCAAGGTTGGGTTCTCTGTTACCTATTAAAGTGTTAGATATACAAAGTGGCCACATACTCAGTTGTGCTCCCCACCCCCCATCTGTCCAATTTGGTCCTGAAAATCAACAATAAACAATGCCGTCGTAATCTTCAGCTTCAAACCTGGATTACGGCACACTAGGTTCTCGTTCATGTCATGGCAGGAATGGTCTTCAAATGGACCTGGATTGTGACAAATACACTTACCAAGGTGGCTCCCTGTGCGTCTCTTGCATCTAGATCGACGCTCTCCTGAATTGCCTCTCGGACATCTGCAATCATCTGCTGCTCCACTGCCGTGCGAATCTGATCAATTTTCTCTTGAGTGATGCCTGAAGAGAAATTATAGACGAGAATTTGTTAAATCTCTTCAATCACAAGCAAATAACTAAGAGAGGGAGCTGGTCACCATCACAGCAACATCATGGTTCAACATCTTGCAGTAAAACAGTGATCTTTATCTGAAATATTCACTCTATTTGTCTCTCCACAGATGCTGCCTGACTAGTTGAGTATCCTCAGCATTTTCATTTTTAATTTCAGATTTCCAGCATCCACAGTTTCTATGAGACCAGAAGACACAGGAGCAGAATTAGGCCCTTTAGTCATCAAGTCTTCTCCACCATTCCATCATAGCTAATTTATTATTCCTCTCAACCCCATTCTTCTGCCTTTGACACCCTATCAAGCTCGACTTTAGATATACTCAACAACTTGGACCCCATAGCCGTCGGTAGCAATGAATTCCACAAATTCACCACCCTTTAGCTAAAGAAATTCCTCCTTATTTCTCTCCTAAATGAGACGTCCTTCTATTCTGAGGCTGTGCCCTCTGGTCCTAGTCTCTTGAGTCTTCAATGAAAAGATTATGGCCAAGCGAACATCAATAAGAAGACCCCAGTGTAATCTACATGGGAACTGTAAATAATAAAAACCTGATGATGGGTCTCAGCCCAAAATGTCGACTGTTTATTCCTATCCATAGACGCTGCCTGACTGGCTGAGCTCTGGTGTATTGCTCTAGATGTCCAGCATCTACAATTCCTCTTGTGTCAATAATAAATGGCCATTTGGCTCATAACTATATAATGGCAGTAAAACAGAGAAATAAAATAAGGTCAATGCAAGGAGTATCTTCTACTACTTTGGCAGTTCATGTTTTCTTAAGATAAATACAGAATGGAGTTTTCTTTCATTGCAAACTTGGAGTATGGAATCCGGAGGAAAAGAATTCAGGAAATTTACGAGGATCGCTCGTTCGTTACTTGCCATGTTGTATGACACGAGTGATCATGATCATTCCATGGCCAAAATTCTTGGCAGATTTTTCTGCAGAGTAGTTTACCATTGCCTTCTTCTGGGCAGTGTCTTTACAAGACGGGTGACCCCAGTCATTATCAATACTCCTCAGAGATGTCTGCCTAGTGTCAGTGGTCACATAACCAGGATTTGGCTGCTATATGACCAACCACCACCTGCTCTCATGGCTTCACGTGACTCTGGTGGGGGGGCTAAGCAGGTGCTACACCTCACCCAAGGGTGACTGCAGGCTAGAGGAGGGAAGGGTGCTTTACACATCTTTTGGTAGAGTCTTATCTCCACCCCACCACCCAAGATGAACTTGTTAAATGCTATTCTATCCTCTTCCTTTAACTTAAGAGTCCAATATTGAAATTCAACCAAGAACTGAAAGTACATCACTGCATTGTAAAGCCAGTCAAGTTTATTGATACATGCACAAGTAATTGTATACACAGGTGTATTGGTTCCTTAAGATCGTCATAGATGAGGGTGATAGTGGGGATAAGCTCCCACTACCTATTAAATGCTCTCAATGGTTTGCGTCTCAAAGATCTTGAGGAAAAATCCAGAGCTGGAGTCCCTAAGGCAGACTTACGTTGAGTTCAATGCTGACTGGAGACTCCTGCGATGCCCCTGGTACCAAATTGTATCGGTCTCTGCCGTTCCTTTGCCTTCCTCAGCTGCTTGGAGAGGGGGAGCCTGCTGCATGGGCAACAGCTTGTTCTCCATATCCTACTGCCCTGGCTTGTGCAGACAGCCAGGATGCAACACACATGGTCTACCCTGCAGGTGCAATAAAAGCCTTATTGCAGCTGCATCATGGGCCCATCGCATCGTGTGAGCAGAGTTCACAAGAAAAACATAAACTAAACATAAATTGTACAAAATTGTAAAAGACAGAACACTCTTAGAATAAAAAAATGTCCATTATGATCAGACTGTTATTATTTTGAAGTAGTGATTAGGGTTGTGAGGTCAGCTCAAGAACTGAATGGTTGAAGGGAAATAGCTTTACTTGAACCTGGTGCCATGGGACTTCAGGCTTCTGTATCTCCTGCCTGATATTGGCAGCAAGAAGATGACATGGCCTAGATAGTGATGCTTTCCTCAGGCAGCATCTCATGTAGGCACTTCCAAAGGAATTTGCCTGTGAAGTATTGGGCCAACGATCTGACAGTTAAACTATAATCACTGCAGTTTTTGGGGAATGAATGTGTGCAAACTGCTTTCCGATATTACCTTAGCTATGTAAAGCAATTAGGATCATATAGTCGTAGAGTTATGCAAAAGTACTGCACAGAAACAGGCCCTTTGGCCCATCTAATTTGTGCCAAACCATTTAAACGGCCTAGTCCTATCGACCTGCACCCAGACCATAGCCCTCCATACCCCTGCCATCCATGTACCAATCCAAACTTCTCTTAAACGTTGAGATCTGGCATCCAGCCCTTGCGCTGGCAGCTCTTCTACACTCTCACTGCCCTCTGAGTGAAAAAGTTTCCCCCCCTGTTCCCCTTGAACATTTCACTTTTCACCCTTCACCCATGACGACTAGCTGTTATCCTGAGGTCGCAAACAGTAACGATTGGAAAATTTTATTTTAACAGAATCTCTGCTGCATCAAGGAAGCTAAAGCTACATAGAACACTACTCACTCCCAAGAGTCTGCTGTTTCACTATTTTGTTTGGAGCTGGAGTTTAGCAGCGCCGCCAAAAAGGGGGAACCACCTTTCAAGGGGTAGTGGAGGTATAATTTATCCATCAGTGCTGATCACTCTGTTCCACCGTGAACACGATCTGTTATGAGTCAACATGATGCTTTCAGATCAGGTCACGCATAGCACACACTTCCAGCACACTGCTCAGGTGTTTCCAGCTGAGCAGCAGTGAACCATCTGATAAGCCCATCAGAGCTCTCTTTGAGAACTAGTTGACTCACTCAGCATTTCTGATCTGGCTGTTGTTCACGATTGCACTTAATAAAAAAAAACCTATCAGCTAGCACAGGTGCAAATTTCTGATCAATCATATTAATAATACAGTAGTGCACTGTCCTAGAACAAAGTAACAAGACAGATATCCTGTGTCAGCAAAGTCCTACAGAAAGTAACAAGTAAACCACTTTCTTTTATGATTCAGGGGAGAATGTTGGCCAAGACCGAGAAAGACCTGCTCTTCACAGAATTACTTTTACTTACATTATTACTTTATTGTCGCCAAACAATTGATACTAGAGCGTATAATCATCACAGCGATATTTGATTCTGCGCTTTGTGCTCCTTGGAGTACAAATCGAAGTAAATATAATAAAAATTTTAAATCATAAATAGAAAATAGAAAAGGGAAAATAAGGTAGTGCAAAAAAAAAACGAGAGACAGGTTTGGATATTTGGAAGTTACGGTCCAGATCCGGGTCAGGATCCGTTCAGCAGTCTTATCACAGTTGGAAAGAAGCTGTTCCCAAATCTGGCCATATGAATCTTCAAGCTCCTGAACCTTCTCCTGGAGGGAAGGGGGACAAAAAGTGTGTTGGCTGGGTGGGTCGTGTCCTTGATTATCCTGGCAGCACTGCTCCGACAGCGTGCGGTGTAAAATGAGTCCAAGGACGGAAGATTGGTTTGTGAGATGTGCTGGGCTGTGTTCACGATCTTCTGCAGCTTCTTCCGGTCTTGGACAGGACAACTTCCATACCAGGTTGTGATGCACCCTAGAAGAATGCTTTCTATGGTGCATCTATAAAAATTAGTGAGGGTTTTAGGGGACAGGCCAAATTTCTTCAGATTTCTCAGGAAGTAAAGGCACTGGTGGGCCTTCTTGGCAGTGGACTCTGCTTGGTTAGACCAAGTCAGGTCATTTGTGATATTGACCCCGAGGAACTTAAAGCTTTTGACCTGTTCCACCTGCGCACCACCGGTGTAGATGGGGTCGTGTGGTCCGCTACTCCTTCTGAAGTCAACAACCAATTCCTTTGTCTTGCTGATGTTGAGGGATAGGTTATTGTCTTCGCACCATACCACCAGGTTCTTAATTTCCTCTCTGTACTCAGACTCATCATTACCCAATATACGGCCTACAATTGTGGTGTCATCAGCAAACTTATACATTGAGTTTGATGGAAACTTGGCTACACAATCATGGGTGTACAGTGAGTACAGCAGGGGGCTGAGTACACAGCCTTGTGGGGCACCGGTGCTCAGAGTGATTGTAGAGGAGAGCTTGTCCCCTATTTTTACAGCCTGGGTCCTGTCTGTGAGGAAGTTGAAGATCCAGCTGCAGATCTGAGTGCTAAGACCCAGGTTCCGGAGCTTAGGAATCAGGTTATTTGTAATGATGGTATTAAAGGCAGAGCTGTAGTCGATGAAAAGGAGCCTTACATATGCATCTTTATTCTTCAGGTGTTCCAAGGAGGAATGTAGTGCCAGAGAGATGGCATCTGCCGTTGACCTGTTGCTCCGGTAGGCGAATTGCAAAGTGTTGAGGTTGACCGGTAGTTTATGGTTGATGTGAGCCATAACCAATCGCTCAAAGCACTTCATAGCAATTGATGTCAGAGCCACAGGTCGATAGTCATTCAGGCATCCCACCTTAATCTTCTTCGGCACCAGGATTACTGTTGCCTTCTTAAAACACGAGGCGATCTTAAACTGGAGCAGATGAAGATGTCAGCAAATACTCCAGCTGGCTCGCTTACAATTAAAAGGATAGATTTTACCTGAGCCACCAGTTGGCTATGAATTGAGAGGCGAGACCTGTGGACCAATGCTACTGGGCCCAGATCATCCCTGGCAGAGTTGCCTGGGCAACAGCATCTGATGTTGAAAGACCTGAAACACCCAATGACTCCAGGTTACATCACTGATGATCTGTCCCAGTGGATCCCGGGATGTGTCTCAGCATCATCAACTCATTAGAAAGCTTGGGAATCTGTTTATTTATTTATTGACATACAGCATGGAGTAGGCCCTTCTGGACCTTTGAGCCTTGCTGCCCAGCAATCCCCTAATTTAACCCTAGTCTAATTATGGAACAATTTACAATATGTGGGAGGAAATCGGAGCACCTGGGGGAAATCCATGTGGAGAATGTACAAACTCCTTTCAGGCAGTGGCGGGAGTTGAACCCGGGTCAGCTGTACTATAAAGCGTTGTGCTAACCACTACGCTACCGTGATGCCCTTTTGTATCAGATCCTCCTTTACAGTAGACTATGAGCTCAGAATGGGGGGGGGGGGGTTTATACTTCAACTCACAATGTGATGACTTGCAAGTAAATGCACAACAACTTTGATATAAAATTCCACCCCATAGACTCGATACGCCTATGTCCTCAGAATGCGTAAAATCAGTGAAGTAATTTATCACATTAGCTTTGGTAGCTGGTTGTCGCAACTGCTACAACGGTTCCACTTGCCAAGCATGTTAATTTTTGTACGATGTATTATTAATAATAATTATTAATTTACATACCAGCTGCTTGCCTATCAGGTGTTGTAATCTTTTTGTTTAAAACAGAATGGTAAAAGAATGTAACATCAAATAATATAACAGCACTACTGAACTATGTGCACAGACTCTAATCAGTGGTGGCTACTGTAAATTAGTTTAATCTCCAAATTCTATGTATGTATATAAAGGGAGCTTTGTAATCAAACACACCCTTCTCAACCACAGTTCTTCACATGAGGAAGTATTTCTGAAGGAAGGCACCCAATGGTTAGTTGTGTCATCCTTGAATACAGAAATGCAAAAAAAATAATAAGCGCATTTCTGTAAAATATAATTTGCAAAATTTGTGTAATTTTCAAATGGACAGAGGCTTTCTTTTCATCCTCATAAGAGGCCAGTCACGTATGCAGCAAAAGAGCTGAAGCCAAAAGTATGCAGGTTTCAGTTACTTATTTATGACCTCTGAGCCACTGCATCGTATTATCAGCCATCTGCTGCTGGAGAGATGCAGCTCACAACGTCAGTTCTCTCCTACCCCCAGCGGCAAAACAACAGTGTCTCTATTAGTGTCAACTCTGGGTCACAGTCAGTGGCACACTTGCCTCTGAGTCAGAATGGTCTGCATTCAAATCCCACTGCAGGGACTGTAGCACATAATTGGGGTTACGATGTACTGAGGGGGCATTTACTGCTGGGCGGTCCCACGAGGGCTCGCAGTGCTAAAGCACGTCAGTTCTCCTGGAAGTTCTTACCAGTATCAAGGATTAAGCGTCAGCTTTATTCACGTATACGCTCAGTGTGACTTTATTAGGTACCAGAGTGGTACCCAGTGTGCTCTCCTGCTGTGCTGGCCCACCCACTTGAAGGGTCAATGTATCATGCATACATAGATGCTCTTCAGCACACCACTGTCGAACGGGTGGTTATTTGAGTTATTGTCGCCTTCCTGTCAGCTTGAACCACTCTGACCATTCTCCTCTGCTCTCCGTCATTAACAAGGCTTTTGCCCACAAGACTGCCACTCACTGGATGATTTTTGTCTTCATACCATTTTCTGTAAACTCTAGAGACTGTTGTGCTTGAAAATCCGAGGAGATCAACAGTTTCTGAGACACTCAAACCACCCCGTCTGTCACCAACAATCATTCCATGGTCAAAGTCACTTGGGTCACATTTCTTCACCATTCTGATGTTTGGTCTGAACAGCAGCTGAACCTCTT
The DNA here is from genome assembly GCF_030144855.1 of Hypanus sabinus. Lineage (NCBI taxonomy): Eukaryota > Metazoa > Chordata > Chondrichthyes > Myliobatiformes > Dasyatidae > Hypanus > Hypanus sabinus. The sequence goes on from NC_082714.1 coordinate 153,992,916, forward strand.
GACCACGTCTGCATGCTTTTATGCATTGAGTTGCTGCCATGTGATTGGCTGATTAGATATTTGTATCAATGAGCAGTGCCCAGGTGTACCTGATAAAGTGAACTTGAGCGGATATTTACATGTATTAATAATTTGCTGTGGTGTGTTGGCGTAACTTGTAACAAATAAAGAATTATATAAAAATAAAGTTAGAGGTTAAAGTGGGGATAGGGGATAAAACATGAAAACATAAATACCAGCAATATCCATTATTTAACCTCAAAAGGCAGATAATCACATTGCTATTTCAGAGATTGATGTGGAAATTCTCTGCCATAAATGCTACAAACAGTGGCTACACTTTAAAAGTAATTTGTCTTAAAACGTTTTAGTTGTCCTGAATGATGTGAAAAGCACCACTTAAGTACAAGTCATTTTCATCCTCCACTTCCACTCAAAGAATTCACAGCAATGTGTCAAAGTTATATCAGATCCTGTGTTTTGATATAATTTTCGGCAATGCTTTGTCCCCTAACCCAATAATATTTATTACTTTGAGTTTAACTTCCGTGGAAGGCAACTCAGCATCAGTATCAGGTTTTGCATTAGCACTTAATAAACACAATGTAGAAAGATCATTGACGTTTCCACTTCAGTATCCCAGATAAGCAAGCAGTTCACACAATCCACCAATTTGAGTAGAATTGATTTCTATCTATAATAGTTCACTTGTCAGAATGCAGAAACCAGTTTAAGTTATTTAGGGATACAGCAAGCAATCAGTCCATTTGGCCCTTTGAGCCACACCAACAAGCAATCCCCGGTTTACCCCTGATTTAACCCTCCCCTAATCATGGTCACAGGAAAGTACAGTACAGAAACAGACCATTTGACCAATCTAGTCCACGCTGAACCATTTAAACCTTCTACTCCTATGGATCTGCACCAGGACCCCAGCTACCCATACCCCCATCATCCACGTACCTATCCAAACTTCGCTTAAACTTTGAAACTGGGCTCACATGCACCACTCTCTCCGCACTCTCTCGACCCTCAGAGTGAAGACATTCCTCCTCATAATCCCTTTAAACTTTTCACCCTTACATCACAGGACAATTTACAATCTACTAACCAGCACGGCTTTGACCTGTGGGAGGAAACCAGAGGACCCAGAGGAAATGCACACATTCCACAGGGATGTACAGACTCCCTGCAGATATTGTCAGAAATTAACTCCGATCTCCAGCGCCACTGCACTAACCGCTATGCTGCCCTGGCACCCTAAAATGCGGCTGTGGGAGTGAGAGTGGAGGAAAATTTGTCTTTACTCTCTTACTATTTTCTTTATTCTCTGTCAGTTCCTTCAAAGTTACAAACTGCCCCGACTTGGCAATCCTTTACCAGCTCTTCTGTGATTATCATCACCATCATGTGCCGTGTCATATGGCATCATCATGTGCCATGTCATATGACATCATCATCATGTGCCATGTCATATGACATCATCATTATGTGCCATGTCATATGATGTAGGCAATCATGGTCTCATGACCAGGATTGTTCTTGCACAATATTTCTACAGAGGTGGTTTTGCATTGCCTTCTTCTTGACAAGATGGGTGACCCCAGCTATTATCAATACACTTCAGAGATTGTCTGCCTGGTGTCAGTGGTCGCATAACCAGGTTTTGTGATATGCACCGGCTGCTCATATGACCATCCTTCTGTGATACTGAGTCTAAAACACGGGACTGCTCACTTGACAGAGATGTGCGATTACCTTCACCAGAAGGTCTGCAGTGGCTCAGCACCACTTCGTATCACCACCAGCAACTAGGAATGGATGGGCCTTACCAGCAAGAGGACAGCACAGTACATAGCGGTTAGCACATCTCTTTGCAGGACCAGCATCACCTAGTAGGGTCCGACTCCCACCGCTGACCGTAAGGAGTTTGTGCGTTTCGCCTGCGAGCTCTGGTTTCCTCCCACAGTCACTAGGGTTAGGGTTAGTGACTTGTGGGCATTCTACGTTGGTGCTGGAGGTGTGGCAACACTTGCAGCTCCCCTCAGCACATCTTCGGCCCTTGGCGCAAATGATGCATCTCACTACACGTTTCAATTTATCAATGTATGTAATAAAGCTAATCTTCTAAATAAGATCATTTTTTAATCTTCAAGATGTGGCTCCCAGATGTTTTTTTTCTTTATTTATTCACTTTTACCCCCGAGACCACTCTAGCGTAAGTGACTCGAGACGAAGCACATCCAGTTGAACATGAGGAGGCAAAAGCAGCCCAGTTGCCCATTCTAATCTCTATTTACTGCTTTCTGCCAGGAAAGGCACAACAGCAGTGCAGCCTTTAATGCTTCAACCGCACTGCTCCTGCAGCCCAAGTTGAATCCTGACCTGTCTGGGTGAGTTTGCACTCTGACTTGGCGACAGCTGTGTAGGGATGGGGTTCATATTCTGGAGATGGAGAGAACGACCAGAAGGCAGCAGAGGAGAGCCAGGAGAAATGCAGCAATGGTTGGCATCACTGCCACCACCACTACCACATATACATGTCCCACCTGCAACAGAGCTTGTGGGTCCAGGATAGGACTGTATAGTCATCAAAGATCTCATCGTTAAAGGGGTGGATGTCGTCATCGGATTCTGACGGACAACTGAAGAAGCTGCACTCTGGTCCTCTGCACGGATTTGTGCCAGGTGCTCCAGTCTCCTCCCACATTCCAACACGCTATCAAATTATTTCTATTTGTTTTGAGATCTAGCGCAGAACTGGCCTTTCTGGCCCAACGAGCCGCACCGCCCAGTAACCCGCCTATTTAACCCTAGCATACTTACAGCACAATTTATCTAACCAATGACCCTAATCTTTGGACTGTGGGAAGAAACTGGAGCAGCCGGAGGAATCCCAGGTAGTCCGGGGGGAACCTCTTCGCTCAGAGGGTTGTGAGAATGTGGGATGAGCTGCCAGCGCAAGTGGTGCTTGCAAACTCAACTTCAACATTTAAGAGACACAAAATGCTGGTGGAACAGAGCCGGCCGGGCAGCATCTATAGGAAGAAGGGTCTCAGCCCGAAACGTCGACAGTGTTTCTTCCTATAGATGCTGCCTGGCCTGCTCTGTTCCACCAGCATTTTGTGTGCGTTGCTTGAATTTCCAGCATCTGCAGACTTCCTCGTGTTTGCGTTTTTAAATTCGACATTTAAGAGAAGTTTGGATAGGTATATGGATGGTTGGGATATGGAGGGCTATGGTCCCGGAGCAGGCTGGTGGGAGTGGACAGTTCAAATGGTTCAGCACGGACTAGATGGGCCAAAGGGCCTGTTTCTGTGGCTGTATTTTTCTATGACTCTATAGTATACAAACTCCTTACAGACAATGCCGGAATTGAACTCTGAACTCCAAGCACCTGAAGCTGTAACAGCTAACCACTGTGTGACCAGCAGAATGGGCAATCCAGGGGCATGGGAACAATGAAGATGAAACTTCAGCGGGAAACAGATGGAGTAACAGGACTGATGGAAATGCTTCAAGAACAAGGATAGAATCGATCGGCCAAATAGTCTCTTTTAAATAAAATGAGCATGAACACCAGCATATGTTTACAATGTAAACAGTTTTATAAAAAGTAGCTCAAAGAGTTTACAGTGCAGTGACAGGGGGTAATAGACTGGGCAGTGGGGGGTGATAACTATAATCGTTGATAAGACTACATTTCAAAACAAAATGCATCATTGACTGTGAAGTGCTTAGAAAACCATGAGATTGTGAAAGATACTATTTAAATATATTCTTTCTATTCACAGACAAATCACAGTTAAAAATATTTCTATTTACTTGCACAACTTGCAACTGACTTCTTTAGCATTTTATTTTGTGAGCTCCCACGCTGTTAGAAGCCCCAACTTTCCATCAAATCCACACCATGTCTACTCTTTTAAACCAGATCCCATGGTGCTATTTCAAGAAAGCACAAGGGAGTTATGCACAGAATTGAGGCCAATGCTTAACCTTCAATCAACGCAACTCAAACACATAATCACGTTGATGCTTTTTCGGGAGCTTGCTATGCAGCACTTGGCTGCCACACTTCCTACAATGATGGCAATTCAAAAATACACGAAATGCTGGAGGAACTCAGCAAGTCAGGTAGCATCTATGGAGGGAAATAAACAACTGACACTTCAGGCCGAAACGCTCCAACAGGACTGGAAGAAAAAGGGGGCTACTCAAGATTTCCAGCATCTGCAGAAGCTCTTGTATTTATAATTCAAAAATGCTACATTCAGACATCCTGTACTCATACAAATGCAAGAATTGTTATCAATACAAGCCAGATTAGCTGGAGTCAGGACTTTGTGCTTTGGCTCTTGGCTGAGTTATCCATGTCAAACAGGTCAAAGGGTAAAGGCCAGACTAAGCGTGATCCACTGGTCCTCCAGGTTCAGGGATTCAGCTCAGGGCCAACAACCTTGACTGGTTAAAAATAAATTGTTACCGACACAGCAATGAAGAATCCTTCATTGACAGAGATGGAGGATCTTCATTGCTGCCCTAAACTCCAGCAGTGTTACTGGGCAGTAAGGTAAGAAGAATCCTAGGCTGTGACACATTAACCGTATTAATGTAAAATATTTGGGCGATATTGGAACTGCAACTCGTTTATTATTGTCACATGTACTGAGGTACTTTGAAAGGTTTGTCTTGCATCCTGTTCATACAAATCAAATCACTACACAGTGATTTAGGGTGGTAAAAGGAAAACAACGACAGAGTGCAGAATGCGGTCCTGATGAAGGGTCTCAGTGTGAAGTGTTGACTGTTTATTCCCCTCCTTTGATGCTGCCTGACCTGCTGACCAGCAGACTGCCTGCGTTGCAGAATAAAGTTTAACAGCTGCAGAGGACGTTTAGTGCAGCTATACAACGAGGCCTGAATTCATAACAAGGTAGATGGTGAGGTCTGATTGTTCTCTAGTACAATTCAATAGTCTTATGACAGCAGGGTAAAAGCTGTTGTTCAGCCAGATGGTACACACGTACAGGCTTTTGTATCTTCTACTCGATGGGAGAGACGTGCAGGGTGAGTGTGGTCTTTGATAATGCCGGCTGCTTTATCAAGGTAGCAAGAAGCACAGACAGAGTCCAAAGAGGGGAGGCTGGTTTCCATGGTGTGCTGAACTGTACCCCCAGCTCTCTGCAGTTCCTTGTGCTCACAGGTCGAGCAGTTGCCGTAAAAAGCTGTGATGCATCAGGTTAGGATGCTTCCTGAGGTACAACGGTAAACGACAGTAAAGGTCTCGATGGGTCCAAAAGGAGCTGATTCTGAAGGAGTTCCTGCCACAGACGGGCTGTTTCCTGATGTTATGTTTTGTAACTTCAAAACATTAAACTAATTCAAAGGAAGATATGGGAATCCGCAAATGTGGGGCGGGTCTAACTTCATGTTTACTTTAAATGATGCACGCACATGTCACATGGTAGCGTGATGATGTATGTAATTCATGTATTTATACATATAACCTGTAATGAATTATTTAAACAAACAAGAGTGCAGAATATTAAAAAATACACACACACACGATTACTGAACTATTACTTAAATACTAAATACACAACATCTGACAAACTCTGGCAAAAAAAACAGCTTAAAAACATTAGAGAAGGTTTAAAAATTTTAGTGATCCCAGGCAAATGCAATAAAACATGGGCTGGTTTGTAGAAAGGCCTGTACTTGCAGATATTCCTTCCAATTCAATGAGATCCCCACACTTGATACAATAAAGTCTGGAGCAGAGAGGCAAAAGTCATTCTTCATAAACAATTGGGAGGTATAGGATTACAAGTCCAGCCAGTCCCATTGATCTGGAATTGCTGGAATGTTCATTCCAATCCTCATCACACAATCTTTTTCTGAAAATATATATTTTTAAAAAGCTTGTATTTTTAAATTATTGCGAATACCTCAATTTACAAGACCATTAGACCATAAGATATAGTAGGAGAATTAGGCCATTTGACCCTCCGAGTCTCCTCCACCATTTCATCATGGCTGATCCAATTTTCCTCTTAGCCCCAATCTCCTGCCTTTTTCCTGTATCCCTTCATGCCCTGATCAATCAATAACCTATCAACCTCTGCCTTAAATATTCTTAAATACTTGGCTTCCACAGCTGCCTGTGGCAAAGAATTCGAAAGATTCACCACTCTCTGCCTAAAGAAATTCCTCATCATCTCCATTCTAAAAGAACTTCCCACTATTCTGAGGCTGTGTCCTCTGGTCTGAGATATTCCCACCATAGGAAACATCCTCTCCACATCCACTCTATCAAGGCCTAGCATCATTCAATGGGTTTCAATGAGGCCACCCCTCGTTCTACTGAATTCTCATGAATACAGGTCCAGAGCCATCAAATGCTCTTCATACTGTAATGACAAGCCATTTAATCCTGGAATCATTTGTGCGACCCTCCTTTGAACTCCCTCCAGTTTCAGCACATCCTCTCTAAGATGAGGGGCCCAAAACTGCCCACAATACTCCAAGTGAGGCCTCACCAATTGTGGTGAACTATGTGCCTGTCTGGACACGCCCCCTGCTGACTGCTCCTGTGGCTCCTCCCACAGACCCCTGTATAAAGGCGATCTGAGGCCTGACGCTCGGCCTCAGTCTCCAGGACATAGTATGATGGACACTCACTCCTGGTTCCTTCTTCCAGTCAATAAAAGCCGATATCTCGCCTTACGTCTCAGTGTGAGTTATTGATGGTGCATCACCAATGCTTTATAAAATCTCAACATTACATCCTTGCTTTTATATTCTAGTCCTCTTGAAATGAACGCTAACGTTGCATTTCCCTTCCTCACCATTGACTCAACCTGCAAATTAACCTTCAGGGAATCCTCAACAAAGGCTCCCAAGTCCCTTTGCACCTCAGTTTTTTATATTTTCTTTTCATTTAGAAAATAGTCAACCCTTTCATTTCTTCTGCCGAAGTGCATGACCAGACACTTCCCAACACTGTATTCCATCTGCCACTTCTTTGTCAATTCTCCTAATCTGTCCAAGTCCTTCTGTAGCCTGTCTACTTCCTCAAAACTACTGCCCCTCCATCTATGTTCATACCATCTGCAAACTTTGCAACAAAGTCATCAATTGCATCATCCAAATCATTGACATATGATGTAAACAGAATCGGTCCCAACACGGACCCCTGTGGAACACCACTAGTCACCGGCAGCCAGTCAAAAAAGACTCCCTTTATTCCCACTCTTTGCCTCCTGCCAGTCAGCCACTGCTTTATCCATGCTAGAATCTTTCCTGTAATACCATGGGCTTGTAGCTGGTTAAGCTGCCTCATGTGTGGTAAAGGCCTTCTGAAAATCGAAATACACAAAATAAACCCATTCTCCTTTGTCAATACTGCTTGTTATTTCTTCGAAGAATTCCAACAGATTTGTCAGGCAAGATCGTCCCTTGCAGAAACCATGCTGACTATGGCTTATTGTATCATGTGCCTCTAAGTACCCTGAGACCTCATCCTTCATAAATTGACTCCAATATCAGTTCAGAGTAACTGGTTTCCTTTCTTCAGCCTCTCTCCCTTCTTGAAGAGTGGAGTGACATTTGCAAATTTCCAGTCTTCCGGAACCATTCCAAAATCTAGTGATTCTTGAAAGATCAGTATCAATGCCTCCACAATCTCTTCAGCCACTCTTTCAGAACTCTGGGTCGTATACCATCTGGTCCAGGTGACTTATCTACCTTCAGACCTTTCAGTTTCCCAAGAACCTTTTCTGTAGCTATGGTAACTTCACTCACTTCACGCCCCAAACATCTGGAACTTCCACCATACAGCTAGTGTCTTCCACAGTGAAGACTGATGCAAAATACTTATTCAGTTCATCTGTCATTTTGTTGTCCCCCACTCCTACCTCTCCGGCATCGTTTTCCAGTGGTCCGACATCCACTCTCACCTCTCCTTTACACTTTATGTATCTGAAGAAACTTTTGGTATTCTCTTTAATACTATTAGCTGGCTTACTTTCATATTCTGTTTTCATCTTCTTAATGACTTTTTAGCTGTTGTCTGTTGGTATTTGAAAGCTTCCCAATCCTCTCACTCCCCACTAATTTTTGCTCTATTATATGCCCTCTCTTTGGCTTTTAGGTTGGCTTTGACTTCTCTTGTTAACCATGGTTGTGTCATCTTTTACTCTAGAATACTATTTCTCTGGGATGTATATATACTGTGCATTCTGAATTGTTTCCTGAAATTTCAGCCATTGCTGCTCTGCTGTCATCCCTGCCGGTGTTCTTTTCTGATCAATTCTGGCCAACTCCATGTAGATGAAACTCAATTTGTACAATGAAAGTTGGCATCTCTCCCAGATGCCTTAACTGTTGCATGCAATACCTGGACTCTATTCCCTTGTATATTGCCCATTTCCTTTGCCTTCTTCACTTTCCATTCCCCTTGCTCGGGATGTGGATGAGAATGGGCAGGGCAGCATTCACTTGTCACTGCCTGAAAAGCGTGGTGGAGTTGCTCTCGTTAAGTGTACGTTCCATCACAGGCACAACCCACGCCAACATCAAGGAGAGGTGGTGCATTGCAAAGGTGACATCCGTCACCAAGGACCCTCATCCTCTGGGACATGCCCGCTTCTCGTTGCCAACATCAGAGAGGAGGTACATGACCCCGAAGGCCCACACTCAATGATTCACAAACAGCTTCTCCTCTTCCACGATCAGATTTCTGATCATTCTATGATCTCACAAACACTGCCTCATTATTCCTTTCTTTTGCATTTTTTCTGTATTTTTGTATAGTAATTTCACTTGTACTGATGCCGTAAAGCAGCAAATTTCGTGACCGTCTCACCAAGCGTCTGCCAGAGTCTTGCGTATTTCTGAGAGACCACAGATGTTGGAGCCTGGAGCAACACACACAAAATGCTGGAGGAACTCAGGGGGCCGGGCAGCGTCCATGGAGGGAAATGGGCAGTCTACGATTCAAGTGGAGACCCTTCATCTGGACTCAAACTGAACCAGCCCGATGCACCTTACCCTGATTAACCATTGCCGTCTCAATGAGCTCCAGCGTCTGATCATCGTCGCACAGATCGTAGGGCATGTTCCCGTCCGCATTGAGTGCCAACAGGTCTGCTCCCCTGTAATGAAATGAGTAGGTCACACTGAGTTAACTCTTTAATTAGAAAACATCAAAACTTTAAAAAATATGTGCTGGAAGAACTCAGCAGGTCAGGCAGCATCTACGGAATTCAGGAGCGACAAGGGGAAGGTGCCAGCAGAAATTGGGGTGGAGGTGGGGGGTGGAAGAAGGAAGAAAGCAGGTGGGTGGAAGAGTCAGGGGTTGGAGAAGAAGGAATCTGATAGGGGAGAAGAACAAACCTTCAGAGAAAGGGAAGGAGGAGTCGGACCCAGGAGGTGAAAAGAGGTAAAAGGTCAAAGTGGGGAATTGAGAGTTGGGAGGTGATGGTTGGAAATATAGCCTCCATTTGAGACAGTGGCAAACCAGCTGCCCCTTTCTCATTCCCATTCCAACATGTCAGTCCATGGCCACCTCTACTGCCGCAATGTCCTCAGGTTTGGGAAGCAACAGCTCATATTCCATCTGGCTAGCCTCTCAACTGACAGCCTAAACATTAATTTCTCTAACTTCTGGAAATTTCTTCCCACTGCTCCTTCTTCTCTTTTGCATTCCCCATTCTGGCTCCCCTCTTATCCCTTCTTTCCTCTTTACCTGCCCACCACTTCCTCCGGTACCCCTCCTCCTTCCCTTTCTCCAGTGGTCAACTCTGCTCTGTCAGATTTATTTTTCTTCAGCCCTTTAACTTTTCCACTAATCATCTTCCAGCTTCTTACTTCATCCCCTCCCCCATCCCCACCCCCTACTTTGCCCCTCACTTGGTTGCACCTATCACCTGCCAGCTTGTTACACCTTCCCCTCCCCCTTCTGACTTCTTCTATCTTCATTTCAGGTCCTGATGAAGGACATTGTCCTAAACTTTATTCTTCTCCACAGATGTTGTCTGACTTGCTGAGATCCTCCAGCATTTTGTGTGTGTTACTCTGAATTTCCAGCATCTGCTGAATCTCTTGTGTTTATGCCTGCTTCTCTTTATTCTTTCAGAAACAAGAGAAAATCTGCAGAAGCTGGAAATCCAATCAACACACACAAAATGCTGGAGGAACTCAGAAGGCCAGGCAGCATTGATGGAAAAGAGTACAGTTGACATTCAGGCCGACCCTTCAGCAGGCTGGAGAAAAAGAGACCAGGAGTCAGAGTTAGAAGGTGAGGGGAGGGGAGGGGAGGAAGAAACACAAGGTGAGAGGTGAAACTGGGGGGGGGGAGGGGTGAAGTGAAGAGCTGGTAAGTTTATTTGTGAAAGAGATACAGAGCTGGAAAAGGGGGATCTAATGGGAGAGGACAGAAGGCTATGGAAGAAAGAAGACGGGAAGAGAGATGGGCAGGCTAGGCGATAAGGAGAGAGAGCAGGGAAAGGGGATGGGGAATGGTGAAGGAGAAGGGAGAAGTGGGGGGGGGGGGGGTCATTATCGGAAGTTCAAGAAATCGATGTTCATGCCATCAGGTTGCAGGCTACCCAGTCAGAATATAAGGCGTTGCTCCTCCAACCTGAATGTGGCCTCTTCGTGACAGTAGAGGAGACCATGGATTGACATGTTGGAATGGGAATGGGAAGTGGAATTAAAATAGGTGGCCACTGGGAGATCCCGCTTTTCCTGGTGGACATCATATGTGCTCAGTGAAGTGGTTCCCCCAATCTACATCAGGTCTCATTGAGATACCAGAAAGCACACTGGGAACACTGGACACAGTACATGACCCCAACGGACTTAGAGGTGAATTGTCAGCTCACAGGAAGGACTGTTTGTGGCCCTGAATGATAGTAAGGGAGGAGGTGTTAGGCATTGGCTCTGCTTGCAAGGTTAACTGCCAGGAGGGAGATCAGTGGGGAGTGATGAATGGACAAGAGAGTCGTGTAGGGAGCGATCCCTACGGAAACCAAAAAGTGGGGGGTGGGGGGGAGGGAAAGATGTGCTTGGTGGTGGGTTCCCATTGGAAATGGCGGAAGTTACGGAGAATTACGTGCTGGACGCAGAGGCTGGTGGGATGGTAGGTTTACTCTTTATTTATTTGTTCTAGTTATTTCAACACTTCACCTCACCCCTATGAAAATAATACCCTCGTGCTGTATAGGAACATACGGCAGCCGCACTAAACAAAGGAACCAGCAACTATGTTGATCAAATCAGTGACTGTGAAGATAAAATTATTTGATTGAGGCCCAATGTTTCGGATAATTTCCCCACTGAGGGAACGTTGAAGGGAAGTGGGGGTTCATTCCCTTGGCAGCTGCAGGTTAGTAGGAAGCATCACCACTGGGGCACACTAATTAGTGAGTTACCACAGCATTGAGGATCTTTATGTGAGAAGCCTGAAAGGTTGAGGACGAGTTGTCATGTCTGGAGATAGACACCCAAAGGTCAGGTCTGCGCGCCTGAGCACAAACAGGAGGTTGGAGGCCTGATGACGGCAAATTTGAGAGGGCGAGGCCTAGGATGTAGACTCAGAGGCATTCTCTGTAGGGGTTGGAGGCCTATGTGTGTGAGAGGATGGGAGGGCGGGAAAGGGGATTTTTGCGGCTGTTCTGTTATTGTTGCTGCTTGTATTGTTGTTGTATTGTTGTTCTGTTGAACACTGTCGGCATGCTACTTTGGCACCTGAATGTGTGGTGACACTCGTGGGCTGCCCCCAGCACGTCCTTAGGGTTGTGCTGGTTGCTAATGCAAATGCCACATTTCACTGTGTGACTCGATGTAAAAGTGATGAATAAATCTGAATCCTGCAACACAGACGAAGTGCTGAAGGGAGACAGCAGGCCAGGCAGCATCGATGGCAAAGAGTGAACAGCGGTCGTTCCGGGCTGAGACCCTTCATCAGGACAAATCTGAATCCTATCTGTTCAAACTTATACAGTGCCTGTAAAAATTATTCAGACCCCCCCACCCCCCGTGGAAGTTTTCGTGGTTTATTGTTTTACGTTGAATCACACTGGATTTAATTTGGCTTTTTTGTCACTGATCAACAGAAAACACTCTTGTGTCAAAGTGAAAACAAATTGGTCTAAATTTATTACAATTATTAAACACAAAATAATTGATTGCATAATTGCTCACCCCTTTCAAGTCAGTATTTAGTAGATGCACCTTTGGTAGTAATTACAGCCTCGAGTCTGTGTGGATAGCTCACTATCAGTTTTGCATATCTGGACACCGCAATTTTTCCCCATTTTTCTTTACAAAACTGCTGCTTTGTAAAGCTCTGTCAGATTGGACGATGATCGTGAATGAGCAGCCTTTTCAAGCCAGCCACAAATTCTCAATTGGACTGAGGTCTGGACTCTGACTTGGCCACTTCAGGATATTAGCTTTGTTGTTTTTAAGCCATTCCTGTGTAGCTTTGGCTTTAAGGTCGGGGTCATTGTCTTGCTGGAAAACAAATCTCCAAAGTTGCAGTTCTCTTTGCAGACTGCATCAGGTTTTCCTCCAGGATTTCCCCGTATTTTGCTGCATTCGCTTTACCCTCTACCTTCACAGGCCTTCCGGGGCCTGCTGCAGTGAAACATCCCCACAGCATGGTGCAGCCACCAACCATGCTTCACAGTAGGGACGGTGTGTTTCTGGTGTTTAGTCTGATGCTCAATTTTGGTTTCAATGGAACTTTCTTCCAGCTGACTTCAGAGTCTCCCACATGCCCTCTGGCAAACTCTAGCTGAGATTTCATTGGAGTTTTTTTTTCAACAGCGGCTTTCTCTGCTACTCTCCCATAAAGCTGTGACTGGTGAGGCACCCAGGCAACAGTTGTATGCGCAGCCTCTCCCATCTCAGCTACAGAAGATTGTAACTCTTCCAGAGTTGTGATAGATCTCTTGGCAGCCTCCTTCACTAATCCCCTTCTAGCACGGTCTCTCAGTTTTTGAGGACTGGCAGCTCTAGGCAGCTTTACAGCTGTGCCATACTCTTTCCCTTTCTTCTTGATTGACTTAACTGTACTCCAAGGAACATTCAGTGACTTGTAAATTTTCTTGTATCCATCTCCTGACTTGCTTTTCAATAACCTTTTTTGCGGAGTTGCTTGAAATGTTCTTTTGTCTTCATGGTGTAGTTTTGCCAGGATACTGACTCACCAGCAGCTGGACCCTCCAGATACAGGTGTATTTTACTACAATCAATTGAAACACCTTCACTGCACACTGGTGATCTCCATTTAACTAATCACATGACTTCTAAAACCATTTGGGGGCACCAGTAATGATTTGGCATGTCATATTAGAGGGGGTGTATACTTATGCAATCAATTATTTTGAATTTTATATTTGTAATTAATTTAAATCACTTAGTAGAAATCTACTGTGATTCAATGATGTAAAACAATAAAACATGAAAACTTCCGGGGGGGGGGGGTGAATACGTCTTATAGACACTGTATCATTCAGCACAGAAATAATCAGCCAAATTGCAGTGCCAGGATATAATAAGAACCGGGATGAAAGGAACTGACCGTTCTATAAGGAGCTTCACCAGGTTGGTGTGTCGACACGTTGCTGCGGCGTGCAGGGGAGTCCACAGCTCGTTGTCTGTTGCATCTACATTGGTCCCATGGTCTAAAAGCAGCTTCACCATCTCTTCAAAGTTATCAATGCAAGACTGAAAGGGAATTGCAAAGAGAAAAAGAATGAGAACATTTTGTTGGAAACAAAAAATAAATCCCTGCCATACAGCTTATTCAAGCATGAACTTGGCCAATGTTAGCAAGGCAGATTATACCATTTGTTCATTACGTGCTGTGCTGTGCTGTGTGATGTGGGTGATCGTGGTCTTTCCATGACCATGATTGTTCTTGGCAAATTTTTTTACAGAAGTGGTTTGCTATTGCCTTCTTCTGGGCAATGTCTTTACAAGACAGGTGACCCCAGCCATTATCAATTCTGTTCAGAGATTGTCCGCCTGGTGTTAGTGGACACACAACCAGGACTTATGATATACACCAGCTGCTCATGTGACCATCCACCACCTGCTCCCATGGCTTCACGTGACCCTGATCGGGGCGCTAAGCAGGTGCTGCACCTTGATAGAGATGAATCTGCACCCTGCCACTCCAAATCTTATAGTCCTTTTTATTTGGAGTATTGTGAGCAGTTTTGGACCTCTTGTCTAAGTTAGAATGTGCTGGCATTGGAGAGGGTCCGGAGGAGGTGCACGAGAATAATCCCAGGAATGATAGGGTTAACATATAAGGAGCATTTGATGACTCTAGGCCTGTACTTCCTGGCGTTTAGAAGAATGAAGGAGTGGGAAATTTCTTTGAAACCTATTGAATATTGGAGCGCTAGATAGAATGTATTGAGTAGATATTGACAGATGTATCCAATAATGGTGCAGACTAAGAAGAGCCTCAAAATAGACTGTAGACAGTAGGTGCAGGAGTAGGCCATTTGGCCCTTCGAGCCAGCACTGCCATTCACTGTGATCATGGCTGATCATACACAATCAGTACCCCGTTCCTGCCCTCTCCCCATATCCCTTGACCCCACTATCTATAAGAGCTCTATCTAACTCTCTCTTGAATGCATCCAGAGACTTGGCCTCCACCGCCTTCTGGGGCAGAGCATTCCACATATCCACCACTCTCTGGGTGAAAAAGTTTTTCCGCATCTCTGTTCTAAATGGCCTACCCCTTATTCTTAAACTGTGGCCTCTAGAGGACACTAGAAATACGAGGACATCTCTTTAGAAAAGAGATGAGGAGGAATTTCTTTAGCCAGAGGGTGGTGAATCTGTGGAACTGATTGCCACAGATGCCTGTGGAGGCCAAGTCAGTGGGTGTATTAAGGTGGAGACTGATAGGTTCTTAATTAGTAAGGCTGTCAAATGTTATGAATAGAAGGCAGGAGAATCATGTTGAGAGAGATAATAAATCAGTCAGGGTGGTGGGTACAGAAGACTCGATGGGCTGAGTGGCCTAATTCTGATCCTATGTCCTATGGCTTTATGCGCTTCGATGTTATGTTACAGTTAGGCTTTATTTTGTTTTAACAACAACTTGCAAACTAGCTCAGACAGCTCTGAGAACCAACATGCAAGAAAGGCCAGGATTAACATTGTGGATTTGACTCAGAAAGGCTGGTGCGAGAGAAGAGAATCAATCAGCATTATTCCTCTTGTGCCATTGCAACTAACTACCAGCTTTATTCGATTTAGCTCCCCAGCCTCCATGGTGGGATCTGACCCAGCCTCCAGATGCTATCACAAACAAGGACTGCCTTAGGGACTCCAGCTCCAGGTTCTTCCCTCGGGGTTTACTCTCGAAGCCTTCTCCACGAGTGGGTACAGCTGCAAGGCAGCAGAGTTTTGAGATCAGAGTTTTCCTTCTCCTAGATGAACTGCCAACCGCGGCTGTCGGAAGTGACTGGTTTTAAGGCCCCGGTGACCCACCTTTGCCCCTTCTCCTGTCAGTAGAAACGGTTCTGTTGGACTTCATGTAAGCCACACATGAAGGCAGGAACTCGACTTGGTTGTCAGAGGCTACTTGAGATGCACACCTTTGGGAGCATTTAATAGGTAGTGGGAACTGATCCCCACTACCACCCCCCAGCTCTAACAATCTTAAGGGGTACAGTCTGTGAAGCCAGTAAAAGGTTCTGGGTCAGTCTAAACCAGGGGTCGGCAACGTTTACCACTGAAAGAGCCAATATGGACCCATTTCCCACAGAAAAGAAAACACTGGGAGCCACAAAATGAAATAACACTGCATACAACGGGTTTTTTTTGCCTTTATGCTATGTATAAACAAACTATAATGTGTTGCATTTATGAAATTGATGAACTCCTGCAGAGAAAACGAAATTACATTTCTGCATGCAACAAAAACATTTTGAACTCCGAAAAAAAGACGTTGGGTTGAAGGTTACTCCGTAGGTAGCCTACCTTGGATCACCATAATCTTCAAATTTCGAATTACATTTCAAAAGCTAACAAACCACGGGGAGCCGCATCACAGAGATCAAAGAGCCGCATGTGGCTCTGGAGCCGCAGGTTGCCGACCTCTGGTCTAAACCAATGGCCACACCGGTATCCTCATTGAGGGCTATGTCTAATGTAATCCTGACCAGTTGCAGATCAAGCTACCATTTGCTTTTAGAAATAAAAGAAAGAAAAGAAAGAAAGATTAACTTTATTTGTCACATTTACATCAAAACATAGAGTGAAATGCATTAACGTTTGCATTAGCGACCATCGCAGTCTGAGTTGTGCTGGAGGCAACACACCATGCCACCATTCTTTCGATGCAAACATCAGAATCAGGTTTTACATCACTGACACACATTGTGAAGTTTGTTGTTTTGCAATACACAAAAGAACTATAAATTACTGTAAGAGATACATTAGAAAAGGAAATTAAATTAGTACAAAATGAGAGCAAAAGTAGCGAGGTAGTGTACATGGATTCACTGTCCATTCAGAAACCTGATGGCGGAGGGGAAGAAGCTGTCCTTTAAATTATGAGTGGGTATCTTCAGGCTCCTGTACCTCCATAGTACGCCCACAACTTACTAAGTCTAATTTGTACATCTTTGGAATGTGGAAGGAAACCAGAGCACCTGGACAAAATCCACGTGGTCACAAGAAGGAAGTGTAAACTCCTTACATACAGCAGTGGGAATTAAACCCCTGTGGCAACCCACTTCCTAGCACACTCGAACCGGCTCACAAATAGCCAGCGCGCCGGCACAAAGGCCAGTCCCAAAAGGGCGCCAAGTCTGCTTCACCAGCAAGGGGAAAAGCCTGCGCACGGGACAGGACTGTGAATATGTGCCCCCTACAGCATCCGCGCCCAGGGAGGGTGGGATCAGGAAGACTTTAAAGCAAGGCCGCGAAGTTCGAATAAAATCTCTTTTGTAACTGCAGTTCATCGACTACGTGTCGTTATTGCAGCGCTGCGTGTAGCACACCGCTACAATTGGTGACCCCGATGGCCCAAACGATATTTGGGCCGAAGATGAACGACGCCGCATCTGTTCATGCAGTTTCATTGAAACTGTCAAGCTTCTGGACGCTGCGACCTCACCTATGGTTCCAGCAAGCAGAAGTCCAATTCCACGTTCGGCAGATAACCTCAGAGGACACACGTTACTACTACGTGGTGAGCTCCCTCGACAGCCGCCCAGGTTGCGGAGTTCGTACAGTCTCCCCCAGCGGACGGCAAATACACGGAATTCAAAGGACTTTTGGACTCTCACGGCGCGAGCAAGCTGCCCGCTTACTGCACCTGGATGGCTTGGGAGTCAGACCGCCATCGGCTTTGATGAACGAGATGCTGTCTCTGGCTGGCGGACACACATCCTGCCTCATGCTTGAGCAGGCATTCCTGGAGCAGCTGCCTGAGGACATACGCCTGCTGCTGTCCGACGCGGATTTCAGCGACCCCCGGAAGGTGGCAGACCGGGCGGACTTGCTGTGGAAAGCCAAGAAGGTGAGTGGGGCGTCCATCGCACAGATCACCAGGCCACGCTCCCAGCAGCAGACCAGTCCAGGCCCGGCTGCAGAGCCCGCTAACCCCAGAGGTAGGGATGGGGAGCCCAATGAACAATGGTGCTTCTACCACCAGCGGTGGGGCGCAGAAGCCCGCCGCTGTAGCCCGCCCAGCAAGTTCCCGGGAAACGCCAGGGCCAGCCGCCACTGATGGCTACGGCAGCTGCCCATCGGGATAGCTTCCTGTATGTGTGGGACAAGCAGTCGGGATGCCACTTTTTGGTCGACACCGGAGCCGAGATCAGCGTCTTACCTCCAACAAGTTACGACACCAGCAACAGGGCACCGGGTCCCACCCTGAGGGCCGCGAACGGCAGCACAGTAAGGACCTACGGCACCCGTACCAGTTTGGCTCCAGCCAGTTCACGTGGGACTTCACACTGGCCGCCGTAGCCCAACCGCTCCTGGGCGCGGATTTTTTGCGAGCTCACAGCCTACTGGTCAACTTGCCCAGGAAGAGACTGGTCCACGCCGAGACCTTTCAAACGTTCTCCCTGGGTGAAGCCCAGTTGCCAGCCCCACACCTAGACTCCATCACGCTGTCGGACAATGACTTCACCAGGGTCCTGGTGGATTTCCCATCGGTTCTGGCACCGTAGTTCAAGGCAGCCATGCCCAGACATGGCGTAAAGCCCCACATCCCGACACGACCACCCCTCCACGCCCGTGCTCGAAGGCTTCCCCTGGACAAGCTCTGACTGGCGAAGGAGGAGTTCAAGAGGATGGAGGAATTGGGGATCATACGGTGGTCCGACAGCCCATGGGCCTCCCCCCCTGCACATGGTGCCCAAAGCAACAGGGGGCTACAGACCATGCGGCAACTACCGCAGGCTGAACGAGGCTACAACACCAGACCGCTACCCTGTGCCGCACATTCAGGACTTTGCAGCAAACCTGCACGGCGCATAGATCTTCTCCAAGGTAGACCTCGTCCGTGGATACCATCAAATCCCGATGCATCCGGACGACATCCCCAAAACGGCACTCATCACCCCGCTCGACCTTTTCGAGTTCCTCCGCATGCCATTCAGCCTGAAGAATGCTGCACAGACGTTCCAGCGGTTAATGGACGCGGTGGGACGCGACCTGGACTTCACTTTCATCTATTTGGACAACATCCTCATAGCCAGCAGCAGTCGTCAGGAGCATCTGTCCCACCTCCGTCAACTCTACGCCCGACTGAGTGAATACGGCCTGACAATCAACCCAGCCAAATGCCAATTCGGGCTCAACACCATCGACTTCCTGGGCCACAGGATTACTAAAGACGGGGCAACCCCTCTGCCCACTAAGGTAGACGCAGTCCGCCATTTCCCCCGACCCACCACAATCAAAGGCCTTCGGGAATTTGTGGGTATGGTAAATTTCTACCACCGCTTCCTCCCCTCAGCTGACCGAATCATGCGCCCCCTGTTCGCTCTGATGTTGGGTCCGGGCAAGGACATTACCTGGGACGAGGAGTCCGCTGCTGCTTTCATTAAAACGAAAGAAGCCTTGGCAAATGAGGTGATGCTAGTGCACCCCAGAATGGACGCCCCTACCGCCCTCACAGTGGACGCATCCAACAAGGCAGTCAGTGGGGTACTGCAGCAGCTCATCGCGGGTCGCTGGCAACCCTTGGCGTTTTTCAGCAAACACTTGCGGCCATCCGAGCTCAAATACAGTGCTTTCGACCGGGAACTGTTGGCGCTCTACCTGGCAATCTGGCATTTCAGGTACTTCTTAGAAGGTCGGCACTTCACCGCGTTCACAGACCACAAACCGCTTACCTTTGCATTCACGAAGGTGTCCGACCCCTGGTCGTCCCGCCAGCAGCGCCATCTGTCCTACATCTCTGAATACACGACGGATGTCCGGCATGTCTCGGGTAAGCACAATGTCGTGGCGGACGCACCCTCTCGCCCTAACATTCATGCCCTTTCCCATGGGGTAGACTTTGAGGTGCTGTCAGAGGCACAGCAGGTAGATGAGGAGATCCCGAGTTACAGAACCGCAGTCTCCGGTTTGCAGCTTCAGGACCTCCCCGTAGGCCCAGGTGAGAGGACCTACTCTGTGACGTCGCCACCATGGGCCAGCCCCGTCCCGTCGTCCCAGCAGCCTGGCGGTGGCGCGTTTTCAATTTCATTCATAACTTAGCGCACCCCTCCATCAGGTCAACCGTCCGGATGGTCTCCAGCAGATTTGTTTGGCATGGACTCCGCAAGCAGGTCAGTGAATGGGCCAGAACGAGCATGCACTGCCGAACGGCCAAGGTGCAGCGGCACATCAAAGCTCTGCCCCAGCAGTTCCACCCCACCCGCCGGCATTTTGACCACATTCATGTGGATATCGTGACTATCGTGACTATCCTGACTATCGTGGACCGGTTCACAAGATGGTCAGAGGCGGTCCCGCTCACCGACACCACCTCTGAATCTTGCGCCCGGGCACTGATCGCCACCTGGGTGTCCCGCTTTGGTGTAACAGCCCACATTACCTCCGACAGAGGTGCCCAGTTCACCTCCAGCCTGCGGTCAGCAAAGGCCAGCCTTTTGGGGACTCAGCTGCACCACACCACTGCCTACCACTCACAGTCGAATGGCCTGGTGGAGCATTTCCACCGTCACCTAAAGTCGGTTCTCATGGCCCGTCTGAGAGGAGCTAACTGGGCGGACGAGCTTCCCTGGGTCCTACTCGGAATCCACACGGCGCCCAAAGACGGTCTGCACACCTCGTCGGCCGAGTTGGTGTACGGCGCACCCCTGGTCGTCCCCGGGGAGTTCATACCAGCCCCACGGGGGCAAGAGGAAGAACCCGCAGCAGTACTGGGCAGACTACGCAAGAGGCTCGGTACCCTGGCCCCCATACCCACTTCGCAGCATGGGCAGAACCCGACCTGCGTACCCAAAGACCTGCAAAACTGTAAGTTTGTGTTTGTACGAAGGGGCGGGCATCGGGCACCGGTACAGCGGCCCTACGAGGGGCCATTTACGGTGATCAGAAACAACGGGTCCACGTTCATGCTGGACGTTGGGGGGAGAGAGGAGGTTTTCACGGTGGACTGATTCAAACCGGACCATGAGGTCGTGGCGCAACCGGTTCAGTTTCCGGCACCGCGGCTCAGAGACAGACCTCCCAAACAGGGTCCGGCCCAGACTCAGAACATTGAGGGGGTGTATCGCCGGTTCTGGGGGGGGTTATGTGGCAACCCACTTCCTAGCGCACTCGAACCGACTCACAAATAGCCAGCGCGCCGGCATAAAGGCCAGTCCCAAAAGGGCGCCAGGTCTGCTTCACCAACAAAGGGAAAAGCCTGCGGGGGATTGTGAGTACGTGCCCCTATAGCATTACAGGATCAGGAAGGCTTTAAAGCGAAGCCACGAAGTTCGAATAAAATCTCTTTTGTAACTGCAGTTCATCGAGTATGTGTTGTTATTTCAGCGCTGCATGTAGCACACCGCTACACCCCAACCATTAATGCTGTAAAGTGTTGCACTAACCTCTATGCTAAGTAGCATTTGATAGATAACAACACTTCCTCTTCAAGACGTACAAAAATGCTGGATGAACGCAGCAGGTCAGGCAGCATCCGTTGAAAGAAGCAGTCAACGTTTCGGGTCCAGACCCTTTGTCAGGATGAAGCCTGATGAAGGGTCTCAGCCCAAAACATTGACTGCTCATTTCAACGGAAGCTGCCTGACCTGCTGAGTTCATCCAGCTTGTTTGTACGTCTTGATTTGACCACAGCATCTGCAACGTACTTTGTGTGTAACACCTCCTCTTCGACTGTGCAATTTATTATTGGCTCTGGAATGGGTCTTGAACCCACAGCTTTCAGACTCAGGCCAGAGAGAAATTGCACTGCCTAATCACTCCACGTTAACACGTGTCCTCCCTCCGGAGAAGACTAAAACATCTCTTACAAAGAAAAAAACTGCGTGGTGACAGAATAAGAATCCACATAAAGCAGACCTTTGGGGACAGAAACCATGCTCATAATTATCATCCCTTCCCTCTTAAACTTGTCTGTGGGTGACGGTCATTCTCTATCGAACATCATTATCATGGTCAGCACTGCCTCGCTTGTGCTTCCGTTTTTGAGGCTCGCCATTAACCCCTTCCATCACTGACATTTAACCATCCCTGATGCCTCCAAATCTCACTTCCTGTTTTAAGCCTTTAGCCTAATAACCGCTTTTCTGGCTGAAAACATTTCTAGAGTCATAGAAAAGTACAGCACAGAAACAGGCCCTTCAGCCCATCTAGTCAACTCCGAATCATTTAAACTACCTACTCCCACTGACCTGCACTGGGACCATAGCCCTCCATCCCCCTACAATCATACTTCGATACTTCGATTAAACATTGAAATTGAGCTTGCATGCACCACTTGTGCTGGCACCTCATTCCACACTCTCATGACACTCTGAGTAAGGAAGTTTCCCCTCATGTTCCCCTTAAACTTTTCACTTTTCACCCTTAGCTGATGACCTTTGGTTATAGTCACACCCAACGACAGTGGAAAAAGCCTGCTTGCATTTACCCTATCTATACCCCTCATAATTTTGTGCACCTCCATCAAATCTCCTCTCAATCTTCAACATTACAAGGAATAAAGTCCTAACCTATTCAATCTTTCCTTATAACTCAGGCCCTCCAGACCTGGCATAATCCTCGTAGATTGGCTCCGTACTCTTTCAACCTTATTTACATCTTTCCTGTAGGTAGGTCACCAAAACTGCACACAATACTCACCCATGTCTTATACAACTGCAACATAACGTTGCAGTGAGGTGGGATTTTTATATTATGTTAAATAATTGATTGATATTAATCAAAAGCCTTGCACTTGTGTATATATTAGCATAACTCAGTACGCACCAAAGTATTTCACAGCCAAATTACTCTTGAAATGTAGAGACATGCAAGAAAGGCGACAGACAGTGTGCAGACTACAGGACTCCACAAATGACAGCCAAATATTGACCGTGGCAATCTGTTTCCATGAAACGGCTTAAAGCAGAAATATTGGCCAAGACACCAAGAAGAATTAAGTCTCTCTTTTTTTTAAGTTTTATGCCTCCCTGAATGACGGGAAACTCCACTTGTGTGTTATGAGAAGAACATTTGTGCGGCAAAAAACCTGCCTAGAACTTTGTGCTCAGATCTATGGAATTTTTAGACAGCACGGTGATGCAGATAGTGGAGTCTAGCAGCACTGGCTCAACCCTGAGCTCAGATGCTGTCTGTTTGGAGTTTGCACGCTCTCGCTGTATGACTGTGTGGGCTTCCTGTAGGTGCTCCAGTTACCACCCACACCCTAAAGAACTACAGACAGGTAGGTTAAATGGCTGCTGTAAGATGCCTCTATCCCTGCAAAAGTTATAGACAATAATAGATGGCTTTCTTTTAATCTAGATTCTTCCGAACTGGTACCTCCAAGTTGTGCTTTCTGCCAAAACCCAGACTCAGAATTTGAATCAGGTTTATTATCACTCACATAGGTTGTGAAATTTGTTGTTTTGTAGCAGCAAAACAAAGTTCAAAGTAAACTTTATTATCAAAGTACATATATGTCACCAAATACAACACTGAGATTCATTTTCCTGTGGGTAAATCAACAAATCTACATAATAGTAACTGTAACAGGATCCATGAAAGAACAATCAGAGTACAGAACACTGTGTAAATGCAAATATAAATAAATAGCAATAAATAACAGGAACACAAGGTAATGAGATAAAAAGTCCTTAAAGTGAGATCATTGGTTGTGGGAACATTTCAATGATGGGACAGTTGAGTGTAGTTATCCTAGTTTATTCAACAGCCTGATGGTTGAGGGGTAGTAACTGAGCTGTAGTGGAGCATGTATCAAGCTTCAAATTCCTTGGTGTCCACATTTCCGAGGATCTCACCTGGTCCCTGAACTCCTCCATCCTGATCAAAAAGGTGCAACAAAGCCTTTATTTCCTTTGGACCATCAAGAAAGCTCACCTCTGTCCCAGGATACTGACGGATACTGACACACCAACTGCATCTCAGTGTGGTATGGCAATTGTCCCGTATCAGACCGCAAAGCACTCCAGCGTGTGGTGAAAACTGCCCAGCGGATTATCAGCACCCAATTGCCCACCATTAAGAACACCTACCATAAACGTTGCCTCTGAAGTATGAAAAGCATTATCAAGGATGCATCTCACCCTAACCAAGGACTTTTTACTCTCTTGCATCCGGTAGGCACTACAGGAGCCTCCGCTCCCACACCCGCAGGCACAGGAAGAGCTTCTTCCCTGAGGCTGTGACCCTGCTGAACCTCACATCACAGCGCTAAGCAGTATTGCACCCATATTGTACTGTCTCAGTACTTTTATATTTGTGTGCTGCAGCACTTACTTTTTATTCGCAGTTATTTTGTAAATAACACTATTCTTTGCATTTCTGGTTAGATGCTAACTGCATTTCATTGGCTTTGTATCTGTACTCGGCACAATGACAACAAAGTTGAATCTAATCTAAATCTAAATCTAAATTGAACTTGGTTGTGTAAGACCTGAGGCTCCTGTACCTTCTACCTGATGGCAGCAGTGAGAAAGGAGTATGGCCTAGGTGGTAGGGAGGGATCTCTGATGATGGATGCTGCTTTCTTAAGACAACGTTTCACATAGCTGTGCTCAGTAGTTGGGAGGGCTTGACCTGAATCCACTACCTTTTGTAGGATTTGCAAGACATTAAAATAAAACTTCAAGACACGATAACAAGTAAATAAATAGATAGATGGTATTAAAGGGGAATAGACAATAGACAATAGACAATAGGTGCAGAAGTAGACCATTCAGCCCCTCGAGTCTGCACCGCCATTCTGAGATCATGGCTGATCATTCACTATCAATACCCAGTCCCTGCCTTGTCCCCATATCCCTTGATTCCCCTATCCATCAGATATCTATCTAGCTCCTTCTTGAAAGCATCCAGAGAATTGGCCTCCACCGTCTTCCGAGGCAGTGCATTCCACACCTCCACAACTCTCTGGGAGAAGAAGTTTTTCTTCAACTCTGTTTTAAATAACTGACCTCTTATTCTCAATCCATGCCCTCTGGTACTGGACTCTCCCAACATCTGGAACATATTTCCTGCCTCAATCCTATCAAATCCTTTAATTATCTTAAAAGTTTCAATCAGATCCCCTCTCAATCTCCTCAATTCCAGCGTGTACAAGCCCAATCTCTCCAATCTCTCTGCGTAAGACAGCCCTGCCATCCCAGGAATCAACCTAGTGAATCTACGCTGCACTTCCTCAATTGCCAGAATGTCCTTCCTTAAACCTGGAGACCAAAACTGTACACAATATTCCAGGTGTGGTCTCACCAGGGCCCTGTACAAATGCAAAAGGACATCCTTGCTCTTGTACTCAATTCCCCTTGTAACAAAGTCCAACATTCCATTTGCCCTCTTCACTGCCTGTTGCACTTGCTCATTCACCTTCATTGACTGGTGAACTAGGACTCCTAGGTCTCTTTGCATTTCTCCCTTACCTAACTCGACACCGTTCAGACAATACTCTGCCCTCTTGTTCCTGCTTCCAAAGTGGATAACTTCACATTTATTCACATTGAATGACATCTGCCAAGTATCTGCCCACTCACTCAGCCTATCCAAGTCTCCCTGTATTCCCCTAACGTCCTCTTCGCATGTCACACTGCCACCCAGTTTAGTATTGTCAGCAAACTTGCTGATATAGTTTTTAATGCCCTCATCTAAATTGTTGAATAGTGAGATAGCGTTCATGGACAGTTTAGAAATCTGATGGTAGAAGGGAAGAAGTGATGCTAAAATGTTGAGTGTAAGGTAACATAAAGAGGATTAGCCTTATTTGTCACATTTTCATCAAAACTTACTGTGAAATATGTAAATTTTTTGTCAAATTATATCAGCAAAAATTGTGCTGGGAAGCCCACAAGTGTCACCATGCTTTTGGCACCAACATAGCATGTCCACAGCTCACTGACCCTAACTTTGGAATGTGGGAGAGAACAGGATTATCTGGAGGAAACCCATGAAGTCACAGGGAGAATGTACAAATCCCTTACAGGCAAAGGTTCAAAGGTTCATTTATTATCAAAGTGTACAACTCTGAAATCCTTCTTCTCCAGATCGCCAGGAAACCAAGAAAGAAAAGATCGGCAACATGATCAACAATCCCCAAATCACCCCTCCCTGCACGCAAAAGATGGGAAAGATCAAGTGAAAAATACAGAATATAAAAAACTATTAAGAATGAAAGAAGTCCGTAGTCCAAGTCCATATCCAAAACACAGAAAAAATGTGTAACTTTCTCCAGGCGACAGCCTCTCCCCTCTCCGGCAGCAGAGCAATCCCACCAGTGATCAAAAGGCAGTCTCCTCTCTCCCCAGTGATCAAAAGGCAGTCTCCCCTCTCCATAGCAGAGTGATCCCACCAGTGATCAAAAGGCAGTCTCCCCTCTCCATAGCAGAGTGATCCCACCAGTGATCAAAAGGCAGTCTCCTCTCTCCCCAGTGATCAAAAGGCAGTCTCCCCTCTCCAATAGCAGAGTGATCCCACCAGTGATCAAAAGGCAGTCTCCCCTCTCCAATAGCAGAGTGATCCCACCAGTGATCAAAAGGCAGTCTCCCCTCTCCAATAGCAGAGTGATCCCACCAGTGATCAAAAGGCAGTCTCCCCTCTCTGTAGCAGAGTGATCCCACCAGTGATCAAAAGGCAGTCTCCCCTCTCCAATAGCAGAGTGATCCCACC
This sequence comes from Hypanus sabinus, assembly GCF_030144855.1. NCBI lineage: Eukaryota > Metazoa > Chordata > Chondrichthyes > Myliobatiformes > Dasyatidae > Hypanus > Hypanus sabinus. Next base: position 154,019,292 of record NC_082714.1, read on the forward strand.
AGTGATCAAAAGGCAGTCTCCCCTCTCTGATAGCAGAGTGATCCCACCAGTGATCAAAAGGCAGTCTCCCCTCTCCAATAGCAGAGTGATCCCACCAGTGATCAAAAGGCAGTCTCCCCTCTCCAATAGCAGAGTGATCCCACCAGTGATCAAAAGGCAGTCTCCCCTCTCCGTAGCAGAGTGATCCCGCCAGTGATCAAAAGGCAGTCTCCCCTCTCCAATAGCAGAGTGATCCCACCAGTGATCAAAAGGCAGTCTCCCCTCTCCAATAGCAGAGTGATCCCACCAGTGATCAAAAGGCAGTCTCCCCTCTCCAATAGCAGAGTGATCCCACCAGTGATCAAAAGGCAGTCTCCCCTCTTCAATAGCAGAGTGATCCCACCAGTGATCAAAAGGCAGTCTCCCCTCTCTGTAGCAGAGTGATCCCACCAGTGATCAAAAGGCAGTCTCCCCTCTCCAATAGCAGAGTGATCCCACCAGTGATCAAAAGGCAGTCTCCCCTCTCTGATAGCAGAGTGATCCCACCAGTGATCAAAAGGCAGTCTCCCCTCTCCAATAGCAGAGTGATCCCACCAGTGATCAAAAGGCAGTCTCCCCTCTCCAATAGCAGAGTGATCCCACCAGTGATCAAAAGGCAGTCTCCCCTCTCCGTAGCAGAGTGATCCCGCCAGTGATCAAAAGGCAGTCTCCCCTCTCCAATAGCAGAGTGATCCCACCAGTGATCAAAAGGCAGTCTCCCCTCTCCAATAGCAGAGTGATCCCACCAGTGATCAAAAGGCAGTCTCCCCTCTCCAATAGCAGAGTGATCCCACCAGTGATCAAAAGGCAGTCTCCCCTCTTCAATAGCAGAGTGATCCCACCAGTGATCAAAAGGCAGTCTCCCCTCTCCAGTAACAGAGTGATCCCAATTGTGATCAAAAGGCAGTCTCCCCTCTCCAGTAGCAGAGTGATCCCAATTGTGATCAAAAGCCAGTCTCCCCTCTCCAGTAACAGAGCGATCCCACCAGTGATCAAAAGGCAGTCTCCCCTCTCTGATAGCAGAGTGATCCCACCAGTGATCAAAAGGCAGTCTCCCCTCTCCAATAGCAGAGTGATCCCACCAGCTGGCAGCCGGTGCTCACTTTCCTCATTGGCCTCAATGTTTCAATCTCCCTTGTTGCTTTAATTGGAGAACAATGAAAGCTTTAATCAGTGAAGTGGAGTCAAACATCGGCTCACGCCCTGACCCACAACCTTCTCACCACAAGGCTCGCACACGCTGCCTCTGCCTCTCAGAATTCTCTCGGAGACTGCAGAGCGCTGGAACACCAAAACAATCTCCAAACAGCAAATCACAGGCACCAACAGTTCCAGAATCACACTCGAGATGAAAAGCAAGACATGAAACAAGTGAAATATATGGTTTCATGGTCTTTCCAGAAGATGTCAACCATGGGAGTGTCGTACGCAGGCACCATCTTGATCGGCAGTGATGGGAATCGAACCCCCATCTTAGAGCTGGCTGCGCTTACTGCTACACTACTGTGCCGCCATGAAAAATTTTTCCATCAATCTTGTTACATTAATTTATTTCCAGATTTATGTAGCAAAATGAATTTTAATTCTCCAGCTGTCACAGTGGGATTTGAACTCATACCTCTGGGCCATGAATTTGAATACCAGTCTAGCAATTTATGTACCGTGTTAATCTGGTTCAAGATATGGTCACAGCTGAAAGTAGCACACAGGAAAATCTCAGTAACAAAGATCGTCGAGTTTTGTCTTTCCCTAATGTCTTTGAAACTATGAATGAATTAATAATTCATATAGGTGAATTTAGCTGGATACTATGGCAAGCACCTCCAAGAATATATTATCCACACACCAACCCCCTGTTGGCACCAGAATGGCCATGCAGACCGTGCCTCTGGCAGCCTCCGTTACAACAAAGGAATCTCAAAACAGGGAAACTTGGAGGAAATCCCAGCGGCACAAGTGGAAAATCCAAACGGCAAGTGATGTCCGTTTGCCGGCTGTCAGCTGCTCCGCCGCTCAAGAACTTTACAAAGTAGCATTCAGCCCACACATTAAATGCACCAGCTGAGATCAACAGATTACAAATCGAATAGAGAGATTCAAACGTTAGCTTTATCCGTCACATGCACGTCAAAACGTAGAGTGAAATGCCTTGTTTGCGTCAAGACCAACAGAGTTTGAGGACGGGCCGGGGCAGTCCATACGGGTTGCCTCTCTGCTGGCACCAACACAGCGCTAACCCTCATCTGTATGCCTTTGGAGGAAGGAGACCGGAGCACCCAGAGGAAATTCATGTGGTCCTAGGGAAGAACGTACAGACTGTGATGGGAATTGAACCCCCACTGAAGCATTCCGCTAACAACTACGATTACCGCGGTGACAGCGCAGTCATATGGCACTGAATCAGGTAGACCAAACCTGCACCAACTCCCAAGCATCCATTTATTCTCTCCACATCTCCATCACTCACTCCAGATTCTAACACCTTTACTGCAGACAATTAACTGGGAGAAATACTACGCAGTTACAGAGATGAACTGCAAATTCCACACAGGCAACAACGAAGTTCGGGCTGTGAGGAACTGGTCACATCACCCCATCACAGATCTCTTCTGGCAGATGTGAGAGTGCTAAGGAGCTTACCCACACCTACTGGCCAATATCACGTTAAATTTTCAACTGTAGTCATTTTTCCAACTGGGTTCAGATAATGGTAGTGATCACTGGGTCTCAATGCCTCCCTCCTTAACAGAAAGGCCACAGTCAGTCTGTGTGGGCAGCAACGTGCTAGTCCAATTACACTGAGCTCTGGCGCTCCCCGGGGCCGTGTGCTCAGCCCGCGACTGTTCACACTGCTGATGCGTGACTGTGCCGCAGGATGCGCTTCAAACTGCGTCATCAGGTTTGCAGATGGCGCAAAAGTGACGGGACTCATCAACGGCAATGATGATTCGGCATCCAGAGAGGAAGTGGAGCAGCTGGTGGATTGGTGTGAAAACACCAACCCAAGTCTGAACATGGAGAAAACCAAGGAAATGACTGTGGACTTTAGGAAGGTGCAGATGAACCACCCCTCTCTGAGAATACATGGCCCCTCCAAAGAGAGAGTTAAGTGCATTAAGTTCTTGGGAGATCACACCATGGATGACCTCACCCGGTCCCTTAATATCACCTCCCTGAACAAGAAGGCACAGCAGCGTCTCCACTTCCTAAGGCGATTGGGGCAAGTGAGGCTCCCCCCACCCCATCTTAACTGTGGAGCACCATTGAGAGCGTCCTAACAAGTTTCATCTCCATCTGGTATGGGAGCAGCCAAACGTTGGACCACAAGTCCCTACAAAGGACTGTGAGAACAGCTGAGAAGATCATAGGGGGTCACCCTACCACCCATCTGGGAAATTTATCAGCAGCGCTGTGTACGCAGGGGCCTTAATATTATTAAGGATCCCATCCATCCAGCATCCTCTTTGACTTTCTACCATCAGGCAAGAGATTCCTCTGCAGAAAGACAAGAACCGTCACGATAGGAAACAGTTTCACCCCTCAGGCCATTAGGCTTCTGAACACCCTGCTGCATCACATTCGAAGTGTCAATGGATATAAGGTACCTTACAATATTTAATTTATGCACTTTGTTTACCCATGCATAATTTATTTGTAGATTTGATTCCTACTTTCCTAAATTATTGTGTGTCATGCATTACTGTGCTATAAAACCTGGTGTGGAGAAACATCGTCTCGTCTGGCAGTATACAACAAACTTGACTTGACTAATAGTGCAGTCACTCAAGTCGAGTATGTTGTTCTCCTTTGGTGTTGAAGTTTCCCTTAAAGGAGAATGTCCTTGTGTGACTTTGTTTAATGTGGGGAGGCTGATGCACGGGCAGCCATCAGGGTCAGGGTCCAGTGACTTGGAATGCAAGATGACTGGGGACCCTTCACTGCTGCAGCCTTCCTCCACCTTCGCTGCTGTTGTGATGCGTCATCATCTTCTGCCGGCTCCACTGTTGAGGAATTGGTTGGATCGCTATTTGTCTGCAACTTCCCGTTGATCTTGCCACCATGGGTAACCCTTCCAGGAGCTCAGCACAGGATGGCTGAACTCCAGCCAGCATCGCTCCCAGGTTCTCAGGAGCTCACCAGCCTCTCCACCACGACAAGGTGATGGTTCACGGAAAATCAAAAGTCTGGACAAACTTTTCTAATTAGGTTAGAATCCAGTCCTGATGAAGGGTCTCGGATATGTATTATTAGCTCTGCTGACCACATGAGAGTTCCCAGCATTTTGTTTTCATTCTCACTAGCATGATTGCAAACCCAATTTTAAATAAAACCGGACACTTTCTAATAACCTTTTTTTTAAAATGAACATCTCCTCCTTTAAATGTCTCCCTAAAACCTGCCTCTTGTATCAAACTGTAATCCTAACAGCCTTGGGATCTTCCTTTGTCTTGGGTGCACAGAGGTATAGCTAGTGGAGTTGGCGCTCTCACAGATCAAACAACCCCTGGTACTGTCCATGTGGAGTTTTAAGTGAAGTGAAGTTTATTGTCATGTAACTACATACATGTATAACCATATAATATGTACAGAAACGAGACAATATTTCTCCGAAGCAGGTGTAGTAAACATAACACATATAACACACAATAACTTATGAAGGTACAGATAAAATCCACAGAGGAATCACACATAGATAACAAATTAAAGTGCATTGATACTAAATATTGTAAGTTGTGGAACAGATTAACCAGTGACTCTTCGAATACGAAATGGCAGCTCTCTCTGTGACCGAGCAGGTTTTTTTCAAGTGTCCCAGTTTCCTCCCACATTCCAAAAGTGTGCAGACTGGTAGGTTGATTGACCACCGTAAATTGCCCCTGGTGTATAGATGGGGGGGGCAGAATCTGTGGGGCAAGGGGGTGGAGCTGATGAGAATGCAGGGAAAATAAAATGGCTTAGGATAGAATCAGTGTAACGTGGTGTTTGAGGGGCTGAATGGTCTGCTTCCAGGGCTTTATCTCTTTTTGACTACATGACTCCAGTTAACTGTTGTAAACTGGGACACTTTATAAATTCAGTACTGCAAAGTTTTTCAATGACAACAACTACTCTCTTCACACGGCATTATTTTGTCCACACATCTGGACAATGACTATGCATGAGTCAGGGTGCTCTTCATTGACTACAGCTCAGCATTCAAGAGGATCTGTCCTGGAACCAGCACATAATGGGAATCATAAATAAATCACTATAGTACCTCTACTTTCTTAGAGGTTTCTGTAGATTTGGCATGTCATCAGTACTGTGCAGGAGATTTATACAGCTAGGGTGGCTAAGACATTTGCACAGTACTGTATTTGTCAATGTGCAGTGGAGAGCGAGTTTGTAAATCTGGCAGGAGCATAGGATGTTGGGAATGGTGAGGGTGGAGAGCTGCGGGAGGGGTGTGGGACAGGTGGTAGAGAAGTGCTGGGATGCAGATGCAGACACACCCAGCCCTGAGACACCAGACAAAGTCATTTGATTCCAAGCCATTGGTTTATCGATCACTACAGAACATCTTCTCTGGTGCTTCCTGCTCCCTCCCTTCTCCCTTCCTCTTTTCCCAACCATGATTCCCCTCTCCCTGCTCCCTTCCCACTCACAATCCACAATAGAGACCCATATCAAAATCAGCTTATCATAACTCACCTATGTCATGAAATATGTTTTGTTTGCAACAGTAGTACAGTGCAATAAATAAAATTACTACCATACTGTGCAAAAGTCTTAGTCATCTTAGCTACATACTGTATATATACAGTACATAGTTATACTTATAGTGTATATCAAGGCCAAGCATTCAGACGACAGACCACAATCAGCACTGCATTGACATTTACTCTTCCTTGCGTCTATTTTTTGGGTGGGAAAGGGTGATCTGGGTTCATTTACAAATATGATCACGTATCTGTGGAATAATTCAAATGTTATTTCGATTGTTAGAAGAACTTTATAAACATTAAGACAGAAGCAGGCAGGTAGTGCAGTGGCTGTTTTTGCTCTTGTCTGAAAGCTATACAAGTTGAATGATGATCAACCCTGTGGTTTAACTTGTCCAGTAGCTTAACTTTAACTCAGAGTAAAAGTTCAATATCTATGAAAAGGAATTAACAGTTGACATTTTAGGCTGAAGGATGTTAGGGGAAGACAACATAATGAAGTGTCTCAGCCCAAAGCATTAATTGTTTATTCCTCTCCATAGATACTGCCTGATCTGCTGAGTTCCTCCAGCATTTTGTGCCTGTTGCCCTAGATCTCCAGTCTCTGTAAGATGTCTTGTATTAAACAACTTCAACCCTTTAATCTGGAGAAGTGGTTGAGAATATTAGAGCCGGATTGAATTTCTTGAATTCATGTTGAAATGGTAAAGGAAGGCAAGGCTCCGGTTCACAGAAGACAACAGGGACAACACCCAGTATGCTTGGAAGAAGGGTGGTGTAGATATGGTTGTTGTGGAGTGGGGAGGATGGGGACAACATGGACAACCCCCAGTATGAAGTTTAGCTTGGAAGAAGGGTGGTGTAGATATGGTTGTTGTGGAGTGGGGAGGATGGGGACAACATGGACAACCCCCAGTATGAAGTTTAGCTTGGAAGAAGGGTGGTGTAGATATGGTTGTTGTGGAGTGGGGAGGTTGGGGACATCACTTATGAAATGGTTGGGGATTTTAACTGGAAGTGAACCAGTGTTTCTCTAGTGGGATAACATATGGTAGCCAAATAGGTTTCTTCGGACCCACGTTGTCTGAATCTGGTCAACTAATTAATTAGACAGACAATCATCTGCATTTTATCTCACATTTAAGACACAGGAGCAGATTTAGTCCATTTGGCCCATCAAACTTGCTCTGCCATTCCATCAAGGCTGAATTATTGTCCTTCTCAACCCCAGTCTCCTGCCCATTAATACGAGGGGTGCACATATTTAACCAGCCCTCTTTGCACACAGATACTTGAGCATCACATTCCAGGCACATGTTGTGGTTGTGGAACCACTCAGAAGATCCAGACATGGTCATTTGCACAGCTGCTAGGTCACTGCTAACGTATCAGTAAGGAGCAGAGGTCTCACTTATTACCTGCCAGCTTGTAGTCCGCCCTCCCACCCTCCTCTATTCCCCTCTCTGACCTTTTACCTCTTCTCAGCTGCCTATTACGTCCCCCTGTATCCCCTCCTCCTTCCCTTTCTCCTATGGTCCACACTACCCTCCTATCAGATTCCTTCTTCTCCAGCTATTGACCTTTCCCACCTACCTGGCTTCAACTACCACCTACCAGCCAGCCTCCTTCCCCCTCCACCCCCAACCTTTTTATCCTGCTGTCTTCCACCTTCCTTCTCAGTCCTGAACAATGGTCTCGGCCCAAAACATTGACTATCTATTCATTTCCATAGATGCTGAATGACCTGCTGAGTTCCTCCAGCATTTTGTATATTTTTGCATTTTGGTGTGTATTATAATAAACTAATCTGAAACTGAATCTAAGTCCTGAATAACTATAAGCAGCTTTCAAAGTGCTAGCACAGCCATTATGGGATGAATACTTCAAAGAGATCAGATGATATCCATATAGCTCTCCCTATGACTTAGATCCAAACCATCTGATCAGAACTCGTTGAAAAGAGTGGAAATTCCTGAAATTGTCAAGGACTAACTGCTTATCAGCAGTAAATCTCATAAGTTCTTGGTTTCAATGCTCACAGCCCTCTTCCTTCATCAATAAATTTAAGCAGCATTACGATGACATGACTCAGTCTTAATTTACGAGTGGTGTCTGCCAACATACTGACAGGAGTTTGGCAGCAGCCTTCTTATAATCATGAAGACTGTACCATAAAATTCAGTCTTGGCCGACAACAGCAAACACATTCCACATGCTGTAACACAGCTAATCCAAATTGTTTTGAACCAGTGTTGGTCAGAACTGTTAAGCTAACCACCATACTCGCCCGCACCCATTCCAGAACACTTCCAAAATCATCCTTACATCAATGTTCAAGATTCAAAGTAAATCTATTATTAAAGTATATATTTGCCACCATATACATTCCCAAGGTTTATCTTCTTGCAGGCATACTCAGTAAATCCATAATACAATAATAACCATAATAGAATCAATGAAAAAATGCAGCAACTTGGGTCTTCAATCAATGTGCAATAATTCAAAGTTCGAAGTAAATTTATTATCAAAGTACATATATGTCAACATATACAACCCTGAGAATAATTTTCTTGTGGGCATACCCAATAATAAACCTTATAATAAATCTATAACAGAATAACCCAGAGAATAAAAAGAGAACAAACTGTGCAAATACAAAAGGAAAGAAATAGTAATAATAAAGTACCAAGAACTTGAGATGAAGAGTCCTTGAAAGTGAGTCCATAGGTTGTGGGAACATTTCAATGATGGGGCAAGTGAAGTTGAAGAAGACATACAGATCTGAGACTATAACATTTGGTTTTGAGAACAGAAGCAATTACCACAATGAAAGCTTCATAAATGCCTAACACAGAATGATAAAAGTTACATTACAGAATGAGGGCTATTTGGTCTTCTATGCAAAAGTACAAACACACGTTCAGGAGAATGATAGTGGGAATCAAAGGGTTAATGTCTGAGGAAAGTCTGGGCCTGTACTAGCTAGAGTTTAGAAGAATGGGGGCTGGGGTGATCTCATTGAAACCTACCGAATATTGAAAGGCCAAGATAGAGTGGACGTGGAGAGGATGTTTACTATAGTAGGCAAGTCTAGGACCACAGGGCACAGCCTCAGAATAGAGGGTGCCCACTTAGAACAGAGCTGAGGAGGAATTTCTTTAGCCATTTGGTGATGAATCTGTGGAATTCATTGTCACAGATGACTGTGGAGGGCCAGTCATTGGGTATACTTAAAATGGAGTTTCATAGGTCCTTGATTAGTAAGGGTGACTGGGAGAAGGCAGAAGATTGAAACATAGAAACATAGAAACATAGAAAATAGGTGCAGGAGTAGGCCATTTGGCCCTTCAAGCCTGTATGATCATGGCTGATCATCCAACTCAGAACCCTGTACCTGCTTTCTCTCCATACCCCCTGATCCCTTTAGCCACAAGGGCCATATCTAACTCCCTCTTAAATATAGCCAATGAACCGGCCTCAACTGTTTCCTGTGGCAGAGAATTCCACAGATTCACCACTCTCTGTGTGAAGAAGTTTTTCCTTATCTCGGTCCTAAAAGGCTTCCCCTTTATCCTTAAACTGTGACCCCTTGTGCTGGACTTCCCCAACATCGGGAACAATCTTCCTGCATCTAGCCTGTCCAATCGCTTTAGAATTTTATACATTTCGATAAGATCCTCCCTCAATCTTCTAAATTCCAGTGAGTATAAGCCTAGTCAATCCAGTCTTTCTTCATATGAAAGTCCTGCCATCCCAGGAATCAATCTGGTGAACCTTCTTTATACTCCCTCGATGGCAAGAATGTCTTTCCTCAGATTAGGGGACCAAAACTGCACACAATTGGGGTTGAGAGGGATAATAATTCAGCCATGATGGAATGGCAGTGTAGACTCAATAGGTCGAATGGCCTAATTCTACTCCTATGTCTTGTCTTAAGGGTTAATCCCAATTCCCAGCCCTTTATCATAAGCCCTGTAGGTTACCATACTTTCAATATTCTTCCTTTTAAAATATGATGGGTTTTTACCTAGACACTCAATCAGGAAGCAAGTTCAAGATCCTACAGTGAGTGGAAAAACAGTGTCCGCAAGTCACTTTTAATCCTTAACTTTGTGACCAGCTGTTAATTAGCCATTCTGCTGAGGCACATACACTCAGTGACCATGTTATTAGATATAGCAGTACACCTGCTCATTCATGCTAATATCTAATCAGATAATCCTGGGGCAGCAACTCAATGTATAAGAGCATGTAGGCATGGTCAAGAGGTTCAGACCAAACACTGGAATGGGGAAGAAATGTAATCTAAGTGACCATGGAATGATCGTTGGTGCCAGACGAGATGGTTTGAATATCTCAGAAACTGCTGATCTCCTGGGATTTTCTCAAACAACAGTCTCTAGAGTTTACAGAGAATGGCATGAAAAATAAAAAGCATCCAGTGAGTGGCAGTTCTGTGGGTGAAAATGCCTTGTTAATAAAAGAGGTCAGAGGAGAATGGCCAGACTGGTTCAAGCTGACAAGGAGGCAACAGTAACTCAGATAACCACACGTGACAATACTGGTGTGCAGAAGAGCATCTCTGAACACAAAACATGTCAAACCTTCTCACCATGAGCATAAACTCAGTGGCCACTTTATTAGGTATAGAAGTCACCTAATAAAGTGACCACTGAATTTAGATCATCCCTGTTCTTCTTGTTCATTATTATCCACACATTTTCCAAAGGTCTTCTTTGTTCCAAAGAAAATGACCCCATGTTCTGTAAACCTCCAGCCTTGGCAACATCTCCTTGGCCAGGGTTCCATCAACTCAGGAGCATTTGGGTTTCTGCCACACAATTGCAGAGATCTGGGTTTGATCCTGACTGTAGTGCAGCCTGTGTAGAGCTTGCACAATTTCTCCGTGATAGTGTGGGCTTCCTCTTTGTTACTGGTAGAGATGTTACTCCACACCCCCAACCTGAGGGGTATAGAGAGGCTGAATGCAAACAGGCTCTTTCCTGAGAGGCTGGGCGACACTAGAATTAGAGATCAAGGTTTAAGGATGAAAGGTGAAATACTTAAGGGGAGAACTTCTTCACTCAGAGGTTGGTGATAGTGTGGAATGAGCTGCCAGTGGAAGTGGTGGACGTGGGTTCAATTTCAACATTTAAGAGAAGTTTGAATAAGCACATGGATGGGAGGGGTATGGACATCAATGGTTAAGTGCTGGTTGATGGGAATAGACAGAATAATAGTCTGGCATGGATTAGATAGGCCGAAGGGCCTGTGTTCAATGAATCTATGCATTATGGAGGCACAAAAGCCTGCAGATGCTGGAATCTGGTGTTTCAGCTCTGCTGCTCTGTCTGTGGAAAAAGAGTCCTCAACGATTTGTCTTTAAGATGTCTGCTGTCGTGTGGAGCCCAGAATTTCTAACTCACTTGCATGATCCTTGCTTCAATCACTTTGCTGTTTGTGAGTGGTCTTGCACTAACAGGATAAGGTAAGGGTTAACCCGCTCTGTACACGAAGGCAATATTGACACCAGATAAACATATACTTCCAATGAAGGGATGATTGTAATCAACTTTAAATGTAATAGCAAAGTTAGGTTCCAATGATCACACCTTGTTTACATTCCCATTCTTGTTTCCTGCGTGAGGTGTTAGGCCAGTACTCTGCCTCTCCTTGTATAATCTGAAGGATATCTGGTTTTACTCTGAAGACCTGCAGGGAATTTCTTCCTGTGTCCTGGCCAACAGGATTTTGGATGTGTCCTCATCCAAAATCAGCAAAACAAAGAGTCTGCTAGCTGGAGTAAGGAGTTTTGAATGCCCTGGAAATTCTCTGGACTCCATCCAAAGTCTCCAGTTACTTAGAAAAAATAACCCTTGAATTTCAGAATGGACACTCAGTCACTGCAGGTGGGAAGGCAAATCTACACAACCCCACCTGCAGAAACATCTAAGTGTGCTAGTCCAGAATCACGAAAAAAAAACGCTGAGCACTTCGGCTCAGAAATCGCTCTGCTACACTGAGTGTGGTGTTCATGCAAAGCCCTAGGCCAAAACAGGCTTCTTTTACTAGGTCTCCTGGTGTGTTGCTGGGTTTCCCTGTGTAACAGCGCACGGTGTCAGTCTCAGCATGTATCGCACTATTGATCGATTCCAGGAAGTAGCAGCTGTCCACACCTGAGCAAGCAGTGTACTCTCAGCAGGCAGGTCTTAACACACAAGCCTGTCACTGCAGAGTGATGAAGGTGAAAGAACGGTCGCCTCAATAGAAGATGCTGTCAGGGAGGGCTGGAAAAGGGGGTAGAGTTAGAGGGAAAGTCGCGGCTGAAAGCATTTTCTCTGTGAAGCGGAGGCACATTGCTGCCGTGAGGTCAGGATCGAATTTCTATTCGGACAGATAGGAGGCTTATTCCGGTAATGAGCCCAGTTCAGGTTAACAGTCTTCCAATGCACAGTGCTCAAAGTTCAAAGTAAAATTTATTATCAGAGTGCATACACGTTACCTCATACAACCCTGAGATTCTTTTCTTTTTCTGCAGGCATACTTAGCAAATCTATAGAGCAATAACTGTAAACAGGACCCGTAAACTGTAACCAAACTGCAAATGCAGATAATAAGTAAATAGCAATAAATAACGAGTATGAAATAACAAGAGTCCTTAAGTAAGTGTAATTATCCTCTTTTGTTTAAGAGCCTGATGGTTGAGGGGTAGTAACTGTTCTTGAACCTGGTGGTGTGAGTCCTGAGGCCCTTGTACGAGAAAAGAGCACGGCCTGGGTGGTGAGGATTTTACATGATGGGTGCTGCTTTTCTACGGCAATGTTTCACATTGATGTGCTCAATGGTTGGGAGTTTTTAACCTGTGATGTACTGGACTGAATCCACTACCTTTTGTGGGGTTTTCCAGTCAGAGGTATTGGTGTTCCCACACTAGGCTGTAATGTAGTCAGTCAGCACACTTTTCACCACAGGTTTGCCAAGGTTTTTGATGACATGCTGAATCTTCGTAGACTCCTGAGAAAGTAGAGGCACTGTCGTACTTTCTTCACAATTATATTTATGTGGTGGGTTCAGGACAGGTCCTCTGAGATGGTGACACCCAGGAATTTAAAATTACTGGCCCTCTCTACCTCTGATCCTTCGATGATTAGTGGCTCATGGACCCCTGTTTTTTTTCTCTCTAGAAGTCTGCAATCAGCTCCTTGGTCTTACTGACACTGAATGAGAGGTTTTTGTTATGACACCACTCAGCCAAATTTTCAGTCTCCCTCCTGCAAGCTGATTTATCGCCACCTTTGACACAGCCACAATAGTGGTATCATCAGCAAACTTGTATATGGTGCTTATCTTGAAGCGCGAAAGAGCTGCCAGAGGAACTCAACGGTTAGGTGGCTTCTGTGGAGGGCAATAGCCAGTGAATGTTTCAGGTCAAGACCCTTTATCTGGACCAGAAAGAGGAGATAGGGAGGATTGAGGCAAGGGTTGTTGTGACGAAAGTTAAATCAAGGGGAATCTATCCCTGTTCTGTCCTGTCTGGGGGAGGGGAAGGGCAGTTGGGCAGAAGCAAAAATGTGAGAATGGCAGAGATGTGGGCAAGGACCTCTTTCAGCTACAGTGGGAAGGGAAAGCCCTGAATCCAAAACATCTCAGATGTCCTGAAGTGGAAGGTCTTATCTCAAGAACAGGTGCAATGGAGATGGAGAAACTGAGAGAAATGGATGATATCCTTTCAAAATGCAGGTTAACAGGAGGTGAAGTCTGGTTAGCTATGGGCAAGGATGGACTTATAGCAAATATCAAAGGATACTTTATCTCTTGAAATGGTGATAGACATATCAAGAAAGTAGAGAGAAGATTCAGAAATAGTGTCTGATGATGACTCCTCATCAGAATTGAAGAGAGAAAACAAGTTAGATTTAAGTTGGAGAGGGGATGTGGGAGAAATAGATAGACCATCCATTTCCATCCTCAGATGCTACCCAACGCCCTCACCTCCTGAGCCCCTTCAGCATTTAGAGGGCCAGTATGGTAGTGCAGTGGTTACCAAAGCACTCTACAGTAACAGCAACCTGGGTTTAATTCTTGCCACTGTCTGTAAGGAATTTGTACGTTCTCCCTGTGACCACATGGGTTTCCTCTGGGTGCTCCGGCAAAGACAGCAGTTGGTAGGTCAACTGGTCATTGTAAACTGTCCTATGATTAAGCTAGTGTTGCTGGGCGGTGCGATTCAAAGGGCCAGAAGGGCTCATAGTCTAAATAAAAAGCATCTGCAGTCTCTTGTGTTTACTGTTCCTCTGGAGTCGAGCAAAGGAATTTCTTGAGCACTGACGTTTAATGGATCTGGACAGAAATTGAACTCGTTTTGGCATTACCGCTCTCTTGGCACTGAAAATAAGTGCGAGGTAAAATGCAAGAATTTCTGGTAAATATGAGCCCCCACTGGTACACTGAATCAGCATTTATAGGAGAGTAAAGGAGGGTGACTGAAGCAGCTAAAAATGAAGGTTCTCAACGTCTACTGATATAGGTAATTCTGGAACAAGTGTGATACAGATATGCAAAGGAAGAAGTGGCTTGGATGAGCACACAATTCACACCAAAGTGTACATTCAGTAACAAGCGCAACAACAGCTTCTAGTTCCTGGGCATCAACATCTCAGATGATCTACCTTGGGACCAACACATTAGTATTATCGTGAAGAAGGCACGTTGAGGAAATTTGGTATGTAGCCAAAGATCCTTGCAAACTTCTGATGTACGGTGGAGAGCACGTGGACGAGTTGCATCACTACCTGGCATGGAGGCTCCATTACACAGATCAAAAGAGAGTTGCAGAAGGTTTATAGACTCAGCCAGCTCCATCACAGGCACTAGCCTCCCCACCATCGAGGACGTCGTCAAACTGCGGTGCTTCAAGAAGGCAACATCAGCATTAAGGACCCTCACCATCCAGGACATGTCTTCTTCTCCCCACTACCACTGGGGAAGAGGTACAGGAGCTTGAAGACCCACACGGAATATTTTAGGAACAGCTTCTTCCCCTCTTGTATTTTATTTTTGAATAGTCCATGAATCCATGAACCCTACCCCACTAACACAAAAAGGTCAGCATATGCTGGATATCGAAAGCAACGCAGACAAAATGCTGGAGGAACTCAACAGGTCGAGCAACATCTATGGAAATAAATAAACAGTCGATGTTTCAGGCTCAGGCCCTTCTTCAGAGCTGAGATGGAAGGTGGAAATTGCCGGAATAGAAATATGGGTGGGGGGGGGGGATGAGGGAAAAGAGGCTGGCTGGAAGGTGATAGATGAAACCAGGTGGACAACCAGCTGGAGGCAAAAGAATCTGATGGGAAAGGAGAGTGGACAATAGGAGAAAGGGGAGGAGAGGGGACATAGGGGGAAGTAATAGGCAGGTGAGAAGTGAAAAGTCGGAGTAGGCATTAGAGAAAGTGAGGGGGGTGGCTAGGGAATTTTTTTACTGGGAGGAGAAATCAATATTTATGCCATCTGGTTGGAGGCTACCCAGAAGGAATATAAAGTGTTGCTCCCCCACCCTGAGGGAGGCCTCAGCTTAACACAAGAGGAGGCTGTGGACTGACATGTTTGAACAGGAATGGGAATCGGAATTATTCATCTTATGTACTCTTTATTTATTTATTGTGTGCAAATTATAGTCATTTTTATGTATTGCTACACCCTGCTGTCACAATATAAAAAAAGGTTTCAGGGCAAATGTCAGCAATAATAAACCTGATTCTGAATGTCAACTACTGGAGGTTCGTGCACTTAAGGGGAGAGTGGGTACATTCAGACGTGGGCGTGAACATCAATTTCTCTAACTTCTGGTAACTTCCTCCCCCCCCCCCCCCCACCCCAGCCCTCAGCAGCAGGCCGAAGACACACTCTCAATGTTTCAGGAACAGCTTCTACCCCTCCACCATCAGATTTCTGAAAGGCCCATGAACACAACATCGTTATTCCTCTTTTGCCCAGTCTCATTGACTTCCTGGAAGTTGCACTGATTTCGATGCCTTAACCTGTACTGCTGCCACAAAACAACAAATTTCACGCCATATATCGGTGATAATAAACCTGATTCTGATTCGGTATAAAAGCCGACACACACTGTCCCTCATCTCCAAACAGAATGCATCCACTTTCTTATCCTCCACTTTGCTAACATTTCAATCAAGACAACAGGCCCTTTGTTTCGGAACAAAGGGAGAATTAAAGAAGAAAAGGAAATTTACAGACGGAATCTGCACTGGCTTTTTGTAGACAAAGGCACCATTGAGGGGAACGACAGAACTGAGCAGTGCTGGGATGCTATGCTTTACGCCCTCAGAGCCCAACAAGCAGCTATTCTACAGACGTCTTGCCTCTCCCGTAAGTGGTCAAAGGTGCAGAATGCAAGAAAATGTCAAGCTGATACTCGGCAGCTGCCTGTAATGTCTTTGAACCCACATGTTGAGCAGAGACAAAAATCTAGGACAAAGTCCATGTTGCGATTTTCAGTGCGTAAACAGCAGTTTCCCAGTGCTGAATTTGAAAATGTGCAACATGTGCCACAAATCAACTCTAACATCAAAAAGCAATGGCAGATGCCGGAAATCTAAAATAAAGATGGAAAAGAACTGGAACACCCAGCTGTTCAGACAACATCTGTGGACATAACATTGCAAGTTGTTGAAAGATCATGTGGTCTCCTGACCTTTACAACAAACTCCAATGTAAGCTTTAGGAACAACACCTCATCCTTTTCCTGGGCAGATGGAGGCCTCACCAATTTTAATTCTATTTCCTGTTCCCATTCCAACAGTCCATGGCCTCTTCCATTGGCACCCTCAGGTTTGAGGAGCAACACCGCCAATCTGATTGTATAAACATTGATTTCTTTAAATTCCAATAATTTCTCCCTTTCTCTTTTTCCATTCCCCATTGTGGTTTCCCTCTCACCTCCTCTCTTCTCCTCACTCATCCATCACCTTGCTCTGGTCCACCCTCCTCCTTCTCTTTCTCCCATGATCCACTTTCCTCTCCTATCAGATTCCTTCTTCTTCAGCTCTTTGCCTTTTCCACTTATCACCTGCCAGCTTCTCACATCATCCCCCTCCCCCACCCACCTACCTTCTCCCTCACCTGGTTTCACCTATCACCTGCCAGGTTGTACTCCTAACTCTCCCCCACCTCATCCTCATTCTTCCCCCTTCCTTTCCAGTCCTGATGAAGGGTCCTTCCCAAAACGTCGATGGTCTATTCATTTCTACAGTTGCTGCCTGACTTGTTGAGATTCTCCAGCATTTTGTGTTGTTCCAGTACCACTTTTTTTTCTCTCCACAGATGCTGCCTGAACTGCGAAGTATTTCCAGTATTTTCCATGTATACACCTAGTGTGGTAGATCATTCATGATGCAGATACTCAAAATGGCCGAAATACCCAGCAGGTCAGGCAGTATCTGTGGAAACAGTAAACAGTGATAATATTTCAGGTTGAACGTCCTTCATCGGAACTGGGGGGAAAGAAAGAAAACAAGTTAGTTTTACAGTACTGTGCTAAAGCAGAAGGCAGACATTCAACCTGAAATATTATCACTGTTTACTCCTTCCACAGATACTGCCTGACCTGCTGGGTATTTCAGCCATTTTATGTATCTGTATCATGAATGATCTACCACACCAGGTGTATAAATGGAAAATACTGGAAATATTTCGCAGTTCAGCCAGATAGACAGATAGATAGATAGGGAGCCAGGGTGCCTTAGACTGTTGCACGGTACTGTCATCATTCTCATTATGTGCGGAGTCATATGATGTGTGCAGTCATGGTCTATCCATTTCCATGTTTGTTCTTGGCAATTTTTGTTTACAGAAGTGGTTTGCCATTTCCTCCTTCTGGGCAGTGTCTTTACAAGATGGGTGACCCCAGCCATTATCAATACTCTTCAGAGATTGTCTGCCTGGTGTCAGTGGTCATGTAACCAGGACCTGTGTTATACACCAGCTGCTCATACGACCATCCACCACCTGCTCCCCATGGCTTCACGTGGCCCTGATCCGGGGGTGGGGGATGCTAAGCAGGTTCTACACCTTGCCCAAGGGTGACCTGCAGGCTAGTGGAGGGAAGGAGTGTCTTACGCCTCCTTTGTTAGAGACGCATCTCCAACCCCACCCCAAACAGTGCCGTATATTGGTTAAAATAGGAAGGTGATTGGGAAATGGAAATCAGAGTATTTAGCTTTGTATTAGCTCAGTAGTGTTAAGCATTATTTGGTAACTGGAAAGACATAATATACAGTACTGTGCAAAAGTCTTAAGCACCCTAGCTATATACTGTATACATGCCTAAGGCTTTTACACTGGATTGTAGGTTGCAGAGAGGATAGTGGAGGGATGGATTGGACAAAGGGAATGTGTCAAACAAGGTAAAGCTAGGGTTGCCATGGGGATAAGCTGTTGAGGAAACCAATTGGTTGATAGATTAATAAGGAGGACAACATTGACATATGTAAACACAAAGTACACTGCAGATGCTGTGGTCAAAGCAACACGTACAACAAGCTGGAGGAACTCAGCAGGTCAGGCAGCATCCGTGGAAATGAGCAGTCAACGTTTCGGGCCAAGACCCTTCATCAGGACTGAAGAAGGAGTGGGCAGGGACCCTATAAAGAAGGCTGGGGGAGGGTGGAAGGTGCCAGGTGAAAAACCAACCGGAGGAAAGATCAAGAGGTGGGGGAGGGGAAGCAGGGAGGGGATAGGCCGGAGAGGTGAAGAAGGAATGTAAGGGGAAAGCACTATGGGTAGTAGAAGAAGGCAGAATCATGAGAGAGGTGATAGGCAGCTGGAAGAGGAGGCAGAGTGAAACTGAGATGGGGGAAGGGAGAGGGAGGGAATTACTGGGAAGCTGGAGAATTCAATGTTCATACCAAGGGGCTGGAGACTACCCAGACGGTATATGAGGTGTTGCTCTTTCAACCTGAGTTTGGCCTCATCATGGCAGTAGAGGAGGCCATGTATGGACATATCCGAATGGGAATATGAAGCAGAGTAGAAGTGGGTTGCAACCGGGTGATCCTGTCTGTTGTGGCAGATGGAGCGGAGGTTCTTGACATACGTATATCTGTAAACCTGCTTGTCACCCAGGGATGGCCAGTAGCTTGAACTTGTTGAATTCGCTGCAGAATCTGTAAGATTGCAATGCCCACAGACAAAGTGTGTCGTGCCATTTGCTGTTTTTGAAATTTGAGTCACATCTCGTTGTAAAGGTCAGACAAATAGGTCAGAGTGAGTGCCGTTGGCAAATTAACGTCATGGGCATCTTGAAGCAGAGGGGCCATCCTGTGAACTGAAGTCAGGTGTTTCGGAAAGTAACCACCCAATCTGTAATTGGTTTTTCCATCTCAGAGGGGACGACATTGATTGCTGAAAACTAAATTAGAAACCTACATTTGGATAGAGACATAGATAAAAAAGGTATAGAGGGATATGGGCCAAGTGCACACAAATGGGACCAGGTCAGTAGGACATCTTTGTCAACATGACCTGTTTCCATACTGTATGGCTCTCGTTTAATTATCATTCAACCATACATGAATATAACCAAATGAAACAATGTTCCACTGGGGCCAAGGTCCAAAGCACATTACAAAAGCACACAGCACACTGCACAATTAGCACTTACGGTTACAATGTCACGAAAAAAAAACACATACAGTCACAAAGTGAAAAATTATAATAATAATATGGTCAAATGGTATGCAAAGGCAGAGTGCAGAGTAACTGTGGGTGATTGTCTTGTACATTTCTCTTGCGATCAAAAGACCCAGTCAGACATTGATAATGTAAGATGCCACAGACCTGTTTCCCTTGTTCGGTCGTGCAATAGGTGGTGGGGCTGCTGCATGACATCGGTTGTAGTGGGGACTTGGCCTCAATCTGCAGGCTTTCCTCCTGCTGCAGCCCAGGAGAAGATGTCAGAGGCGGTGTGGTGTATGTGCTTGGTTTGGGGGGGGCTGGCCTCGCCCATCGGTGCGGCCCTCCAGTGTTCAATCAGTAGAATGACAGGCTGGACTGAGTGTGCTTGCACACTGCCAGGAACTGTAGCATCAATTTGTGTGACACGTCGCTCAGGGACTTGGACTATATATATATATATATTTTTTTTTGCGTGACTATGACTTTTCGCTCGCTATTTTGAGTGTGTTGTGTACGTCTTGCAACTTGGCCCCAGAGGAATGCTGTTTTGTTCAGTAGTATTCATGTATGGCTCAATGATAATTAAACTTGAACTTGATTTGATTTGAAGTCCCTTGTGGCATGAGATTGATGCAGCTTGTTCTTCCATGGATGAACAGCAGAGGGCAGCACCACCTCAGCGTCTCCTCCCCTGGGCGACTGCCACAGGCGACCCCACACTCTTCGTCATAACGGAGGCAACGCTGCTCCCAGCTAATGAACAGACCTGTGCTATTCTACATTACGAATGTCCAACAGGGTGTTGCGATCCTAATAAAAACATCCAAGATAATCTCTTGCACCTTTCTTTTTGGACCATGCACCTTCTCGGCACAATGGTACACAAGTCCAGGCACCAACATAACAGTACGCAGTAAGTCCAACTCTATCGCTATCGAGCAATTTGCGGACGGGTGGACTAGTATCCTGCAGTGACTTGTGATCACAGAAAAGACATACAAGACAAACAAAAGCTCCTTTGATTGCACCTGGAATGGCCATTGTGTCAAAGTGAAATGCCACTTTACACAAGGACTCTATGAACGTTTATAAGACCATAACATCATAGAGGCACGGAAAGACAAAGTTATGAACTCTGAATATGCAAGCTCGAGGAAATCTGCAGATGCTGGAAATTCAGGCAACACACACAAAATGCAGGTGGAACGCAGCAGGCCAGGCAGTACCTATAGGAAGAAGTACCAGTCGACATTTTGGGCCGAGACCCTTCGTCAAGACTTCGTTAGTCCTGACGAAGGGTCTCAGCCCAAAACGTCAACTGTACTTCTTCCTATAGATGCTGCCTGGCTTGCTGAGTTCCACCAGCATTTTTTGTGTGTTGGTTGAACTCTGAATATGGTCCAGTCCATAATGGGTAAAGCCCTCCCCACCACTGAGCACATCTACATGGAGCATTGTCGCAGGAAACCAGCATCCATCATCAGGGACTCCCATCACTCAAGTCATGCTCTCTTCTCACTGCTGCCATCAGGAACAAGGTACAGTAACGTCAGGACTCACCAGCAAGTTCAGGAGCTGTTATTGCTTCTTAACCATCAGACTCTTGAACCAGAGGGGATAACTTCCCTGAACTGTTCCCACAACCTATGGGCTCACTTTCAAGGACTCTTCATCTCATGCTCTCAATATTTATTGCTTATTTATTTTTCTTTCTTTCTTTTTGTATTTGCACAGTTTGTTGTTTGTTGTAAACTGGTTGTGCGCCCTATAGGTGTGGTTTTTCATTGATTCGGTTATGGTTATTGGATTTATCGAATGTGCTCATAAGAAAATGAATCTCAGGGTTGCATCGGGTGACATATATGTGCTGTGATAATAAATTTACTTTGAACTTTGCGTACAAGGTTGGTAGTTTTTAAATTAATGTATTTAAACTGAGCACCAACATAGGATAAAAAGGACAGGGCTGAGAGGTTAACAGCTAGTTAAGATACGGAAACTGTAAATTAGGATGAGCTTGTTTAAATGTGCTTAAGGATTTCAAAAATGCGCACTGAGGAAAGAAGGTATTTGGCCAGAAGTGGAAAGGGTCAGAGACACACTGACATCGTGCCAAGCAGATCACATGTGGCAAGGCAGATCAGAGTGTGCTGAGGCCATCAGATAGATACTTGAAGCGAATAACACTTCAAAATTTAAGTGCCCAGGGTTTGGTTCAATATTTAACGTTTAATATTTGAGGAGAGAGCATAATCTTAGTGCATAGTTTTGTTTAGAATGTTGTGGTTTGAACTCTTGTAAATGATGGGACGGTGTTTGTTTTTTATGTACCGAGTATAATCTTCAATATACAAGCATTAACTTTTAATGTAACAGATATGAATTATAGTGCATGGAAGCATCTTATTTTCTTTGAACTTTGCAGATCCTATTATTTTACAGCAAGGAACTGTGCACAGCATCACCACCAGTCAAAAACCAGTGGATATTTTGAATAAGTTCCAACACCTTCTTGGTGCATGGTGGAGATGCGTCTCTACCAGAGGAGGTGTAAGGCGCTCCTTCCCTCTTCTAGTCTGCAGGTCACCCTTGTGCAGGTGTAGCACCTGCATAGCTGTTTTCCACCCCCCCACCCCCTGCCATCTTCAATCAGGGTCACGTGAAGCCAAGGGAGCAGGTAGTGGATAGTCGTATGAGCAGCTGGTGCATATCACAGGTTCTGGTTGTAAGACCATAAGGCATAGGAGCAGAATTAGGCCATTCAGCCCATCAACTCTCCTCTGCCATTCCATCATGGCTGATCCCGAATCTCACTCAACCCCATACACCTGCCTTCTCACCATAACCTTTGATGCCCTGACCAATCAGGAAATGATCAACTTCCACCTTAAATATACCCACCAATTTGGCCTCCACCACAGTCTGTGGCAGAGCATTCCATAGATTCGCTACTCTCTGGATTAAAAAAAATTCCCCTTACCTCTGTTCTAAAAAGTCGCCCCTCAATTTTGAGGCTGTCCCCTCTCGTTCTGGATACCCCCACCATAGGAAACATCCTCTCCACATCCACCCTATCTAGTCCTTTCAACATTCAGTAGGTTTCAATGAGATCCCCACACATTCTTCTAAATTCCAGTGAGTACAGGCCCAAAGCTGCCAAACACTCCTCACATGTTAACCCCTTCATTCCTGGAATCATCTTCATGAACTTTCTCTAGACTCTCTCCGATGACAATACATCCTTTCTGAGATATGGGGCCCAAAACTGTTGACAATACTCCAAGTGCAGCCTGACTAGTGTCTTATAAAGGCTCAGCATTATCTCCTTGCTTTTATATTCTATTCCACTTGAAATAAATGACAACATTGCATTTGCCTTCTTTACCATTGACTCATCCTGTAAATTAACCTTCTAGGAGTTTTGCACGAGGACCCCGAAGACCCTCTGCACCTCTGATGTTTGAACCTTCTCCCCATTTAGATAATAGTCCGCATTATTATTCCGGTTACCAAAATGCATTATCGTATATTTCCCAACACTGTATTCCATCTGCCACTTCTTTGCCCATTCTTCCAGTTTGTCTAAGTCCTGCTGAAATCACGCTGCTTCCTCAGCACCATCTACCCCTCCACCTGTCTTCGTATCATCCACAAACTTTGCCACAAAGCCATCATTTCCATTATCTAAATCATCGACAAACAATGTGAAAAACAGCAGTCCCAATACTGATCCCTGAGGAACACCACTAGTCACCGGCAGCCAACCAGAAAAGGCCTCTTTTATTCTCAATTGCGGCCTTCTGCCTGTCAGCCATTCCCCTATCCATGCCAGTACCTTTTCTGTAATGCTATAGGATCATCTTGTTAAGCAGCTTTATGTATGGGGTGAAAGCAAGGGAGTGGAGATGACTGGAAGAATTGGATCAGTCCAGGATGATGGCAGAGCAGACTCGATGGGCCAAATGGTCTACTTCTGCTCCTATATCATATGGTCTTATGTGTGGCACCTTATCAAATGCCTTCTGAAAATCCAAATAAATGAGATCCACTGCTTCCCCTTTGTCCATCCTGCTTGTTACTTCTTCAAAGGACACTAACAATTTGTCAGGCAAGATTTCCCTTCACAGAAACCATGCTGACTTTGACTTATTTTATCATTAGTCTCCAAGTACCCCGAAACCTCATCCTTAATAATAGATTCCGAACTTTCTCAGCCACTGGGGTTAGACTAACTGGCCTATAATTTTCTTTCTTTTGCCTTCCTCCCCTCTTAAAGAGTGGAGTGAGATTTGCAATCTTCCAGTCCTCTGGGTCCATGCCAGAATCATATGATTCATTTGGCACCCACTGATGCCAGGCAGACAATCTCTGAAGAGGATTGATAATAGCTGGGGTCACCCATCTTGTAAAGACACTGCCCAGAAGAAGGCAATGGCAAACCACGTCTGTAGAAAAATTTGCCAAGAACAGCCACGGTCATGAGACTATGATCTCTCACGTCATATGACATGGAACATAATAACGATGATAAGAATACTTTCCTTTGGAAACAGTAATAGGAAATGTAAATATTATGTTGAACATGGTGGTTACCGTAAATTCCAGTGTATAAGCCAAGAATCTGGCCCTAAATTTTGGTCCTAAAATTAGGGGGTCGGCTTATACAGAGGGTGCCAACTTTGGAAAAACAAATACACAGAAGACAGGTCGTATTTATTGGCTGTTTTTGAGTCAAATTGGTTCCACTGTCAACGCATGAATTCTTTGGTTTGTTTAAACTCACTAGTGGCTGGCGCACGAAGATCAAACCACCGGGGATGACTGCAGTGTCCGTATTTTCAGCTTTCAATGTTGCTTTTATCTCACCTGACAAGTGCGCTTTGAACAAGTCCCAGGCAAGTAGTGACTTTTCTTTCCTGACATCTTCAGGACGTCGATGCCACACCTCTTTAACCCACTTCAAGCAACCCGCTCCATCCATCCAGCAGCGTTCTTGAACGTCATCAACACCCCACGGGAAATTTCTGAGCGATCTTTGTTTTTTGTCTCAACAGAAGATTGTGTCTATTCGTAAATAAGGTGCACCAACTTCGCGTAGCTTTGAAATTTTCGCTGACCTCACGGTGTTTTTTGGCCTATTTCAACGCTTGAACTCAAATCATTTCTCTGGTAACAATGTATCCAGACGATCGCTGGTGATTCACCCACTCTAAAACTTCTTCTTCCAGTTCTAGCTACTGGCATGTTTCCCCGCAGTTTGCACATTTTGTCTTTGGCATTGCCCTCAGCTTGTCTTCTGCCTTTCTCCACTCTCTCTTGTTTACACTGAACTTCTCAGCAGCTGCAGAATTATTTATTCCTTTAGCAAAATCAACAACCTCCAGCTTGAAGCCAGCATTATATCACATTTGTTTTAATCACATGGTGGTTGCAAACTCAATACTGAGTACGTACTGATCCCGCCACCCCGTGTTTTGTTTTAACCAGATTGCGTTGGGCGCTAAATGGTTTCACGGGGGTTACATTTCAGAGGATTCTTTTCCATTGGAAACCTAATCCAAAATTTCTCTACAACACACACAAAATGCTGGTGGAACACAGCAGGCCAGGCAGCATCTACAGGGAGAAGCGATGTCGACGTTTCGGGCCGAGACTCTTCGTCAGGACTAACTGAAAGGAAAGATACTAAGAGATTTGAAAATAGTGGGGGGAGGGGAAAATGTGAAATGATAGGAGAAGACCGGAGGGGGTGGGGTGAAGCTAAGAGCTGGAAAGGTGATTGACAAAAGGGATACAGAGCTGGAGAAGGGAAAGGATGGGAGGCCTAGGGAGAAAGTAAGGGGGAGGGGAGCACCAGAGAGAGATGGAGAACAGGCAGAGTGATGGGCAGAGAGGGAGAAAAAAACAAACAACTAAATATGTCAGGAATGGGGTAAGAAGGAGAAGAGGGGCATTAACGGAAGTTAGAGAAGTCAATGTTCATGCCATCAGGTTGGAGGCTACCCAGCCAGTATATAAGGTGTTGTTCCTCCAACCTGAGTGTGGCTTCATCTTGACAGCAGAGGAGGCCATGGATAGACATATCAGAATGGGAATGGGGCGTGGAATTAAAATGTTTGGCCACTGGGAGATCCTGCTTTCTCTGGCGGACAGAGTGTAGGTGTTCAGTGAAATGGTCTCCCAGTCTGCGTTGGCTCTCACCAATATATAAAAGGCCACACCTGGAGAATTGGACACAGTATACCACACCAGCCGACTCACAGGTGAAGTGTTGCCTCACCTGGAAGGACTGTCTGGGGCCCTGAATGGTGGTGAGGGAGGAAGTGTAAGGGCAGGTGTAGCACTTGTTCCGTTTACAAGGATAAGTGCCAGGAGGGAGATCGGTGGGAAGGGATGGGGGTGATGAATGGACAAGGGAGTCACATAGGGAATGATCCCTGCAGAAAGCGGTGGGGGGGGGGGGAGGGAAAGATGTGTTTGGTAGTGGGATCCCATTGGAGGTGCGGAAGTTACAGAGAATTATACGTTGAATCTGGAGGCTGGTGGGGTGGTAGGTAAGGACAAGGAGAACCCTATCCCGAGTGGGGTGGTGGGCGGATGGGGTGAAGACAGATGTGCGGGAAATGGGAGAGATGCATTTGAGAGCAAAGTTGATGGTGGAGGAAGGGAAGCCCCTTTGTTTAAAAAAGGAAGACATCTCCTTCGTCCTGGAATGAAAAACCTCATCCTGAGAGCAGGTGCGGTGGAGACGGAGGAATTGTGAGAAGGAGATAGCCTTTTGGCAAGAGACAGGGTGGGAAGAGGAATAGTCCAGGTAGCTGTGAGAGTCTGTAGGCTTATAGTAGATAAAATTTCTCTCCCTGATTTATTTATTAAGAATTCACCTATAACACTCTACAATGTGTAGGCTTGTTTTCTTAGCAGGTACTAGTTCACAAAATTTCCAGGGTCCGGATCCGGCAAAGCTGAGTACCGGCATGTGAGATCTTGTGATTGTTTCTGGTTAAATCAAAAACCTCTACAAAAGGGGTCGGCTTGTACAAAGGTAACATGAAAAAGTCACTTTTTTAACCTTGAAATTGGGGGGGTCGGCTTATACTCCAGGTCGGCTTATACTCCGGAATATATGGTAATCAGAATTCTGCTAGAACTAAAGGCAATTTAGTAGTACGTAGCCCTCCCTCTAGTCTCGAGAGATTTCCACACCCTTATCTCAAAAATGTGTCTTTTAATTACATACGAGCAACTTTTATTAATGCAGCCCTGATAACACGTTAATCTAGACCATTGCAGGCTGCAGGACTATGTGCTGAGGAATGCACAAAGTGAATGCATAGGTTGCAGGAACAGTTCACTGATGGGGGCAAGCGAAGCTGAGTGAAGTTATCCCCTCTGGTTCAGGAGCCTGATGATCGAGGGGTAATAATTGTTCCTGAACCTGGTGGAGCGAGTCTGGAGGAACGCTTGGTGAAGCCACTGCAAGGGCTCAGTGGGGAAGGACCACAACTACTGGAGAGGGAGGAGCAAGGCTGGGCGAGGAAGCCCCTCAATTACTGCAGCAGTACGCCATCCCAGCGGGGCCACCGCACTATTGATGTGCAGGATCATAATAGAACAGTACTGGAAGCATTATCCATGCACATAAAGAATGGAAGGGCATTGCACGGTTTATTCTTCTAGGTACTCCTTATTACGAATGAAGTTTTTTTAGTATAAAAGTATTTCACAGATGCATTCTCAGATGCAAAGTTTGACAATGAGCCAGGTAAAAGAGATAGAGGGGCACTGTGACCAATACCTCAAGCAAGGAGTTTTAGCCAGGGGCTTTGAGAGCTATGGCTGAAGGAATTCCACATTGATATTGGTTTATTATTGCCACATGTACCAAGATTCAGTGAAAAGCTCGTCTCCTAAACTTTTATTCAGATCAAATCTTTACACAGTGCACTGACCTAGAATAAGGAAAAATAATAACAATGCAGAATAAAGGGAAAAAGCTGCAGAAAAATTACAGTATAGGTATATGAAAAGTGCAAGTGGGCGCCATGGTAACGTAGGGGTTGGCACAATGCTATTACAGCTCAGGGTGTTGGAGTTTTGAGTTGGATCCCAGCATCCACTGTAAGGAGTGTGTACATTTTCCCTACGCAAGGTGTGGGTTTCCTCCAGGTGCTCTGGTTTTCTCCCACAGTCCAATGACGTACAAGGTAGTAGATTAATTGGTCATTGTAAATTGTCCCATGATTAGGTTAGGGGTATGTTGGGGGTTGCTGGGTTTGTGGCTCGAAGGGCCAAAAGGGCCTATTCTGTGCTGCAGCTCTAAATAAAGACCATAATGAGGTAGACTGTGATGTCTAGAGCCCATCTCATCATACATAAAGCCCGTTCCAGAGTCAGGTAAGAGTGGAAACGCTATGAACAGTGAAGCGGTTCAGGATTCTGATCACTGTGGGATAGGAGCTGTCCTTGAGCCTGGTTGTACATGATTTCAGGCTTTTGTATCTTCTGCCTGATGAGAGACGGATGAAGAGAGAACATCCTGGATTGGGGTGGGGGGGGGGGAGAGTCTTTGAATATGCTGGCCGTTATACTGAGCTTAGAGTTCAGACACAAGAGGTTCTGCAGATGCTGGAAAGCTTGAGCAACACTCACATGAAAAAAGGCTGGAGGAACTCGATAGGTCAGGCAGCATCTATGGAGGGGAAGAAACAGTCAAAATTTTGGGCCATGGCCCTCCATCAAGATCCGACTGTTTACTTCCCTCCATAGATGCTGCCTGACTTGCTGAGTTCCGCCGGCATTTTGTGTGTGTTGCTCAAGATTTCCAGAGCTTGACAGCACTGAAAACAGAGATATGTGAGGATTATAGAGCTGAACGATAAGAAAACTTGAGTTTGGAAGGAATCTGAAAAGATGGATGAAACTATTAAATTAGACAAATGCTAGACAAATTAGAATACTAATCAAACTCACAATGTGTGCTTAATACCCTTACTTTTCCCATCAAAAGAGGAACATTTTTCAAACAAACATAGTGGTTGGCATGGTAATGTAGCAGTTACAGTAATCGCTTTAAAGCACCAGTGATCACCAATCAGGGTTCGAATCCCGTCACTGTCTGTACAGAGTTTATACATTTCCCCTGAGACCATGGAGAATTCCTCCTGGTGATCTGGTTTCCTCCCACATTCTAGAGATAGGGTGAGCAGGTTGTGGGCATGCTACGTTGGCACTGGAAGTGTGGTGACACTTGTGGGCTTCTCCCAGCACAAACCTCGCTGATTTTATTTGACACAAATGACATATTTCATTGCACATTTTGATGTACCTGCAATAAATAAAGCTGATCTTTTAAAATCTTTTAAACTCCACAGTACATCTTTTGCTGTTCAGCTGACCTTAAGGACTAAACTTCACTAGGGATATTGGGCCAAGGCCACATTTTATGATGGCTATCCTAGTGAAATCTCTCCATGATTGGACATCCAGACACAAGCTCTTCACACGTTTCAAGGTAACAAGGTTTCCACCCATTTCAACAGCCCAGAATCCACTTTTCCAATTAAAGACATCCAATTGTACATTAGCTGTAAATAAACTTGTAATTACTCTTGTGAGTAATCAAGATTTCACTGTGCTGTGGGGTGTTGATTAGGGAAAAAAAGAAATGTGCACATCAGCTCCCAGAGCAGCCATGCAACAGATGGGGAACAGGAGATCATTTTCAGGAAATGTCAGCAGGTACAGGAATTGCCAGGCATCTGACTGAAAGACCCTACAAAGGAATGTGAAGACTGCTGGAGAAAATCATCGGGGACTCTCTTCCACACATCCGAAATATTTATCAGGAGTGCTTTGCTATCAATGCATTGTCAACAATCCCTCCCATCCACCCAGCAATCTCTTTGTCTCCCTACCATCGGGTAGGAGGTACTGTAGCACCAGAACAAGGACTGTTAGGATGTGAAACAGCTTCTTCCCTCCACTCCGTGAGACTACCAAACTCCCCGTCGCCACCACCCACATTTTTTCATGTAAGAAGCCCCAGTAGAAGTAAACGCTTTATTTTTCAGTTTGTGCCATGAATACACCTCTTTATTTGTTAATTTATTTGTGGTAATATAACTTTATATGTTGTGTCTGATTAATCTGTGCACCTTGGTCTGAAGCAGGAGTTCCCAACCTTTCCGATGTCATGGACCAATGCCTTTAAGCAAGAGGACTGTGGACCCAGGTGGGAACCCATGGTCTAGATCAGGCATGGGCAAACTACGGCCCGGAAGCCATATGCGGCCCATTAAGCTTTTTAATCCGGCCCGCAGAACTTGATGAAATTATATTAATAAACCTTGTTAATGTTTTTTCCCTGCAATTCTGGCGTTTTCCCAATAGATGACGCACTCTATATACATTGACCTTTGTTGAGGTGCAGCGTATTACTCCACATTTGCGCTTTACTCTTTGTTCGGCTCGACCTATTTGTGTGAACAGGTGTTCAGCGTCATGAACATCAATGAAGCCAGCCACAGATCCAAGTTAACTGACCAACACCTCAGATCCATCCTGAGAATCGCCACAACAAAACTAAATCCAGACTTTGATGCGCTGGCTAAAAAGGGAGACCAACAACACTGTTCCCACTGAAATTAAAAATAAGTTTCTTCGTTGTGTTATGTAAAAAATGCATTTGAAAATATTTTTTTCAATAAGCCTTACATGTTACATGTCATTTCTGTTAAGTGATGGACATGAGTAGTGCGCAGGTGCACGTATGTTCTCAAAATAAAAAATGCGCTCCCGATCAAATAACGCGCTCCGCATACTGGCACGCTGTCACTGTTCTGTCCTTGTGCGGGTCGTTGTTGAGTTTTGGCACAGGGGACAATTGAATAAGAAGGAGCAGGACAAGTAGACCTGCATCTCCTACTGTTTTTGAAATAAAGACAGTCAGGAGGAGAGTGATGATGATAATATCTTGAAGGATAACAGAATTTTCAGTGCTTTAAAATAATAACTTACTATTAAAAAAAGCTGTATTTTATTCATTTAATTTTCAGTGTTTTAAAAGTCATTTCAATAAATAGCTAAATACCATGGGTCTTCAAAGACAGATGTTGTAATGCATTTGTTCATTTTCAATTGAAATTAAAGCACATGTTTTCTACATATCCCATGATATTTTATTTTCTCTTATGAGGTGTATTACCAAAACACTCCATCCATCTGCTCCTGGTCCGGCCCCCCTGTCAAATTTTAGAACCCTTTGTGGCCCACAATTCAAAAAGTTTGCCCACCCCTGGTCTAGAGGAATATTGTTTTGTTGGGTGGCATAAAGTATATGGTTGAATGCTAATAAACTTGAGCTTGAACTTGGACTTGAAAGTCTCTAACCAGCTTCAGTGGGACTGTGTTAACACTGGTAGCACAGAGACACAGCTGGTAAAGTTGCTGCCCTGTGGTCCCAGTGAACTGGGTTTAGCCCTGATCTCTGATGTGGAATTTGCATGCTCTCCCAGTGATCAGGCGAGTTTCTTCCAGATGCTCCGGTTCACTCCCATGTCCCAAAGGCATGCGGATTGGTGGGTCGCTGTAAAGCACCCAAGTGAATGGGAATTTGGTGAGAATAATGAATGGAATTAAGATAGAATTAGTGTCGATGGGTGCTTGATGGTCAGCACAGAGACTGCGGGCTGAAGGGCCGTTTTCCATGCTGTATGACTGCACATCTATGATGACATATTTAACATGTATAAATCTCATCCATGAATAACATGACAATTGAGAAGATTTAAGATGCAGAAATCCATATCTTCAATAACACGATTTATTGAGTGCCCATGACCCTCTTGGACTGCACAATTCAAAAGATTCACAAATCTGAAGAACAAAATCTCTATATTCTAGCAGTGTGTTCTCCTGTTTGAGAAGAAGCAGTTTCTCAGCATGTACCCTCACCAAAAACTGTGTTTCAGTGAGATCACCTCACATTTTTCACAGCACCAATAAGTACAAATGTGTCTTATTCAACCTGTTTCCCCCACGGACAACACCTCATCTCGTTTCATTACCCACTGTCCACAGAGACTATCTTAACTACAACTAACGTGCTTGTGAATCAGCTGCTGGCTTTACATCTGTGAACTCACTTTTGTGAACTTCAGTTTTGAATGCTATTTGCTTATTTTTATTGTTTGCATGATTTTTCCCTGCACCTTGGGTGTTTGACAGTCTTTTTTTAAAATGGGTTCTTTTGGGTTTCTTTGTTTCATGGCTGCCTGTTAGGAGATAAATCACAAGGTTGCATATAGTATACACACTTTGATAATAAATGTACTTTGACGTGGCAGTACCAGACAGTGGTAGAGGCGACTACAGACATGAAGGCCAGAGGGTTGCCCGTCAGCATGACCAAAACGAAAGAAAGCCTGGCTGATGAATTGTCCCACTCGGCTTGGGAAATAGCACGAGAAACGAGAAGGCAGGAGACGGGAGGAGGCTGAGAGAAAGATATCAGGAAGTGACCAGGAGTTTCCCAAAGACAGTCCTCACCCCCTTCAGAAGAGCCATAAGGTTTGGCTAACTTTAAAAATGTTGAGAAGCTAAACAGAAGCAAAAGTACACGGTGATGTACCTATCTCGAGAAATACTTATTATAATGTGGATTTCATATTACGTAGTTGTTATTCGCTCACTTACTCCTTTCTCCCCACCAAAATGAGAAGATATATATATATATATATATATATATATCTATATGTGTGTGTGTGTGTGTGTGTGTGTGTGTGCGTGCGCATATATGTATATGTGTGTAATGCGTGTGTGTGTATATGTATGTATATATGTATATATATAGGAGGAATACACAGGGAAATCTTTTCTGTGTAATGGATTTGTCCACAGACTTTTATGAATACTGCAATGGGGGCCCTCAACTCACAAGTAGGAGGGGTTATCCCCCACAGCTAGATATTTCCTCTAGCTCAACCCAGGGTCATTTACTAGAGACCTCAGCCTTGGAATCACACGTTGGTTGCCCTTTTTGTTATTATTTGAGTTTCTTGGTTCTTATTTGTTCAGGGAGTAGATCGATTAAGTTTTATTCTAATTTCAATGATACATTGACAGATAAATACAGATGGCTAAGGTAAAATTCATTTCTTTTAATGTAAATAGGCTATTAAATCCAATCAAACATAACAGAATTTTATCCAAAATGAAAAAAGAACAAGCCCATCTAGTATATTTACAGGAAACTCATTTAAGTGATAATGAGCATAAAAAACTAAAGAGAATGGGCTTCACTAATCTGTTTTTCTCCTCAAATAAATCAGAGCAAAGGAGAGGAGTTACTATTCTTATCTCAAGTAAGTTAAATTTTGAAAAATATTCGAAATGGGAGATAATGAAGGCAGATATATTCTCGTAAGGGGGAATACAGACGGCAGTTCAGTTACTCTATTGAATATATACGCACCCCCGGGAAGTGATATTGGTTTCTTTCAGAAAATTACTGATAATATGGTAACAGAAACAGAAGGTCTCCTGATATGTGGGGGAAACTTAAATTTACAATAACAACCAAACTTAGACTCTTCCAATAGAAAAACCTATGAAACAAAATCCTTACATAAGAAAGTTAATACACTTTTTGAGGATGTTGGTTTAATTGATATATGGAGGGACTTTTTCCCTGACAGAAGGGATTACACTCATTATTCTGCTCCACATTCTGTACATACAAGAATAGACTATTTCATAACATTTGGAAAAGACAAAGTCAAAATAAACACCTGTGGAATTGGGACAATAGATGTAAGTGACCATGCACCTATATATTTATCTGTTGATTTTGACCTACAACCAAAGAATACGATTTGGAAACTAAATTCAAGTCTACTCAATGATCCGTACTTTAAGGAACAAATTAAAAAAGAAATTGGTCACTACTTAGAATTTAATGATAATGGAGAGGTTTCACCTCCCATTTTATGGGATACTCTGAAGGCGGTCTTAAGGGGGAAAATTATAGCAATATCTTCATATAAGAAAAAAATAAGGATAAAACATTAGAGGAATTACAAAATAGGCTGAAGGAACTAGAGAAAAACACAAACTGAATTTGGCACAGGATACATTGGGGAAATTAAAAGAATTAGGAATGAAATAAATAATTTGGCTATGCAAGAAATCAGGAAAAACAATGTTTCTGAAACAGAGACATTATGAAAGTGGATTGAAATCTATGAAAATACTGGTGTGGAAACTAAAAAAAAAGATAGCAGAAAATACAATTCATAGAATTAGGGACCCAAGAACGAAAATGATAAAAAATAAGCTAAGTGAAATTCAAGAAGCTTTTGAAGTGTTTTTCAAAACGCTATATTCCAAAGTTCCGGGGGAAGCATAACTCAAATTGACACCTTCTTGAATTCTCTAGAGCTGCCCTCCTTAAGCGAAGAACAAAATAGAACGATGACTGCTGACATAACTGAAGTTGAATTAAAAGCTGTAATTAGTAGGCTTAAATTAAGCAAGTCACCAGGATCAGATGGGTATACGGCAGAGTGATACAAATAACTTAAGAGTGAGTTAATTCCTGTTTTACTCCCCACACTGAACTGGGCTCTAAAAAAGGCACAAATACCACCCAGTTGGAAGGAAGTGATAATCTCAGCTAGACCGAAAGAAGGCAAGGATAAAATGGAACGCGGGTCATTTAGACCAATATCCGTTCTTAATGTAGGTTATAGGTTATTTATCTCCATCATGGCCAAACGATTAGAGGAGTTTCTACCCATACTGATATGTAATGATCAGACAGATTTTATACGACAATGCCAAACACAAGACAATATACGAAGGATACTTCACATTATGGATCATATACAAAAGAACAAAATCGAAGCAATAGTGATAAGAGTGGACGCTGAAAAAGCATTTGATTCGGTTAATTGGAATTTTCTTTACAGAGTTTTACATAGATTTGGTTCACATGACACAATTATTAAAATGATACAGCCACTATTTGACAATACAACTGCTAGGATTAAAATCAATGGATATTTATCAAAAAGTCTTACCCTAGAAAGGGGCACGAGACAGGGCTGTGCATGGTCACCACTACTCTTAGCATTATATTTGGAACCTTTAGCTCAATACATCAGACAAAATGAAGATATCAGGGGAATTACTACTAAAGGGACAGAGCATAAATTGGCTTGTTATGTGGATGACATTTTGATCTATCTAGGGCAACCAACATACTCTTTACCTAATTTGATGCAATCCTTTGAACAATATGGTCAATTATCAGGATACAAGATCAACATAGGTAAAACCCAATTACTTTCATATTACTATAACCCACCAAGAGAAATTGAAAGTCGATACCCCTGGGCATGGCACACAGAGTCTTTCAAATATTTGGGCATCATTGTGCCAAAAGATTTGGCAAAATTATCAGAATGTAATTATCAGCCTCTATATAAAAAAATTAAGTAAGATGTGGCAAGATGGAGCCTGATTCTTTTTTTCAGTCTCAGTTCAAGGATTGAGTCTATTAAAATGAATATACTGCCCAGACTGTTACATCCCTTTCAGACCCTACCAAGAGAGATTAATCAAAATCAATTCAATGAATGGAACAAGATGTTATGAAGGTATATTTGGCAGGGTAAAAGGGCTAGAGTTCATCTCAAAACTTTGCAATTAGCAAAGGAAAAGGGGGGATGGGGCTTGCCTTCTCTTAGAGATTATTATTTTGCAGCACAGTTGAGAGCTGTGATATGTTGGTGCAACCCATCATATGACGCTCAATGGAAAAACATTGAGGAGCGGGTACTTCCCATCCCCATACAAGCAATTTTGGCTGATAACAACCTGCAAAGGTACATAAATACTATTGATAACCCATGGGTGAAATTGACTCTTAAAATATGGAAAAACACTATAAAAGAATATAATCTAGAGGGAGATATTGCAATTCTTAAATGGTGCGCATATGACTCTGATTTTACACCAAATAAATTGGATGCTAGATTTAAGGACCGGACAGCTAAAGGAATAACAGTTCTTTGCAACATAATGAAAGAAGGAACACTGTTCAGTTTTGAAATGCTTAAAGAGAAACACTTATTAGAAAAACAAGATTTTTATCGGTATTTACAGATGCGACAATATGTTAATATGATGCTTAAAAATGTAACCAAGGCAAATACATGCTTGATAGAGCTCTTTAAAAAAGCATATAATTCAGATAATGGTAGTTCATTTCAAGCATGTATAAGGGTTTGTCAAATCTTAAAACACATTCGACTTCATACATTAAAACAAAATGGGAGAAGGAAGGAGGGATAATTATATCTCAGGAAGAATGGACAACAATATGGAGATATCAATGGAAGTGTACCAATTCACAGAAATGGAGGGAGTTTGGATGGAAAAACTTGATAAGATATTTTATTACACCCTCTCAGAAATCCCATTATGATGGTAACCTCCCTGTTGGCTGGAGAAATTGTGGAAATCAAAATGCAAATCATTATCATATTTTTTGGGACTGCCCTGTTATCAAAAACAATATTG
This sequence comes from Hypanus sabinus, assembly GCF_030144855.1. Lineage (NCBI taxonomy): Eukaryota > Metazoa > Chordata > Chondrichthyes > Myliobatiformes > Dasyatidae > Hypanus > Hypanus sabinus. Next base: position 154,055,294 of record NC_082714.1, read on the forward strand.
GAGAGTAAGACCATATATTTTGGATATATACCTCAAGAATGATTGAAAAGAGATAAATATTTAATGAATATACTGTTGGAGGCTGGTAAAACAGACTCTTACTAGGAAATGGTTGTCACAGGAGAGCCCAATTTTAAATACATGGATGGAAATTACAATGGACATTTACAAAATGGAGAAGATAACAGCATCTGTTAATCATAAACTGGAACAATTTGATTCATACTGGGAAAAATGGTTTAACTACATAATGCCTCATAGGCCTGATTTTATTCTCACAAATCAATGAATCTGTTGTAAAAAAAGATCACCCCCTACTTGTACGTAGTTCTTTCCTTTTGCTTGTTTTTTCTTTGCACTCTTTTCTATAAGTGTATACCTCAGATAAATACTTTGTGGAGATTTTGTGATGTATATGATTATATGATGTATATGTACAATGTCTGAAATATATCTTATGGAAATGTTTGTTTGATGAACTTCAATAAAAAAAATTACAAAAAAAAATGTACTTTAAATTTTGAACCTGATTGGTTATGATTTCACCTAATAAGGGCTAAAATATTAAACACAAGAGGTTCTGCTGAAAATCACACACAAAATGCTGGAGGAGCTCAGCAGGTCAGGCAGCATCTGTGGAGAGGAATGAACAGTCGATGTGTTAGGCCGAGACCCCTTCATCGGGACTGAAAAGGAAGGGGGGAAGAAGCCAGAATAAGAAGTGAGGGGCAGGGGAAGGAGCAGAAGCTGGCAGGTGGCAGGTGAAAGCAGGTAAGGGGGAAGAGCAGATGAAGTGAGACGCTGGGAGGTGAAAGGTGGAAGAGAGAAAGGCTTCTTCCCTCTTCCTTTCCAGTCCTGACAAAGGGCCGAAACATCGACTGTTAATTCCTTTCCATAGATGCTGCCTGAAGACTGAAATTTGTAAGGAGAATAACTCTATGAGCTCCTTAAGTTACAGCGAAGTACTTCTGACTGCATTGATTCGTCTGGAAAGCTGAACATTGACTATCAGAAAGGAAATTATTTTTATTTTACAGGCCTTTCCAGCCCTTCCAGTCGCACCCCCCAGCAAGCCAGGGTGGCATGATAGTGTAGGGGTTAGCGTAACGATTTATAGTACCAGTAACCTAGGTTCAAATCCTGCTGCTGTCTGTAAGGAGATTGTATGTTCTTCCTGTGATCTCATGGGTTTCCTCTGGGTGCTCCGGTTTTCTTTCACAGTCCATGGATGTATTGATTGGTCATTGTAAATTGTCTCGTGATCAAGCTACAGTTATATCAGGGGTTGCTGTCTGGCGTGGTTCAAAAAGCCAGAAAGCCCTACTCCACACTGTAACTCATTAAATAAAAGTAAAAATCAGCCCCCTATTTAACCCTGTCCTAATCACAGTACCTACTAACACAATCATCTTTGGAATGTGGGAGGAAACTGGAGCACCTGGAGAAATTCCATGCATCCCAAGGGGAGGATATACAGATTTCTTACAGAGGACACTGAAATTGAACTCCTAACTCCAATTCCCCGAGCTGTAATAGCGTCGCGCTAACCACTATGCTACTGTGACATTCCACGTTAGGCTAAAATAAGATCAAACCACAAATGAAATATTTTCCTGATTGCCGCTATTTTGATAAACTTTGAACACTTCCTGGATCGTGAGTAATTTCCCTTCTCTCCAGCCCGATCCCATAATTCAGTATGGAGGCTGAAGAGTGTCACACTGTGTTGGGAAACAAGGGCCTGACTCACACCTGTGTTAGCCCATTGATCGCAGTAAAATGGCCAAGGAAAAACAAATTCTTTTCTGAGCAGAGTTGCAAAATAATTAGGATTCTCTTTACTGAACATCTTGTACGTCAACAATTTTATAAGAGGAAACAGATGACTTTACACTTGCCTGCTCCCTCCCAAACTCGCTCAATTCTCCCAGTGTAAACACCTAATCCCAAATCTTCCACAGACTAACCACACTGCAGCACACAACAAACACTAGCAAATCAAAGAGTCAAAGTTCGAAGTTAACTTATTATCAAAGTATGTAAATATCGACATACACCACCCTGAGATTCATTTCTTTGCAGGCATTCACAGTAAAACAAAGAAATACTATAGAATCAATTAAAAACTACACATAAAAAATAACAAGCAAACAATGTACAAAAGACAAACCGCAAATAGAGTAATAAATTTTATAGATATATATATATATTGATAGAGGACACAAGTTGGAGACTCCTTGGAAGTGAATCCATAGGTTGTGGAATCAGTCCAGTGTTGAGGTGAGTGAAGTTATGTGAAGTTATCCACACTGGTTCAGAAGCCTGATGGTTGAAGGGTAATGACAGTTCCTGAACCTGGTGTTGTGGGACCTAAGGCTCTGTACCTCCAGCCTGATGGCAGCAATGAGAAGAGAGCATGGTCTTGACCCAGAATGTCAGCTGTATGTTTGTATGTTTCCCTCCATCACCTGGATGATGGACGCTGCTTTCTTGTGGTGCCTCTCCTCATGGATATGCTCACCGGTTGGGGGGCGGCGGGGGGGGGGGGGGGTGCTGGGATTTTTCTGTGACGGACTCGGCTGTATCCACCAAATAAAGTCATAAAGTCATAGAGTAATACAGCATGGAATCCGGCCCTTTGGCCCAACCAAGGTGCCCACCAAGTTGATCCTAATTTCCCATGTTTAGTCCTTATCCCTCTGAAGCAGCAGTTCCCTGACATCAGTCTATGGATCCCAGGTTGAGAAACCCTCCTCTAAACCCCTCCTTTCCAAGTGCATGTCGAAATACCTTTTAAAACTGCCATTGTAACTGCCTCAACCACTTCGTTTGGCAGCTCATCCATATATACATCACCACCCTCTGTATGAAGAAGTTGCCCCTCATGGTCCCTTTTAGAACTCTCACCTCTCAATTTAAACCCATGCCCTTGAGTTTTACGTTCCCTGGGAAACGGATGATGTGCTATCATTTATTTTAATTTAGAGATACAGCATGGTAATAGGCCCTTCTAGCTCAATTACACTCTTGTGACCAATTATCCTTGTAACCCGTACATCTTCAGAGTGTCAGGGAAAACCAGGGGAAACCCACAGTCACAGGGAAAACACACAGACTCCTTTCAGACAGCAGCAGAGTTGCTGGCTCTGCAATATTGTTGTGCTAACTGCACAGCTACCTTTATACACCCTTATCAGAACTCCCTCAATCTTCTATATTCCAAAGGTTGATAGATAATTTAATTAATACATACATAAATTGAATCCTAACCTACAGTAGGGGAGTCTAAGACCAGAGGGCACAGACTCAGAATAGAGCGATGTCCGTTTAGAACGGAGATGAGGAGGAATTTCTTTAGCCAGAGGATGGTGAATCTGTGGAATTTGTTGCCACGAGCAGCTGTGGAGACCAAGTCGCTGGGTATTCTTAAGGCGGAGGTGGAAAGGTTTTTGACAAGTCAGGGCACAAAGGGATACGGAAAGAAGGCAGGGGATTTGGGCTGGGGGAAAATTGGATCAGCCATGGTGCAATGGCAGATCAGACAATGGGCCAAATGGCTTCATGCTGCTTCTATATCTTATAAGAACTGAGCATATGAGTTGTAGAGTCCTTGACAATGAATCCTTGGGTTGTGGAATCAGTTCAGAGTTGAATATGCCCAAAAGGTTTACAGCCATTAACAAAATCAATCACATTGATTGATTAATATATGGGTTAATCATGCAAAGTACAACACGTCCCTTAAATCAATAAATACTGAATGAGTGTTCATTTCCAGAGTCCTAAGATGTTCTACTCCAAACTGAAACAGCAACTTTGTGCTGCTTCCAAATGCTTTTTGTAGAAATCTGCTCCTGATTATTATATTTTGTAACTTCAAAGCATTAAACTATTTCAAAGGAAGACATGGAAGTTGAAATGAGGGTCTAACTTCAGGATTACTTTAAGTGAGGCACACATATATCACGTGGTAGTGTGATGACGTATGTATTTCATATATTTTTACATATAACCCAGAATGAATTGTTTAACCAAACACGAATATTTAATCAAACTATATACGGTATATATATCTGCTCATGGCAACAAATTCCACAGATTTACCAGCCTCTGACTAAAGCAATTTCTCCGCATTTCTGTTCTAAATGGACATCCCTCAGACCTGAAATCATGCCCTCTTGTCCTCCGCTCCCCTACCATGGGAAGCATCACGTCCCTGCTCTTATATTCTATGCCTCTACAAATGAATTCCAACATTGCATTCGCCTTTGCCACCAACTCAACCTGGAGGTTAACCTTTAGGATATCCTGCACAAGGACTCCCAAGTCCCTTTGCATCTCTGCATTTTGAATTCTCTCCCCATCTAAATAATGGTCTGCCTGTTTAATTCTTCCACCAAAGTGCATGACCATACACTTTCCAACATTGTATTTCATTTGCCACTTCTTTGCCCATTCCCCTAAACTATCTAAGTCCCTCTGCAGGCTCTCTGTTTCCTCAACACTACCCACTCCTCCACCCATTTTTGTGTCATCAGCAAATTTAGCCACAAATCCATTAATCCCCTAGTCCAAATCATTGACATACGTTGTAAAACCAGCAGTCCCAACACCGACCCCTGTGGAACTCCACTGGTAACGGGCAACCAGCCAGAATAGGATTCCTTTATTTCCACTCTGTTTTCTGCTGACCAGCCAATGCTCCACCCATGCTAGTAACTCCCCTGTAATTCCATGGACTCTTATCTTGCTAAGCAGCCTCATGTGCAGCATCTTGTCAAAGGCCTTCTGAAAATCCAAGTACACCACGTCTACTGCACTTCCTTTGGCTACCCTGCTTGTAATTTCCTCAAAAAATTGCAGTAAGTTTGTCAGGCAGGATTTTCCTTTCAGGAAACCATGCTGGCTTTGGCCCATCTTGTCATGTGCCTCCAGGTATTCCTTAATCTCATCCTTAACAATCGATTCCAACAACTTCTCAACAATTATTGTAGGCTAACAGGTGTATAGTTTCCTTTCTGCTACCTCCTACTCTTCTTAAATAGCGGAGTAACACTTGCAATTTTCCAGTCATCTGGTACAATGCCAGAATCTATCGATTCTTGAAAGATCATTGTTAATGCCTCTGCAATCTCTCCAGCTACTTCCTTCAGCATTCCATCAGGCCCAGGAGATTTATCCACCCTCAGACCATTAAGCTTCCAGAGTACCTTCTTAGTCATAAATTTCACTGCACATGCTTCATTACCCTGACGCTCCTGAGTGTCCAATATACTGCAGATGACTTCCATTGCGAAGACCGATACAAAATACGCATTCAGTTTCTCTGCCATCTCTGCGTCTCTCATTACAATATCGCCAGTGTCATTTTCTATTGGTCCCATATCTACTTTCCTCAACTCTTCTATCCTTTATATGCTTTAAAAGGCTTTTAGTATCTTCTTTGATATTAGTCACCAGCCTCCTTTCATAATTCATCTTTTCCTTCCTAATGACCTTCTTAGTTTCCTTCCTCAAGTTTTTAAAAGCTTCCCAATTTTCTATCTTCCCACTAGCTTTGGCTTCCTTGTATGCCCTCTCTTTTGCTTTTACTTTGGCTCTGCCTTCATTGTTCAGCCACAGTAGTGTCCTTCCATTTGAAAATTCCTTATTTGGAATACATCTGTCTTGCACTTCCCTCATTTTTCATAGACACTCCAGCCATTGCTGCTCTGATGTCCTTCCTGCTAGTGTTCCTTTCCAACCAAACTTAGCCAGTTCCCCTCTCATGCCATTGTAATGTCCTTTACTCCATTGAAATACTGACACATTGGAATTAAGTTTCTCCTTTTCAAATTTCAAAGTGAACTCGATCATATTGTGATCACTGTTCCCTAAGGGTTCCTTAACCTGAAGTTTTCTGGGCCACACAACCCTCTCTGCCTACTAACCCATCTTTCTGATACACCATATATCCTTGAACGCTCAGCTCCCTAATGGCAGGCATCCTTTAGCCAAGTTGCAGAGATGGCCACAACGTTGTACTTGTCAATCTGTAGCCGAATTTCAAGATTGTCCATTTTATTTCTTATGCTGCGTGCATTCAAATATAACACTTTCCGTCTAGTATTTGTTATTTTCTGTTTTAACTACACTACACCTCTATTGCCCTGCATCTCATCCCACTGGCTGTGATTATGCCTCATCTCCTGCTTGACCTTTCTATCATCTCTGTGGCACGGCTTTGATTTATTTCTGTTTTCCCATTCCTCAACCCTATCACTCCGGTTCCCATCCCCCTGCCAAATTAGTTTAAACTTTCCCTAACAGCTCTGCCTGCTAGGATATTGGACCCCTTTGGGTTCCTTTTTGGACAGGTCTTGATGTTTTTCCATTCTGAACGATTATGAATGAGACTACTCTGAGCTGGGAGATTCACAGATGTAAATTGGCTATGCATCCTCGAGCAAAATCAAGTTCCTTAGAAGTCCAGCACAATAGCATAGTGGTCAGCACAACGCTTTACAGTATACGCCACCCCAGTTCAATGCCCACCACTGCCTGCATGGAGTTTGTTAGTACTTCCCATGACCGCAAAGGTTTCCTCCAGGTGCCCTGGTTTCCTCCCACAGTCCAAGGACCTAGTCATTGTAAATTGTCCCATGATTAGGCTGGGGTTAAATCGGGGTATTGCTAAGGGACACAGCTCAAAGGCCCAGTGGGGCCTATTCTGCAATGTGTGTCAATAAATAAACAAACAAACAAACAAATAAATAAATAAATGGATGGATGAATGAATGAATGGATAAATAGCACCCATGTGATCACTAAACTGGTAGCTTATAACTCGTACAGGGTTTGGTGGGCACAATGTAGATTTCAGTCAAAGGAACCCATCCTTACAGCAACTGTTCATTGAAACATCAACTAAATACTAAACTTCTATGCCTCAAGTAGGACTTTCACCTGTTCCTTAAGGTTGTCCTAGCTGGGGTTGGTAATTGGAATAAGCTGTCACTATCTACCAAGTACTCACAATGGTCTGTGTCTCAGACAGCCTCTGACAACCAAGTCCAGCTCCTGGCCTTCATGTTTGGCTTAGATACTAAACCGGGTGGAACCGTTTCTACTGACAGGAAGAGAAAGGGCAAAGGCAGGTTACTGGTGCCTTAAAACCAGTCGCTTCGGGCAGATGGGGCTCGTTAGCTGTGGTCGGCAGCTCATCTAGGAAAACTCTAATCTCAAACATCTGGTGCCTTGCCGCTAAATCCGCTCGTGGGGTAAGTTTCAGGAGTAAACCCCTGAGGGAAAAATGCAGAGCTGGACTCCTTAAGGCAGTCGTATGTTGAGTTCAATGCTGACTGGCAACTCCTGCAACGCTGCTGGTGCCAAACCATCAGTCTCTGCCGTTCCTTTCGGTTTATCAGGTACATAGAGAGGGGGAGCCCGCAATGTGGGCAGCAGTGTGTTCTCCATATTGTACTGTCATCTGGCTTACCTAGGCAGCCAGGAGACAACATCCATGGTCGGCCCTGACCAACGGAGACTTCAGAACTTTTACCAGTGTCTTAAGCATGTTGGTTAACACTTAAACATGTAAGTTGTGCTGAGTCAATTTGAGTGAGTGGGTGGAAGGAAGGAATGAGGCTCGTTTTGCTGTTGTTGCTTTGTCACTTGGCGTGTACTGTTATGTTGTGGTGAGCATCCTACGTTGGCGCTGGAACGTGTGGTGACCCTTGCGGGCCACATCCTTGGGTGTGTTCTTTTGTTATTGCAAATGATACATTTCACTGCATGTTTTGATTTTCCTGGGATAAATAGATCTGGGTCTGAATCTGAATTTGAAGTTATTGGTGAGAGTATTTAAAAAATCTTTTTCTGTTTTGTGGCTGTCTGGAGAAGATGAATCTCAGGCTGTATATTGCATACATACTTTGATAATAAATGTACCTTGAACCTTGAGAACAGCTAGGCAGAACAGTTTGGACAAGAGAAATCTCAGGCTGTATATTGCATACATTGATAATAAATGTACCTTGAACCTTGAGAACAGCTAGGCAGAACAGTTTGGACAAGACGAATCTCAGGCTGCATATTGCATACAATTTTTGATAATAAATGTACCTTGAACTTTGAGGATAGATAGCCAGAACAATCTGGGAATGAAAGCTTATATGAATACGTTAATTAAAATTTTATAGAAAATCTTGTTGCAAACAAAGAGATTCTGCCTAAGATCCTCCAGGCTGTTCATTTTGATTTAAGTTATTTATTTACAGCACAGAATAGACCTTTCCAGCCCCTCATGCCACCCAGCAAGCCCCGACTTAAACCTAGCCTAATCACGGGTTAGTATACAATGACCAATTAACCTACCAACTGGTACGTATTTGGATTGCGGGAGGAAACTGGTGCACCCGGAGGAAACCCATGTGGTCACGGGGAGAACGTACAAACTCTTTTCAGGCAGCAGCAGGAATTGTATCCAGGTCACTGGTACTGTAAAACGTATTGCTAACCACTACACTGCCATGCTGCTCCAGTTATTATGTAACTTGATCATTTATTCTGATTCATGTAACTTAAGATCCTAATTTCCTATATCATTTCAGTATTCCTATTGGAGGCTGCATCCACAGGGGTCTCTGATCTCACAGCTGGACACAGTGAGTGGGAAGATTCCTCCTTACCTGATGTAATGCTGTGAGTCCATCTTCATTGCACAAATCTGGGCTTACATTTCTCTTCAGTAAGAGGCTCACTGCAACAGAAACATAACAATTACAGTCAGAAAATCTCTGCTTCTAAGCTGATTTCCCCCAAATAAACAAAAAAGGCATGGAACATAGAACATAGAAATCTACAGCATATTACAGGCCCTTCAGCCCACAATGTTGTGCCGACCTTGTAACCTACTCGAGAAACTACCTAGAATTTCCCTAGCACATAGTCCTCCATTTTTCACAGCTCCATTATCTATCTAAGAGGCTCTTAAAAGATCCTATTGTATCTGCAGAGACCCTATTGGATCTGCAAAGACCCTATTGTACCCACAGGGGAAGGTTTATAGAATGATAGAGAACTGAAGGCGGGTATTCACTTTCACCTCTTCTCTCCAACCTACTACTTTCCCCGGGACCCCTCCTCCTCCCCTTTCTCTTATTGTCTACGCTTCTCTCCCACCAGATTCTTTCTTCAGCCTTTCCCACCCACTTGGCTTCACATACCACCTTCTAGCTAGCCTCCTTCCACTCCCGCCCACCCCATTTATTCTGACATCTTCCCTCTTCCTACTCTGCCCTGAAGAAGGGTCTTGGTCCAAAATGTCCACCGTTCACTCTTTTCCGTAGATACATCCTAACCTTGTTCCTCCAGTGATTTTGTGCCTGTGACTGAGGAGAATATTCAGCCCACTTTTGTCATGCTGGGTCTTTGGCAGAGTTTTGCCAATCAATCATCCCCACATTCCCTCTGAGGATTCATCCAGTTCAATTTTGACAAATGATTTTGAATCTGCCTTTTGGTCAAAAGGCTTAGAGTACCACAGCTTGCTTTGTACCTCAGGAATTGTACGGTCTGCTTGTGGGAGTGGAGTCATAGAATTAGAGAGGGATACAACATAGGAACAGACCCCTGTGCCATTGAGTTGATACCAGCGATCAATCATCCATTTACATCAAATCTACACCAATCCCATTTTTTCCTTCCCCATAATCTAATCAACTCTCGCTGTATTCTACCACCACAATATTTGAATGATAGCAACACCAGCTGGTTCAGGAAAAGTTATGACCCTTCAGCCACCAGGCTCCTGAACCCGCAAAAATAACTTCACTCAACCCATCCCTGAATGGATTCCACAATCTATGGACTCACTTTCAAGAACACTATCACACATGTTTTCAGTTTTATTCAGTTTCTGTTTTTTAAGTTTTTTAAGTTTGTACATTTTGTCTTCTTTTGCACACTGGTTGATTGTCAGTCTATGTATGTAGCTTTTCATTGATTCTGTTATATTTCTGTTTTACTGTGAATGCCTGCATGAAAATGAATCTCAGAGTAGTACTGCATATGGTGATGTATATGTGCTTTGATCTTTGAAACCACCTACACATCAGGTCCCATTTATAGAGGTGCGTTAACCTAGCAAACCACACATCTTTGGGATGTAGGAAGAAAATGACAGCATAGTGGTTAGCACAATGCTCTACAGTACCAGCGACCTGGGTTCAATTCCCACTGCTGCCTCCAAGGAGTTTGTACATTCTCCCTGTGACCGCATGGGTTTCCTCCCAGAGTCCAAAGATGTACTGGCTGGTAGATTAATTAGTCATTGTAAACTGGCCTGTGATTAAGCCAGGGGTTGCTGGGCAGCATGGCGAATGGCCTACTCGGCACAGTATCTCAATAAAATCAAGAAATAAAATGAAATGGAGTGCCATTAGGAAGCCCACACAATCACAGGGATCATGAGTAGAACACCCCAGCACCTGAGGTCAGGATCAAACAAAATCTCTGGTGCTCTGATGGCAAAACTTAAAAAGAGGGCATATCCCAAGGTCCAATCCTGAAACTGTGAGCTTTGGAGAGCAAGTTCCTACTTTCCTCTGACAGTTTATGAACACATGAAAACAGTTACATACTCTTTACATAAAAGAGTCCAGTTACATGTGATTTAACTCACATCACTTGGAAATTTAAGAGACTACTAGACAGGTATATGGAGGAATTTAAGATTGGGGGGGGGGTATATTAGAGGCAGGGTTTAAGGGTCGGCACAATATTGTGGGCCAAAGCGCCTGTACTGTGCTGTACTATTCTATGTTCTATGAAATGTGACATAGCATGGATTTGGACCCAGTTTCTCAATGTTGAGGAAGGCAAAGTTAGCGCCCTTCAATTGCATTGATTAAGAGACACGTAGGCAGGCAACGAAGGAGGGATATGGACCTTCTGTGGGCAGCAGAATTAGGTTAGGTTGGCATAAAGCTCAGGCAGAAAATACATCAGATTGAAAGCATGTACTACCATCCTGAAGGAGAGAGTCCATCCTGCAGCTTGTCAGACTCCTGAATGTACTCAATCGCAAAAAAGATGAAATCTTGATCTCCCAATCTACCTCATTGTGCATCTTGCAGTTTACTTGTCTGCACTGCACCTTCTCTGTAATTGAACACTACATTCTGTGAATTTTACAACATCAATACACTTGTGTATGAAATCATCTTGGGTGGCGGGGAGGAGAAACATCTGTGTCTCTAGTAAAGGAGGTATAAGGAGCTCCTTCTCTTCTGCTAAATAATAGGAGGATTTTTTTTAATGTAAAGAGTATAATCTTCAGTATACAAGCATTAATTTTAAATGTAACTGATATGAATTATAGTGCATGAAAGCATTTTATTTTCTTTGAACTTTGCAGATCTAATTACTTTTCAGCAAGGAACTGTGCTCAGCAACTCCACCAGTCATAAATCTGCTGATACTTTAAATAAGCTAGGTGCCTTCTGGGTGGCAGAGTGGAGATAGTCTCTGCCAAAGGAGGTGGAAGGTACTGCAGGTCACCCTTGGGCAAGGTGTAGCACCTGCTTAGCAACACCCCAACCCCACTCCCGATCAGAGTGACGTGAAGCCAAGAGAACAGAAGGAGGATGGTTGTATGAGCAGCAGCGTATATCACCAAAAGCACACAAAATGCTGGCAGAACTCAGCAGGCCAGACAGCATCTATGGGAGGAGGTAATAACGACGTTTCGGGCCGAAACCCTTCATCAGGAGTGAAGTAACATGGGATGGTCGAGGGGGGATAAGAAGTGGGGGGAGGGATGAAGTAGAGAGCTGGGAAGTGATAGGCTGGAGGGAAATGGGCTGGGGGAAGGCGGAGAATTATGGGAAATAAAAGAGAAAGAAAGGCAGGGCTGGGCGGAGAGATTATAGTGAGGGGGGGGGGGGGAAAGAGAGAGAAAGAGAACCAGACTAAAATACCTTATCTCCCACCTAGGTACCCTTCTTCCTGCCAGCATGAACATCCAATTCACTGACCTCCGTTGATACCCCTGACCCTCACCCTTACCCCCATCCCTATCTATTGTTTTAGTCTGGTTCTCTTTCTCTCTTTTCCCCCCTCACTATAATCTCTCCGCCCAGCCCTACCTTTCTTTCTCTTTTATTTCCCATAATTCTCCACCTTCCCCCAGCCCATTTCCCTCCAGCCTATCACTTCCCAGCTCTCTACTTCATCCCTCCCCCCACTTCTTATCCCCCCTCGACCATCCCATGTTTCTTTACTCCTGATGAAGGGTTTTGGCCCGAAACGTCATTATTACCTCCTCCCATAGATGCTGTCTGGCCTGCTGAGTTCTGCCAGCATTTTGTGAGTTTTTTATTTATTTTCAGCATCTGCAGATTCACTCGTGTTGCCAGTGTATATCACAAGTCCTGATTATGCGACCACTAATGCCAGGTAGACAATCTCTAAACGGTATTGATAATGGCTGGGGTCACTCATCTTGTAAAGGGACTGCCCAGACGAAGGTAATGGAAAACCAATTTACCAAGAAAACCCATGATCACAGAAAGACAATGATTGTCCATGTCATACAACACAGCACATAATGAATGAGTGAAAGAAATAATCTCTCAAAGGCTCTCATAAACTTCTGTGATTAAATAATGCCCATCGTGAGGGAAGTTTCTAGGCGGACCCAACTCACAGAGGCGTATACAAGGTTAGGTGGTGTGGGAGCAAGTGGGATCTTCTCCTTGGATGACTAGCTGAAACAGACGTACGTTTCTGAAAACTTGTAAGATGGCACCACAGTTACGTGCAGTTCCAAAGGAAATAGTCTAATTCTTCCAATTTAGGACTACTACAAGTGAAATCTACAGCTGTGCATTCAGAAGTGCTCTTCTCCACACCACTATATGAGCTAATGTCACCCTGAACTAGTCTGGCCATTCTCCCCCAACCTCTCTCATTAACAAGGAGTTTTCATCCACAGACTTCGCTGCTGACTGGGTGCTTTTTTGTTCCTCGCACCATTCTCTGGAAGCTCTAGAGACTCTTGTGCGTGAAAATCCCAGGAGATCTCCAGTTTTTGAGACACTCAAACCACCCCATCTGGCACCAACAATAATTCCACAGTCAAAGTCACTTAGATCATATTTCTTCCCCATTCTGATATTTTATCTGAACAACAACTGAACTTACTGACCATGTCTGCATGCTTTTATGCATTGAGCTGCTGCCGCACGTTTGCTGATTAGATAGTTCCATTAACGAGGTGTACAGGTGTACCTAATAAAGTGGCCACTGAGTGTAACTCATTCTGATGCACTCATGCTGTAGTGAACAAGATGAGTATTGTTGGTGGCTCTGAGAACATTCTCAGAAGACATCTTATCTGCACCATCTGAAACATTCTCCTATAGATTCATACAGCAAGGAAACTGGCCCTTCAGCCCATCTAGTCAATGACAACCATCCTCAGCTAAACTAGTCCCATTTGCCCACATTTGGCCCATATCCTTCTAAAACTCTCCTATCCACGTACGTTTTAAATGTTATTAATGTACCTGCCTCAACCACTTCCACTGGCATCTTATTTCCTATAAAGACCACCCTTTTGTTGTAGGTCCCTATTAAATCTTTCCCCTCTCTCCTTAAACCTATACCTTCTAGTTCCTAATTCCCCAAGCCTAGGAAAAAGACCATCCACATTCACCCTATCTATGGCCCTCATGATTTTATTCACCTTTATAAATACACTCTTCTTTTTCCTACCCTCCAGTGAAAAACATCTCAACCTGCTCGTCCTCTCTCCATAACTCAATCTCTTGATCCTGGAACCATCCTCGTAAATTTCCTCCACAGCTTAACCCAAACTGAACACACTATTCCAAAGCAATGCATACAAAACACTGGAGGGACTCACAGGTCAGGCAGCATCATATGGCAATGATGTTTCGGGCCGAAACCCTTCATTGGGCTCTCTATTCCAAATGTGACCTCTGCAACATCTCATACAACTGCAACATAACATCACAACTTCGACAGTCATTGACCTGACTGATGAGAGCCAACACACCAGAAGCCTTCTTCACTGCCCTGTCAACCTGCAACATCACTTTTACGGGATCCATGTACTTGTACTCTAGGTTCCCTGCATGTTCCTCCGCATCAGGGGTTTCCCAATCTTGTTTATGCCATGGACCAATGAAATCAAGCAAGAGGTCCCTGGACCCCAGCTGGGAAATCTTGCTGTACATCTATCCTGTAAAATGGTGATTATAAATGTCTACAGTAATCTAACTGCTACCCAAACAATATTTTATTCAGTCCTGGTATGAGAATCTTCCTGCCTCTTGCATTATATTGCCATGACAAAGAACTTTGATGAAGCACTATCCATTTTCCTTTTATATCAGAGAGCCAGAGTATCTTTTTAGAACAGGTCTGGCAAACCATATCTCATATGGTGTTCAAGTAATTGTGTGCAAAGATCACTGCAATATCTTACTGGAAGAAAGACAAATTCTTAATTGCTTCTGAAATTGTATCTGTAGGTAAAGACTGAGGGGTCTGAACTGTTGCCCAATTAATTGTTTCTATTAAACCATTTTAATGTACTGAAGAAGGAAAACTCTGATTTTAATCCTCCGCTGCCTTGTGGCCATACCCACCCATGGGAGAGGCTTCAGGAGTAAACCCCGAGGAAGAAATCTGGAGCCGGGTCCCTAAGGCAGTTTGATGTTGTTTACAACTTCACTTTGGCAACCTTTGCGACGACACTGGTGCCGAGCAGTATCAGCTCTTGCCCTTTCTTTGGACTACATCAGTGACGTGGACGGGGGAACCTGCTGCATGGACAACAGCCGGTTCTTCAAATCTTCCTGCCCAGGCTTGCACCCTGGAAAGGTCACAGTCCACCAGGGGCACAAACCCATGATCCCCTGGGGTTGACAGCTGCCTACTACTAATGTATTGAACAGCTCTCATGATCATATCATGTGACTTCAAATTCAGATTCAGATTCACTTATTCATCACATCTACATGGAAGCTTTCATCTCAAAGTTCAAGGTTTCAAGTAAATTTATTATCGAAGTATGTCTATGTCACCGTACAATACCGAGACTCATTTTCTTTCACATATTCACAGTAAAATAAAGAAATACAACAGAATCACCGATAAACTACACACAAGGATAGACAATCAATGTGCAAATGAAGACAAATCGTGCAAAAGCAAAAATAAGCCAAGTAATAAATAGGTAATATTGAGAACATGAGTTGTTGAGTTCTTGTAGGTTGTGGAAACAGTACAGTGTTGAGGTGAGAGAAGTTCTCCAAGCTGGTTCAGGAGCCTGAACCTGGTGGTGTGAGTCCTGAGGCTCCTATATCTCCTTCTGATGTTAGCAGTCAGAAGTGGGCATTGGCCAGATGGTGGGTGTCCTTGATGATGGATGCTGCTTTCTTGTGGCAGCCCTCCTTTTAAATGTGCTCAGTAGTGAGGAGGGCTTTGCTTGTGATAGTATGGGCCGTGCCCACCAGTTTTTGTAGACTTTTTAAGGAGGAGTACTTGCATTTTCTCTTGTTCGATGCTCTGGGCTTGACAGAGGTATTACTCGGCCTTTATCAGCCTGACCTCCAAGAGGACCACAACATTGTCATGGTTTGGAGGCTTGTGTTCCTCAATGGCCCAGAGAACTATGTTGGCTTTATGCTTTGTCTTTTGGTAGGGTCACCCATGCCAAGCAGGTGAACAAGTAGAGACCAGACTAAGAGTGATCCATTGGTCCTCCAAGTTCAGACATTTGGCCTGGGACTAACAATCCTAACTGGTAAAACAAAATTGTTATGGAAACAGCAAAGATGAATCCTTCTACACCCAAATGCAATAGTATTCCTGAATGCCAACGGCATAATGAGCATTAAGTTAGTCGTCGGCCTGAGCTTCACTGTTCAGCCTTTGCTGCATGCAGGCAAGGACTAATTCAAGCAGAAATTTGAGATAAAAAATATTCCTATCCAACAATCCTAATACATTAAAAAAAACCTTTTTCAATCTTCTGCATTCTCTAGAGGAAGCAAACTTAACTTTTACAGGATGAGAGACAGATGTTTATTTCCCTAATGCTTGCAGGCAAGTGCGCTAACATGATTACAGACACCGTGAGAAAAGCCTGTGGAAAGATTAGTGTTGACAGACTAGTTGCCACTTCTGGCAGGTTTAGTAACGCTCACAAAATAATTAATACGAAGCACCATCACAAGGTGAGAACGTGCATCTTTTCACAGTTTCCTTCAGCTTTATTACCCACCCTCACCAGGATCACAGAGCCCACCCCTTCCTTCGTACCTGACCCATATCATTCAGACCAAGGAAACACACAACAAGCTCCAATGGTGGTTGAGCTTTTCCTTTGCCTTTGAAAATCCATTTCTGTGCAGATTAAATAACTTCCAGTGAAATGTTAAAGGGAAGAGGAGAAAAAGAACCTATTATGCTGATTTAAATCTCCCTCTATTGAAATACTCGAGACCCTGAGGTTTACAGTTGTACAGTTTACAATCAGTGGCCACTTTATTAGTACCTCCTGTACCAAATAAAGTGGCCACTGTGTGTATGCTCGTGGCCTTCTATTGCCGCAGCCTATCCACCTCAAGGTTCAACATGTTGTGTATTCAGAGGTGCTCTTCTGCACACCATGGTTATCTGAGTTACTGTTGCCTTCCTGTCAGCTTAAACCAGTCTGGCCATTCTCCACTGACCTCCCTCATTAACAATGCAATTTTTGCCCCCAGAACTGCAACTCACTTGGATGGTTTTTTTTGTTGGTTCTTTTTTGCACCATTCTCTGTAAACTCGAGAGCAGGGGTTCCCAACCTGGGGTCCATGGTTCCCTCAGTTAATGGTAGGGGTCCAAGGCATAAAAATGGTTTGGGACTGTTGCTCTAGTGACCATTGTATGTGAAAATCTCTGGAGGTTAGCAGTTTCTGAGATACTCAAACCACCCCATCTGGCACCAACAATCGTTCCACCATCAAAGTCACTCAGATCACATTTCTTTCCCATTTTGATGTTTGGTCTGAACAACAACTGAACATCTTGAACACGTCTGCATATTTTTATGCATGTGTTGCTGCCACATGATTGGCTGATTCGTTATTTGTATTAACAAGGTGTACAAGAGTATCTAACAAAGTGGCCACTAAGTGCATGTTTTTTTCCCAAGGTGGAAAGCAAGCTGGTGATTTTAAAATTCGCACCTTTGTTTTGCAATCTTTCTTCAGCCTCACCTCAGCCTGCTTCTGAAATCTCCTTCTACCTTGCAACCCTTATACTTTGCCAAATCTAGCCTCTCCTTCATTTAATGAACCACCTTTGTCAGAAGAGGCCTCAGCTCTCAACTTGCTCAATCCTTGAATCCCTCCACATCTCTATCTCTCCCTCTTCTCCTGTAAAGCACCTCCCTAAAAACCTACCTCTTTGGCAAAGAATTTAGTCATCTGCCCAAATATTTCTAAGTGGGTCAATGTTAAAATTAATTTGATAACTCTCCTGTGAAATGGTTTGGAAAATTTTGAACGTTAATGATGTTGAATAAATATAGTTGTGTTTGTTGTTCCTTGGTTCAGTTGCTAAGTAGCAGGTTCTGGTGACTTTTAACCCTTTTATCCTCCTTGCCAGATTAGGTAGCTCTTTTGGAGACATCATTAAGAAAGTCCCCACTTAAAGGACCAGATGGGTCCACAGAGAAACTTCCATCAGATGGACTAACTGCAACAGCGTGTTCTGGAGATCTGGCTCTATCCACTATTCGATGCTTCTCGCTTAGGGTTATGAAACTCATAAAACCTCGCACTCCGTCCCTGAACTCTTAACCGATCCTATCTGGCCACATAACCGCTTGGCACGGCAACTGCTCTGCATGTGATCGCAAGAAGCTCCCTGAGTTTTGTGGACGCAACTCAACATACTGCGAAACCTGCCTCCTCTCTTTGGACTCTGTCCAAGCAGCCAACTAAATCAAAGACCCTACCCACTCTAAATAGTTCCATCAGCCGGAAGATACAAATAAAAAATATCTGGCATGGTCTTTGAGCCCAGTCTTGGTGAAGAATAGGTGGACTTAACCCATTTTAGAATCAAATTACTGTACTGAAAAACTCTGTCCTTGGAACACTCGTGATTATCGAACTGTTGAGCTTTCTCAAGCCATCCAGAACAATCATTTTCAAAACATGTATAATCCACTTGAGTTTGGGTTCTAATACAACTTAATCTTCTCAGGGAAAATCTTATCTAAATAACCGCTTATCTCCATAAGAAAAGGCAGCAACAGGCTACATTAGCTACAGTGCTGTGCTTACAATGGCAACAAAAGCAAGCTGAGGTTAATACAGCAGCCATGCCGTGTGAGATTATATCTTCTTGTAACGCTCAGTAAAATTGTCCTGTATCCTCCCTAGTAATTTTCAGTTGCTGATCCTTCCTGACAAATTGCTGGCTTCGGTTCTGCTTTGTGCCAGGTTATTTGTCCCTCTCTGAGGTGGGGATTTATTTGGCCTTGACATCGTTTGGGTGGGGGAGGTGAATTTTGACCAGTGTTTCCATTCCAGATCGGTCAGAAATAAGAGATGTGTTTATTCTATTTCATTTCACGCCCTCGGGAGAGCACTTTACAGCCTGCAAGTTAGTCTCTGCAGCATAGTTACTGTTGTAATCTTCTCCGGGGATCGTCACCCAGTTGAACTGGAGAGGTTTAAGAGTTCCTGAGATCCCAGTCTGTGGTTGAGCCATCTGGCGCTTTGCCCCTGGAGGGTCATTCACAGTGGTAAGGTCAAGGGGGAGGTTCCAGGCAAAGAGAGATCTAACCAAGACCTCAGGCAGAAGATGATGACTCATCACAACACCGGAGGAAGGCTGCGGCAATAGAAGGACCCCAGTTGTTTTGCCACTGATCCCTGGCCCCGATCTGTCAAGGACTGTATGGTGGCTGCCTGTGTAACAGCCTCCCCACCTTAAACAAAATCATGCACACTAAAATCCACCCTAACATCCCGCTATGTGGATCATGGATCAGCCTCTACAGGCGCCTGAGGACCCACCAGTAGACAACCTCTTTAGAAACATCATACTCAACTTGAGTGATCACATTACTACTGCCATAATAGAGGGAGTATGGTAGCCTGGCTTGTACACAGCAAACTCTCACAATCCCCAATCAAGAACAACTAGGTGGTAAGTTTTAATAACGTTGGATGAGAGATAGATAATAGAGAATTCCCATCCCTGGTGTTTCTTGGGAAGAGCTCCCTGGAATCTTCTGATTTCATCTGCACTGGCAAGCAAAGCATTGGTTTCACATCTTTGGTCTCAACATGAATCACTGGTGCATTCCTTTTCCTTCCACAGATACTACCAGACTTACTGAGAGCTTCCAGCAGTTTATTTTTTTGCTTCAGATTCTAGCGTCTTATTTCTCAATGCAGTTTCTGTTTGTGACATGACTTGACTTGATTGCACTGAGCAGTTAAAACTCAAATCTGTACAATCATAACAGGTTGACGTATTCTTCTAAAGACATCTAATTCCTTTAGACATGATTATTATGATAGATCTGTAGGGCAGAGCTGACCCTGACAGGTTACTAAGCAAAGAATCAAATGCAGAACTTGTCTGAATTACCCCAAAAAGGTTGCACAGAGTATCCTTGCAGAAAATAGAACAACACTGGCCCCTTTTTTAAGCAGAGCAGCTTTAATGTGGTAGTCTGGCCGAAAGATTGATTAAACTCTAAGAAGCTTAAAGGAAAATTAAATTGTCATGTTATTGTTTGGACCAGTTTTGTACTTCCTGTACACAATAAAGTGGACACTGAGTGTGTTTCTTATGTCCGTGGTCTTCTACTGCTGAAGCTCATCCAGTTCAAGGTTTGACGTGTTGTGCATTCAGAGATGCTCTTCTGCACACCACTGTTATAATTCATGGTTATCTGAGTCACTATTGCCTCCCTGCTAGCTTCAACCAGTCTGGCCATTCTCCTCTCACCTCTCTCACGAACAAGGTATTTTCACCCACAGGACTATCACAAACTGGATGTTTCTGAGATACTCAAACCAGCCCATCTGGCACCAACAATCATTCCACGGTCAAAGTCGCTTCGATGATATGTCTTTCCCATTCTGATGTTTGGTCTGAGCAACAACTGAACCTCTTGACTGCATCTATGTTTTTTTATGCATTAAATTGCTGCCACATGATTTGCTGATTAGGTATTTACATTAACGAGCAGTAAAGTGGCTACTAAGTGTAAATAGGAGTGACCAGAGGTTGCAAGGGGTTTTGAGTGTACTAGCACAGACAGATTGTCTAGACAAGAGAGATGCACATTCAGGGCAACTTTCCCCATGGCTATTGCATATCAAGTAGGGGAGATGTTTGGTTGGCAAACATAAGCCGTGGAATGGTTTTTTGAAATGATCAAATATTGAAAGACCTCTATAGAGTGGATGTGGAGAAGACATTTCCTATAGTGAGCAAGTCTAGGAGCAGAGCACACAAACTCAGGGTCGAGGGACATCCATTTGGAACAGCGGTAAAGCAGAATTTCTTTAGCCAGAAGGTGGTGAATCTATGGAATTCATTTCCACAGATGGCTGAAGAGACCAAGTAACTGAGTGTATTTAAGGTGGAAACAAGAGAAAGTCTGCAGGTGCCGGAAATCCAAGCCACACACACAAAATGCTGGAGGAGTCAGCAGGCGAGGCAGCATCTATGGAAAAGAGTACAGTCGGGGCTGAGATCCTTTGGCAGGCCACACCTGCTGAGGGTCATAAGGTGGAGGTTGATTAGTCAGGGAATCAAAGGTCACCAAGAGAAGGCAGGAGAATGGGGTTGAGAAGGATCAATGAGCTGAATGGCTTATATTTATGGCTCTGCTTTATGGTCCTGTGATTATTATTTGAAAGATTGGATAAAAGTTACAGCATTAATAAAGGAAATACATTGTTCACTTCTCACCGATGTTATTTATTTAGAAAGCACCTAATGCCATGCACGAATTATCTCCCACCACATCAATTTTGCTGTGCAGCATGTTAGACTGGAAAAGCACCACACAGTAAGCAGAACTAATCAATTCCACAATTAATGGATCAGTCTAACACAACTAGTTGAAAATGGTGGTGGACAATTTAGCAAACAAAGGGAGTAAGATTCTCAAGCATCAAGATTGAGCTGGCCCTGATGAAGGATTTCAGCCCAGAACATTGACTGTTCATTCTCCTCCATAGATACTGCCTGACTTGCTGAGTTCCTCCAGAATTTCGTCTGTTAACCGCACTTGACACGCATCCTGTCCACGATCTTAAACATTCATTCCCTCTACCATAAGCACACCATGACTGTCTATTCTATCCACTATCCTGTCTTCTCTTTGACCATGAAGAGCAAAGGCAGTAAGTGCACGAGAACTGCAGGATTCCCCCCCCCCCCCCAAGTCACACACCATCCTGCTTTGGAAGAGTATTGCTGTTACTTCCCCATTGCTCAGTGCAAAGTCTGGTACTCCCTGTTCAACAGCACTGACACCAGTTCAAAACAGAAGATCCTCGTTACATTCCCAAGAGCAATTCATGAAAGGTTAGACCTGTCAGAGATTGGAAATGAACTTTAAGAAAAGCTGTTTCAAGATGGCTTGGAGAATGAACACGAGATCCCTGTGGCTAACTTATTATCCATAGCTGTGCATAAGACGATAAGAGGCATTGATAGAGTGGACTGCCAGTGCTTTGTTCCCAGGGTGGAAATGGTTAATAGGAAAGGGCATGAACTTAGGGTGATTGGAGGGCAGTATAGGGGGATGTCAGGGGTAAGTTTTTTTTCCACACACAGAGAGGGGTGGTGTCATGGAATGCCCTGCCAGGAGCACTGATAGATTGGGGACATTTAAGAGACTATTAGTTGGGAACATGGATGTAAGAAAAATGGAAGCAATGCAGGAGGAAAGCATCAGATCGATCTTAGAGTAGGCTGCAAGTTTGGCACAACATTCCAGCAGCCCAATCAGCGGCAAGAACAAGCCACAGCAGCAAGGTTTCTCACAGATTTGTGATACTTGTCTAAAAGAACAGAAGGGCCAAGCGGGGCAGCCATTGTTGGGAGTAGGTTGGTGGTGAGAGTAGGGGTGTCAGGCTTTGGCTCAAAGGAGCCTTCAGAAAGAGGCGTTGGCTCTGGGTAATTTTCTGTTAAAGCTCCTGTTTTTCTTTCTCTTACTGTACCGTGTAGTAAATGGCCTTTGTGTGTTCTTCATGCCAGATGTTGGAATCCTGAGAGACCCAGCGACTCTCAGGAAAGTACATCTGTGTGAAATGCATCCTTGAAGACCTTGTTAGGGATCCGGAGCAGCAGGGCTCCAACGCCCTTTGGTTATTCAGTGAAATGTTCTTAGTCTTTGAGGACACGCGCCCACACTTGCATCACCAGACCGTGATCAGGAGCAGAAATCCTATTTGATGCAGTCTCCGTCTCTCCAAGTTTGTGTTTATGACTTAAAGATTAAAGATCAGCTTTAGTTGTCACACGTGCATCAAAACATGCAGTGAAATGCGCTCTGTTGTGTCAAATCAAATCAGATCAGCAAGGATTGCGCTCAAGTGAGCAAGTGTCACCACACTTTCAGTGCTAACGTGGTATGTCCACAAGTCACTAAACCTAACACGTATGTCTCACAGGGACAGGGGCCCCAATCTTACAGCTGGTACTGCACAGCGTGCCACCCCCCTACGATTGACGTGAAAAAGGCTGCACTTATTACTGAAAGCCAGTACCTTGACAGGATTACGTTGACTCATCATCCTGAGACTTGACTTACTTTGCATAATTTCCATTTTCCTTATGACATAGAAGATCATTCAGCCCATCAGATCTGAGTCAACAAGCAAACCCACTGATTTCCCTGTACTGAATGTAGAGGCAGCATCATACTGAAGCAATTAACATAACACTATTACAGCTCCAGCGACCCGGGTTCAATTCCCACAGCTGTTTGTAAGGAGTTTATGCATTTCTCCCTGTGATCATGTGGATTTTCTCCGGCTTCCTCCCATATTCCAAAGATGTATAGGTTAATAGGTTAATTGATTACATGGGCACCTTGTTCTCATTGAGCTGGGAAGGCCTGTTACTATGCTGTATCTCTAAATAAATAAATATATACAATTATAACTCTCTCACTCTGTGAAGCAATCTTTCATCTATCTACACTACAGATTTTTTACAACAGCCTTGAAGGCAGCCCTTATGACAATTTGTCCTAATATTATATTGTATGACTGTTAGAGAACAGCAGGAGGAAAATTCGGCTATATTGCAACATTAAAGGTGCTACATGCCCTTGGACAGAAAATCGTACAAAAAGTAGTGGAAGTGGCCCAGTTCATCATGGGTAAAGTCCTCCCCACCATTGAACTTATCAGCACAGAACGCATCCATCATCAGGGGCATCACCACCCAAGTCATGCTTTCTTCTCACTCGTGCCATTGGGAAGGTGGTACAAGAGCCTGAGGTCTCACACCACTAGGTTCAGGAACACTTATTACCCCTCAACCATCAGGCTTCTGAACCAGAGGGGATAATTCCACTCAACTTCACTTACCTCATCACTAAAATTTTCCCACAATCTATGGACTCATTTTCAAGGACTCTTCATCTCAGGTTTTTGATATTCATTGCTTAATTGTTTATTATTGTTATTTATTTTTGTGTTTGCATTTGGTTGTTTGTCTGCCCTTTTGGGTGCAGTCATTTATTGATGCCCACAGGAAAATTAATCTCAGTGCTGTATATGGTGACGTACATGTACTTCGACAATAATTTTACTTTGAACTTGAACATTAATGCATCTGATTCTTATGGAATCTAGGCCAGGTTATGACAAACGTTGGGCAGTTTGCATTGATTTTGTTTTTCTTGCAGAAGTTCACAAGCATTAGATTTATTGAGACAATAAGACCTCAAGATATAGGAGCAGAATTAGGCCATTTGGCCCAATGAGTCTGCTCCACCATTTCATCATGGCTGATCCATTTCCCTCTCAGCCCCAATCTTCTGTCTTCTCCCCATATACCTTCATACCCTGACTAATTAAGAAATAATTAATCAAACTCTGCCTTAAATATGCCCAGTGCCTTGGTCTCACAGCCGCCTGTGGCAACGTATGTCACAGATTCACCATCTTTTGGTTAAAGAAGCTCCTCATCATCTCCGTTCTAAACGGACATCGTTCTATTCTGAGGCTGCGTCCTCCGGTCCTGACTCCCCCACCACAGGGATCATCCTCTCCACATCCACTCTACAGAGGCCTTTCAACATTCAACAGATTTCACAGACTACAGATGCTGCAGTCTGGAGCAATGAACAAAGTTCTTTCTGCGACACTAAAGCAGCCAAGAAAGACCCCACCCACAGTGGATGTTCTCTCTCTTTTCTCTCTTCTCAACAGGCACCAGAAACCTAAAGCATCACAAGGCTCAAGGACTGCTTCTGCCCAAGACCATTAAATAGTTCCCTGGTACAATAAGATTGACTCTTGATCCCATAATCTGCCTTATTGCCTACTGGCACTGCACTTCCTCTGTAGCTGTTACACTTCATTCTGCATTGCTATTGCTTTACCTTGCTCTACCTCAATGCACTGTGTAATGATCTGATCCCTATGAATATAATGCAAGACAAGTTTTTCACTTCTATCAAAGATCAAAGTAAATATTATTAGCAAAGCCACCACATACAATGCTGAGATTCATTTTCTTGTGGGCATTCTCAGCAAATCGATAGAATAGTATCTATAAAAGGATCAATGAAAGATCAATCAGAGTGCAGAAGACAACAAACTGTGCAAATGCAAATGTAAAAAAATAGCAATAAATGATGAGAACATGAGATAAAGAGTCCTTAAAGTCAGATCATGGGCCGTGGGAACATCTCAATGGAAGGGCAAGTGAGTGTAGTTATCCCCTTTTATTCAAGAGCCTGATGGTTCTTGAACCTGGTGGTTTGAGTCCCGAGGCTCTTGTACCTGCAATCTGATGGCAGAAGTGAGAAGAGAGTATGGCCTAGTTGAAGGGGATCTCTGATGATGGGTCCAATGATAACATTTCATATAGATGTGCTCAATGGTTGGGAGGGCTTTACATGTGATGTACTGGGCCAAATTCACTACCTTTTGGAGGATTTTCTCTTCAAAGGCATTGGTGCTTCCATACCAGGCCATAATGCAGCCAGTCACTATACGCTCCACTGCACATCTATGGAAGTTTGATAATACATACCTCAATACATGTGTCAACAATAAACAAATAACAATTCCAACTCCACTGATTTCCAGTCAAGCAATATCTGTGGTGTGGGGGAGATGGGGGCTAATGGAATTGGACCACAATATAGGAGCAGAAATTGCCTATTCAGCCGACCTCTTGCTCTTCCATTCAACCATGGCAGATTCTTTTTCAGTTGAAGAACTCTTATACAAATCAGCTGAACTACCAATGTTCATCAGGATTGGGAGTGGCGAGGTAAGGTAGCCTGTGTAAAGAAGGGGAGTGGTGAGAAAGGAGGTAAATGGTGGACTAAGGAGGGGTGGACAGTGACAGGCAGGGGAGTTGAGGGGTGGAGTCGGAAGACATTTTGATCCAGTCGCCATTGTCTTCCGGCTCCAACACTGCTCCCCTCCCCTGCCTAGTACAACCTGCCTGTCACATAAATTTATTAAATTCACTTTCACCTGCTGGTAAAAAATTAATGCATTAAAAAAACACCACACCACTTGGTTGAGTCAGCTGGGACTATATTTGCTGGAATTCATAAGAATGAGAGGGGATCTTGTAGAGACATATAAAATTATGAAAGGATTAAAAAATAGAGTCAAATAAGTTGTTTCCACTGGTAGGTGAGACTAGAATGAGGGAACAGAGTCTCAAGACTAGACGGAAATAGATTTAGGCTAGATATAAGGCAAAGCTGCTTTTTCTAGAGAATAGTGAATCTGTGGAATTCTCTGCCAGGGAATTAGTACAGGCTACCTTGTTAAATATATTTCAAACATAATTTGATATGTTTTTACATAGCAGGGGGAATTAAGGGTTATGGGGAAAAGGCAGGTAGGTAGAGCTGCGTGCACGGCCAGATCAGCGACAATCTTATTGAAGGCCGACTCATGCTCTTATTTCTTAAGTTCTTATGTTTTTCTGAAGATACTACAGCTGTTCAACATTCTCAACTCTGCCGCCTGGACATCAGGCAAAGGAAGTTCCACTCCAGCCCCATTGTTCTGTTGGAGATATGGAGATAATGAACACTGAGCTGAACTGAATATGGACTCTTTCAATCTTGTGTTTTATATTCTGTGTTTCTGCTTGTTCTTTCTTGCTGCCATTTGTGCGTTTTGTTTTCATGCGCATGGTGGGGGGGGGGGTAGTAATGTTCTTGTTGCTGTGCTGTTAGCGCAATTTGTTTTTTGCACATGGGGGTGGGTGGCTTCTATGAACGGGTTCCAGGGTTTTCTTTGCTTCGTGGCTGTCTGTGGGAAGACAAATCTCAGGGTTGTATACTGCATACATTCTTTGATAATAAATGTACTTTGAATCTGCTGTAGAAAACTTCTACAACTCCTGCATTCAACATATATGATGCTTGCATCAACTCGAGTTTAATTAGTGCAGGCAATCACGTATAACCAGCAGCAGAATGTTTCCGTGGGAAGTTGGAGAATTACAGTTGTGCTCTTTTGATCCTTTCAAAGAGGAGCACAGTTCTCAGCCTTCAACCTGACACTAGATGCACTGCCAAATATGAAGGGTGTATGTAAATTTTCATGTTTAACTCTTGCTACACTGCACTATTTTGTGTCTGTGTCTGTACGTGTGCGAGAGAGTGAGTGAGTGAGTGAGTGAGTGACTCTGTCCGTATGCCATATGTCCAGATAACCTTGGCTGCTCCACACATTCAAGCTGTGATAACACATTTCAATTGGGTGATTATTTTGTTAATGATCTACTTAGACTAGAATTCCCGCTGACTATCTGAAAATTGTGTTTTCTGTCCCTCTTCTCTCTCTCCAAGCAATTTGCACAAGATTCTAATGGACAGATGTACACAAAGTGACCCCTCTCCATTCACAAACACATAAGTCACAAATGTTTGTTAAGCTAAGCAGAATCGTCAGAATTGCTAAAATGTAAACATCACAGTATATGTATGTGCAAAGGTGCTTATGGCTGTTTTCTCATTGCTACAATGAGAAAGGAGGTACAGGAGCCTGGAGATACACACCAAACTTCCACTCTCTATCATTAGAGTTCTCAATAGGCAATGGGTCCCATCATCGGGTCTCCCACTCAACCATGACGGATTTTTTTTCAGCTGATGAACTGTCATATAAATTATTTGAACTATCGAAATTTATCAGAATTGAGAGTGGAAAGATAAGGTTCAAAGAAAGTTCAAAATAAATTTGCTTATATACACCACCATATACAACCCTGAGATTCATTTACTTGTGGGCATACTCAGCAAGTCCATAGAATAGTAATAGGCATCTGTTGGTCTTGTGAGACCATGGATTTGCACTTTGGAAGGTTTTCCAGGGTGCAGGCCTGGGCAGGGGTTTATGGGAGACCAGCAGTTGCCCAAGCTGTGAGCCTTCCCCTCTCCATGCCGCCGATGTTGTCGCAGAGCAATGTGTTGTTAAATGCCTTGCTCAAGGACACAAACACACTGCCTCACCAGTGACCTTCAGATTACTAGTCTGATGCCTTATCCACTAGGCCATGCACCAACACATAGAATAGTAACTATAACAGGATCAATTGAAGATCAAGTGCAGGAGATAACAAACTGTGCAAATGCAAATATAAATACATAGCAATAAATAATGAGATAAAGAGTCCTTAAAGTGAGATAATTGGTTGTGGAAACATCTCAATGGATGGGCAAGTGAGTGTAGTTATCCCCTTATGTTTGAGAGCCCGCTGGTTGACGGGTAATAACTGCTCTTGAACCTGGAACTGTGAGTCCTGAGGCTCCTGCACCTTCTTCCTGATGGCAGCAGCGAGAAGAGAGCATGACCCTGGGTGATGTGTATCTCTGATGATGGCTGCTGCTTTCCTATGACAGCGTTTCATGTAGATGTGCTCAGTGGTGGTGAGAGCTTTACCCCTGAGGTACTGAGCTGAATCCACTATCCTTTGTAGGATTTTCCATTCAAAGGCATTGGTACTTCCATACCAGGCTGTAATGCAGCTGGTCAATACACTCTCCACTACACATCTATAGAAGTTTGTCAAAGTTTTAGATATCATGCCAAATGTCCAGATTCAGAAGAAAGTAGAGACACTCACAAAATGCTGGTAGAACACAGCAGACACTGCCATGATTTCTTCACAATTTAGCAAAGTAAAGAACAGAAAGGGAGTGGTGAGAAAGGGTGTGATTGATGGACTAAGGAGCAGTGGAAGATGACAGGCACATCATGCCATTGCCCTACTTATATCTTTAATATATTTCTTATGATAAACTATAGCATACTTTATGTATTGCACTGTACTGCTGCCACAAAACCGCAAATTTCATGACTTGCAGTATGTCAGCGATACTAAACCTGATTCTAATTAGTGATCTAAATCACAGCCATTGATGTGCTGTCTGGTTTCGAGAGCCAAAGAAGATAATTGAGATCAGATGTGAAAATACACGTTAGATTACAAGAATTGCCCCAGGAACACCTTACATAAACATTTGCCTAACCCCTGGACTTACTAGTTCTCTCTGCATACTTCATGTTACAAAAGTAGAACAAAGCCTAAATCGGGAAATAAGGATCAACAGAGCCTTCAGGAATAGCTTTTATCGTTTCTGGTCTGTTGGAAGATATACCGAAGGGATAAAATATAGGCAAAATATTAGCCAAGGCAAGAATGTATAGCCAAAACACTTCATGCATCAACAAACTTGACAACACAAAGTATACTGCAGATGCTGTGGTCAAATCAAGACGTACAAACAAGCTGGATGAACTCAGCAGGTCGGGCAGCATCTGTTGAAAGGAGCCAACGAATGGCTCCTTTCAACAGATGCTGCCAGACCTGCTGAGTTCATCCAGTTTGTTTGTACGTCTTGAAAAAACTTGACAGCTTGGCATGACTTATACAGCCAACCTGGTGACCACTTGGCAATCAATGGCACCAGAGTCAAAAATACTGACCATGGGAGCTGCTAGACCAAAGACTGCTGGACCGAGAGCTTTAACTTGTATTAATCCATGTTTTCAAAAAAAATAAATTCACCATACATGCACAAAAGTGCAGTTACAAAGAAAGCATGCAGCACTTCAAAGTCCTTAGGAGATTGCAGAGATTCGGCATGACATCTAAAACTTTGACAAACTTCTGTAGATGTGTAGTGGAGAGTGTATTGATGGGCTACATCACAGCCTGGTATGGAAACACCAATGCCCTTGAACAGAAAATCCTACAAAATGGCTCTGTCCATCATGGGTAAAGCCCTCCCCACCAATGAGCACATCTACATGAAATGCTGTCACAGGAAAGCAGCATCCATCATCAGGGACACCCACCACGTTACTACAGCTTCTACCCCTCAATCGCATGCTCTCTACTCATGGCTGCCGTCAGGAAAAAGGTACAGGAGCCTGAGGACTCACACCACTAGGTTCAGGAATAGTTATTACCCTGTGATCATCAGGCTGTTGAACCAAAGAGGATAACTTCACTCAATTCCTCTTGCCCCATCATTGAAATGTTCCCACAACCAACAGACTCAATTCAAGGACCCTTCATCTCATGTTCTCAATATTTATTGCTTATTTATGTATTTTTATTATTATTGCTATTTCCTCTTTTTGTATTTACACACTCTGTCGTCTCCTGCTTTAGTTGGGCGGTCTTCCACTGATTGATTCTGTTGCAGTTATAAATCTATAGATTTATTGGGTATGCCCCCAGGAAAATGAATCTCAGGGTTGTATATAGTTACATGTATGTACTTTTGTTAATAAAATATACTTTTAACTTTTAACCTGAGCTAGTACAAAGTTTCAACCCAAAACTTTGCCCATTCCTTCCTCCCAACAAATGTTGCCTGACTCGCTGAGTTCCCCCAACAGACTGATGGTTGCTTCAGATTCCAGCATTTGAAGCTTCTTGTGTCATTGTAGATTCTCTGTGGATTTTAGGAAATGGTACTACAGAAAAGCAGAGATCCAGGAGTACAGACCAGCGATGGACATGCCCTGTTCTCACTTTTATCATTAAAGGGGAGCTACAGAAGCCTGAAGACACACACTCAACACTTTAGAAACAGCTTCTTCTCCTCTGCCGGATTTCCGTACAGTCCATGAACACTGCTGATTTAAGTGAATTTCAATTCTGCAGCTTCCAAAATGGGATTTCAACTTAGGTCTCTTGTTAATTTGTCTACTGGCTGCTAATCCAGTTGATGCTAGACTTCTAAGGAACTTGGTTTTGCTCTAAGATACATAGCCAGTTTACAACTGTAGATCTCCCAGCTCAGAGCAGCCTCACTCATAAGGGTTTGGAATAAGCAGCTTCAAACTTTGTATAAAATACCCGATGAGGCTCAAGTTGCAGTGAAAAGGTTCTACTTTCATCTAGTTGATTTTAACATCATTCACCGGGCACTGAATACATTCCTTAGTTGCAATGTTAGAATACACAATGCAATTTACTAGCAATTGAAGTAACTATAAATATTAGTTGGAATTAAGGGTGTGACTGCTATTGGAGATTGCGTGGGGGGGGGGGGGTGGCCCTGATCAAGCAAGATTACATTTTCTTCAATTCACATGATCATGTTTAAGGTATTTCCCGTTATTATAGAAACTTGGCTGGACACAAGAACATTTCACTAGAAACTTCTACTTTGTTTTTCTTTGTATTTCACAATCAGAATCAGGTTTACTATCACAGACACAGGTTGTGAAATTTGTTCTTTTACGGCAACGGTACGGAGCAGTATGTACAAAAACAAAACTAAATGTTTCAACTAAAGATAAATAAATAGCGCAAAAAGAGTTAGGTCATGAACGTAAGAGATTCTGCAGATGCTGGAAATCCAGAGTAACATGCAAAATGTGTGTTAATATAGTGAGGTAGTGTTATACCTCACAACAGTGTTCATGGCTAATGAATCATTCTGAAACCTGATGGTGAAGGGGAAGAAGCGGTTTCTGAAACATTGAGTGCACATGCTCAGAGCTTCTGTACCTCCTCCCTGATGGTAGCAAAGAGAAGAGGGCATGTCCCATGTGGTGAGGGTCATTAAGGATGGATCTCGCCTTCTTGAAGCACCACTTTTGGAAGATGACCACGATGGTGAGGAAGCTAAAGCCCAAGATGGAGCTGGCTGACTCTACAGCCCTCAGCAGCTTTATTCGATCCTGTGCGTTGGAGCCTCCATACCAGACACTGATGCAACCAGTCAGAATGCTCTCCACTGCACACCTGTAGAAATTTGGTGACACACCAAACCTCCTTAATGAAGTATAGTCTCTGGTCTTCATGACTGCATCAATACGTTGGGCCCAGGACAGATGCCCTGAGAAGTTGAAATTGCTCACCCTTTCCACTGATAACTCATCAATGACGACTAGTGTATGTTCTCCCGACTTCCCCTTCCTGAAGTCCACGATCGATTCCTTGGTCTTGCTGATGTTGAGTACAAAATTGTTATTGTGACATGACTCAATCAGCTGATCTTTCTTGCTCGTGCGTGCCATTTATTTATTGGTGGATTGATTGATCAAGATACAGCGCAGAATAGGTCCTTCCAGCCCTTCGAGCCTCACCGCCTAGAAATTCCCTGATTTTAACCACAGGACAATTTACAATGACCAGTTAACCTACCAACAGGCACCTTTCAACTGTGGGAGGAAACCTGAGCACCTGGAGAAAACTGAGAAGAATGTACTAACTCCTCACAGACAGTGGTGGGAATTGAACCCAGGGTGCTGGTACTGTAAAGTATTGTGCTAACCACTATGCTACCATGCCTCCTTCTCGCCATCTGAGATTCCAGCAACAACATTGGCAAATCTACAGATAGTGTTGGGGCTGTGCCTAGTCACACAGTCATGACCCCTCAATGAGGATAACCTCCCCTTCCTAAAGTCCACAATCAATACCATGGTCTTACTAATGTTGAGTGCAAGGTTGTTGCTGTGACACCACTCAACCGGCTGATCTATCACACTTGCGTGTGTTGATTTATCTCAGTCCTGGATCTGCAGATTGGTTTTTTCCTTTTCTACAGTTCCATTCCTTTTCATGCATCTCAGCAGTTGCAAGGACTACAATAAATAGGGGCTTGTGGGGTTACTTATATGAGGTTGAAACAATCTCATGACGTACATTGCATCAGTGATAATAAACATGACTCTGATTCTGCTTCATTACCACTGACATACACTCAATGGCCACTTTATTAGGTACACATGCTCGTTAATGCAAATATCCCGTCAGCCAATCATGTGGCGGCAACCTAGTGTATGAAATCATGCTGACCTGGTCAAGCGGTTCACTTGTTGTTCAGAACAAATATCAGAATGGGAGAGAAGTGTGGTCTAAGTGACTTTGACCATGGAATGACTGTTGGTGCCAGTGGTTTGATTGTCTCTGAAACTGCTGATCTCCTGGGATTTTCACACATACAGAGAACGGCATGAAAAACAAAAAAAACAGCCAACAAGCAGCATTTTCCTTGTTAATGAGAGAGGTCAGAGGAGAATGGCCAGACAGGTTCAAGCTGACAGGATAGTGACAGTAACTCAAACAACCATGCATTGAAACAGTGGTGTGCAGAAGAGCATTGCTGAACGCACAACTCATCAATCCTTGAAGTAGATGGGCTAATTCATGAATAACTTACGTTCAAAGTTCAAAAAGTTCAAAGTAAATTTATTAACAAGGTACATTTATATAACCATATACAACCCTGACATTTATTTCAGGTGTTCAACCAGGGTGCAAATGCCATAATCTGTGCAAATACAAAAAGAAAGAAATAATAGTAATAAATAAATAAATATTGGGAGCATGAGAAGAAAAGCCCTTGAAAGTGAGTCCATAGGTTGCGGGAACAGTTCAGTGATGAAGTGAAGTTGAGTGTAGTTATCCCTTTGGTTCAATAACCTGATGGTTAAGAGGTAATAACTGTTCCTGAACCTAGTAGTGCGAGTCCTGAGGCTCCAGTACCTTCTTCCTGATGGCATCAGTGAGAAAAGAGTATGTCCTGGGTGGTGGGGTGGTCCCTGATGATGGATGCTGACTTGCTGTGATAGCTTTTCATGTAGATGCGCTCAATGGTTGGAAGGGCTTTATCCATTATGGACTGGGCAATATCCACAACTTTTTGTAGGATTTTCCATTCAAGAGCATTGGCATTTCCAGACCAGACTGTGATGCAGTCAGTCAATATACTCTCCACCACACAAGTTTGTCAAAGTTTTAGATGCCATGCTGAATCTTCGCAAATTTCTATCTGTACCACCCTGTATTGGTGCACATGATAATACACTCAATGACTTCATGGTAGAAGATGAATAACTTTATTTTATATTTATCTTTTATTGAGATCCAGCACCACCCAGCAACCCCCTGATTTAACCTTAGTCTAATCACAGGACAATTTACAATGGCCGTCTAACCTACCAACCAGTAAGTCTCTGGGAGGGAACCAGAGCACCTGGGGGAAACCTACACAGCCATGGGGAAGAACAGACAAACTCCTTACAGGCAGCAACAGGAATCAAACCTGGATCACTGGTACTGTAAAACATTGTACTAAGCAATACAATACTGTGATGGACAAATTAATCTTTATTTATATTTCTAAGGCCTCAGACCTGAAATGCCTTCCTAAGTTGTGGTCTTGTTTGCTCCATATGCCTCCAAACCTTTCTTATCAATGTACCTGTCCAAATATCTTTTAAACATTGTAGTGGTATCCACCTTTACCACCTTCTCTGGCATGAAGACATTGCCCAGTAGGTTTGAGACAGTCAGGTCAATGCTAACAGACCTGTCTTCCCAATATCTTGCTTTGTTATTCTTCATTTTCACGAGCAAATTTGCTGAGTACTTTCCACACGGACACGTGAACCAGCAAAGTTGACTGGGATTTCACCCGAAGTCGACATGTGCACAGAGGGTGGTGGAGGGCATGTGGAAGGAGCTGCCAGAGGAAGTGGTAGAAATGGGTACAACTACATTGCTTAAAAGACACCTAAACTGGTACATGCTGTTGGATTGGGCTATAAAATTGATATTTTTCTTGTAGTTTGATTTTCTTATGCTTATTTGTATTTTTATATAATCACCAATATATTGTATGTGATTGTTCAGCGAATTTTCCAGTGGTTATAGGCACAGCTGTATGTTTTAGGAAACTTCCTGGTTTCAGTGGTGGGTGTCACATCACTGGAATCTGGCTGTTTTAATTGCATAACTGTTATCTTTTGGAGTTTCAGTGGAAGTCGTGGTCTGGCATCAGAAGATCAGATCACCTTAGTTCACCCTCTTTTCTTTTCTCCTTAGGCTGTTTCTTCTGTTCATTCCATTTTCCTTCTTCCTTTCTCTCCACACTTCTTCCCTCATTTCCTTTGTTCTTGTAATGCTTAATAAAACGATCATAAGCAACAAGTTATGCCTCATTCTTAACTTCCAAAGGACATTTGGATCGCAAAAGCTTCAGAATCCAACAATGAATAGGAATGGTTTAAAGCAGGGGTTCCCAACCTTTTTTAAGCCATGGACCAATACCATTAAGCAAAGGGTCTGTGGGCCCCAGGTTGGGAACTCCTGGTTTAGAGGCACATACACCAAATGAGACTAGCCATGGAAGGTATCTTGGTCAGCATACACGAGTTGGAGCGAAGGGTCTGTTTCTCTACTGACTCAATAACTCTAAACCAGGAGTTCCAACAATTTTAAACCATGGACCAATACCACTAAGCAAGGGGTCTGTGGGCCCCAGGTTGGGAACTCCTGATCTAAACAATGATCATTGCATACCAAAAAAGGGAACACATGAGAACACTCTCAACACCCACAAACTACGGCTAATATAGACCAGCGTAGACCTTCTCACTCTGTTTGTCTCAGAGCACAGAGCATTAATCCATGAACCTGAACTGGGAAGACTGAACATTAGAACATACAACAGTACAGCACAGTACAGGCCCTTCAGCCCACAACATTGTGCTGAACTTACGACATAATCAATCCAACCCTTCCCCCACCCCCCACACAGCCCTCTACTACTTCTTCCATCCATGTTGCTAACTGACAGTCTCCTCAAGGTTCAAGATTGCTTAATGTAATTTCCAGACCAGTGTACAAGTGTAAAGGAGAATGAAATAAGTGTTACTCCAGATCTAGTGTAGCACAAAATAAAACACAAGTAGACAAAGAGCACAATAATTAAAAAAACACAAATATAAATACATAAGATGGCTTATATAGATTGATTGTATGTCCTTAAAGAAACAGCTTCTTCCCCATTGCCATCTGATTCCTAAATTGACATTGAACCCTTGAACACTAGCTCACATTTTTAATATATATTATTTGTTTTTGCATAATTTTTAATCTATTCAATATACATATACTGTAATTGATTGATTTATTTATATTATTTTTTTTTCTTCTTCTTCAATATTATGTATTGCATTGAACTGCTGCTAACAAATTTCATGACACCTGAGTCTGAAGTGACACTAGACACGGGAGAGAGGAGATAAGGCGACTCTTGACAGGAAATGACAGGTAGTGAGGTTGTGGTAAGCTGGGTTAGTGGGTGGATGAATTTTTTGTATCCTTCCCTCACAATGGAAACTATTGATGTTTTTTAAAAGATGAGAGAAACATTCGAAACAGAATAACATGGCTCTAAAACAGTTACCTTCTCATGGATGCCCAGGAGGTCTACACTATAAGTTTAACAGTAGATCCCACTTTATTTTTATGCTAACAGCTTCATTCTGCTGGTGTGAGTTCTGCTCAGCTGCTGAAGTTGTGGTGACGTTCTGTGACTGTAACTGCCAGTGAGAGCCTGTCTGTGATAGACCTGAAGGTTGCTATAGGCTGATCTCTACACATGACAGGACGTAGAACAGTACAAGTTCTTCAGCCCACGATGTTGTACTGATCTTATAATCTACTCCAAGATCAACCTACCATTTCCCTCCCACACAGCCTGTCATTTTTTTCTTATGTCCATCTAAGAATCTGTTAAATGCCCCTAATTGCCTCTACCACCAACACCAGCAGTGAAGTCCACTTTGGGAAAAAGGTCTTTCACTGTCCACTCTATCAATGCCTTTTGTACACCTCTGCCAAGTCACCTCTCATCCTCCTTTGCTCCAAGGAGTTCCAAGTTTTCCCAATCTCTTCTCATAACACATGCTCCCTAATCCGGATAGCACCTGTTAAATAACCTCTGCACCCTTTCTAAAGCTTCCACATCTTTCCTATAATGAGGCAACAAGAACTTCCTTGTAAGAAGAGCCAGAAGAATTGTTATTTATTTATTTATTGAGATACAGCACAGAATAGGCCCCCTCCAGGCCTTCAACCAGCATTCCCTCGATTTATTCCTAGGCTGACCACAGGACAATTCTGTCTGGTATGGGTGGGGGCTACAGCACAGAGTTGTAAACTTAGTCAGCTCCATTTGAGGACAAGCCTCCACAGTATCCAGGATATCTTCAAGGAGCGACGTTTCAAAAGGCATCCATCATTAAGGACTCCATTCACCCATGCCCTCTTCTCATTGCTATCATCAAGAGGGAGATACAGAAGCCTGAAGGCACACACTCAATGACTCGGGAACAGCTTCTTCCCCTCTGCCATCTGATTTCTGAATTGACATTGAACCCATGAACACAACCTCAACACACTTTTATTTCCATTTTTGCACTATTTTAATTTAATTCCTATATTACATATATATATAACTATTGTAATTCATGTTTTTTCTCTATTATTATGTACTGCTATGCACTGCTGCTGCAAAACAACAAATTTCATGATATATGCCAATGATTTTAAACCTGATTCTGATTCAGATTCTTAAGAGTACATTATGACATTCTAAACCATGAAGGACACTATACTTCCAAATGTGTCTCTTCCATAAATTGAAGCCCCCTGGCACCTGCCCAGCGTCCCCCATCTTCCACAATTATTGTTGGAATGGAACAATGCGGGCAGGTCACATAAACAAAATTATTGGATGATATGTGGATGTTAAAGTGGTATCACAAACAATAGAGATTCTGCAGATGCTGGAAATCCAAAGCAACACACACAAAATGGTGGAGGAACTCAGCTGGCCAGGCAGCATCATTGGAAAAGAGTAAACAGTTGACGATTTAGGCTGAGATCCTTCTTCAGGACTGGAAAGGAAGGGCGAAAAAGTCAGAGTAAGAAGATGGGGTGGGGGGGGGTGAGGAAGAGGTACAAGGTGCCAGGTGATAGGTGAAAGTGGAAGAGGGAGAAGGGATGAAGTAAAGAGCTGGGAAGTTGATGGTTAAAGGAGCCTGATGGTTGGAGGGCAATAAATGGTGGTGTGGGACCAAAGCCTCCTGTAACTCCATTCCGATGAATTTCCTACATGACTGCAGTTACACCAACTCCTTAAGCGTACTTTGTGACACTCTAAGCCCATGAATGGCACTGCATACTTCTCTTTCACCAATCAACTTCCCAGCTCTTACTTCACCCCTCACCCTCTCCCAGTTTCACCCATCACCTGCCACCTTATACTTTTTCCTCCACTCCCCCCCACCTCCTCAGCCTGACTTCCTCCCCCTTCCTTTCCAGTCCTGTTGAAGGGTTTATTCACCTCCATCGATGCTGAGTTCCTCCAGCACTTTGTGGCCGTTGCTTTGGATGTTAAAGCAGTTTCTTTTCTCAGTGATTTTTTTTTATAGCTGACCTCTTTTGGAATGAAGGCTAATTTGTTTATTTCTCTCATCAAAAGAGAAGCATAATTAGCCTTGGATAATGGCTCGATGTCCTGAGATTGGATAAAGACCAGGAATGGTGACTCAGTACTTTATGAGTGTTGCAAAGATAATTTAGTCTCTAGAGGTATCTTGTTCTATTGGTCTAAACAACTCGGCACAACTTGCTACAAAACATGGTTTTTGTACTTAAGACTAAAAGTACTGGGACTTCAAAATGCACCTAATGGGTTGAGAGGGTCCTGAGAGGGTGTGTGGTCTAAGTTAAAGAGAAGAAACCCTACAGAGGACCACAAACTTGCCATTGGATTTGGAGGCTTGTGGGCCTCAATGACCTGGAGAGCTCTCTTGGCTGGAGTCAGAGCGTTGTGCTTTGGCTCTTGGTAGGGTCACCTATGCGAAACAGGTCAAAGGGTAGAGGCCTGACTAAGAAGGGTCCACTGGTCCTCCAGGTTTGGGGCTTCAGCTCAGGGCCAGTTTGAATAAAAGGTTATTAAACATAGACAGTTCACCCAAAACAGTCTGAAAGCTGGAAATCTCAAATAAAGCACTAGATAGTAAAGATAATCAGCATCCATAAAGTCACTAACTCAAAATTCTGGCAGCATCTGTGGCCCTTCTTTGGGGCCTCTACATAAATGCTGCCTTACCTGCTGAGTTCCATTTGTGCATGTTGTCATACGTCGATATCCCAACAAACATGAGAAATTTTTTTCTTGACTTCATCTGCATTCACTAGTCAACAGAAGAATGATAGGAAATTTCAATGGAAGTTCTGATAAGAGCTTAGCAGGCTGGATACAGGAATTATGTTCTTTCATTGGCATCCTGGCATTGTCAGAGATCCCTCCAGCATCTGTCCAGCAATCTCTTTGACCCACTACCATCAGGCAGGAGGTACCATAGCATTAAGACAAGAACTGTCTGAATGCTAAACAGCTTCTAACTGGCCTCCTTCCTCCTCCCCACACCTTTTTCATTCTGCCGTCCTCCCACTTCCTTTTCAATCCTGATGAAGGGTCTCGGACCAAAATGTTGATTGTTTATTCATTTCCATAGATGCTGCCTGACCAGCTGAGCTCCTCCAGCATTTTGTGTGTGTTGCTCTGGATTTCCAGCATCTGCAGACTTTATCGTGCTTATCTGCAAGTGACTGCAACAAAAGTACTAGGTACAAAGTAAATGTAATATTTAGAGCACACACACGTCACCACATACAGCCCTGAGATTCTTTTTCCTGCAGGCATTCTCAGCAAATCTAATGAATAATAACTGTAAACAGGATCAATGAAAGACAAGTAGAACACAGGAGACAACAAACTGCTCTATACATAAAGTGAAGGTAGGTATCGTGTTCTGAATGTGGTGGTGATGGTTTGGGTCAATGGGTGCCGAAACCTATCACGGTTCCATTGTTTGGTCAATTTCAACGCCAGCCCAGATAGACTGAAAAGGCAGGGTGTCGGAATCCAGGGCAAGAGCCAAATTCCCTCACTCTCCACGCTGGTTGCTTCTCTCTCTCTCTGTGGCACTGAAACCATGAAGACTGCACCAAATGCTGCGCCCCACGCTCGCTAATATGACTAACTGATAAGGGAGGCTTTGGGCCTACTCTGGGGCTCGCATCAGAGGGCTCAATTTTTGGTTCAGACTGTTGTTGTTCACTTCAATTGTTTGCATGATTTTTGATTATTTTCCCTTTCTCTTTCTACATCAAGTGTTGGTCGTTTATTTTTTTTTCTTTAATTGGGTTCTTTTGAGTTTCCTGTTTTGCGGCTACCTGTGAACAAGCATATCTCAAGGTTGTATGATTTATAATAAATGTACCTCTTTAAGTACATAAATGTAATCTTTGGGTGGAGGTGTTGATCAGCTTTGGGGAAGTAATTACACTAACACATTGGAAACCAGGCTAAATCCAACTACTCATTAAATGATAACTATTTTTCACCACATGCAGATGACTTTCAGCTGATATAATCTGTTCATTCATCTTCACACACTGTATGTTTCATACTGGTATAAGTCGTGCAGTGTGATAATGGCTTCAGAGCCTGAAGGGACCTCACACCAAAATGTAGACAGTCCAGCTGGCGTGGGTGTAGAGCAGTTGGTTGGTTCCATTCTGGCATTTTATACGTCATTAAGTGAAGCAAATCTCCTTCCTCGGGGCATGCTTGTTCTTAAAGCTGTGACGCCTTTCTGAATCGCTAAAGTCTTTTTCATATCAACTGCTGTTTTGGATCCTAAACCTTGCAGTGTGCTCTTGCAACACACACATTTTGCCAAAACGCTACAGTGGGGGAAAGTGAAAAGGTTTCATTTCTTAATTGCCTATTATTCTTTACATGATGCATTGCATCACACACAAAATGCTTCGGGATCTCAGCAGGTTAGGCGGCATCCATGGAAATGAATAAATGAATGAGTCAATGCCTTGGGCCAAGACCCTCCAGGAAAATGTGCTTCAGACTTTTGCTCAGTACTGTATATGTACTTTGTTAATAAATTTACTGTGATTTATTTTGACTTTTTAAGAACGAGACAGATTTCTGGACACAAAAGAGATGAAAGGCTTTAGGGAGAGATCAGGAATATGGTTGAGGATTTTTGCTCTTATCCCAGCTACTTCCTTTCATTGTAGAAGCTGGGAACATTCAAAGGTTCATTTATTATCAAAGTATGTACGCAGCATACAATTCTGAGATTCTTCTTCTCCAGATAGCCAGGTAACAAAGAAAATCGTGGAAGTCAGTTCAAAGAGGAACAGCAAATCCACCCCCTTGCACAAAAGAATGGCAACACAATCATCAAACACCCCCAGCTGGTGTGCCCAAGGTTTTTGCACAGTATTGTAGTGACGCAGTTATAAAGAAGGCAAGACAGCAGCTATATTTCATTAGGCGTTTGAGGAGATTTGGAATGTCACCCAAAACACTCAGAGATTTCTACAGATGTACTGTGGAGAGCAGTCTGACTGGCTGCATCACCATCTGGGGGGTGCAGTTTCTGCACAGGATCGAAGTAAGCTGCAGAGAGT
Source organism: Hypanus sabinus (assembly GCF_030144855.1). Lineage (NCBI taxonomy): Eukaryota > Metazoa > Chordata > Chondrichthyes > Myliobatiformes > Dasyatidae > Hypanus > Hypanus sabinus. The sequence goes on from NC_082714.1 coordinate 154,096,377, forward strand.
TGTAAAATTAGTCAGCTCCATCATGGGCACTAGCCTCTGTAGTAACCAAGACATCTTCAAGGAGAGATGCCTCAAAAAGGCAGCGTCATCATTAAGGATCCCCACCACCCAGGTCATGCCCTCTTCACGTTGTTACCATTAGAAGGAGGTACAGAAGCCTGAAGGCACACACTCAGTGATTCAGGAACAGCGTCTTCCCCTCTGCCATCCGATTCCTGAGTGGACATTGAAACCATGAACAATACCTCACCACATTTTTCATTTCTGTTTTTGCACTGCTTATTTAACTAATTGACACACAAATATATACACTTACTGTAATTCAAATTTTTTCCCTATATTATCATTGTACTGCCACAAAGACAATAAATTTCACGACATATGCCGGTGATATTAAACCTGATTTTGAAGAAACAGACTGAAACCTGTGTTATGAGTTTGTCCAGGCTACGTTTTTATAAACTTTAACTCTGTGAAATCAAAAGTGAATACATAACACTACTAGCGCTTCAGACGTGATAAGATCTGGGTGGTGCTAGGGAGTTCAGTAGTCTGGGGAGTAAGCTGCTTCCCACCCTAACCCTTAGTGCTACAGTATCTCCTGCCTGAGAGCAGGGGGTCAATGAAATCTGAATCCACTCTGACCTCCTTATCTCCTCAGACAGAGGAAAGAAGCCTTTCCAGTTTGTATCGGAACTGGATAGCTCTGGTAAAACTTGTAATGTTAACCCTGGCTTTTCTCCTTCAAACACGGACGCCTGCTCTGCTGCCTACTTCCAGCGGTGACTGATTTTATTTACAACGTTTGTAAATACTGCTGACGTAATGAAAGGGCCTGACACAAGGAAAACAACCATATAACCAAAAAACCATATTACAATTACAGCACGGAAACAGGCCATCTCGGCCCTTCTAGTCCATGCCAACACTTACACTCACCTGGTCCTACTGGCCTGCACTCAGCCCATAACCCTCCATTCCTTTCCTGTCCATATACCTATCGTTAATACCAGTAAATCTCAGAATTAATTTTAATCTAAAACATCACTGTTGTATATTTAATATATAAGTAAAAATATGTTAATTGTTTCCTTTGCACGGGAGGCATCTTACCAGAGAAAGGGTGGCAAGGTAGCATAGTGGTTAGCACAACGCTTTACAGTACAGGCGACCTGGGTTCAATTCCCGCCACTGCCTGTAGGTTCATTTGAATGTTCTCCCTGTGAGCGCGTGGGTTTCCTCCGAGTGCTTCAGTTTCCTCCCACAGTCCAAATACCTACCTGGTTGGTAGGTTTATTGGTCACTGCTAATTGTCCTGTGATTAGCTAGGGTTAAATCGGGGGATTGCAGAGCAGCATGGCTCGAAGGGCCAGAAGGGCCTATTTCATGCTGTATCTCAATAAATATATAAATAAAATATGTAATAACCATGAATGTAAAAGTTTCACACTGGTTCTTCTTTTCGTATTTTTTTATATATAGAACATAGAACAGGCCCTTCAGCCTGTTGTGCCAAGCCAATTAAATTAGTAATCAAATGGTCAACTCAACTAATCCCTTCTGCTTATGCAATGTCCACATCCCTCCATGTCCCTCACATTCATGTGCCTATCTAAACGGTTACAGGCACCCGCCCCTCTCTGCATAAAAAAACTTGCCTCTCTCACGTCATTTGACCTTCAATGCATCCCCTCTGGTGTTAGACATTTCAACCCTGGGCAAAAGATACTGTCTATCTATTCTATCCGTGCCTCTCATGATCTTATATACCTCCATTTTGTGTTTTATATTCTATGTTTTAGCCCATTTCTGTTTTGTTGCCATTTGCACGATTTGTTTTTGTTTGTGTTTGGGGGAGATTGATGTTCTTGGCTGTCTATGGGAAGACAAATCTCAGGGTTGTATACTACTTATGTATTTGATAATAAATGTACTTTGAATCCTTGGATCTCCGCTCAGCCTAGTTCATTTTATTACAAATAAATTTTACAGAAAAAAAATTAATGGGCTACATTGAACTCAATGAGCCAAAGGGCCCATTTCTGTGCTTGGCTCCACTAAAGCCTCCCCTCACCTTTACTCACCTATTCATAGCAGTGGGATTGATTTGTTACCTCCTTTAAAGATTTTTTTTTTCAAAACACATCCATAACCATCTCTTCTTCAAAGTATAAGACTCAACAGATCAACCCCTCTGGTCTAGTTCCCAAGCCAACTTGAGCTGTAAATTAAAAAGTAAAGCTTCAACTTCCTTGCTCAGCCAATTGTAGTAATTATCCAGGAGTAGGGCGCAAGACAGGATGCAATTATTACTGTGACATGCTTCTATTAATGACTGTGCCCTGAGAGGGGGTGAAAAACAGGATCGTTTCCAGCTTAATTTCATTTGGATAAAATGAAGTATTAAAAACAGAGCAGTCATAACTGCTGCCTTTCATCCTTACAAACGCAAGGCAGGCTTGGAATAGGATTTAATGATAATAAGCCATCATTGCTAAATGTCATCTTTTTCTGAAATTTAAGTTACTTTTGCCCAACCTCCCAAACTTAAATGGCAAAAATTATCAATGTTCATTTGCAAAGCAAGGAATATTAATCATTCTGCCTTCACTTTAAGAAAAATCTATTACTGTGCAAATACTTTATTAGGTATTTCTTGTTTTTTTTTGTTTCTCGCACCATTTTCAGTAAGCTCCAGAGCAGGGGTATCAAAGCTGGGGTCCACAGACCCCTCGGTTAATGGTAAGGGTCCATGGCATAAAAACAGTTGGGAACCCCTGGTGTGGAGACAGTTGTGTGCGAAAATCCTAGGAGATCAGCAGTTTCTAAGATACTCGATCCACCCCATATGGCACCAACAATTATTCCGCTGTCAAAGTGGGACAGCATGGTAATGTTGCTATTAGATCAATGCTTTAAAGTATCCCAACTGAATTCCTGCCGTTGCCTGCAAGGAGTTTGTACATTCTCCTCAAAGATGCACGGGTTTCCTCCGGGAGCTCCAGTCCCTCCCAGTCCAAAGACGTCCTGGTTGTTAGGGTAATTGGTCATTGTAAATTGTCCCATGATTAGGCTAGGGTTAAATCGGGGGTTGCTGGCCTGCGTGGCTCGGAGGGCTGGAAGAGCCTATTCCACACTATAGCTCAATTAAAAAAAAATAAAGTCACTTTGATCTCATTTCTTCACCATTTGAATGGTCGGTCTGAACCAAAACTGAAGCTCTTGGCCACGTCTGCATGTTCTTATGCATTGAGTTGCTGCCACATGATTGGCTGATTAGATATTTGCATTAACGAGCAAGTGTACAGGTGTACCTAATAAAGTGGCCACTGAGTGTATTCCCCGGATGATGTTTAACAGCAGTCAGCTAAACAGCACCAGCTGCTTTCTAATAAAACTATCACAAGATTGGACAGAGAAACATTCCCCATTTCTCAATTAACAACACTGTGTAAAGATATTAGGCACATATATATAGTTAAGGTGCCTAAGACTTTTGCAGAGTGTTGTATATGTCAATGTGGAATGGAGAGTGAGTTTGTAAATCTGGTGAGAGAAAAGTTTGTTGGGAATGGCGAGGGTGGAGTGCCATGGGAGGGGTGTGGGCCATGCAGCAGAAAAGTCCCAGGGGCATGGGTTGGCACGAGTGCAGACACACCCAGCCCTGATACACCAGGCAAGATCACTTGATTCCAAACAATGTCTAACTGGTGCTTCCCGCTCCCTACCCTCTCCCTTTCCCTAACCATGATCCCTCTTCTCCCTGCCCCCTTCCCAATCTCAGTCCACAACAGAGACCCAAATCAGAATTAGGTTTATCATCACTCACATGTCATGGAATTTGTTTTTTTTTTTGCGGCAGCAGTACCAGTGCACAACCCTGAGATTTATTTTCTTGCAGCATACTCAATACATCCAATAACCATAATGGAATCAATGCATTGTTTTTGCAAGTTAAAGAATAAATTATGCTAACTTTAATTAGTACTTATTGTTGCTTTAAATGTTGCTTTGGCAGGTTTTGTTGCTGCTTAGCATGGTGGGAAATACAAATACAGAGAGATGATCCCCCATCAATCATACATGGTGTTATATAGACGTCAACTGTTTATTCATTTCCATAGATGCTGCCTGACCTGTTGATGGGAGGTGCTTTCAATCTTACAATCATAGGAACACATACAAAATTCTGGAGGAACTCAGCAGGTCAGGCAGCAGCTATGGAGGGGAATTCAGTCACCGTCGACTGATCATACAGTCAGAATCAGATTCAGGTTTAATTTCACTGGTATATGTCATGAAATTTGTTGTTATGTGATAGCAGTACCTTGCAATACATAATAAAAACTGCGAATGACAGTAAATATATTTGTTAAATAGTTAAATTAAATAAGAAGTGCAAATAAAGAAGTGAGGTAGTGTTTGTGGGTTCAATGTCCATTCAGAAATCGGAATGCAGAGGGGAAGAAGCTGGTCCTGAATTACTGAGTGTGTGCCTTCAGGATCCCGTCCCTCCTTCCTGATGGTAACAATGAGACGAGGGCACATCCTGGGTGATGGGGGTCTTTAATGATGAACACTACCTTTCTGAAGCATCACTCCTTGAAAATGTACCGGATGCCATGGATCAATCTATGTATGTAAGCTAATTTTGTGAATATCTGACGACACTCAAGCAGTTACTTGTACATTGTGTTATACGATTATGTTTATATTTATGTTTATTGTGTGTTTTATTGTGCTTTTTATGCGCATCAGATCTGGAGTAACAATCATTTTGTCCTCATCTTTGTACTCATCCATTGAATAATGACAATAAACAATGCTGAGTCTTAAATCTTCATATTGTTCCATATGATGTTTGTTAAAGTGTCATGTAAAACTGAAAAATAAGTGTTGTGCAAGTCACTGCCAGGATGTCCGAAAGTGATGGAGCTCTTTTGAAGTGTTGTGATTAAGGACGTGCGATCACCAATTTGCAAACACAAACAGTAATGCATAGTTTGAAGAAGTCCACCCATTATCATAGACCTTCCTTCATCAAGGACCCCCATCATTACCAGGCCATTGGAAGGAGGTTCAGGAGCCTGGGTCCCACACCACTTAGTTCAGGAACAATTATTACTCTTCAACCGTTAGGCTCCTGAACCAGCATGGATAAGTTCACTCAACCCAACACTGAACTGACTCCACAACTATGGACTCACTTTCAAGGTCTCTACAACTCATGGTCTTGGTATTGTCAATCTATTATTATTATTTGTTGTTTGTCGGTCATTGTGAGTAGTTTTTCATTGATTCTTTTGGTCTTTCTTTGTCCTACTGTGAAAGCCCACAAGAAAATGAATCTCAGGGTAGTATACGGTGACATATAGGCACTTTGATAATAAATTTACTTTGAACTTTGAATGTTGTTTTAACCCTTCGTAAAGGGCTGGTGGCCCCGGAAAGCCTCCTTCAATGAGGAAAGGTCAAATAGGTGTTTAATTTATGAAATGCTTTGATTAGCAATAGAATAAAAGGAGAAGCCACTTCCAATTGGTCAATAACCAGAGGACTGCTTTGAAGGGCAGGGGTTCCCAGCCTGGGGTCCATGGGCACAAAAAAATGTTGGGCACCCCTGGTCAAAGGGTTTGGCTGAAGAAGCAGTGGTGATTTGAGGAAAAAGTTTTTTAAATACATGAAGTAACTGAGATTGGGTAAAGTACAGCCAGATACCACATGGGAAACAAGCTCAGATGCTACCAGTATTGAAGAAATACTCGCAAGAAAAAAATAGCAAAGGGGAAGAGAAAAAAGATAAGGAGTGGAACTAATTCGAGTGCTTCCTACAAGAGCTAGCAGGGGCTAAATGGCAAATGTAAGAAAGTCTGCAGATGCTGGAAATCCAAAGCAAAATACACAAAATGCCGGTGGGACTCAGCACATCAGGCTGCATATACAGAAAAGTGTAGACAGTCGACATTTTGGGCCGAGACCCTTCTTCAGGACTGAGAAGGAAAGGGGAAGATGCCAGAATAAAAAGGTGGGGGGAGAGGAAGAGGCTCTCTGGCAGGCGATAGGTGAAGCCAGGTGTGAGGGAAAGGTCACGGACTGGAGAAGAAGGAACCTGATAGGAGAGGAGAGTGAACCATAAGAGAAAGGGAATGAGGGAGGGACTCAGGGAGAAGTAATAGCAGGTGAGAAGAGGTGAAAGGTCAGAGTGAAGAATAGATTAAGTGGGCCAAAAGGCATCCTTACCTGCTGAAAAATCTATGTGTGGATAGTAAATTCAACACTGTGCAAAATAAAACGGAACTACTATGTTATTCCTATCAAATTTCCTCATCTGTATTTTAATTGAATTTTAATGATTATACTCACAATACCTAGTAGCAGATCCTTTATGTTCTCTGACAGCGAGATTAAACATTTCTCACTGTGGATTTGACAAACTGCTCCACCGTCATTATCTGGCTCAGTCACCGAGATATTGTCAAAAATTTTCTGTACAGCTTCCCAAAACAGGGTAAAAAAATATAGTTTCATTTATATTCAGCATTGTACCCAATCTTCATGGATGTTAGTCCAATTTTGCTGTGTGGAAGGATGGTGACCTCCAAAGGACACCTGTTTAGTGTAGAGAGATTGACCGCAAAACATTCCTTTAGACACATTACGAAATGAATATAATTATGCTTCTCATAGGCATGCATCTGTCAAATAGCATTAACCACTTTGCTTGTACAAAATGCTGGAATCTAGAGCAAGCATCTGCTGGAAAGACTCCTTAGGTCAAACAGCATCCGTGGAGGGAAAAGGAATTAATTAAATTATCCCGATGCAGGCTTTTCAAACCACAGATGTTGCTGAGTTCCTCCCGCAGAACTGCTTGGTGCTCCACACTCATGTTCTCAGAATTATCTATCTTTCAATTGATTTATTATTATTATTTTTGTATTTGCACAGCTTGCCTTTTGCACATTGGTTGTTTGTCAGTCTTTGTAGTTTTTCATCGATTCTAATGCATTTCTTTGTTTTACTATGAATGCCTGCAAGAAAATGATCCTCAGGGTGATCCGTTTACTTAATTGGATAATAAATTGACTTTGAACATTATAGTTCCACGCAGCAACAGCATCTCTCTCTCTGTACAGTATTCAACAATGAGATCTCTTTGGTCATAGGTTAAGACCATAAGACCGTAAGAGTCTGCTCTGCATTACATCATGGCTGATCCAATTTTCCTCTCAGCCCCAATCTCCTGCCTTCTCCCTGTATCCCTTCATACCCTGACCAATCAAGAACCTATCAACCTCTGATTTAAATATATGTAAAGTCTTGGCCTCCTCAGCTGCCTATGGCAAAGAATCCCATAGCTTCACCAATCTCTGGCTGAAGAAATTCCTTCTCATCTCTGTTTTAAAAGGACATCCCTCTATTCTGGGGCTGTGTCCTCTGGTCTTAGATTCTCCCACCATAGGAAGCATCCTCTCCACATCCACTCTATCAAGACCTTCCACCATTTGATAGGTTTCAATGAAGTCACCCCTCATTCTTCTGAGTTCCAGTGAATACAGGCCCAGAGCCATCAGACGCTCTTCATATGACAAGCCATTCAATCCTGGAATTATTTTTATCAACCTCCTTTGAGCCCTCTCCAGTTTCAGCACATCCTTTCTAAGGGTGAAAGGTGAAATGTTTCAGGGGAACATGAGGGGGGGTGTCTGGACTCAGAGGGTGGTGAGAGTGTGGAACGAGCTGCCAGCAGATGTAGTGAATTAAAGAGAAACTTAGATACGTGCATGGAAGGGAGATGTATGGAGGGTTATGGTCCAGATTTGGGTCAATGGGACTAGGCAGAGTAATAGTTCAGCACACTCTAGGTGGGCTGAAAGGCCTGTTTCTGTGTTGTAGTATTCTATGACTCTATAACAGAGTGATCAGAATTGAATACAAATCATAAACAGAAGAGATTCTGCAAATGCTGATAATCCAGAGGAACACACACTCAGCACGTCAGGCAGCATCATGAAGAGGAATAAACAGTTAACGTCTCAGGATGCGACCCTTGTTCTAGTCTCACTCCCCTTCCCCCACCTACCTGGCTTCAACTATGGCTTCTGTCCTCTCCTATCAGCTTCTCCCTTCACCAGCCCTGTATCTCTTTCACAAATCAATTTCCAAGCTCTTTACTTCACCCCTCCACTTCCTAATTTCACCTATCACCACGTGATCCTTCCTCTCCTTACCTCCTCCCCCCCCATCTTCTAACTCTGAGTCCTCAAATTTTTTCTCCAGTCCTGATGAAGGGTCTTGGCCCAAAACATCAACTGTACTTTTTTCCATAGATGCTGGTTGGCCTGCAGAGTTCTTCCAGCATTTTCTGTGTGTTGCTTGGATTTCCAGCATCTGCAGATTTTCTCTTGTTTGTGAGTCAACTATCACCTCCTAGCTTCTCTTTCTCCTCCCCCACCTTCTTTTTCAGGCATCTTCCTGCTTCCTCTCCAGTCCCGATGAAGGGTCTCAGTCCGAAATATCAACTGTTTATTCCTCAGTAGACGTGTCCTGACCTGCTGAGTTCCTCCAGAACTGAATGCAATACTACAGACCAACACTCTTATATCTGTTTGCTAGCAAAACAAACCTACAAATCAAATGAAAACAGAAATCCTAGATGTGTTTACTCAGGTGCAAGTAACAAGTTGGAAGAATAATCCTGGTGAATTTGCCTCCAAGTATATTATGATTTGCTTCACCCAAGGACAATGTAATGAAACAGTTTGTTTTCAAAACAGCAAAGCATGATCATTCATTTGAAAAAAATCTCTGATTACACCTCTGGGTGGCCTTGGGCACTTGAAACTCATTATTAACCAACTGACCCATTTCTTACACTACATTAACAGAACAAACATAACTAATGATCTGGAAAACATTTAGCTCCAAGTGTGCCTTTCAGAAGCAGACAACAGTCCATGCTACGCTCTCGTACATCAGCATTATCCATGATGGGATGGGAAATGCTGAGATGATTCAGCCAGTACAACACTCACCACTACGCTGAACACAACCAATTGACTCACTTTCAATGATTCTACAGCTCATGTTTTCAGTACCACTTTTTATAAATATTATTGCATTTGCACTGTTTGTCTTCTTTCGGACATTGGTTGCTGGTCTGTCTCTGTGTGTAGCTCTTCACTGAGTTTTCTGTTCTATTATGAATGCTTGCAAGAAAATGAATCTCAGGGTAGTATTGTTTGTGCGTTATGTGCCGTGGGCGATCGTGGTCTTTCCATGACCATGATTGCTCTTGGCAAATTTTTGGGTAGTGTTTTTACAAGATGGGTGACCTCAGCCATTATCAATACTCTTCACAGATTGTCTGCCTGGAGTCAGTGGCTGCACCGGCTGCTCAAATGACCATCCACCACCTGCTTCCATGGCTTCACATGACCCTGATCAGGGGGCTAAGCAGATGCTACACCTTGCCCAAGGGTGACCTGCAGGGTAGCAGAGGGAAGGAGCACCTTACACCTCCTTCAGTAGAGACGTACAGTAGCTCCACCCCACCACCCTGATAGTATATGGTGACATACACTGTACATACTGTATAATAAATTTACTTTGAACTCACACTTTTTAAGTCAGTGTCACTCAGCTTCAAATGAAGGTTTCATGAAACCCCTGCTCTAAATCTTGAGCACATCATCAATAAGGACACATACTAGGAATAAAAGTTTCCTTTAAACTCAGTTAGCAGTTGGGGTCTAGCATAGAGAGGTAAGGATTAGAATCGGAATCACGTTTTTATTATTACTGACATTCGTCATGAAATTATTACTTTGTGGCAGTAGTACAGCGTAAGGCATAAAAATTACCATGTTACAAAAATCAATAAATGGTGCAAATAATGAGTAAAGAGGCAGTGTTCATGTGTGTATGTGTACGGAGTTCATTTACTGAACATTCTCTATCACAGTATGGTAGTAATGCAGAGAAGATGTGTTCCAGATGGTGAACAGAATGCTAGATGTGCAGGGAGGCAGATTAAAATGGCAGCTGGATCAGTATCTGAAAGAAAAGAATTTGTAAGGTAATAGAGAAGGGGTGTGGAAGTGCGGTGAACTAAATTACTCCTATCTAGAGCCAAGATGGACTTGATGGACTGAATGGCTCATTTAACCGTTCTGAGGGTGAAAGGTAAATGTTTAAGGAGAACCTGAAGGAAAACTTCAGCTCTCAAAGAAATGTTGTGAGCGTGGATGAGTGGAAGTGGTAGATGCGGGCTCTATTCCAACACCTAAGATGAGTTTGGATAGGTACATGGATGGGAGGGATTTGGAGGCACATGGCCTGGGTGCAGATAGATGGGACTAGGCGATAGATCAGGTTGACGTGGACAAGATGAGCCAAAGGGCTTTTTTACCATGTTGTGGGCTCTATGCTTTTCTGCAGACCATCAGCTTGTCATGGTGGAGATTCTTGTGAACTCTTGATATTCCTGAGGGTGATGCTGTCTGGAGCTTAGCTCCTGGTAGGTTAACCCATGGCACTAAGCTCAGGGGGAGGTTCCAAGCAAAGAGAGATCAAACCAAGATCTCAATGGTGGAGCAGGTGAAAGATGATGACACAGTTAAATGGCAGTGAAGATGGGTAAGGCTATAGCAGTGAAAGCTCCCCAGTCATCTTGTATTCCATGCCATTGAACCCTGACCTCAATCTCTCAAGGACCTCGTGGTGGCTACCCATGCTTCAGACTCCCACATTAAACATGGTCAGGCACAGGCATTCTCCATTAAGGGAATAACCCCTTGGGAGCACATCATACTGAACTTGACTGATTGCAGATATAGAGAATGCTCTATAACTCTAATCTAAAGGATATCATTTTGTGAATTGCAGTAGAATGTTCACATCAGAACTACTACAACCTGTAAACTAACCAGTGAACTCTCTGCCTGGACATCAGTTGCTTTTTAGTTACGAACACACTTGCCTTGTATCAGAAGGTTATGAGTTCCATTCCAACTCCAGGTACACAAAGGTTTAGCTGAAATGCGCTGTGATATCAGAGAGGACATTTTAAACTAGGACTTTAAACACAAGGTCCTCTCTCTCTCACACTTGTGAACATAACTTATGTTGAAGATGAATAGGGAATTTATTCCTCGTCATCTCCTAATCAAGATCACCAGAATAGATTATCCAAGTCAAGTCAAGTTTATTGTCATTTCCACCATAAACTGCTGGTACAGTACACAGTAAAAACAAAACAACGTTCCTCCAGGACCCTGGTGCTACATGAAACTACACAAAACTACACTAGACTATGTGAGACAGCACAAGGCTACACTAAACTACGTAAAACAACATAAAAACTGCACTAGACTACAGACCTGCACAGGACTGCATAAAGTGCACAAAACAGTGCAGAGCAGTACAATAATTAATAAACAAGACAATGGGCACAGTAGAGGACAAATTACAATATAATAATAAATGATGTAGATGTCAGTCTAGACTGAGTATTGAGGAGTCTGATGGCTTAGGGGAAGAATGTTGCACAGTCTGACTGTGAGAGCTCAAATGCTTCAGTACCTTTTGCCAGATGGCAGGAGGGAGAAGAGTTTGTGTGAGGGGTGTGTGGGGAGTCCAATCACAATGCTAATTATTTGGGAGCCTGCCTGTGTGCAAAATGGCTGCTGCATTACTTCCGTTGCCACAGGGAAAACACGTCAAAATTCACTTCATTTGCTGAAAAATACACTCAGTGGCCACTTTATTAGATACAGGAGTGGAACGTGATTTGACCTTCTGATGCTGTACCCATCTACTTAAAGGTTCAACAAGCTGTGCATATTGAGATGACCTTCTGCACACCATTGTAATGCGTGATTATTTGAGTTACTGTCACCATCCTGTCAGCTCGAACCACTTTGATCGTTCTCCTCTGACCTCTGTCATTAACAACGCCCACAGAACTGCCGCTCACTGGATTTTTTTTGACTTTTTTTCACACCATTCTCTGTAAACTCTAGAGACTGTAGTGCATGAAAATCCCAGCAGATCAGCAGATTCTGAGATACTCAAACCACCCCACCTGGCACCAACAATCATTCCACAGTAATAATTCTTCCCCATTCTGATGGCTGAGGTAAGTTCTTTACACAGTGAGTAGAGGATGCGTGGAGAGCCCTGCCAGTGGTGGTGGTGGACACCTCACATTTATTCTAAAATCTGGGAATTTGCTCTGTTCACCATCTCCATTTTTGACTATAAGAAACGGGAACAGAATTAGGCCATTCAGCATATCAACTCTGCTCTACCATTCCATCATGGCTGATTTGTTATCCTCCTCAACCCCATTCTCCTGCCTTCTCCTGTAACTTTTGAAGCGCTAACTAAAGAATAATCTATCAACATTCGCTTTAACTATACCTATTGTTACCTCTCCGAAATCAGAATCGGGTTTATTATCGATGACATACAGTATGTCATGAAATTTGTTGTTCTGTGGCAGCAATACAGTGCAATACAAAAAAATACTACAAATTATAATAAGAAAAAATATATATAACCATTTCTTTTACAAAGATGTCGCCAGAAACTGTCAGCTCTTAGTGTGCTCCGCGTTTTATCTAATGTGTGCTTTAGTGTGTGGCATTGGATTTGGAGGAACATGATGTCTATAATAGGCAATGTTCCATTCTTTGACACTAACATGCCTCACTTTGATGAGAATAAAATTAGTAAACGTGAAGCCATCAAACAATGAAAAAGAGCTGGTTTTGACAGAGCCACTCGAGAGCTGAGTGCCTCCCTGAATGCATCCAGACTCCAGAAAGCTAAGCACTTACAAAAACAATTCATTTGAATTTTTATTGCACTAAGACAGGAGAATTATTTTAAGAAGCCAAGGCAATTTTACATATAAAGAGCCTTTTAAGAGCAGCTGAAAGAATTAGGTATTGAACCACTATTCAACAAGATCTTTGACAATCTGAGCCACAACCTCAATTCCACCTTTCTGAAAAGTGCCCACAGAATTCCATTTCCCTCGAGACCAAAAATACATTCAGCAGCCACTTTATTAAGACTGCTCATTAATGCAAATATCTAATCAGCCAATCATGTGACAGCAACTCAATGCAGAAAAGCATGCAGACACGGTAAAAATGTCCAGTTGTTGTTCAGACCTAGTATCAGAATGGGGAAGAAATGTGATCTAAGTGACTTTGACCATGGAATGATTGTTAGTGCCAATGGGGTGGCTTGAGTATCTCAGAAACGGCTGGTCTGCTGGGATTTTCACACACAGCAGTCTCTAGAGCTTGCAGAAAAACACCCACCAAGCAGCAGTTCTGTAAGTGAAGATGCCTCGTTGATGAGAGATCAGAGGGGAATGGCCAGACTGGTTCGAGCCAACAGGAAGGTGACAGTATCTGAAATAACCACATGAAACAACAGCGGCGTGCAGAAGGGTATCTCTGAATGCACAACGTATTGAACCTTGAAGTGAATGGGCTACAGCAACAGAAAACCATGCAAATACACTCAGTGTGAGTATACAAACAGTGTTTTAAGAACATCAGAGGAAATTAAGTACACAGCCCAAGGAGTTGATCCACTTTTCAAGATCTTTGTCAAGCTGATCCACAATCTTAATTCCACCTTTTCGATCAGTGCCCACAAAAGTCTATTCCCCTAAGGTACAAGAATACCTGATTAGATTTACAATATAATAAACACTAGAACGTCTCCAGACGTACAAAAAAGCTGGATGAACTCAGCAGGTCGGGCAGCATCCGACCTGCTGAGTTCATCCAGCTTTTTTGTTCGTCTTGATTTAACCACAGCATCTGTAGTGCTCTTTGTGTTTAGAAAGTCTGCAGATCCCGAAAATCCAGAGTAACACACACAAAAGCTGGAGGAACTCGGCAAGTTGGGCAGCATCCGCGGAAATGAACAGACAATCGATGTGGAAACACGAGGGAATCTGCAGATGCTGGAAACTCAAGCAACACACACAAAATGCTGGTGGTACGCAGCAGGCCAGGCAGCGGGGTCTCGGCCCGAAATGTCGACAGTGTTTCTCCCAAAAGATGCTGCCTGGCCCGCTACGTTACACCAGCATTTTGTGTGTTTTGCTTGAGACAATCAATGTGTCAGTCTGAGACCCTTCTTCAGGACTGGAAAGGAAGGGGAAAGATGCCAGAATTAAAAGATGGGGAGGAAGGGATGGAAGACTAGCTAGAAGGTGATAGGTGAAGCCAGAGAGCTAGGAAAGGTTAATGGCAGGAGAGGAAGAAATCTGATAGGAGGAGGGGACCCAGGGGGTAGGTGATAGGCAGGTGAGAAGAAGTAAGAGGCCTGAGTGGGGAAAAGAAGAAGAGGAGAGGGGGTGGGAATTTTTTTTAACTGGAAGGAGAAATTGATATTCATATAATGCCGAATAATGGGGTAAAATAATCTATAATACTCCCTTTATAATGCACCCGTCAACCAGAACAGATTAAGCAATTTACTCCACCTGGGTCACTTGGAAGACAGACGACAGAACATCGCCTCTTCTCTCCCAACTGGCTTGTAATCTGTTTTGCACACCATCACCTTTCAACTAGCTTGAAAGGTTAGCAAGCTGCCAGACTGCTGGGCGGAATGGTTTATAAATTGTGAGACACAGAAACTCCACTATCTGATGAAAAGGCATTCCGGCTTCAAGAGGGCTAACATAGTTTACACCTTTCTTCTTACATCTGATGCCGAGGGAGAATGCCTCTGACATTCAGAAGCACTCAAAAGCAAAAACACTGCGAAATTATTAAGGTAACTGTCAAAAAATTACAGATAAAACATTAAAAAACATTATACAAAATTCGATTATTGTTCGGAAACTGTGCATCACCTAATACCCTTGCCCCTTGAAGCTGTTAAATCTCACCCAGAAGGAATTGCTGGACACTACCTATAATGGGCCATTCCTGGCTTCAGGTCAGTGGGCAAAATGCCAGCATTTTCTTATAAAATCCAGCCTACCGTGTTTGAAGGACTAAATGTTCTCCGATTCCACACTTCACATCCTCAAAGGAAATGCACTTCAAGTACTTCATTGTTCTACAGAAAACTAATTATCACTGGCAAAGGACGTACCTTTTTTGATCACTCACGGGTGACCTGTAGTTAAATTCTGCAGACTATTCTATTTTTGCAGCACACAAGCGTTGTTCTGAACAGACAGCAAGACCATAAGACACAGGAGCAGAATTAGGCCATTTGGTCCATTAAGTCCACTCAATCATTCAATTATGGCCAATTTATTATCCCTCTTAACCCCATTCTCCTGCCTTCTCCCCATAAACTTTGACATCCTTACTAATCAATATACCCAAAGACTTGGCCTCCACAGCTCCCTGTTGCAATGTCACCACCTTCTGCCTCATCTCTGTTTTGAAGGAACGTTCTTGTTTTCTGAGGCTGGCCCCACCACCAATGGAAACACCCTCCCCACGTCCACTCTAACTAGGCCTTTCAATGGACCCACTTCACGATGTGGTGTTTTATTCTTCTGGGCAGCTTGAACCAAATTCACAGAAATCTTGGGAAATGCAATTACTTGAAAATGGAACATTAAAAGCTCCTTCAGTACACGGATGTGGTCAGCCACAACAGCCCATGAATCACATAACGTGACCCATTAGTATGAAAGAAGTGTCTCACTCTGTACTCCAAATGTAATTGTCTAGCACGGTGTAAAATTCAAGTTAAACATTTACAACAACCACTCCAAGTACCAGAAGGTGGCTGACAAGTCTTTTAACTTTTCTGTTATTGACTTAAATAAGCTTCAGTTTGCCAATTCAATCTTTCTGTGAGGGACGTAAAGCTCAAGTAAACTGCAGTTTTAACCTTGTGTCTGAGGGAGAGTGGTTCGATTCCACAGAAAAGCTGTGCGCCTCCAAAAAAACTCCTGATTACAGAGCTTGATAACTTTTACAATACCGAATGGAAATATATCAGTATTATCACATCGGTACTCGTGACCTTCTACAGTAGACAGCATCCTTACAAGCTGCACTGATTGGTACAGAAACTGCACTGTGTCAGACAGGAAGGCCCAAGAACAGGTAGTCAAAACTGCCCAGTATATCACTGGCACCAACCAACTCGCTGTCAAGGACATATAGATGGAAGGTGCCTGGGAAAAGGGCAGCTATATCACGAAGGATCCCACCCACCCTGCTCATAGACTGTTAGTCCCACTCCCATCAGGGGAGAGGCCATAAGACCATAAGATATAGGAGCAGAATTAGGTCATTTGGCCCATTGTGTCTGCTCCACCATTTCATCATGGCTGATCCACTTCCCTTCGCAGCCCCAAATACCCATTGACTTGGCCTCCACAGCTACCTGAGGCAATGAATTCCACAGATTCACCACAAGAGTTAAAGCAGCATCCATGCCGGGACCACCAGACTCATAAACAGTTTCTTTCCCCAAGCAGTGAAGCTGAATAACACCTCCACCCACTAACCCACCATTTCTTTATCATTCCCTGTCAGAGTCACCTTTGAGTACAGACACTCCTGAGCCTAGCATCACTTTATGGACACACAATCAATCTATGTATATATAAGCAATCCTGTGTATTTTTTAGTTTTAGTCTTTTTTAATTTTGTATTTTTGTGATGCATTGGACCTGGACTAAAAATTATTTTGTTCTCCTTTACACCTGTGTACTGGAAATGGAATTAAACAATCTTGAACCGTCATTACGATTACTATCAAAACAGCATGCAAGTTCTGAGAAATTTTTTTTTCAAAGCTGCCGAAAGTTGCTGGTGTGAGCTTTGAGCTTCCCTCCTCAGGAAGTGTTTTAACACTACACTGCTGAAGAATGCAGTCACAATATCGGGAATAAGGGGCAGGTGAGGAAACAGCAAAACCATTTAAATATAAAACTCATATTCTTCCTTCCCCATTAACTTTCTCACCCCCCCCTCCTACTCCCTACAACATCAGTGAAACCTCTGAAAAGCTGTTAGAGGAAACACCAACACATACAAAACACTGGAGGATCTCAGCAGGTCAGGCAGCTTTTATGAAGGGGAATAAATAGTCAATGTTTTGGCCTGAGACCCTTCATCGGGTCTGGAAAGGAAGGGGGCAGAAGTCAGGAGGAGGAGGTTAGGGGAGGGTGAAGAGTACAAACTGATGGGTGATAGGTGAGACCAGCTGAGGGAAAGGGTGTGTGGGTGGGGTGTGGGGGAGAGTGAGAATGAAGTGTGAAACTTGGAGGTGAAACTCGGGGGGTGGGGGGGGGATGAAGTAAGAAGCTGGACGGTGATAGGTGGAAGAGGCTGACGGAGGAATCTGATAGGAGAGGAGAGTGGACCAATGGCAGAAGGGAAGGAAAAGGGACATCAGAGGGAGGTGATAGGCAGATGAAGAGAAGGGGCGAGAGGGGATCCAGAAAGGGGAATGGAAAAGGAGAGAAAAGGCTCATCGCTCACCTCCAACCCCAACACCCTGAACATTTCAATCTGGCCCGGCAGTCAAATCGTTCAAATTTTGGGTCGTACTTCACCCACGAGCACAGGCTCTACCGTTTTGATATGGCCAGTACCTGATCTTTCCAGATCAGCTTGGGTCTTAAGTCAATGAGGCCTTGGATCTGTTCTCACCTCAACTTGCCTACGCTGCATTGAATTATCCAACCATTCCCAACCTGGACACTCTCTCCTCTCTGCCCATTGAGCAGAGGATACTCAATGCTGAAAGCAGGCACCATCAGGCTCAAGGACACTTTTTATAAATTACTAAATGGTCCTCAGTAAAATAAGATGAAGTCTTGACTTACAATTTACCTTAACATGGTCTTGCACCTTATTGTCTGCCTTCACTTTCTCTGTATGTAACTACATTCTGCATTCTATGCTGTAAGCAATGTAGTTTTCTAGTTTTAGAGAAAGTTTTTTCCCTTTATGTACTGATGAGATGGAATAATTCGTATGAATAGCTTGCAAAATAAATTTTTCACTTTACCTCGGTACATGTGATGTTAACAAGCCAATTTGCTAATTTAAATCTGCTGAAAATTCATCATCTTGAAACATTAACCCTCCCCATGTCTCCAAATGTTCTGCCTAAACTACTTCTACTCCTTTGGAATTCCAAACCAGAATCCTGAAATGCTCGCTGTCCTAATTCCAGTAGAGTAGTAGTACTCTAGAGTAGAGTAGGTCACTCGAGTTGAGTATGGTGATCTCCTGTTTCTAATGCAGCGGATCTCAACACAACCACTGATACTCTCAAAGAATTCAGCAGATGACAGGAAACTTCAGGCTCCCTCCTCTCCCAGCTTGTATCCTGTGTGAGGGAATTCATGTGGAACTTTATCAAGTCAGGGATTCCTACCAGAATATTCAGGATCCAACAGGGGCTAATTCTAATGGCAAGAGTCCAACTAGAAAAATAAACACAAGGATTTTTAGAAGGTGTTGGACCTCTGTTTATTTCCTGATCCTTGGGGCTCTTCTAGCAGTCAAGAATGATGAGTAGTCTTAATTCTAAGATTTCAGTTTATTTTGGAGTACCAAAAAACATATGAATTCTAATCAAACTAAATAAAGAGCTGAGAAATTATGCTAAGAAGTGCAAAACAGAGGAATTAAGGTGGCGCTTTTGAAAAGTTCATCACTTTTATAGATAAGGGAAATTCCTTAGATAGTAATGGATTAGTTAATAGGCTTCATAATTAAAACAATTACATCAAGTACAAACAATTACAATTACATGGGTAACGTGCTAATACTTAACCAATTAAAATTGAGAAATGTTGGTTTAGCTGCTATACTGCTTTCTGCCAGTGAGTGTGAAAAATACACATTTGTTAAAAAGTACAAATCTTATATAAAAAAAATTATTAAAACTACAGTGGTTTCCAACAAAGGTATCACAGGAGAGTGGCAGAAAGAACAGACAGCCAATGAGGAAATATTACACATGGGGACAAGAACAATATAAACAAGATCTCCACTTGTTGGAATAGTTTCAGAGTATTAATTCAGTCCTGGATGGGGTAACTATGTTAAAACATAATGTTAGTCTTTAATACAAAGTGGATGGGACATAGGAGTAAGGAAACATGTCTGCCTCTATATCAGCTTCAGAAAGTTCATTCATCAACCATATACTGTTTCTCCCAAGGAAGAATATCCTGCCTTACAAGAGCATACGAAGGTTTACTCTGTTGAGAATGATACCTTATCTGGCAGGATGGAGAGAGATTAGATTTCTAGAATGTGAAAGAACGATAGCTGGTTGAAAGGCACAGGGTATAATTTATAAAGAGTTTAACAAGTTAGTGAGTGGGTGTGTCTACCAGCTGGAGTCCAAAACCAGAAAGCAACAGTTTCAAGATAAAGAGCCCATACCTCAAGGTTTGACAGCAGTTTCTCCCACTGCCGTCAGGCCCTTGAACTGACCCGAAGAACCCTAGTATTAGCTTCAACTGATTTCTTTAATCTCTCTCTCATGCACACGCAAGTTGTACTCGTGTTGCCATGTTTGTTTTCAAAGTAAATTTACTATCAATGTATATCGTATACGGCCTTGAGATCCATTTCTTTACAGGCCCCCCACAGGAAAACAAAGAAATACAATAGAATCAACAAAAAAGCAAACGCAGACGAACATCCAATTGCAAAAGAGACAAACTGGGCAAATAATAGAAAAGTAAAACAAATAATACTGGGAACACGAGGAAACGTTGGAGATGGATTAAGCACATGATGAGAAGAGAGGGCAACTCCATCATCAAGACAGCACTTCATTGGACCTCTGAAGGGTGGAGGAAGCACAGGAGACCAAAGATAACTTGGCGCTCCAAAGTAGAGGCAAAAATGAGGACACCTAAGGCAAATAGAGAAGGTGGCCAAGGACATACAGAGATAGAGGACATTTATTGTTGCTCTAAATGCCAGCGGTGTAACGATCAGTAAGTATGTATGTATGCCCATGGCTATAAACTTGAACATGGGCTTGGACTTGAAGGGCTGGTGAGGTGATCTTTGGAATTCTCCTCCACGAGGATTGTGAATACATTGCTTTTGAATATCTTCAAGGCAAGTTCACTAGTGACATTTGGACACCAAGAGAATAAAGTATTGCAGAGACCAAGAAGAAAAGAATTGTGATAAACAATTACCACCCACCCCCAATCTTATTGGATGAGCAGGCCAACAAACTACTCCACTTATATGTTGAGTTATGAATAGGGTGTGAGGGAAAGAACTGTGAACTATCTCTGCTTCTAACGTCATCTGCAAGAAACCAAGAGGCATATTTGAAATGGGTAGCATGATATGAGGGAGCATAATTTTAAGGTGATTGGTGGAAAGTATAGGAGGGGATATCAGAGGTACTGCAAATTTTTTTTACACAAAGAGTAATGGGTGTGTAGAATGCACTGCCAGGGGCAGTTGTAGAAGCAAATAGCTCATGGATGATATTAAAATGGAGGCTTAGATTGATCTAGAGTAGGTTAAAAGGCCAGGACAATATTGTGGACCTAAGGGCCTGTACTGTGCTGTAATGTTCTATGTTTTACATTCTACAGCCTAAGAAGCTTAAGGAGATTTAGCATGTCACCAGATACTCCGACGAAGTTCTACAGATGCACTTTAGAAATATCCTGACTAGTTGGATCACGGCTTGGAATGGCAATTCGATGCACAGGAATGGAAGAGGCTGTTGAGAGTAGTGGTCACGACCTGGTTCATCATGGGCACAGTCCTCCCCACCACTGACTCACTGACGCAGGAGGCGCTGCTTCAGTCTGGTGGCATCTATCATCGAGGACCCCCAACATCTGAGCAACGGGCTTCTTCTCACTGCAGGCAGCAGGCAAGAGGCACAGGAGCTGAAAGCCCCGCACACCAGGTTTAGTAACGGTGATTTTCCTACAACGAACAGATTCTTCAACCAATCTGCACAACTCTGAACCTTGCCTCAGCAACAGAACACAGTGTATCATCTGCTGTACTACCATCAACTTGTTTCTGCTTGTGATTATTTTCTCTAATATCTTATTTCACACTGTTTCACTTATGCAAAACTTAACGTTCTGTTTGTTGTCTGAATCTACATTCCTGTGATGCTGTTGCAAGCAAGTTTTCATTGTACCTATAGCTCACCTTACTTGCACACATGATAGTAAACTCGATTCCCAGAGCACTCCAGCACAAAACCAGGCCATTCAGTCCATCTAGTCCATGCCAAACCGTTATTCAGCCTAGTCCCATTGATCCATATCTACACCATAGACCTCTTACCCCTCAGGCTACATCCACACTAGACTGGATAATTTTGAAAACGCCGGTTTTGCGTAAAAACGATAGGAGTCCACACTACACGTTTTTAAAAATATCTCTATCCACACTGAAACAGAGATTTCGGCAAAAATCCTCCTCCTGCGCACGCGCTGGACTCATCTACCGAAAACAAGCGACATATTTGGTGTCGAATCTCGCTGTGAAAGTGCGTGGTTGTGTAGTTACAGACCAGAAAACTTAAAACAACGGACAGCTGTTGGCTCTTGCGCAGGAGAACTTACAACTAAAAAAAAAACAATTACTGGAGCGTATGGAGGCAAATGACGGAGTTCACAGGCAATGTGACCCAGCTGACGAAGAACATTGAAAAACTGACCAACTCCGTTGCATTAATAAAGCACCTTGTTAAATGTATAAAACATGTCTGCATCAGTGTTATCTTGTATTTCCATACAATGTTACATTAGGCTGTTACACATCTATTGTCAGAGAAGTACTTGCATAAATAGGTAAACCACCTTCATACGAGCAAGGACAGAAAACAGGGCAAAGTGAGTCCAGCATACTCTCTGCCCTGTCGTACGATGGAGGCGATTGTGGCCTTTCCATGACCACGATAGTTCTTGGAAAATTTTTCCACAGAAATGGTGTGCCTTCTTCTGGGAAGTATCTAAACAGTGTCTATAAAGCGCCATTATCAATACCCTTCAGAAACTGTCTACCTGGTGTCAGTGGTCACATAACCAGGACTTGTGACATGCACCAGCTGTTCATATGACCGTCCACCATCTGCTCCCATGGCTTCATTGATCCTGATCAGGGGGCTAAGCAGGTGCTACATCTTGCCCCAGGGTGACCTGCAGGCTAGTGGAGGGAAGGAGTGTCTTACACCTCCTTTAGCAGAGACGTATCTCCACCCCGAGATATACACCTCTTTCAAATTTCCTTCGCTCCATGGAACAAATTCCTAACCTATTCAGCCTTTCCCCATCACTCAGTTCCTCGTGTCCTGGCAACATCTGGACTTGTATAGCAAAAACTGAAAAGAACAAAAGTATCAGCACAATTTTATTAAAAATGTTTGAAGTCTAAAATATTGTCAGGGCACAGTACAGAAGCATACAACAATTCACCTACCTTCTTCCAGGTCATTGCGGGAGGAGGCCTCCAGAAGCGTTACGTTGGGAGTGAAGCTGACCCTCTTCTGATTCCCCGCGCCTTTCTTTTTGTCAGTTTTCCTCTTTTTGTTCTGCATCTCCTTCTCATAATGCGCCCATTTCTTCAGCTGCTGTGCCCGCCGCTTCTTTGCGGCTCTCAGGCGATCCGGGGTGGGCAACCTTTCCTGGAACTGGAGTTCCGTCAGGAGGTCAGTGCGGCTGGTCATGACCAAGTGAAGGATCATCAAATCAGGGGCGCTGGGAGCAGGACGAGGTTGGAGGAACGCATGGACGGGTGCTCACTTGTCCCAGCGCTACAGCTGACAGGTGGTAGACTTACAGCCGCTCCTCAGCAGAGGGGCAAGGACCAGTGATCAGCCAGATTCTTGCCATTTGCTTGCCCTAAGAAGTGCAAAGCAAAAAATTGGTGCATTAAGTCATTTGGTTCAGGACCACACTCTACACGGAAAATGTAACATCCGCCCTGGACATCCAACCCTTAACAAACCCACACAGACACAGATCACAGTGTGAACAAACACAAATACCCATGCACAGACGCATTCTAGATTCAAGATTACTGCCATATGGGTGTACAGGAGAAGAACACACCAAATATAAATATCACAATTAGAATCAGAACCAGGTTTAATATCACCAGCATATGTCATGAAATTTGTAGTCCTTGTGTTAGCAGCACAATGGAATATAATATGATTTTTAAAATATGAATTACAATAGTATATATGTATATTAACTATATAGTGCAACTAAAAAGTAATGAGGAAGTGTTTGTGGGTTCAGTGTTGACTCAGAAATGGGATGGCAGAGGGGGCGAAGTTGTTCCTGAATTGTTGAGTGTGTGCCTTCAGGTTTCTGAACCTCCTTCCTACCGGATGGTAGTGATGAGGAAAAGGCATGACCTGGGTGAGGGGGTGTCGTTAATGATGGATGCTGACGTTTTCAGGATGCTGCAGAACATCCAGCACATCTTCAAGGAGCGGTGAAAGCAATCCTATCAAACACAATGTACGAGTAACTGTTATGTAATAGACTGACTGGGTGATGGTAGGTGATGTGCATGTAGTGGTGGTGAGTTGGGTTAATGGGTGGGGGGTGTTATTAAGCCTGACGGCTTGGGGGAAATAACTGTTTTTGAGCTTAGTGGTCCTGATGTGGATGCATCCCTGACGGGAGCGGGACAAACAGTCCAGGAGCAGAGTGGGTGGGATCCTTTGTGATATTGCTGGTGTTTTCCCAGAACCTTTCTGTATATAAGCCCTTGATGGTGGGTGGGCTGGTGCTGGCGATGGGTTGGGCCATTCTAAGTAGATCCCTTCTATCTGCTGTAGGACAAATTTCGTACCACAAATTGGCACAGCGAGTTAGGACACTCTTGGCACATCTGTAAAATGATGTGAGTATGGGTGTACAAAGTCCAGCTCTCTTCATCCTCCTCAGAAAGTACAGGCATTGATGAGCTTTCCTAGTTGTGTGTAATTATCTTACTAACCTCAATCAGGTCTCCCATCAGCCATAATGGAATTGCAGAGCAGACTTGATGGCCGAATGGCCTAATTCTGCTCCTATATGTAATATTTATGGTGTTCCAAGACCATAATGAGATTATGTGAAATGTGAACTCGCAGGAGTTTAAAATTGCTCACTCTTTCCACTGCCGTACTGCCCATGAGAAGAGTGGTATGAGTGCTGACACAGGTAATGACCTGCACTGCCACTAACATTTGTGATATGCAGATAGCCTGCATGATGCCATCACCTGATTCATGATCCATGTGGTGGTCAGTTCCACCTGCACTTTATCTGTATGTGTGTGTTACTAGATAAATATGGACCCTTTCACAGGACCACAAAAAGTCTTGCACACACAGTCAGAGCTCCAGATTCCTGAGATGAAACTATGATTTATTTTATTTTATTTCACTGAGATACAATGCAGAATAGGCCCTTCTGGCCCTTCAAGCTTCACTGCCCAACGGCTACGAATACACTGGACAACAAAGGTTTTGCTTACCGAACAGGTTTGAGTGTATCTTATGGATGTTGGGCTGCAGATCATGAAAGTCACCATGAAATTCCCCTATCACGCAATTTTTTAAAAAATTGTCTACATTTATGGTTTTAATTCATAATTCAGATCAATTAAAATGGTGCCCACAATACAATAGTTGAAAATAATAGTAAATAAAGAAACAATAAATTTCAAGAACACGAGATGAGGAGTACTTCAAAGTGAATCCACAGATTGTAGGAATATTTCAGTGATATAATGTGCCAGGGGACTGTGGATATTGGATTTCGCTTGGCTGTTATCTCATGATGGATGAGGACAGCATACCATTGTGAGGATTAAGTAAGGTCTGGTCTTCCAAGTCTACTTGTAGAATACAGTACAAATCAGTTGACATCAACACCTAGAGCTTAATATTACTTAAAAGAAACAGGGATTTGAATAAAGATGCACCCATTGTTTTCAAAATCAGAATCTGGTTTATTATCAAGTTCAAAGTAAATTTATTATCAAAGTACACATATATCACCGTATACAACCCCTGAGATTCATTTTCTTGTAGACATACTCAATAAATCCAGAATGGAATAATACCATAATTGAATCGATAAAAGACTGCACCAACCGGGTGTCCAACCAGTGTGCAAAAGACAACAAACTGTGCAAATACAAAAAGAACATATAATAATAAATAAATAAATGTGCAATAAATATCGAGAACATGAGATGAAGAGCCCTTGAAAGTGAGTCCATTAATTGTGGGAATGATGGGGCAAGTAAAGTTAAGTGAAGTTATCCCCTTTGGTTCAAGTCAAGTCACTTTTTATTGTCATTTTGACAGTAGCTGCTGGTACAGTACACAGTAAAAATGAGACAATGTTTTTCAGGACCATGGTGCTAGATGAAACAGTACAAAAACTACACTGAACTACGTAAAAACAACACAGAAACAAACTACACTAGACTACAGACCTACCCAGGACTGCATAAAGTGCACAAAACAGAGCAGGCATTACAATAAATAATAAACAAGACAATAGGCACAGCAGAGGGCAGTAAGTTGGTGTCAGTCCAGTCTCTGGGTATTGAGGAGTCAGATGGCTTGGGGGAAGAAACTGTTACATAGTCTGGTCGTGAGAGCCCAAATGCTTCGGTGCCTTTTCCCAGATGTCAGGAGGGAGAAGAGTTTGTATGAGGGGTGCGTGGGGTCCTTCATAATGCTGTTTGCTTTGCAGATGCAGCGTGTAGTGTAAATGCCTGTAATGGCAGGAAAGACCCCGATGATCTTCTCAACTGACCTCAATATCCGCTGCAGGGTCTTGCGATCCGAGATTATGCAATTTCCGTACCAGGCAGTGATGCAGCTGCTCAGGATGCTCTCAATACAACCTCTGTAGAATGTGATGAGGATGGGGGGGGGGTAAGAGATGGACTTTCCTCAGCCTTCACAAAAAGTAAAGACGCTGCTGGGCTTTCTTTGCCATGGAGCTGGTGCTGAGGGACCAGGTGAGATTCTCCCCCAGGTAAACACCAGGAAATTTGGTGCTCTTAATGATCTCTACCAAGGAGCCGTCGATGTTCAGTGGGGAGGGTTCACTCTGTGCCATCCTAAAGTCAACAACCATTTCTTTTGTTTTGTTCACATTCAGAGACAGGTTGTTGGCTTTGCACCAGTCCATTAGCCACTGCACCTCCTCTCTGTATGCGAACTCGTCGCTCTTGCTGATGAGACTCACCACGGTCATGTCATCGGCGAACTTGATGATGTGGTTCGAGCTGTGTGTTGTAGCACAGTCATGGGTCAGCAGAGTGAACAGCAGTGGATTGAGCACACAGCCCTGGGGAGCTCCCATGCTCAGTTGGAGATGCTGCCTCTGATCCGGACTGACTGAGGTCTCTCAGTCAGGAAGTCTAGTATCCAGTTGCAGAGGGAGGTTTTCAGGCCCAGTAGGCTCAGCTTTCCAATCAGTTAAAGAGCCTGGTGGCTGAGGGGCAATAACTGACTGGGAACTTGGTTGGCACGAGTCCTGAGGCTCCTGTACCTTCTTCCTGATAGCAGCAGTGAGAAGAGACTCGTGACCCAGGTACCTGACATATATCGTAAAAAGTATTGTTTTGCAGCTGCAGTACATTTCATGACAAAAAAATCAGTTACAAAAATAAGAGAGGAATAAACAGTCAATGTTTTGGGCCAACACCCTTCATTGAACTTTTACAGTTTTGGTAAGGGTAAATAGAAAAGGAAACTGCTCCCATTCGAGGACCAGAAGGCACAGAGCTAAAACACAAGGATGCAGATTCAGTTGCAGATTTCACTACAGAACTGGATAAATATACAAATGTATTTTTTTTAAATGGGAAGTTGAAGTAGATTAATAAGATGATTTTGTTCCCTCTACTATGAGGGAACAAAAGCACAAAGAGCCATGTAACCTCATTCTGTTCTGTAGTATCTCTATAAAAGGCTGATTTTTTATTCATAATAAAATGTATCCAAAAGAATAAACACAGTGCAAAACTCTTTTTGTTGTTAGTGCCATTTGATCAACAGATTTCATTGCTCTCTTCCCTCAGACAATCGTTGGATGCTACGTCCTTCTCGTGAAACTACTTCCAACTTGAGCGCTTCAGGAACCTTTGCCCTGATTGTGTCATGTGACTGCCAGGGCCGCCACCTCTGGAAGCCATTTTCCTGGAATTTTCACCTCATCCACAACTCTCGCCCATGTTAAAATACCAATAACGCTAATAAGAAAGTGCTGAAGCAAACTGAAACACGATGATCTTCTCAATTCTCCTCCAAGCTTTTAACCCATTTGCTTGGATTTTAAATCCCCTTGACCCCCAGCAAGATCCAAAACGATTAGCAACCTACCCCAAGCATGAAGTGATTACACTTTAACTTCTGTTGAGTTTGATATTTTTATGACCTGATAATTAAACTCCCTCACCCTCCTGGTCTTTGGCATGAAGAATTCCCCAGGTTTACCACAGAACACACAGGAAAGTACCTTTAGAACCACAGTGGATTCTCTCTCTTAACTCAGGGGTTTTGAGAACAGGGGGTGATAAGTGTTTACGGGAAAGGAAAATATATTTTTTTCTCCAACAGACTGCTGATTTCAATACAGGTCAGTGCTCTACTGAACAGATCCCTCAAGTGATTCCCTCTGGTTAGTGAGATCAGGTGGGTAGCTCTTGTCTCCTGGTCAGAAGCCTACGGCGGTTTAGTGGACTCAGTCCAACATATCATGGGCACATCCCTACTCACCTTCAGTAATATCCGATAGTGTTCTTTCTTCTATTATTTTGTATAGGCTAAACCATATGACAGAGGAGCAGAACCGGGCCATTCAGCCCATCAAGTCTGCTTCACCATTCAATCACGGCTGATCACTTTTTAATCCCATTCTCCCATTTTCATCCTCCAACGCTTAATCCATTTGTCAATTGAAGTCAGAGGAATGGTGAAGGGAAAGGAGATACAGAGGATGCAAGTCCCACCTCTCAGTCCCAAGTGCAAGGCACGATCTCCAGATTCTTTCAGTTTGTACCACATCTATCAGGAATGAATTGAGTAGGAGGCAAGTGGGTGCTATCTTTCCAAAAAAATGGTTAGTTATTTATTAGGGTACAGTGTGGTATAGGCCTTCCAGCCCGCCACCCAGCAGCCCCGATTTAACCCTAGCCTAATCACAGGGCAATCTACAACGAACAACTAGTACGTCTTTGGACTGTGGGGAGAAACCAGAGCATGCAAAGGAAACCCATTCAGTCATGGGGAGAATGTACACACATTCCTTACAGACAGCGGAGAGAACCGAAGCACTCATCTGTACTCTAACCACTACACTACTGTGCCATGCAAGAGCACATCTGATGAAGAGGAGGGAAATACAAAGAAAGATTAAACAAGACGTACCCTTACCACCAGAATTGTATGCAATCTTCCTTTAAAAACATTTTAAAATGCTATCCTATCAAATGTTCTTCAATCTTTTATAGCAGTCCTGTGAAGTGCCCGGTTCTACTTATATCATGAACCTGAAATCACATAAGCTTTGCAAAGCCCTTTACTGTTTTAATACAATTACTTCAAAGGATTTATATCTCTATTTTCAAGCATTTCATTCATGACCATAAGACGATGAAGATACAGGAACAGAGTTAGGCCATTTGGCCCATCGACTCTGCTCCACCATTTCATCCATTTTTCCTCTCAGCCCCAATCTCCTGCACTCTCCCTATATCCCTTCATGCCCTGACCAGTCAAGAATCTATCACCCTCTACCTTAATACACGTAAAGACTTGGCCTCCACAGCTGCCTGTGACAACAAATTCCAGATTCACCACTCTCTAGCTGAAGAAATTCCTCCTCATCTCCATTCTAAAAGCATGTCCCTCCATTCTGAGTCTGTGTCCTCTGGTCTTAGACTCTCCCAATTTATACTGATTCAGTTCATGTTGATAACATAATAAACATCTGTTTAATGTCACACATTTTCTGCAGCTGTTCACAGCTCAAAATTAACATCCAGACTGTCCCTCACTTACCCAGCCATCGCAGATTTCACAGCAAGGAAAAAGTGTTAATCCTTTCCCCAACCCTCGATCACTCATTCATTCCTCTGCATTATTTGCCTTACTGGGGAGTCCCACCTCCCTCCACCCCCCCCAAATCTATACCAAACTCCACTCTAAATATTACCTTCCCCTTCCCACATCCCATCTGGCTCCCACTGTCTATTTTTTCCCCTCCTTAACACAAGAGATTCTGCAGGTGCTGGAAATTTAGAGCAACAAGATACTGCAGAAACACAGCAAATCAGGCAGCATCTATGGAGAGGAATTTCTTTAGCCAGAGAGTGGTGAACTGGCTACATTATGGCCTGGTTTGAGAACCTCTCCATAGAGGTTCAAGGTCTTTGAACTGAAAAAGCTAGTGAACCCCAAAAGGTAGTAGATTCAGCCCAGTATATCACGGGTAAAACTCTCCCAAAGATTGAGCACATCTACATGAAATACTGTGGAAGGATCCATCATCACAGATCCCCAGTACCCAGGCTATGCTCCCCTCTTGCTGCTGTCATCAGGTTGAAGGTATAAGGACCACAGGACTCGCACCACCAGGTTCAAGAACAGTTACTGCCCCTCAACCATCAGGCTCTTGCACAAAAGAGGATAATTTCACTCATCTATTGAGATGTTCCCACAACCAATGATCTCACTTTAAGAACTCTCCAGCTTGTTAATTCATGGTTCCATTATTTATTGCTATTTATTTATATTTGCATTTGCACGTTTTGTTGTCCTCTATACTCTGCTTGCTCTTTCATGATCCTGTTACACTTACTATTCTATAGACCTCCTGAGTATGCCCGCAGGAGGATGAACCTTGGGGTTCTATGTACAGACATATACGTACTTTGATAATGAATTTTACTTTGAACTTTCATTCTGGAACTTTATGACCTTTCTCTTGGTATTACTATCCTAACCTATATCTGCTTTTCAGAACAGACAGTTCCTGAGAACTATCCCAGAACCAATTTCACTGTAAGTCAGAAACGTCCATTTTCTCTACCGACCCATAAGGCATCACTCTGCAGGCACCGTACTTGTTCTCGTACTTCATTTTGTTAAATATTCACCTTAACTAAGCTGTCGGAATACTTACTTAGAGATACAATGCTTTATTGGCCCTTCTGGCCCAACAAGCAGCAACATTGGCCTAATCACAGAACAATTTACAACGACCAGTTAACCTACTAACTGGTAAATCTTCAGACTGTGGGAGGAAACCCAAGCGGTCAAAGGAAGAACGCACAGAGAGCACTGAAATTGAACTCCAAAGCATTCCATGCTGTTATAGCCTTGCGCTAACCACTACAATACCGGCCCGCCCTGGTAGTACGGATATATACTATCCAATCATTAATTAATTATTATTAATGATGGTTGGAAATAAATAGACCAGTGATAATAAACCGGATTCTGATTCTGGAAAAAGATATGGGAGACCTGTGTGAAGTCAGGCTCGTCGTATCTTAAGAGATCTCCCGCATTTTCTTTTCATATAGACTGACAGCAATCAGCAGATCAAAACAAAGATCTGACCAGGAATAGTTGGAAGCTGACTGCTAGCTGAAGTAATTGCTTTGGGACAAATTGTATTCTAATTGCCCAGCCATAGACGGAGAGCTTACACTTGATTGAAAGGCACTTAAAACGCGAGCTAGAATTGCAGTCAATCGTAATGCTGCCCTTTAGGATGACTTATATAAGTAATTTTAAATCTGAAGAGCATGCAGACAATAGAAAAAAACAGTTTCCAATGTACACTCAGAGGCCACTCTATTAGGTACACCTTCTTGTTAATACAAATATCTAATCAGCCAATCATGTGGCAGCAATTCAACACATAAAAGCATGCAAATATGGTCAGGAGGTTCAGTTGTTGTTCAGACCAAACATCAGAATGGGGAACAAATGTGACCTAAGTGACTTTGACTGTGGAGTGATTGTTGGGACCAGATGGGATGGTTTGAGTATCTCAGAAATCGATGACCTTCTAGCATTCTAAATGTACAGTGTCTGGCATTTACAGGTAATAGTGTGAAAAAAAACATCCAGTGAGTGGCAGTTTTGTGAGCAGAAAAGTCTTGTTAATGAGAGATCGGAGGAGAATGTCCAGGCTGGTTCAAACTGACAGGAAGGCAACAGTAAGTCATATAACCACGTTACAACAGTGGTGTGCAGAAAAGCCTCTCTGTATGCATAAACTTCAAATCTTGAAGGGGGCTACAGAAGCAGAAAACCACCAACATACACTCAGTGGCCACTTTATTATTTTCAAGAGGTACCTAAAAAGTGGCCACCAAATGTTTGGGGGGGGGGGGTTCAAAATTATGGGAAAAGGAGGCAAAGGAAGTAGGATGAAGGAAGAATTTATGTTAAGATAAGAAGGCCTAAAAAACTATGGGATATATTGGCAAAGTTATTAGTTGCAACTTACACTGACCCAACAGCTTAACGGAATGCTTAAAAGAAATAAGATTTGGGGGAGGGGTGGGTTTACAGTTCATGCAAAGAATGAAGTCTGTACTATTTAGTGATTGGAAAATTTCAGCAGTCAGTTCAAAAGATCAAATTTCAAAGTAAATTTTATTATTAAAGAACATATACGTCACCATATACAACCCAGAGATTCATTTTCTTGTGGACAGACTCAACAAATCTATAGAATAGATACTATAATATATAATCTATATAGTCAAAAGTTAATTTCTAAATACTGCCCTCAAAAGGCTAAAATAACCTAATTTCATGTGTGTATCCAAGAGCAGATTCACAGTAGTTCACCTCTGTGATGCATGGAACATGTAACCTTTCACATCTACTCAAGGGCAAAGTGCCACTCAAAGTTAAAGTAAAATTTATTATCAAAATACATATATGTTAATATATACTACCTCGAAATACATTTTCTTGCAGGCATTTACAGGAAAATAAAAGAATACAATAGAATATTAATAGAACTACAACTAGAGGTCATGGGTTAAAGGTAAAAGTGAAAAGCTTAAGGGGAACATGAGGGGAAACTTCTTCATTCAGAGCGTGGTGAGAGTGTGGAATGAGCTGCCAGTGCAAATTGTACATGTGAGCTCACTTTCTACATTTAAGCAAAGTTTGCATAGGTACATGAATTGTAGAGGTATGGAGGGCTCTGGGCCCAGTGCAGATCGATGGGAGTAGGGAGTTTAAATGCTTCGACATGGACTAGATGGGCCGAAGGGCTGTAATTTTCTATGAGTCTAATTTATGATAAACTTTGCATAAACAAAGATGACAAACAACCAATGTACAAAAGATACACTGTGAAAATAAGTGAAACAAGTACTCCTCTCCAATGGGACCCAATGCAGCAGTAGCTTCTGCCTTATACTGGCCTGAGGGAATCACAGAAAACTGATGCCAGTGCCCAGCATCTTTTTGACATGTAGTGAACTATCCAAAATCACTACAAATGGCCTAATACTGAATTCCTCATATTGCTTATGGGTTGTATAAACACAGGAGTAGAATTAGGCCATTTGGCCCATCAAATCTGCTCTGCCATTTAATCATGACTGATCCATATTTTCCCCCTTTTCAGCCTCATTACCTGGCCTTCTTTCTGTAATCTTTGGTACCGTGTCCAATCAAGAGCCTATCAAGCTCTGCCTTGAATACACCCAACAACCTGGCCTCCACAGCTGCACGTGGTAACAAATTCACTACCTTCTGGCTAAAGAAATTTCTCTGCATCTCTGTTTTAAATGGATACCCCTCTATCCTGAGGCTGTGCCCTCTTGTCCTAGACTCCCTCACCATGGGAAACATCCTTTCCACATTTACTCTGTCTAGGCCTTTCAACATTCAAAAGGTTTCAATGAGATCCCTCCTCTACCTTCTAAATTCCAACGAGTACAGACCCAGAGCTATCAAATGTTCCTCGTATAATAACCCTTTCATTACCGGAATCATCCTTGTGAACCTGCTCTGAACCCTCTCCAATGCCAGCACAACTTTTCTTCGATCAGGAGCCCAGAACTGTTCACAATACTCAAGGTGAGGCCTCACCAGTGCCTTATAAAACTTCAGCATCACATCCCTGCTTTTGTATTCTAGACCTCTTGAAATGAATGCTAACATGGCATTTGCCTTCCATACCACTGACTCTACTTGCAAGTTAACCTTCAGGGTGTTCTGCACAAGGACTTCCAAGTCCCTTTGCATCTCAGATTTTTGGATTTTCTCCCCATTTAGAAAATAGTCCGCACATTTATTTCTACTACCAAAGCGCATGCTCACGCATTTCACTCTCAGCCCCAAACTCCTGCCTTCTCCCTGTTTCTCTTCATGCCCTGACCAATCAAGAATCTATCAAACTCTGCCTTAAGTATATATCCACTCTCATCTCTCTTTTATTGTTTAAAAAGCCTTTACTATCCAGTTTGATATTGCTTGCTAGCTTGTTTTCATATTTCATCTCTTCCCTCCCAACGATTCTTTTAGTTGTTCTCTGTAGGTTTTTAAAACCTTCCCAGTCCTCTGTCTTTCTGCTAATTTTTGCTTTGTTGTATGCCTTCTCTTTTGCTTTTACATTAGCTTTGACTTCCCTTGTCAGCCACAGTTGTACCATTTTGCTATTTGAATATTTCTTTGTTTTTGGAATATCGTACATCTATCCTGCACCTTCCTCATTTTCCCCAGAAACTCACACCATTGCTACTCTGCTGTCAACCCTGCCAGCAGCTCCTTCCAATTTACTTTGGCCTACTCCTCCTTCATACCACTGTAATTCCCCTTACTCCTCTGACATACTGCTATATCAGACTTTACTTTCTCCCTACCAAATTTCAAGTTGAACTCAATCATATTGTGATCACTGTCTCCCAAGGGTTACTTTACCTTAGGCTCCCTAATCAGTTCATTACATAACACCCAATCCACTATAGTTGATGCCCTAGAAGGATCAATGACAAATCGCTCTAAAAAGCCATCTCATAGGCATCTCAACAAACTCACTCTCTTGAGATTCATTACCAATTTGATTTTCCCAATTGACCTGCATGTTGCAATCTCCCATGACTATCATAATATTTCCTCCTTGATACCCCTTTTCTATTTCCCATTGTAATCTGTGGCCCACATCCCAGCTACTTTGGGAGGCCTGTATATGACTACCATCAGGGTTCTTTTACCCTTTAATTTCTTAACTCAACCCACAAGGAACCAACATCTTCCAATTCTATGTCACATCTTTCTACTGATTTGATGCCAGTCTTTACCAGCAGGGAGTCCAGGGTAGCACCTCTGGTGAAGGGGCTTGTCGCGTCCAGCCTGGGACAGCTCACTCACCTTTGGTTCCCACTGGACACTCAGCTCCCACCCCTGTCTCCAAGTAGATGTTTGCCTGTGACAGTGGCCACAACGCCTTCAAAGGGTGTACTAAACCGTGTGAGGGTAGCCAGTGGTCCTCGTACCCCAGTGAGATAGGGACACGCTGTCCTAGCATGCAAAGTCAGCTCCAGCAGAGATCCCAGGGCTAGGAAGGCAGTACTGCAACACTCTGTGGAGAGCGAAGACCATGACAAAGCACAGCAGACCATCATGGTCATCCACCGCAACCAGGGAAGACCCCAGTTTGTGACACTTGTTTGTACCACTGGACCTGGACTCCTGAGGTTGAATGAGTGGAAGTGCCCTCATGCAATGGCTTTTCCACTTTAAAAACCCTTCTGCAGAGGCTTCCTGTCATCGTCTGATACAACGGACAACCACCATACATTGCTTATTGAGAAATTAATTATAGAAGAGGATAGCTGGCACAGAAAAATTACTTGCCTTTGCACAGCATTTCATTATATTTTTGGAATGTCTCTAAACATTTCAGAATTAATTACTTTGAAAGTACAGTGACTGTACTTTAAAAAAAACACAGCAACCATTCTGCATCAATAATGATTCAAGCAGCAATAATTGGTATGACCGAATGATTTGTTATTTTCTCTGTAATATTGAATGACAAGTATAATTTACAATTTCATTTTAATTAGTCATGGGGTCTGCCAAGCCAGAAATGATGGGATATTTGCGAATAGCACCTCCAGCAATGCCTCCCTCTCTCAGTAGGTGTAGACTTATATCTTTGCAGACATGCCTCGGAGCTCAAAATAAGACCCACAGATCTCTGGAGGAACTCAGTTGGAAAAATAGTAAACAGTCAAAGTTTCAGGCGGAGACCCTTCCTCCACCAGGAAGGGTCTCAGCCTGAAACATCAACTGTTTACTCTTTTCCATAGATGTTGCCTGACCTGCTGAGTCCCTCCAGCACTGTGTGTGTGTTGCTTTGGATTTCCAGCATCTGCAAATATTCTCGTGTTCAAAATAAGCCCAACTCTAAAATCCTCATTCAGCTCCGAATAACAGAGCTAGTTAACCTCACGACAATACAGCGAGTTCGGACAGGGACCGAGAGAGGGAAGGCGATCCCATCAAAAGATAATTCAAGGACCATCGGGTCACACAGCACGTATAAAAGCAGGACCTTTGACCCACCACATCTACGTTTTGACAATCTTCTGTAGGTGCGCAGTGGAAAGTACCCTGACGGGTTACAGACATGACTTTTGTGTAGAAACAGCAATGCCCGAGAATGGAAAAGTCTACAAATAATAGTGGGTGTAGTCCAACACAGGAAAAGCCATCTCACCATTGAGCAGAACTGCAAGGAGCACAGCCACAGGAAAACAACATCCATCATCAAGGACGCCCACCATCCAGGCCATGCTCTCTTCTCACTGCTGCATGTAAATGAGCTCGATGGTGATAAGGGCTTTGCCTGAGATGGACTGCACTGTACCTGCCACTTTCTTCTAGACTTATCCATTCTTGGGCATTGGTACAATATCACCAGACAAAATCCAACTCATGCCCTTAAGAGCAGGGGAATCTTCCGTCCTTACCTGCTCAAATCCATTTACCCAGCAGTGTGATGGGCTCTTATCTGCCCTCTGCACTGTTGTTTCCCCAGAGGCTCAGCCAGCTCCATCACAACCACAATTCTCCCCACTATCAAGGCATCTCCATGAGGTGATGCCTCAAGAAGGCGGCATCCATCTTTAAGGACCCCCACCATCCTGGATGTGCCCTCTCCTCATTACTAACATACAGGAGCCTGAAAATGCACAATGGACATTTTAGGGACAGTTTCTTCCCCTCCACCACCATATTTCTGAATGGTCCATGAACCTATCAACATCATCTCAATATTCCTCATTTGAACTATTTATTTATTTTTGTAACTTCTAGGTGTTTTTTTTTAAATGTCAGAATCCAAAACAGGTTTAATATCACTGACATATGTTGGAAACCACTGCTTTTTAATAAAATATTTTATAAGATTTGTATTTTTTAAAACAAACCCCCATGTATTTTTTCCACACCCACTGCAGAAAGGGGTACAGCAGCTAAACTAACAGTTTATTACTTCCCTCATTTTTCATTGGCTGTACCAGCACATTACCCATATGATGTAATTGTTTTAATTACATAGTCTATTAACTAATCTATTACTATCTAAGGCATTTCCCTCATCTTATCTACAAAAGTGATAGACTTTTCCAGAGGAGCCATCTTGGCTTCTTCTTTATTCTTTTGTCCCACACCCCTAAGCATCATTTCCCAGCTCTTTATGTAGTTTTCATAGTATTTGCTTGTACTCTAAAATAAATTGAAATCTTGGAACTACGACGGTTCATCACTCCCGACTCCCAGAAGAAGCCCAAGGATCAGAAATTAACCAGAGATCCAACATCCAGAGATGTTGTTAAAACTATTGCTTTGCATCAGCAGTATAGTGCAACGCATAAAAACATTTCTTTAAGTTATTATAAGGAATATAGAAAAATGAGTAATGCAAATCAAAGGCAAAACGATGAAGCAGTCTTATAGGTGGCAGGGTGGAGATTTATCTCTACCAAAGGAAGTGAAAGCCACTCCTTTCTCTCCACGAGCCTGAAGGTCACCTTTAGACAAGGTGTAGCACCTGCTTAGACCCCACCCCCTTTCATATGAAGCCATGGGAACAGGTGATGCATATCACAAGTCCTGGTTATGTGACCACTGACGCCAGGTAGACAATCTCTGAATAGTATTGATAACAGCTGGGGTCACCCATCTTGTAAAGAGACTGCCCAGAAGGTGGCAATGGCAAACCACTTCTGTAGAAAAGTTTGCCAGGAATAATTGTGGTCATTGGCCATGATTGCCCATGCCATACGGCACGGTACATAATGACAAGTCTTGTTGAGTTCATGGACTGTTCAGAGATGGGAAGGCTGAGGGGGAGAAACTTTTTCCTATCTTGCACCGCACTGCTGCCACAAAACTACAAATCTTACAACATGCCTGTGATAATAAACCCGATTCTGATCTACCAGTGGGAACAGTTTTAAAATTTTGAGCAGGAGCTACAAGAGGAACATAGGGATTTTCATTTAAAATACAAGACGTGTTTATGGCATGGAAACCACTACATGCGAGGGCCGGTAGGAAGAAAATCAAAAGAACTTGTCAACAGAAAGCATCACTTGCAGAACAATGAGGCAAAACAAGGAAACTATGTGATTATCTGATCGAATCCAGCATAGGTACAATGGGCCAAATGGCCTCTCAATTTGCTGTAAGGATAATCTAATTCTTCTAATCTTAGCTTCCTGCGCATCCTCATTTACCATTCCTCACCCCTCTTCAAACCAATCACTTGGTCTTTACATTCCCCCATCCCCTCCATACCAGACACCTCACTTCTGCTCTCTCAGCAATGAGGTAAGGTTTTGACCCAAAACATTGACAATTCCTTTTCCTTCCACAGATACTGCTCAATCCACTTCTTCCAAAAGTCTGTTTGCTTTTCCTGAAAATTCCAGCATCTACAGCCCATTGTATCTCTGATTTACCATCACAATAGGCAGCCTTATCTTCATCTCCTTCATTCACTATCAACGTCTTCTAGCCTCTCTACATTCCTCCACCAACCATTCCTGTGGATGAAGCCTTTGGTCCCCTGCCTAAACATCTCTGTCATGAATCATTGTGGATATCTGCCTGGTAGCCATGGTGGGGCATTCAGGTGTCCTTGGGCGTAGAGTGGACATGGAGAGGATATTTCCAACCAAATGATCCATAGAAGGAAGCCCCTAAAAAACAGAGATGAGGAGGAATTTCTTTAGCCAGAGGGTGATGAATCTATGGAATTCATTGCCACAGACAACTGTGGAGGTCAAGTCATAATCACAGTGAATGGCGGTGCTGGCTAGACAGGCCAAATGGCCTACTCCTGCACCTACTGTCTATTGTCATAGGGTATATATATAAAGCAGAGGTTTGTGGGTTCTTGATTAGTAAGGGTATCAAAGTTTATGAGGAGAATGAGGTTGAGACAGAAAATAAAGCATGGCCTAGCTGTGCTTCTATAGCTTACGGTCTAAAATAAAAACATTTTACGCTGATATCACTAAATATTGCCATTCCGAAGAAAACCACACACTTGATCATTTCCATGTAGGTTTCTGTTAGTTCCTCAAACACAGCAATTGCTACTTCCACTTCTGCCGCTAATCCTGTTCCCCTTTGAAAGTTCCCACACAATCTCTTCCTAATGAATTTTTGTGCCATGCATCCGTAAGACATCAGAGCAGAATCAGGCCATTCGGCCCATCGAGTCTGCTCCACCATCCACAGACACAATCTCTTTTTGAAGAACTTCGACACTTCCCTTTGTTCTCTTTTTTTTTTGAAACCTGTGTTCACTGAGTACCATGTCTTACCACTGACCCTGGACCATTAACTCTGTTCCTCCCTCCACAGGCGCTAGGTTTTTCCAGAATTTTCTGTTTCATTTCTTACCAAGCTCGCAACAGTGGCAACTGTACCTGTCTTCTCTCTCAGAATGATTTTACGTCTCTCTTTATTACAGCCCAGTCCATCACAGGCAAAGCCCTCCCCATCACTGAGTACATCTACAAGGAGCACAGCCACAAGAAGGTAGCATCCATTATCAAGGACCCCCACCTCCAGGCCAAGCTCTCTTCTTGCTGCTGCATGTAAATGTGCTCGATGGTGGGCAGGACTTTGCCTGAGATGGACTGGGCTGTATCCACCACTTTCTTGCAGACTTGTCCGCTCTTGGGCATTGGTACAATATCACCAGACAAAAATTCAACTCATGCCCTTAAGAGGGGGAATCTGCCATCCTTCCCTGCTCAGACCCATTTATCCAGCAGTGTGATTGAGTGTGGAATGGCCTAGCCAATTAACATTTAATGACAGTTAAGGACAAATAAGATAATGGCATTGTCACCTACTCACATCCTCACGCAATGAACAGTAAAGAAAGGACATTGCTGATGATCGGTAAAATTGCCGTACTGAACTTCAGATATCACATGGTAACACAGAAAGGGTTAATCTAAGGGTACAAATAAAACTAGGGTGAAAAATTGCAAGCAAAATTTGTTTTCACCATTTACCTGGAGAAGTCGAGCTGAAGGACTGAGAGCGATGCTTCCCCTGTCTGAGCAACTTTACATCAGTACAGCAGTCGGTGCCCCATTTTATCCTTGACACTTCCTGTTCGGAAGTACCCGAGATCATACTTTGACAAGCTACTTCCTCTGCTTGCACGTCACCGCCTCTGAGTTTCCACTCCAAGCTCCGAGCAAACAACGGAAGCTGGGATCATGGAGTCTTTCTTCAGGGTAGTCAGAGAATGACACAACGAAGGAACAATCCACAAGGAGAAGTTTTCATTGAGCAAAAGCCCAATTTGGCTGATTCCACGTGTGTCCGGTTCTAAACACTGATTTTATTCTAATCTGTGGTTTTAGCAGGTGCTGTCTCGTACTGAAACCAGCTTGTTCTTTATTATTTTTAGAGGATTTTGGTTCTGAATGACAGCTCAAGACTTATTTTGCTAAAACAACCAGCAGAACAGAATTTGTATAATGGGTTGTCGAGAATCAACATGCAAAAAACAGATACAGCCCAGTCCATCGGGGGTTAAGCCCTCCCCACCACTGAGTACACCGACATACGGGAGTCTCAGGACCCACAACACCAGGTTCAGGAACAGGTATTACCTCTCAGCCACGAGGCTTTTGAAACAGAGGGGATAACTTCACTCAGCTTCACTCACGCCCCCAAAAATGAACTAAATGAACTGTTGTATATTTAATATTTCAATAATCTGTAATCTTATGTATGCGTGTAATCTTATGTATGTATGTATACACAGATGTACATACATACACATACTCACACACACATGTTGTTTAAGCATTCTTGTTCATTTAAATTCATTACGGGTTATACGTATAAATACATGAATTGCATACATCAACACGCTATCACGATACGGGTACACTTCACTTAAACGCAAAGTTTTTTTTTTCTTTTTCAATCTTTTTATTAAATTTCATATATAAAAAAAAACAACACAAAATAATGAATAGATTACAGATTCAATAAACTTGAGATTACATTAGTAATAGGATAATAATATCCTATTAAAACATCCATCAACAAAAGGTGCATAAATCAATCAAGTCTATGTAAATATATATGAAAAACAAAAATAATCGTCGAAAAAAGAGAAAAAAAAAATTGAAATTATATATGAGAAAAAATATATAATGAAAAAAAATACTAAACTAACACTAACATGGGCAATAATAACACTTTATAAATATATAAAGGTGTCAAGAAAAGAACTCCAGAACTCCATACCTGAACAAGTATAAGTAGAGAAAAGGATCTGAAATAAGCCAAATTAATTCATATGAAAGTGTCGAATAAATGGTCCCCAGGTTTCTTCAAATTTAATTGAAGAATCAAAGATAGTGCTTCTGATTTTTTCCAAACTCAAATAAGAAATAGTTTGGGAGAACCACTGAAATGTAGTAGGAGGATTTACTTCTTTCCAGTTTTGTAATATAGACCTTCTGGCAATTAATGTTACAAAGGCAATCATTCGTCTGATTGAAGGGGAAAGTTGATTGCCATCTTCATTTGGTATACCGAAAATTGCAGTAATAAAATGGGGTTGTAAATCGATATTCCATACTGAGGAAATGACATCAAAAATGTCCTTCCAATAGTTATGTAAAGTGGGACATGTCCAAAACATGTGAGTCAATGAAGCCACTTCTAAGTGACATCTGTCACATTGAGGATTGATATGCGAATAAAATCGGGCAAGTTTATCTTTAGACATATAAGCTCTATGTACAATTTTAAATTGTATTAAAGCATGTTTAGCACAAATAGAGGAGGAATTAACCATTTGTAAAATTTTTTCCCATTTATCTGTTGATATATTACATCGAAGTTCTTTTTCCCATTCTTGTCTAATTCTATCCGATATTTCTGGCTGTATCTTCATAATCATGTTATAAATAAAAGCTACTAATCCCTTCTGACAAGGATTAAAAGTAAAAATCAAATCTGAAAAATCCGATGGAGTTGAATTAGGAAAAGATGGAAGAATTTTATGTAAGAAATTTCTAATTTGTAAGTATCTAAAAAAATTAGATTTAGGTAATTCAAATTTGTTGGATAGTTGATCAAAGGACATCAAAGTACCTTCAAAAAAAAGATCACGAAAACATTTTATACCTTTCCTTTTCCATATACTAAAAGCTTGATCTGTCAATGAAGGTTTAAAAAAAAAATTACATAAAATAGGGCTGTCCAAAGCAAAGTTTTTCAGATTAAAGAATTTGCGAAATTGAAACCAAATTCGTAGTGTATGTTTAACAACAGGGTTAGATATCTGT
The DNA here is from genome assembly GCF_030144855.1 of Hypanus sabinus. NCBI lineage: Eukaryota > Metazoa > Chordata > Chondrichthyes > Myliobatiformes > Dasyatidae > Hypanus > Hypanus sabinus. The sequence goes on from NC_082714.1 coordinate 154,138,265, forward strand.
TTATTGAATTTGGCTAAATCAATAGGAAGAAAAGAACCAAGAACGGAAAATATAGAATATCCCTTAACCTCACTACATTCCAAATTTACCCACTGTGGGCACACAGGTGAATCCAAATCTAGTTTCCAGTACATTAGGTTACGAATATTATTCGCCCAATAATAAAATCTAAAGTTAGGTAAAGCTAGACCACCATCTTTTTTAGACTTTTGTAATTGCCTTTTGCTTAACCTAGGATTTTTATTTTGCCAAACAAATGAGGAAATCTTTGAATCAATATTATCAAAAAAAATTTAGGAATAAAAATTGGTAAAGCTTGGAATAAATATAAAAATTTCGGTAAAATCATCATTTTAATAGCATTAATCCGACCAACTAATGATAAAAATAAGGGAGACCATCTAGTAGTAAGTTGCTGAATTTGATGAAGCATAGGTAAAAAATTCAGTCCAAATAAATCTTTATATTTCTTGGTGATTTTTATACCTAAATAGATAAAGTTATCAGTAACAACTTTAAATGGCATAAACGCAAAGTTAGTTATGCTTTTCAGAATCCCTTGTCTTCCTTTGAATTAGTTTAATGTTTTGAAGTTACAAAACATGAACTGGTCCCTCAACCTATAGATTCACTGTCAAGGCCTCTTCATCTCATGTTGTTTATTTATTATAATTATTTTGAGTTTTTTTTTTCCTCTTTGTATTAGCATGGTTTGTTGCCTTTTGCATATTGGTTGTTTGTCCATCTTGTGTGGGGTTTTTCATTGATTATATTGTGTTTCATTGTACTTACCATAAATGCCTGCAAGAAAATGGATCTTAGGGAAGCAAATGGTAACATATATGTACTTTGATAATGAATTTACTTTGAACTCATCTTTGGGGTTAGCATGTACAATTACAGAAACTGACTTTGCCACCAGTCTTCAGATTTGAAAATAAATTGTGGATTAAATCTAAAATGCAGCTCTGAACAATGGGTTACTGAGAACAGTGAAACAGTTAATTGGAAGTTGCAATGGTTAATTGGAAGGCCAGACAATGCTGATTTAAATTGATTATTTGGCTGTCAATGGTGTGGGTGCAAAGCAGCAGGTGTAAAGTTTCAATAGGTACATTTAATGTCAAAGTATACGATATATATCCTGAAATTATTTTTCTCCACAAAAATCCACGAAAACGGAGGAGTTTGTGTATAGTTCAAAGGAGGCATTGTGCATGAATTGTAAATAAGACCATAATATATAGGAGCAGAATTAGGCCATTTGGCCCATCGAGTCTGCTCTGTCATTTTATCATGGCTGATCCAACTTTCCTCTCAGCCCCAATCTCCTATCTTCTCCCCATATTTCTTTATACCCTGACCAATCACGAATCTATCATCCTCTTCTTAAGTATACATAAAGACTTGGCTTCTACACCTGCCTGTGGCGATGAATTCCACAGATTTGCCACTCTCTGGCGAAAGAAATTCCTCCTCATCTCTGTTCTATAAAGACCCCCCTCTATTCTGAGGCTTTATCCTCTGGTCTTAGACTCTCCCTCCACAGCCACTGTATCAAGCCCCTCACCATGTGATAGGTTTCAATGGGCTCATCCCTCATTCCTCTGAATTCTAGTGAATTCATATGGAATTATTGTTATACGGAGGTATGGAATTGCGCTTTGAATTTTACCACATAAAATGTTGAGTTGAGCAAATCGGTTGCTCCGGGCGGGGAGTGGGGCGGGGGGGAAGATATATATATTTCTCTCTCTCGCTCTCTCTCTTTTTCTCCCCCTCCTTCCCACTATCTCTCTCCCTCCCCCCCCCACAAAGACTGTCAACCTATTTGTGAGTGTGACTACTTTTCATATCTACCAACTGTGATTCTCCAGTAACTTCTTTCATGCAACAACAGAAATTAATGAAGGGAATTTCTAGTTTAATTTTCTTCCTTGAAGAAGGAAAATGAGACTCGGGGGCAGGGGAAGGTCGAGTGACAGAGGCTAGAGATCCTGAGGGGTGGGGTTGAGGTTATGGCACTATTGTACCCAATAGACCGGGTTGGACAACGTGGCCAATCGCAACAGGCCCAGTATTGCGGGGCTCTGCAAAGCTGGATTTTCACTCGAGCCTTTGACAAGACATGACCAGCGCTGAGCCACTGCACTCCCACCCATTATTTTTCACGCACGTATACTGCAGGTCAGATTGTTCTATCCAACTCAAGTATCACTGAAATCAAATTGAAATTGTTGATATGGTGGAAGAAGGAATATGATCAGACGTTAAGTGTCGAGAAAAGCAGCCATTTGGAGATTGCCCAACAATTTTCCCTCTGCATTTCCATTCATGGTTCTGGCCAAATGACTGTGTAGGTGTAAAGGTGACAGCCTGCCTTTGTCTGTGCGTATGAAAGATTGCTATAAATGTCACCATTTGTCTAAGTGGCCACATTTTGTTGTCTGAAGATATCATAAAAATGCACTTCCTCGAAATAAGTGAGCTGAGTGAGATAAGCAAAAAAAAAGTTAGTAAAACACTGGGACACTAAAGGGTGCTTGGTACAAAAGTTTCTAATGGAGCCATTGTGCACAGCTGGTGTTTACTCTGGGTTTTTTTTAAACTGAAAGTGCAATCCACAACTAGAGGACTTTTGCTCCTTTCAAAAGTGTTTAAAAAGCAAAACAGAAAGCTATTAAATGAACAATGGTACTGAGCCTCATTGTTCACACTCCTCGATTGCTCAAAAACACAAGGGATTCCGCAGATGCTGGGAATACTGGAGAAACTCAGTAGGTCAGGCAGCATCTTATGGAGAGGAATAAACAGTCAACATTTCAGGCCGAGTCCTTTCCTCATGACAACTTTCTTTTGAAGGTCACTCCACCTAGTCCAATTCACTGTAATGCACACAAAGTGCTGGAGGAACTCAGCAGGCCAGGCAGCATCTATAGAAAAGAGTAAACAGTCGAGTCGGCATTTTGGGCCAAGACCCTTCATCAAGGCTGGGAAAAAAAAGGCAGAGTAAGAAGGTGGAGGATTAGACGAAGAGGCACCAGGTAAGATGTGAAAGGTGAAACTGGGAGAGGGGGAGGGGTGAAGTAAAGAGCAGGGAAGTTGATTGTGAAAGAGATGAAGGGTTAGAAAAGGGGGAATCTGACAGGAGAGGACAGAAGACCATGGAAAAAAGGGAAGAGGGAAGAGCACCCAGAGGGAGGTGATGGGTAGGTAAGAGAGGAAAATGGAAACAGGAAATGGTGAGGGGTTGTGGGGGGGGGGGGTTATTACTGGAAATGTTAGGGAAGAGAAAGGTCCTAATCTAGCCAGTCTAATATATTATAATTCAAACCTGTTTAATGATTTAATCATAAACTCAAAAGATTCTACAAGTGCTGGAAGTCTAGAGTAATGCCTACAAAATGCTGGAGGAACTCTGCAGGTCAGGCAGCATCAATGGAGGGGAATAAATGTTAATATTTTGAGCCACGATCCTTCATCAGGATTGGAAAGGGAGGAGGAAGAAGCCAGAATAAGAAGGCAGGGGGAGGGGGTACAAAGCTACAGAGAGACCACAGGACAGAGGAGCAAAATTAGGCCATTCAGCTCAACAGGTCTGTTTCACCATTCAATTGTGGCTAATTTATTTTCCCTTTCAACACCATTCTCCCTTCTCCCTGTAACCTTTGACACTCTTAATTAAGAGTGTCAACCTCCGCTTTAAATATATCCAGTGATTTGGTCTCCACAGTCATCTGTGGCAACAAATTTCAGATTCATCACCCTCCTGCTGAAGGAATTCCTCCTAATCTCTGTTCTAATGAAACATCATTGTTTTCTGAGGCAGTGCCCTCTGGTCCCAGACTCTCCCAATATTGGAAATATCCTCTGCATGTCCGCCCTAATGAACAGTAGTGGGCTCCAGGGTATCAATGGCAGATCCTCCCCACACTGGTAGTATCTGCAGCATGCGTTCCCTCAAGAAAATCAAAAATCCCTCCCATTCCATGCTATGCCACCTTCTCGCACCTACCTTTGGCCAGGTGGCACAGAAGCATGAAGTTCCACACCACCAGGTTCAAGAACAGCCACCTCCCTTCAACCATTCAGTTCTTGAACCAATCTGCACAACCCTAATCACTAACTCAGTACAGCGACATTTTGACTACTTTGCATTAAATGGTCTTTTTTCAAAGTTCAAAGTACATATATGTCATCATATACAACCCTCAGACTCATTTTCTTGCAGCAGACTCAATAAATCCATAATCGAATAACCATAATAGAATCAGTGAAAGACCGTATTAAATTGGGCGTTCAACCAAAATGCAAAAGACAACAAACTACAAAAATACAAAAAGAAAAGTAATAGTAATAATTAAATAAGCAATAAATAGCTAGAACATTTGTATATAATTTGTTACTTAGCTGGTACTTTCCTATCCCTTTTTAACCATTTCCATGAAACTTTGGCTAATTGGGGCAGTCACTTAATTGGGGTAAAATGTATTGGTCACAATATTTCCCAGTTCACTGGAATCCACTGTATATTAAAACAGATGGCTCAGTATCCAATTATTCATTGATACTGATGGTTCAGTGTTTGACTCACTCAGCAGTCAAGAAAGTCAGCTAATTCCAGAGTAAGGAACCAGGTCGTGGGCCACAGTCTGGGTTTGGAGCCAGGACATGGATTCAGGACTCCAAGGGTCAGGGAGGTGGGTAGGTCTGGAGCAGGAATCTTCACTACTTTAATATTCCCGCATCCTGTTAACCTCACTCCCTTCTCCACTTGACAAATACAGTACTGCGCAAAAGCCTTGGACACCCTCGCTACTATATTTTATTTATAAAATTATAAAGTTTATCACGCTACTGTTTGCACATTAGCAGACGAAATGAAAGTGTGCTTGGGTGTTAACAGGAGTGATATCAAATAATCTGAAACATGACTAAAGTCCCAAGAATGCAAAATCACTGGGGTCTTTACTCTACTGGATAAGTAAGTGTATGAATGAGGGGTGCCTGGGTTCTGCATGACAGGTTGGGAACCAGTCACTGACAAGTAGGAAAGGAGATGGAGAGCGGGGTGGGTGGGGGGAGAAAACAAGAAAAAATGGTCTTCTTTTACACATTGGTTGTTTGTCCATCTTTGTTTGTGTAGTTTTGTTTTTGATTCTATTTTGTTTCTTTGTATCTACTGTGAAAGCCCACAAGAATTTGTGAAGTTGGATAGGTACATGGATGGGAGAGGTCTGGAGGGCTATCGCTAAGATGCAGTTCGATGGGACTGGGCAGATTAATACTCCAAAGGGTCTGTTCCTTTTAAACCGCCCAGCAATCCCCCGATTTAATCCTAGCCTAATCACAGGACAGTGACCAAATACTCTACCCAGTAGGTTGGATGATTAGAGGAAACCCACGCAGTCACAGAGAGAACATATAAACTCCTCACAGGCAGTGGCAGGAATTGAACCCCAGTCACTGGTACTGCAAAAGTGCTGTGCTAACCACTACACTATCGTGCCACCCTTGTGCTGTGTTGCTGTAGTGTTCTTAAGACTCTATAGCTCTAAGAAAATGAATCTCAGGGTTGTATATGGTGATATATGCGTACTTTGATAATAAATGTACTTTGAGCTTTGACTTTGACATAAGACGTAAATATGGGATTAATATAGGGCACTCATCATTTGGAGCCATTGATCACAGTATCGATGGCCTGAATGGCACCTTTCTGCACCTCTAACTTCTACAAGACACAAGAGACTGGAGGTGTTGGAATCTGGAACATCAATCCGCTGAAGGAACTCCACAGGTCAGGCATCACCATCTGATGAGGAAAGGGAACTGTAGAGGTTTCGAGACAAAATCATAACCAGTCCGGATGCAGGGTTTCAAACGGAAATGTCAACAATTCCTTTCCCCCTGTAAGATGCTGTGGGGTGCACTGAGTCCCTCCAGCAGCCCGCTCAGTGCTACATCTCCAGGAGTTTGTCCTGATCTCATACACAATGCACAAAGAATATTGTGCCCGAGTGACAGGGAGATAAACAGTAGTGATGACTCAATGCAGGAACTTCCCCAGTCAAATTCCAGGGTGAAACAAAATTACTGGAAATGGTGGTTACCTAAAGTAGAGGCAACTTTCTGTGGTGAAATGCTGACTAATAAATACAACCAAATAACACCCCTCGGGTGACTTGTTTCCCCATCTATCACATCAGGAAATTGGTAGCCATCTGTTTCTGTGTGATACCATTTATTTTGGTGAGGTTAAAGTTTGGGGCCGTAAATACAAATGAAACAGGAGAAACTTCCTTATCCCGAGATAGAAAACACACTGAATAGCTCCGGCAAATTACACAGATGTATTTTAGGGAAACTAAATAAAACACACGAGGTGGGGGTGTGGGAAGGATGATGGCTCACGCTGTGCATAATTACCAACACAAACCTCTGGGGCTGAGCAGAATAGCTGCAACAATGTAGAAATCATCATGAGAAATGGAAGTCACTTAGTTCACAAAGCACCTAACGCACAAGAACTCCCACGTATTAGTAGGTAAAGCAGGACTTAAAATCAACAGTACACATGGGGATAGAGGTACAAGAGCCTCAGCATCCACAGCTCAAGGCTTTACAGCAACAGTATCAGGTTCTTCTGCTACTGGAGGGAGGGGGCTCAATTGAGTGAGTAAGCCCCCCAATTATTATAGTATTATACCACCCCAGTGTTGGTGGTGGGGTGGAGATATATCTCTACCCAAGGAGGTGTAAGGCACTCCTTCCCTCTGCTGGCCTGCTGGTCACCCTTGGTCGAGGGGTAATAACTGTTCCTGAAACTAGTGGTGTGGGTCCTGAGGCTCCTGTACCTTCTGCCTGATGGCAGCAGCAAGAAGAGAGCATGACCTGGGTGGTGGGGGTCCCTGACAATGGACGCTGCTTTCCTGCGCCAGCATTTCATGTAGTTATTCTCAATGATTGGGGTGGCTCTACCACGGTGGACTGGACCACATCCACTACTTTTTGTAGGATTTTCCATTCAAGAGCATTGGTGTTTCCATACCAGGCGGTGATGCAGCCAGTCAACATATTCTGCTCTACTCACCTATAGAAGTTTGTCAAAGTTCCAGACGTCATGCTGGATCTCCACAAATTCCTAAGGAAGTAGAGGCGTTGCTGTGCTTTTTTCATAATTGTAATTAAGCAATTTTTTTTCCCAAGAAAGGACATAATTAGATCAAAAAAAATTATTAGTGCAAAGTGATTAAAGTGGATGTAGTGACGCTAAACTGCAGTGATTAGGGTTGAAGAAGCGAATGGTTAAACAGAAGTAGCTGAAGTGTCACACTTCTGGACTGTTTGTTGTTACATGTTTGTAATGTACTGTTCCACTGCTGCAAAAAGCTAATTTTCATGGCACTTATACCCTGGGAGTGTCTGTCCATGATAATAAACCTGACCTTGCTATAATTAGAATCATGCTTCCCAACTCAGCACCTGGCATTGGGACCAAAGGGGGCAAAATCCTTAAAATAAAGATTAGTTTTCTTTGTCACATGTACATTGAAACATCAAAACATAAAGTGAAATCTGTCACTTGCGTCATTGACCAACACAGACAGAGGATTTGTCACCATGTGTCCAGCACCAGCATAGCACATCCACAATTTACAAACCCATATGCCTTTTGAACGTGAAAAGGAAGAAGGCACGAACTCCTTACAGACAGCAGTGGGGATTGAACCACGGCCTTCCAGTCGCTGGTGTTGTAAAGCATTATGCCAACCACAATCCTACCGTGCCGCCCCGTTGCTGAATATTCTTGAATCCTCTCTGCAAAAATGTCACTTTCATAGATAGAGTTTCATGGATATTAACTGTTCCTTTCTGAGAATCTGGGTTATCATCATTATGCGCCATGTCGTATGACGTGGGCGATCGTGGTCTTTCCATGACCAGGATAGTTACTGGCAACCTTTTCTACAGAATTGGGTTGCCATCGCCTTCTCTGGGCAGTGTCTTTACGCAACAGGAGACCCCAGCCATTATCAAGACTTTTCAAAGATTGTCTGCCTGGCATCAGTGGTTGCATTAACCAGAATTAGGTAAGGTCAGCATTTTTTGTCCATTTTTAACCGACAGAGTTATGGTTGTCAGGCTTCCTGAGTTTTATTTATTAAGGGTGTGGACTAGGCCCATGTCCTTCTGGCCCTTCGAGCCATGCTACCCCAGCACTGACAAACCTGATTAATAAAGGGACAGTTTACAATGACCAGTAGGCTGTGGGAGCAAACCCACTCATTTCATGTGGAGGACGTACAGATACTCCTTACAGGATGACGGCAGAATAGCACTCTGAGTTTCGGAATGCTCCGGGGTGTAACAGTGTTGCTCAAACTGCTTTGTTATGGTGGCTGCTGCAGCCCTTCTGGTGAAAGAACTCTAAAAGTGTGGACGGGGAGGAAGTTACTAAATTTAGACTCAGTGTGAATTAGTTATATTTCATACAACGTAAAAATGTACACCACAATACAAGCCCTTCGACCCACAATTTTGTACCAATCTTTATAACCTACTCCAAGTTCAGTCTAACTCTCCCCTCCCACATGGACCTCCATTCCTTCATCCATATGCCTATCTAAGAATTTCTAAAATGTCCTTAATGCATCTGCCTCTACCAGCACCCCTGCAGTACATTCCACACATCCACCACTCTGTGTGTTAAAAATCTACCTCTTTCTACCAATCACCATAAAATTATGCCCCTCATATTAGCTATTTCTGCCCTGGGAAGAAAAACTTTAGCTATCCACTCCATCTATGCCTCTTATCATTTTATACACTTAGATCAAGTCACCTCTCATCCCCCTTCACCCCAAAGAGAAGACCTCGAGCTCATTCGAGTTTTCCTCATAAGACACGCTCTCTAATCCAAGCACGATCCTGGTAAATCTCCTTTGCACCCTCTCTGAAGCTTCCATTAACTTCCTATAATGATATGACCAGAACTGAACACAATATTCTACCGCTGCAACATTAGTTTGTGGCTCTTAAATTTAATCCCCCACTGAATGAAGGGCAACACACTGAATCACCCCATCAACTTATGTGCAACCTTAAGGGATCTATGGATGTGGAACCCAACATCCCTCTATTCCTCCACACCGCTAAGAATCCTACCATTAACCTTGTTTTTGCCTTCAAGCTCAACCTTCCAAAGTGTATCACTTTATACTTCTCTAGACTGAACTGCATTTGCCGCTTCTCAGCCCAGCTCTGCACCCTGTCAATGTCCTTTCTTTTTCAATCTTTTTATTAATATCAACATGATAAGATTAATACATAGTTATTGGGATTACAAAATTACAAAATTAAAATGAACATAAAAGGATACACAAGCAATAAGTACAATATAGTTAAGTCTTCCCAAATCATGAATGATACAACTATCAAATGAACGAAACAACAAAAAAACTAGGTATATCATGTTGAAAAGAACAGAAAAGAGAAAAAATATATTATTGCCCTAAGAAAAACTAATCTAACAAACTAACCACTAACTAATAAAGAGAAAAAAAGGAAAAAAGGGAAGGGAAAAAAAAGGGCTGGTTATAGTATCTATAAAAAGACAAAGAATCATCAGTGTCCCCAACTTCGATCCTCTCAACATACATATGATCAAAACCAGAAAAACAAATAGGATTGGAACAGGGTCAAATTACATCATGAGAAAATATTGAATAAATGGCCTCCAAGTCTTTTCAAATTTAATAGAAGGGTCATATATGGCATAATTTTTTTCTAAATTTAGACATAACATAGTTTGAGAAAACCAATGAAATATGGTAGGGGGTTTAATTTCTTTCCAATTCAACAAAATAGATCTTCTAGCCATTAACGTAAGGAATGCAATCATTCGACAAGCAGAAGAAGATAAATGAATTGACTCTATCATTGGAAAACCAAAAGTTGCAGTAATAGGCTGAGGTTGTAAATCAATGTTCAATACTGTGGAAATAATATTGAAAATGTATTTCCAATATTTTTTCAAAAGTGGACATGACCAAAATATATGAGTTAAAGAAGCTATCTCAGAATGACATCTGTCACATAATAGGACTTATATGGGAATAAAAACGAGCCAATTTATCCTTGGACAAATGAGCCTTGTGCACTACTTTAAACTATATCAATGACTGTTTAGCACATATAGAGGATAAATTAACTAATTGCAGAATTTTATCCCAATTCTCAATAGGGATAGTAAGGTTAAGTTCTCTTTCCAATTATTTTTAATCTTATAAAAGGCCTCTGAATGTATTTTCATAATTATATTGTAAACATTTGATATTACACCTTTCTGAAAAGGATTTAGTTCTAACAATTTCTCCAAAATACCCAAAGAAACAAGATTTGGAAAGGTAGGAAGTACAGTGTTTAAAAAATTCCTAATCTGTAAATGTCTAAAAAAATGAGATCTAGGCAAATTATATTTATTAGATAATTGTTCAAAAGACATAAAACAAGTATCCAAAAATAAATCAGAAAATCGTAGTATACCTTTAGCCTTCCAAGCTGAATAAGCTTGGTCCATAATAGAGGGATGAAAAAAGAAATTGGATACAAAAGGAATTGCTAAAACAAACTGATTCAACCCAAAAAATTTCCAAAATTCAAACCATATACGTAGTGTGTTTAACTATCGGATTGTCAATTCACTTATGCAATTTAGAAAGAGCAAAGGGAAGAGAAGTCCCTAAAATAGAACCCAATGAAAACCCTTGTACAGATTTAGTTTCCAGATTTAAACAATGAGGGCTAGGAGATAAATCCAAATCCCTTAACCAACAATTCAAATATCGAATATTAATTGCACAATAATAAAATCTAAAATTAGGCAATGGCAATCCACCTTCCTTCTTTGACTTCTGTAAATATCTTTTACCCAATCTAGGATTTTTATTCTGCCATATATATGAGGAAATTTTTGAATCAACATTGTCAAAAAAGGATTTTGGAATAAAAATTGGTACCGCTTGAAATATATATAAGAACTTGGGTAAAATAATCATCTTAATAGCATTAATCCGACCTATCAAAGATAAAGACAATGGTGACCATTTAGTGAACAAACATTTAATCTGATCAATTAAGGGTAAAAAATTAACCTTGAATAACTCCTTATGATTTTTTGTAATTTTAATCCCCAAGTATAAAAAAAGTCATTAACTAATTCAAAAGGTAAATTTCCATAAATTGGAATCTGTCTATTTAAGGGGAACAATTCACTCTTATTAAGATTCAATTTATACCTGGAAAAATTATTAAACTGAGCCAATAATGATATAACTGCAGGAATGGACTTCTCAGGATTAGAAACGTATAATAACAAATCATCTGCGTATAATGATAACTTATGTATATCTATCCCGCGAGTAATGCCGAAAATGTTAAGTGATTCTCTAATAGCAATTTCCAAAGGTTCCAGAGCAATATCAAATAATATTGATAAGAGGACAGCCTTGCCTGGTACCCCGAAATAAATGAAAAAAGGAAGATCTTTGATTATTAGTAAAAACCGAGGCTACTGGAGTATGATATATCAATTTAATCCAGGATATAAATGTTAGACTAAAATTAAACTGCTCAAGCACAGTAAATAAATAAGGCCATTCAACTCTATCAAATGCTTTCTCCGCATCTAATGAAATGGCACATTCTGAGGTACTGCGTGAAGGAGTATAAACAATATTCAATAATCTCCTAATATTGAAAAAAGAATAACGATTTTTAATAAAACCAGTTTGATTCTCCGAGATAATTTGAGGTAATATCTTCTCCAGCCTGGTCGCCAATAACTTGGAAAAGATCTTGGAATCTACATTCAATAGAGATATTGGTCTATAGGATGCACAGTCAGTAGGGTCTTTATCTTTTTTCAATATTAAAGAAATGGAAGCTCTATAAAAAGATTGTGGTAGTTTACCTAATCTAATTGCTTCTTCAAAAACCCTGCATAACCAAAGAGAAAGAGTAGAGGAAAAAAACTTTTAAAATTCTACTGTATACCCATCTGGACCTGGTGCTTTCCCGGAATTCATAGAGGAAATAACACCTTTAATTTCTGCATCCGTAATAGGAGTTTTTAATATTAAAAGTTCTGATGATAATTTTGGAAAATTCAATTTCACTAAAAAATCATGCATGGTATTATGATCATGAGAGAATTCAGAATGATACAGGGAGGTATAAAAATCTTGAAAAGATTTGTTTATCTCATCATGATTAACTGTCAGTTCACCATTCTGTTGGCGAATCTTAATAATTTGATGTTTAACCAAAGCATTCTTCAATTGGTTAGCTAACAGTTTACCCAATTTATCACTATGTATATAAAAATCAGTTCTGGTTTTCATTAATTGATTTTCAATCGAAGATGTAAGTAATAAACTGTGTTCCATTTGAACCTCAACCCTTTGTTTGTAAAGCTCCTTACTAGGAGCAATCGAATATTTCTTGTCAATTTCTTTAATCTTATCAACCAATAAAAGAGTTTCCTTCTTAATACATTTTCTCAAACCAACAGAATAGAAGATAATCTGTCCATATATATATGCTTTAAAAGTGTCTCAAAGTGTTCCGCAGGAGATTTCATCCGTGGAATTAGTTGAAAAGAAGAAATCAATCTGTTCTTTCATAAATTTAATGAAATCCGGATCTTGTAGTAAGGTAGAATCAAATTGCCATTGTCCAGCACTAGAAGCTGTGTCCATTAATTTAATAGAAAGTTTCATTGGAGCATGATCAGAGATGGCTATAACGTCATAATTACAACCAATTACAGATGGAATAAAATGAGAGTCAATGAAAAAGTAGTCGATTCTCAAGTAAGAATGATAAACATGTGAGAAAAATGAAAACTCTTTGTCCTTAGGATGTAGAAATCTCCAAATATCGAAAATTCCAGTATCAGTCAAAAAAAAATTGATATAAGTGGCCGACTTATTTGGTAAAGTCTGCATGGATATAGATCTATCCAGCAAAGAATTTAAACAACAATTGAAGTCACCACCCATTATTAACATATATTCATTTAGATTAGGTAGAGAAGTAAACAAAGACCTAAAGAAATCAGGATAATCCACATTTGGAGCGTAAACATTAACCATAGCAACCTTCTTATTAAAAAGTAACCCAGTAATTAACAAAAGTCTACCATTCGGATCCAAAATAATATTGTGTTGAACAAATGTAACAGAGGAGTCAATAAAAATTGGAACTCCTTTTACTTTGGCATTCGAATTCGAATGGTACTGTTGACCACCCACCCCCCCCCCCACAACCTAAAAAAATGTTGATTGTCCTCTTTCCTCACATGAGTTTCTTGTGCAAAAATAATATGCGCTTTCAGTCTTTGGAATACTGTCAATGTCCTGATGTAACCTACAGTAATCTTCTACACAATCTACGACACCACCAATCTTCATGACATCTTCAAACTTACTAGCCCACCCTTCCACTTCCTCATCCAAGTCATTTATAAAAATCACAAAGAGCAGAGGTCCCTGACAGATCTGAGGAATGCCACTGATTGCTGACCTCCAGTGAGAATACACTCCACCTACTGCCACTCTCCGCCTTCTGTGGGCAAGCCAATTCTGAATTCATGCAGCTAAATTTCCCTGGATCCCATGCCTCCTATTTTATTTTATTTAGCAATACAGCACACCCCTTCAAGCCACACCACCCCACCAAAACCTGACAAACTCAATGAACCCTAACCTAATCACAGGACAATTTACAATCACCAATTAATTGACGTGGTATGTCTTTGGACTGTGGGAGGAAACCAGAGCACCAGGAGGAAACCCACACAGTCCACAGGCAGGACATGTAGAGACTCCTTATAGAATGGTGCCAGAATTGAAAAGTAACTAAAATGTACAAAAAAATCTGGATGAACTCAGTAGGTTGGGCAGCATCCATTGAAAGAAGCAGTCAACGTTTTGGGTCGAAACTCTTCATCAGGACAAAACAAGGAGGGGGCAGGGGCCCTATAAAGAAAGAAAGTGGGGAAAGGGTGGAAAACCAATCCAAGGGAAGATCAAGGGGTTGGGGAGGGGAAGCAGAGAAGGGGATAGGCAGGAGAGGTGAAGAAGGAATCTAAGGGGAAAGCATTATGGGTAGTAGAAGAAGGCAGTCATGAGAGGTGACAGGCAACTAGAAGAGGAGACAGAGTAGAGGTGGGATAGGGGAAGGGAGAGGGAGGGAATTACCGGAAGCTGGAGAATTCGATGTTCATACCAAGGGGCTGGAGACTACCCAGGCAGTATATGAGATGTTGTTCCTCCAACTGAAGTTTAGCCTCATCATGGCAGTAGAGGAGGCCAAGTATGGACATATCCAAATGGGAATGAGAAGGAGAGTTGAAGTGAGTGGCAACTGGGAGATCCTGTCTGTTGTGGCGGACGGAGCGGAGGTGCTCGACAAAGCGATCCCCCAATCTGCGTTGGGTCTCGCCGATGTAGGGGAGGCTGCACCGGGAGCACCGGATGCAATAGATTACCCCAACAGACTCACAAGTGAAGTGTTGCCTCACCTGGAAGGACTGTTTGGGGCCCTGAATGGTGGTAAGAGATGAGGTATGGGGACAGGTGTAGCACTTACGCTTGCAGGGATAAGTGCCAGGTGGGAGATCTGTGGGGAGGGACGTGTGGACCAGGCAGTTGCAGAGGCAGTTGAAAAGTAACTATACTCCCTGCTTTGAATGAAAGAGAACTCACCTTATGCCTGGCTCCCAGAACCACACTGTTTATATAGACTCGGTGGCCACTTTATTAGGTACACCTGTACACCAGCTCGTTAATGAAGATATCTAATCAGTCAATCATGTGGCAGCAACTCAATGCATAAAATCATGGAGACATGCTCAAGAGGTTCAGTTGTTGTTCAGACCAAACATCAGAATGGGGAAGAAATATGATCCAAGTGACTTTGACCTCAGAATGACTACTTGCGTCAGATGGGATGGCATAAGTATTGCAGAAACTGCCGATATCCTGGGATTTTCATGCACAAAAGTCTCTGGAGTTCACAGAGAATAGTGCAAAAAAAGACAAAAAATCCAGGGCGTGGCAGTTCTGTAGGTGAAAAATCCTTGTTAATGGGAGAGGTCATGGGAGAATGGCCAGACTAGTTCAAGGTTCAAAAGAAATATATTATCAAAGTGTGTGTGTATATATATATACATACATATACGCTATAAAAATACATAAAGTGTCAAATACAACCCAGAGGTTCATTTTCTTCTGGGCATACTCAATAAATCCATAACACAATCAATGAAAGACCACATCAATTAGTCCTTCAACCAGTATGCAAAAGCCAACAAACTGCAAACACAACAAGAAAGAAATAATAATAAGTAAATAAGCAATAAATATCAAGAGTTCAGCTGACAGGAAAGCAAGCAGCAACTCAATTAAACGCGTGTTACAACAGTGGTGTGCAGGAGAGTGTCTCTGAACACACAACACTTCGATCCTTTAAGAGGACGGGCTACTGCAGCAGAAGACCATGAACGTCTACTCAGTGGCCACTTCATTCAGTACAGGAGGTAATGAATAAAGTAACTGAGTGTAAGCAAACAGGAAATTAGAAGACCAAGCCCACTTCCTAACATTCCACGAAAGAACTTGAAGGAATTTAAAATGGTCACACATGCCATGAAAAATAACAAGTCAATAATTCCATAATCACATAAGCAACTCCAAGAGGAAGCCTGAAAAGTGCAGGGGAGAGGAAAAGAAGGACGGGAGATGGAAGGATGCAGGAGAGGGATAAATAGCAAGAGAGGTTTTTTTGGGGGGTCAGTAGGCTGATTGGGTGCTGTAATGCCTCGTGCACACAAAACAAGCATTCATATCTCACCAGCTATTTTCCACGTTCCCACAGTTACAGGTCACTATCCCCCAGAGAGATTGATGGGAGTGAGCACGGCCTTGGCTCCTGGTGCAGGCTGTTGATGTAATACAAGTCTTTGTTTCAGTTTAGACTTGCAAAAAAAAACATTATCCAATTAGGAAGGCTGACCCATATTCCTGCTTCCTCTGAAATATTTGCACTGACTGACGACCAGTTGGACCAATAATTCATTTTCCTCTTGTATTTAATGAATATACAGTAAATTCCAAAAAACACTAGGCTCTTAACAGCTCTGAAATCTCTGATGACTTTTTGAGTGCTCATGTTTGCCACTGTATTTGATAATCAGATTTATTATTATAATCATTCCCTACCCATACATTAATACTACCTAAGAAAATATTAAGTATTTCATTGTAAAAGTAGGCAGTTTAAACGGTTCGGCAAGGATTGGATGGGCCAAAGGGCCTGTTTCTGTGCTGTACTTTTCTATGACTCTAAAGTTTAGATAATTCTTCCATGAAGTGCTGCCTTATCAGGTTTGAGGAGATTTGGGATATCACCAAAGGCTCCAGCAAATTTCTACAGATTTACCAGGGAGAACATTCTGACTGGTTGCATCACCGCCTGGTATGGGAGTCTCCAGTGTACAGGATCGAGAAAAAGCTACCAGTCAGTCAGGTTGTTAACTCAGTCAGCTCTATCACGGGCACAGCCCCTTCCGCCAACGAACTTGGAATTCATTTCTGGTACTCTTCTGGAAGGAGGAGTCCCTCTGTATCCTCCTCATGGATTACGTGAGCTTTCCCTGGGTGGTCCTGTTTCCTCCCACAGTCCAGAGACACACGGTTGATCATTGTAAATTGTCCTGTGATTAGGATAGGGTTAAGTTGGCTTTGTCTCGGTTGCTGGGGCCCTGTGGCTTGAAAGGTCCAAAGAACCTACTCCATGGTGTATCATTAAAAAGATAAATAATTGAATAAACACGAATTCTTTACTCTTCTCCTCAGGAGTATAGCTTGTGCAGTGGACACCAGTTTGCTGCATTAATTTGAATCTCACTAGTTTCTAGACAGGATTCATAGTGATTTCCACACCCACTGTATTTACAATAGGACCACGAATCTCTTTCCAACCCCCCCCCCCCCCCCCCCCAACTCTTCTAACCCAACATGAGAGTATGTGAAGGAATTCTATACTGGTCTCAAGGGCATGCCTATGGGGAGGGAACTAGAGGAATTTCCAGCAATACATTCCTATCCCTGCCCCGCACGTCTAATCCTCCCCTTCAAACACATACCTCAGTTTTTGCTTCTGAAGCTTCCATTGCAACTCAGATAGTCTCCAGTTTTCTCATCTATTTCAAAAATAGTCCTTATTCATTATGTACATGTATACAATACTAAAAGGCTTCAGCACATGTAAAGTAATTCTGTAAACGAAGATGCCTTCAAAAATAGTGAAATGAGAAGTTTCTAAATATCAAAAAAATACCATAAAGAACAGTAAACAGTAAAAAATTAAATCAAATTAATGTTTAGTGTGACCACCCTTTGCCTTTAAAACTGCATCAATTCTTGTAGTTACACTGTTGTGCAGTTTTATAGGAAAATTGGCTGGTAGGTTGTTCCAAGCATCTTGGAGAATTTGCCACAGTTCTGCAGACTTTGGCCATCTCACTTGCTTCTGCCTCTCCAGGTAATCCCAGACAGCCTGGATGATGTTGGCATCAGGGCCCTGTGGAGACCATACCATCCGTTGCAGAACTCCTTGTCCTTTGTTTCACTGAAGATAGTTCTTTATGACCTTGGCCATGTGTTTGTCATTGACCTGCTGGAGAACGAAGTTGGGACCGATCTGACGCCTCCCTTGCATGGTGGATGAGAACCTGGTTGTAATTCAGCATTGAGGATTCCATTAATTCTGACCAAATCACCTGATTCTGAGAAACGCTGTCCAAACCTGCAGGGATCTACACTGTGCTTCACTGTCGGCTGCAGACACTCGTCCCACATAGCACTCAAGTCAAGTCAAGTTTATTGTAATTTAACTAGACACATGTATATAATATATATAACCATATATAGAAATGAGACAATGTTCCTTTGAACCAGGGTGTAAAGCACAGTAGTACACATAACACATAATAACTTACGAAGGTAAGAATAAAACCTATAGATGAATCACACATAAATAACAAATTAAAGTGTAGTCATATTAAATATTGTAAGGTATAGAACAGAATAACCAGTGACACTTCAAATATGATGCGGCTGAGAGTTCAGAAGCCTAATGGCCTGGGGTTAGAAACTGTTTCTCATTCTAACCGTTCTTGATTTTATGTATCGTAGTCTCCTGCCTGATGGTAGAAAGTCAAAGAGGATGCTGGTTGGGTGGGTGGGATTCTCAACAATACTAAGGGCCCTGCGTACACAGCGCTCATGATAAACGTCCCCAATGGATGGTAGGGAGACCACTATGATCTTCTCCGCTGATCTCATCATCCTTTGTAGGGAATTTTGGTCCAATACTCAACAGCTCCCATACCAGAAGGAGATGTAACTTGTTATGCTGATCCTCTCAATGCTGCTCCTGTAAATCACAATTAAGATGGGATAGGGGAGACTTGCTTGCCTCAGTCTCCTTAGGAAGTGGAGGTGCTGCTGTGCCTTCTTGTTCAGGGAGATGATATTAAGGGACCAGACGAGGTCGTCCATGTGCCTTCTCCCTTCTCACATTCAAAAGATGTGAACTCCCTGGAACTTGATGCACTTAACTCTCTCTATGGAGGAGCCATGAATTCGCAGAGGGGGTTGGTTCGTCTGCACCTTCCTGAAGTCCACAATGATTTCCTTTGTCTGCCCCGTGTTCAGGCTTAGGTTGTTCTTCTCACAACACCCCACCAGCCACTCCACTTCCTCTCTATACTCTGTCTCGTCATTGTTCTCGGTAAAGCCAACCACTGTTGTGTCATCCAGCTCTTTTACAGACAAACTGCCTCCTGTTTGAACCATTAGTTTAAAATTTTGCCTCACCTGTCCAGAGCACTTACAGCCACTGTTCAGCAGCCCATTCTTTCTGCTTGTGTGTGTAGGTAAGTCTCTTGGCTTAGTTTTCCTTTTTGGCAGCAACTCTCTCAGCAGCGTAACTGTTAGCATGATGATATTACAGCTCAGGGCATCGAAGTTCAGAGTTCAATCCCAGCATCCTCTGTAAAGAGTTTGTATGACCTCATCATGGGATATATGGGTGTCCTCCAGGAGCTCTGGTTTCCTCCCACAGTCCAAAGACATAGGTCAATTGGTCATTGTAAATTGTCTTGTGATTAGGCTGGGGTTAAATCAGTGAGTTGCTGCATGATGCAACTCTAAGGACCTATCCCTCGTTGTATCTCTAAATAAATGAATAAATATAAAATACAGTACTATGCAAAAGTCTTAGGCACCCTAGATTTTTATATAAATCTTCTGAGGACGTGCTGTCACCTGCTTCTGGCACCATCATAGCATGCCCACAACTTTCTAACCCTAACCTGTACGTCTTTGGACTGTGGGAGGAGACCCACGTGGTTATGGGAAGAACGTAGAAACTCCTTACAGACTGCAGCAGGAATTGAACCCCTGTCAATGATCACTGGCACTGTAAAACACTACGGGAATACAGTACTGTTAGCACAATTTTGACACTCATATGATCCAATCTTCTGCTCTCTGAGGGACTTTCCCACCAGACTCATCCCCTGGATGTCTGCTAGTGGAAGAACCTCAACTGTAGTTCTTCCCCTTTTCAGTTTTACCTTCCTTTTTAGAAACACAAGAGATCCTGCAGATGCTGGAAATCTAGAGCAATACACACAAAATGCTAGAGGAACTCTGCAGGTTAGGCACCATCTACAGTGGGGAATAAACAGCCAACACTTCTTTTTTTTATTCAACAAAATATACTTTATTCAAAATAAAATTATATACTATAACCATTCAAAGACTTTCAATTCTTTACAGTTGGTACTATTATTGTCTTTACATTTTCAAAGTTCAAAAGTTTTGTTCTTTGTTCTTTCATATTTACATTCAGGGGGTATACCCCCAACCCCACTACCCCTCAACTCCCATGGGAGAAGAACCATAGACTGTGGTCCTTCCCCACCGGGCCCGCAGTGGCTGCACTGTGTTTGAGCGCGTCCCTCAGCACGTACTCCTGCAGCCGAGAATGTGCCAGTCGGCAGCATTCCCCCATGGACATCTCCGTGTGCTGGTAGACCATCAAGTTTCGGGCTGACCAAAGAGCATCTTTGACTGAGTTGATGATGTCGGTCTCAGTGTGCGTCCGCAGGAACAGCCTGTAGATCAGAGTGTCCTCTATTACGCAGCTGCTGGGGATGCACATTCCCATCCCCACTGCCCCTTCCATCCTCCTCCACACCTTCTCCGCGAACCCACTGTGTGCAAAGAGCTGGGTCATCGACTCCTCTTTACTGCAGTCCTCCCGTGGGCAGAGGAGTGTGGGGACGACGTTCCGGGCGTACAGGAGGGATCGGACTGGGAGGGCCCCTCTCACTGCCAGCCAGGCAAGGTCTTGGTGCCTGTTGGTGAGGTCTGGCGATGAGGCATTTTGCCAGATGAACTGGACTTTCTGCTCAGGGAACCACCCTACTGTGTCCATCATGTCCTTCTCCTGCAGTGCCTGCAGGACCTTACGTGCTGACCATTGCCTGATGGCCCTGTGGTCAAAGGCGTTGACCTGAAAGAACAGCTCTATGAAGGACAGGTATGGCAGCAATGACCAGCTGACAGGGGTGTTGTGCAGGAAAGGGGCCAGACCCATCCTTTGTAGCCAGGGCGACAGGTAGAACCTGGGCACGTAGTGGTACTTGATGCCCACGTACCTGGGATCCACACACAACCTGATGCAGCCACACTCGAAGCTGGCCATCAGGGTGAGGGTGACATTGGGGACATTTTTGCCCCCGCTGTTCAGGGACTTGTGCATGGTGGTCCGTCTGACCCGCTCCATCTTGGATCCCCAGATGAATCTGAAGACGGCTCGGGTGATTTCCAAGCTGAAGGAGCGGGGGACTGGCCACACCTGAGCCGAGTACAGCTGCCCTGAGAGCACCTCACACCTGATGACCAGGTTCTTGCCCACTATCGATAGGGAGTGCCCTCCCCACAGTCCCAGTTTCTGTTTCACCTTGGCAGTCCGCTCCCGCCAGTTCTTGTTGCACGCCTTGGTCCCTCCGAACCAGATTCCCAACACCTTCACATGATCAGCCCTGATGGTGAAGGGGACACTGGACCAGTCGGGCCAGTTGCCGAAGAGCATGGCTTCACTCTTCGTGCTGTTGACCCTGGCCCCCAACGCCTGCTCGAACTGTTCGCAGATGCTGATCAGCCTGCAAACTGACCTCGGATCGGAGCAGAAGACGGTGACGTCGTCCATGTACGGGGAGGTTTTGACTTGGGTCCCTCCGCTGCCTGGCAGCGTCACCCCTCTTATGCCCCCATCCCTCCTGATGGCCTTGGCAAAGGGTTCTATGCAGCACATGAACAAGACGGGGAGAGAGGGCAGCCCTGCCTGACTCCAGAACTGATGGGGAAGCTGTCTGTTTCCCACCCGTTGACCTGGACTGCACTACAGATGTCCGTGTAGAGCAGTTGATCCAATTCCAGATTCCCTCCCCAAATCCCATTTTGGAGAGTACATCCGCCATGTACGTGTGCGATATCCTGTCGAAGGCTTTCTCCTGGTCCAAGCTGACCAGGCAGGCGTCCACCCCCCTGTCCTGCATGTAGGCGATGGTGTCCCTCAGCAGCGCGAGGCTGTCTGAGATCTTCCTGCCCGGTACAGCACAGGTTTGGTCTGGGTGGATCACCTGCTCCAGTACAGACTTGACCCTGTTGGCGATAGCCTTGGACAGGATTGTGTAGTCCACATTCAGGAGTGAGATGGGCCTCCAATTTCTAATGAATTCCCTCTCCCTCTCCCCCTTCTGCTTGTAGATGAGGGTGATGATGCCCTTCCGCATGGATTCGGACATGCTGCCCGCCAGGAGCGTAGCGTTGTTCACTTCCAGCAGGTCGGGGCCCATCCGGTTCCACAGAGCTGAATACGACTTGTCCAGTAAGCCGTCGCTTCCGGGAGTCTTACCCGACTGAAAGGAACGGGCGGAGTCTGTCAGCTCGTCCAGGGTCAGCGGCTGCTCCAGACTCTCCCGCTTGCCGTCGTCTAAGACCTGCGTGACAGACGACAGGAAGTTGCGGGAGGCTGTGGAGTCTGTGGCCTTTTCTCCGTACAGACCGGCATAGAAGGACCTGCAGATTCTCAGTATGTCTGTCTGCGAGGACGCAACTGAGCCGTCCTCTTCCTTAAGGTTGTGGATCACAGAGCTCCCCCCGTGCACCTTCTGGAAGAAGAATCGTGAGCACGTCTCGTCCTGCTCCACAGGTTTGATCGAGGTTTGGACCCTCGATCGGAAGATGATCTTGGAGGACTCGGCGGCAAAGTGCTGGGCTTGCCGGCCCTTCATCTCCCGCAGTTCCTCCCTGACATCCACCCCCCTTGACAGCAGAAGGAGGAGTTACTGCAGCTCAGTCTGGAGTTTACGCAGTTCCCTCTGCCCCTGCCTTGCTCTCTGGATGCCCTTGTGGATGAAGAACCTCTTGATGTTCTCCTTGGTGGCTTCCCACCAGTGAACCAGGGAATCAAAGAAGGCTTTCGAGGTTCTCCAACCTGTGTACTCCTTCTCTAGTTCCCCGATGTTCTCTGGGGTCAGCAGCCTAACATTTGGCTTCCACGTCCCCCTCCCTGCCTTCTGGTCCTCCCGTAGGTGGCGGGTGGCTCGCAGGAGGCAGTGGTCAGATGTCGGTGGTTCTGACTGTGAGGGGCTCTGACAGGAAGAGGAAGTCGATCAGGGAACGGGCCGAGCCGTCCCATCGTGTCCAGGTGGCTTGTGGCTGAGCTGCACCTGTGGGGTCGCCAAAGGCGTCGAACGCAGCTTGGCCGTCTGTACCGTATCCGTCAGGAGTCTGGAGGTACTGTCCAGCCCACCGTCAGCGCTGCCGGATCGTCCAGCCGCACCAATGGTGCAGTTGAAGTCTCCGGACAGAACGACCGGCCGGGCCATCACCAGCAGCGATGGGAGCCGCTCGCTCCGCACGGGGGAGTCGGACACGGTGATCAGCCTGAGCAGGGTACCCGGTATTTGACGTCTGCTACCAGGAGGCGCCCGGCAACCACCTCTTTGACTTGGGTGATTGCGAAGTTGCCTCCCCGTAGCAGAATCCCCAGGCCGGAAGCGCGACAGTCGTTGCCCCCCGACCACACCAACAAACCCCAGGTTCACCAGCGCAACCACCTCCGGTAGTTGTGGAGGTGTGGCAGTCCGCACTCCTGGAGCAAGGTCATGTCGGCCTTTACCGAGTCCAAGTACTGGAGCGTGCTGACACATCGCCCGGTACTCTTCAGACTGCGCACATTGACAAATGCCAGTGAAATGTCCGCCATTAAAGTTCTTTATTTTAACAGCACACTGTCCTTACCTTCGCAGTCCTGAGCCTTCATGCCCACGGCCTTTGCGAAGTCCTTCACCTTCTCTGGGCTCAGGAACTGCAGGTTATTCTCCCCTGGGTGTGGCAGTTCCTGTTCTGTGCCTGGGGGCTTGGTGTCTCCCAGGCCTGCTGCCCCTTCAGGCTGTGAGGCGCCATATGTGGCTCCGCTCCGGGGTCCCTGGAGCTGGGGGTCTCTGGTGGTCTTCGCCTCCTGTGCTTGTGCTTAGGGGGTGGCCAGCAGACTTTCCCCACTCTCTGTCCTCCTCTCCGCCGGCTCTGTCCGCCGCTTCGTCTTCTGGGGCTGCCGCTGGCCTCCCCCAACTCCTTCCTCGTCTGACGTGGACAGGTTGCCCTTCGCTTCACGTGCTCCTTCCGTTCCGCCCTCTGTCATTTGGCCAGAGCTTTTTGAGCCTTCTTTCGTTTGCCCACAACGCTCCAGCCCCTCCCCCTCGCCTCTCCCCTCCTCCATGGACTCTTCCTCCTTTTCCTGTGGCGGGTCCTGCAGGGTCTGCGAGGGGGAGGGGGCCCTCGGGGTGGCTGCGTCCTCTCCTCCGCTGGCGTCTTCCGTCGCTTCGGGCACCGCCTCTGCAGGGGTGGCGGGTACATCTGATCCTGCCGGGGCCCTTCCAGTGCCAGCACCTCCCCTGATCGCCTGTGCATAGGTGCCGGCACGTTTCGGACAGGCCCTGTACAGGTGGTCGGTGCTTCTGCAGAGATTGCAGGACTTGGCCTGCGTGCAGTCCTTGGTGAGGTGGCCCTCCACCTTACAGTTCTTGCAGACTGTAGCCCTGTACTGGGCTGCGACATGCCCGGCGTAGACCAGGTAGCCGCGGTTCCCTCCGATGGCGAAGACCGAGGGTGGGCGGACGACGCAGCCATTGGAGTCGACCTTCAGCTTCACCTTCACCTGCCGTTTGCTTGTCCAGCACCCCAGGCTGTGCTTCACGTCCAGACAGGCTCCTACGCTCTCCACATACCGAGCGAGGAATGTAAGGACGTCGGCCACCGGCACGTACCGGTTGAACATGTGCACGGTGACGGTCCGTTCCTGCTGGGCGGCAGCAAAGAGGGGCCGTGCTTGCAACAGTGACAGCGGCGCCTCTCTCCCCTTCTCCTGGAACAGCTGGAGCAACTTCTGCCACCCTGCGGGTCGTCAGAAGGTAACATCGAAGAACCCAGCAAACTCCTGGACGCAGTGGATGTCGTCGATGGTGAATGCACAACAGTCCATCAGGACCTTCTGGATGAAGGTCACTCTCGTAAATCCATTGCCCTCGCACTGTCAGCTGGACAGTGTTCTTGATGCCCAGGCCTCAAGCCGATGCACTGTTGTCTTCAGCCATCCTCTTCACCACTGTCGTTGTTGTTGCTGGAAAGGGGTGTTAGATTGGGAGCCAATCAGCATTAGGATCCACCCCTGTGTCAGCGCAAAACCTTCTCCGCCTTCCGATCATCGCGTGTCCCAAGGGAACTCCACTTGATCTTAGCCAAAAGGCCGAGAAGCCAACACTTCAGGCCACAACCCTTCATCAGGTCTTGGATTGAAATGTCGACCACTTATTCCTCTCTGTAGATGCTGCATCATGCTGTGTTCCTCCAACACGTTGTGTGTTACTTTACTATCTCACCTGCTCCTCCCTCCCAATCCAAATTTCCGAAGAATAGCTGGGGCTGGGCAGAGAAGTGACAAGCATACTACAGTATCTTATCCGCTGCTTTAGGCGATTACATCAGAATGCAAAATACAGCCAGGCGGACAATCAGCACTGAGGTTAATTTGATTTTCCCACAACATCGTTTGTTGATCATACCCTAAAGGCAAGCGAGGACAATTATTTCCATCTTTGAAATATGGAACAAATAAAATCTTGAACTAAATTCTCCTGTTCAGTGTTCAACATGAAGAATTGTTCACTTAAGTACCTCTTGGCCAACATGCCAATCATCATGACTGAAAAAAAAGACTGCCCCATCACTCAGGGTTCTCAGTTCTAACTGACCCCAAACTCACAAACTTGTCGTGCCAAAGTAACTGAACCCAGCAGTCAGCAAAGACGAGTTTGACCCATTGATCCACCAAATGCTGATCGGTAGCATGGGTAATTAGATCTGGAGCAAAACACACATACACACCAAATGCTGGAGGAGTTCAGCAGGTCACACAGCGTCTTTGGAGAACAAACAGGCGAAGTTTCGGGCCTAGAAGGGTCCTGGCTCCAAACGTCCACTGCTTGTGCTTTGTTGGGGATGGCAAAGGAGCTCGTTTTGTTGTTGTTGTCACTGCTCCTGTTGTTCTGCTGAACATTGTGGGAGTGCAGTGTTAGTGCCAGAATAGGAAGCAACACAGTAGCCTGGTGGTCAGCACAACGTTTTACAGCAGCAGTGACCAGGGTTCAATTCCCGCTGCCGCCTGTAAGGGGTTTGCGCATTCTCTCCGTGACTGTGTGGGTTTCCTCCCACAATACTAAGACCAACCGGCTGGTAGGTTAGTTGGTCATTGTAAATTGTGCCATGATTAGGCTGGGGTTATATTAGGTGTTGCTGGATGGTGCAGCTCAAAGGACTACAGAGGCCCACTCTATGTAGCATCTCAATAATAAAAAAACATCTGTGGGCTGCCACCAGCACATCCTTGGGTGTGCTGGCTGTTCATGCAAACAATGCATTTCAATGTACGTTTCAATATACATGTGATAAATAAATCTGAATCTGAATCTGTTTATTGTCCTCTTAGACGGTGCCTGACCTGCTGAGTTCCTCAAGAACTTGTGTGCGTTGCTCAAGATTTCCAGAATATGCAGAATCTCTTGTGTCACTCTAGTTAGACCAGGGTCAGTTCCCAAGGTAGTCAGCAGACACTTGCAAAGATTATCCATGTAAAACCAGATCCAGTGTATCTTTTCTACTTAGGAAATGCTTTTATAGAACCATATTTGCCTAGAACAGAGGTTCCCAACCTTTTTTATGCCAAGGACTCCATGGACCTCCAGTCTAGGGGTTTAACAAGGACCATTATCGTGGCTCTGCTGCCAGGTTCTGTACAGTTTCTCTTACTGGAGATAACTCTTGAGCAACAGGTGATACGTTGGAAGAACTCAGCAGGTTGAACAGAATCTTTGGGAGGAATGGAATTGTCATCGCTTCTGGACAAAACCCTGCATGAGTCCTGATGCAAGATCACAACCAAAAACATTGATAGTTCATTTCCTTCTCCATCTGCCACTTCATTTCCAACTCCATCTGTCACCTCTCAGCCTAGCTCTACCTCCTGTCAATGTCCTGTTGTAACCCACGACAACCTTCATGTCATCTGCAAACTTACTGACCCATCCTTCAACTTCCTCGTCCAAGTCACTTATAAAGGTCACAAAGAGCAGAGGTACCGGAACAGATCCCTGTGGAACCCCATTAGTCATAAACCTGCAGCTAGGGACATGCTCCTTCTACTCCACCCTCTGCCTTCTGTGGGCAAGCCAATTCCAAACTCATGCAGACAAGTTTCCCTGGATCCCGTGCCTCCTCATTTTCTGAATGAGCCTACTGTGAGGGATCCTATCAAATGCCTTACAAAAATCCATATACACCTCACTCACTGCTCTGCCTCCATCAATATGGCTTGCCATTTCCTCAAGGAACTCAGTCAGGCTCATGAGGTATGACCTGCCCCTCACAAAATCATACTGACTATCCCCATCAGACTATGCTTCTCCAAATGCTTGTAAATCCTGGCTCAAAGAGACTCCTGTGGTCTCATGTTTCCATCAAGATAACTCTTACCCATATGATCACCCCAGCATTTTTTGTCCCTCATTGCCATGTATGGAGGAATAACAGACAACATTGGATAGCCCATGCTACCCTCTCAAGTTTAACTGGCAAAACCGAGCCACAAAAGAGATCAAAAGCCGATTCCAACAACAGGATTCCTTTTCATTCATAAGATCACAAGACCATAAGACATGGGAGTAGAATTCGTATGCTCCACCATCATCATCATTATTATGTGGTGTGTTGTCTGACATGGGCGATCACGGCCTTCTGTCTGTTGACTATTATTGTACTTGGCAAACTTTTCTGCAGAAGTGGCTTACTATTGCCTTCCTCTGGGCAGAGTCTCTACAATACACGTGATCTCAGCCATTATCTCTTCAGAGATTATCTTCCTGGCATCAAGGGGTTGCATAACCAGGACTTGTGATATGCACCAGCTGCTCATACGAGCATTCACCACCTGCTCCCATGGCTTCACATGTCCTTGACTGGGGGGCTAAGCAGATGCTACACCTTGCCCAAGGGTGACCTCTGGGCTAGCAGAGGGACGTACACCTCCTTTGATAGAGACATATTTCCACCCCACCCCCCTCATTCCATCATGTCTGATTTATTAGCTCTCTCAACCCCATTCTCCTGCCTTCTCCCTGTAACCTTCGATGCTCACACTAATCGAGAATCTATCAGCCTCCACTTTGAATATACCGAATGACTTGGCCTGCACAGCTGTCTGTGGCAATGAATTCCACAGATTCACCACCCTCTGTTTTAAAGGGATGTCCTTCTAGTCTGCTTCGTAGACTCTCCCATGCCCACTCTATCTAGGCTGCTCAATGTTCAATAAGTTTCAATGAGATTTCAACCCCCCTCCAATTCTTCTGAACTCCAGCAAGTCCAGGCCCAGAGCCAACCAACACTCATGCATTGACCTTTTCATTCCCGGGATCATTCTCATGAACCTCTTCTGGTCTCCCTCCAATGCCACCACAACCTTTTCTAGGTAAGGGGCCCAAAGGGAGCCACAATACTTCACGTGTAGTCTGACCAATGCTTTAGGAAGCCTCAGCATTACATCTTTAGTTTAATATTCTAGCCCTCTCGAAATGAGTATTGTCCATGGCTGTAGCTGTGGATTTCAGCTGTGGCAGCATAAAACAGGAATATTTGATGATTTCCATCGGAGCTGCTCGCATGAGTCATCTTCGTAATGGGGCCCTGGAACTGGAGTTCCAGGAACAATTCGTTCCCCTGTGCTGTCAGATTTCTGAATGGACAATGAATCAATGAACACTACCTCACTACTTTTCATTCCCCTCCTGTTGCACTACTTACTGCATTGTACTGCTGCATCATAACAACAAATTTCATGACATATGCCGGTGAGATTAAGCATGGTGCTGATTCAGAAATGCGTCTAACAGGACCTGAGCATCCCCTGCGAAGGCTCGCATTTAATTCCTTAATTGCCCTAATTAAGAGGATGGTGGACTGCCAAATAATAGTGCTGCAGTCCTTTTGGCGAGGGAGCTTGCTGCTGGGGAGGGTGTTCCAGGATCCTGGCCTAGAAGCAAGCAAGTAAGGGCAGTATCTCTGGAAATCAGTGTAGCTTGACGGTATTTCCAGATAAGTGGTGATAGAACATACTAGAATTCCAGTCACTCTCTGTACATTCTCCCCATCATTCCAGGTGCTCTGGTTTCCTCCTACATTCCAGGGATGTTAGATTAACTGGTCACATGAGTGTAATTGTAAGTGTCAGGTACGGCCCGCATTCAGGGGGCATGATTTGGGCCCTGAGAGCATATCGAAGGGTCCGTGTCCAAGAGCGAAGAATGACGTGAGGTTTGTATGATGTAAGCGCCAGGCCAGGTCGAAAAGGTCAGGGTGTCCGGGCCGGAGGTGAGGGGCGGGCCGGCTCGACTCGCCGCTCTGCGAGGTTTACTCATCCCTGCGCTGAATTGAGGCTGTGGACCGCAACTAAGGGGCTCCTGGACCCACTGCAGTGATGACTGGCTCCATGGCTGCAGCCTCACTTTCGTGAGCCAGGGTAGTTTGCTTGCTTTTGTTCTTTGTATGGTTTGTTTTCTGCACCCCCGCCCCCCACACACACACATTGGGTGTTTGAGTCTTTTTAAAATAGATTCTACCGGGTTTCTTTGTTTTGTGACTGCCTGTAAGGAGAGGAATCTCGAGGTTGTATATAGTATACATGCTTCGAGGGCCTTTCAACATGCTGTATTTCTAAATAAATAAAAAACATTTTAAAAGATAGAACAAAGAACACGACAGCACAGTACAGGCCTTTCAGCCCACAATGCTGTGCTGACCTGTTAACCCACACAAAGATCAATCTAACCCTTCCCTCTTACATAGTCCTGCATTTTTCTATCATTCATGTGCCCGTCTTAAATGTACCACATGTATCTGCCTCTACCACCACCCTGACAGGGTGTTCTGCCCTCTGTGTAGGAATCTCAATTCTCACATTCCCCCTATGCATTAAGAAGAGGGACGCCTCACGTCTTAATAAGCTGGTAAAGAAGGCGGGCTCTGTCGCGGGCACAGAACTGGAGAGTATGACATCGGTGGCAGAGCGGAGGGCGCTGAGTAGGCTACGGTCAATCATGGAAAACCCTGAACATCCTCTGCACAGCACCATCCAGAGACAGAGAAGCAGCTTCAGCGGCAGGTTGCTGTCAATGCAATGCTCCTCAGACAGGATGAAGAGATCATTACTCCCCAACGCCATTCGGCTCTACAATTCAGCCACCAGGGGCAAGACATGTTAAAGTGCTGGGGTTAGGACTGAGCTTAAGTTACCACTCAATGCACTTTAGTAAACTATTTAAGAACTTTTTAAAAGCTATTTATTAATGCTTTTTGGGAGGGTGATTTTAGATGCATATCATATGTATACTGAGTTAAATACTGTATGTAATTAGTTTTGCTACAATAAGTGTATGGGACACTGGAAAAATGTTGAATTTCCCTTTGGGGATGAATAAAGTATCTATCTATCTATCTATGCTTTCCTCCAATCTCTTTAAAATTATGCCCCCTGCTTTTAGCCATTTCTGCCCTGGGAAAAGACGCTACCTATCTGCTGGATGCTCCCAGATATCTTTCAGCTTGAAGTTAGGGACTTATTTGATTATTTACCTGTTTGTTTGTTTGTTTGTTTGTTTACTTAGATACACAGTGCGGAATAAGACCTCCCGGCCACACCACCCTGCCACCCCCAATTTAATCCCAGCCTAATCACTGGACAATTTACAACAACCAATTAACTTACTAACTAGTACGTCTTTGGACTGTGGGAGGAAACCAGAGCACCCGGAGGAAACCCACGCATTCCACAGGGAGAAGGTATATACCCCTTACAGACAGCAGTGGGAATTGAACCTGGGTCAATGGTAGCATAAAGCACCGTGTTAACACTACACTACCAGGTTGCCTTATCCAGAATGATATTTTTTTTCTTTCAAAAGCATGTAACAAAGATAATTTACAGGTCTGAAATGGGGAACTAGGGAGAGGTCCTGCATGATTCCATTGGTTACAGGCAACTTCTAATATCCATGTTTACATTGTATTCTAGTACTGCAAGGTCATCTGAGTCAAAACATGAAAAGGTGGGATCTAACCTGGCAATTTTGCACAATCGTGATCTGCAAACCAGAGTCAAAAGTTGCTCGCTTATTCCACCTTGTCTGTGCCATCCTTTAAAAGTTCAAAACTCCAAGTAAATGTGTTACCAAAGGAAGTTTATTTATTTAGGTATTGTGATGCAGTGCAGAATCGGCCCTCCAGCCCCTTGACCCATGACGCCCAGCACTAGACAAATCAATTAACCTATCAAATGGTACGTCTTTGGACTGTGGGAGGAAACCCATGTGGTCACGGGGAGAACGTACAGACTCCTTACAGGCAGTGTCGAGCGATGAACCAGGGTCGCCTGTACTGTAAAGCGTTGTGCTAACCACTACATGCATGTCACCTTGTAGGCATTTACAGGAAAATAGAGAAATACAGTAGAGTTTATGAAAAACTATAAATAACAAAAACAATGAATGGGCAAAAGACAAACTGGGCAAATAATAACCTTCAGTCCAAACTGTCCATACTGACAGCGCTGCCATCAGCCCATGTCTAAAGTATTTCAGTTCAAGCTGAAATTAATCTCAAGTCTGAATAAAGGTAACTACACAGTGTCAAGATGTAAAATGCAATCTGCTGGAGGAATTCAGCTTGCTGAGCAGCATCTGATTGCATCACAGCGTGGTCTAGAAACCCCAATGCCCTTGAATGGAAAATCCTACAAAAAGTCATGGATACAGCCCAGTCCATCATCAGGGACCCCCAACACCCAGCTCATAGAGAAGTACAGCACAGAAACAAGCTCTTCGGCCCATCTAGTCCATGCTGAAAACATTTAAACTGCCCACTCCCAACAACCTGCACCAGGGTCATAGCCCTCTATATCCTTAATATCCATATACCTATCCAAACTTTTCTCACCACTTGTGCTGAAAGCTCATTCAACACTCTCACAACCCTCTAAGCAAAGAAGCTTCCCCTCATGTTCCCCTTCAATTTCTCACCTTTCCCCTTTAACTCATGACCTCTGGCTGTAGACCCACCCAACCTCAGTGGAAAAAGCCTGCTTGCATTTACCCTATCTATACCCCTCATAATTTTGTATACCTTCATCAAATCTCCTCTCAATCTTCCACATTCTAAAAGAATATAGTCTTAACCTATTAATTCTTTCCTTATAACTTAGGTCCTCCAGCAACATTCTTGTAAATTTCCTCTGTACTCTATCAACCTTGTTTTACATCTTTCCTGTTGGTAGGTGGCCAAAACTGCACACAATACCCCAAATTAGGCCTCACCAACCTCTTATCCAACTTCAACATAACATCCCATCTTCTATACTCGATACATTGATTTATTAAGGACAATGTGCCAAAACCTTTCTTTACAACCCTGTCTAACTGTGACTGCCTCTTTTAATGAATTATTCACCTGTATTCCCAGAACCCTTTGTTCTACCACACTCCTTAGTGCCCTACCATTCACTCTGTAAGAGTGGTTATTATCTATTATGGCTGCCCACAAGAAAATGAATCCCAGGATACGTATCTGGTGACATATATCTGTACTTTGATAATGATTCTGTACTTTGTACTTTGAACTTTTTGAATCTGCTGTGGGAAAAGTAAAATAGCTTTGGTAGACTGGGAAACTGTATTAATGGTCTGATGGTAAAGAAGCAAAGGCTAACATTTTAAGAAACAGAAGTAATTTATAAGATATAATGCATATAATGGTCTTATTTTGTAAGGTATAGCCTTCAATGAAAGATGACCTAGCAATGGTCAAGAGAAGTGAAAGATAGTATTAGATTAACGGAAAAAGTGTAAAATGCTGCCAAAAACAAACAGTCAACTTGAAAACTGGAAAAACATCAGAATTCCTTAAAGGAGGAGTAAGAAACTGCCAAGGAAAGGGAACATGGAATACGAGAATAGTTGGATGAGAAATATTAAAAAGACTGTAAAAACTTCTCTGTGTGCATCAAGGAGAAAAGATGAGCTTATTTAAATAGGATGAAACAAAGTTACTTACTGTAAGCTCTTCCACTCCGCCATTCAATTCCTGGATGGTCCATAAACCAATGAACACTGACCTCATCATTTCTTCTTTTAGCACAACTATTTTTCTAATTTATAGTAATTTTATGCTGCATTACACTTCTGTCGCAAAACAATAAATTTCACGCCATTTAAAATAAACCTGATTCTGGTGAACTAAAGTCAATCTGGGTTTCTTGCTGAGACAGGAGCAACACCCACAAAAGGCTGCAGCAACTCTACAGGTCAGTCAGCCTCTGCGGAGGGAAATAAACAGTCGACATTTCAGGCCAAGCCCCTTCATCCAGACTGGAAAGGAAGAGGGCCGAAGCCAGAAGAAAAGGCTGGGGGAGGGAGATGAGTATGAACTGGTGGGTTTCAGGTGAATCCATTGGGGGGGGGTGAATAGGTAGTTAGGTGAGGAGAGAGGGGGAAGTGGAAATGATGTGAGAAGCAGGGAGATCACAGGTGGAAAAGGCAAAGGTCTGAACAAGATGGAGGTGGGGGAAAAGAGGGAGAAAGATGTGGGTGTAGGACAGGTTGTGAGAATAGGGAGGGGAAAGAAAAGGCCAAAGGGGGCCAGAGAAATCAGGAAAAAGGAGGAACAGAGGGAAGCGATCACCAGAAGTTAGAGAATTTTTTTTAGAGGTACAGCACGGTAATAGGCCCTTCCGGACAAACAGGCCCACACCACCCAATACATCCTAATAACCTACCAATACATACACGGACACCAAAGTAGTGCAGCTGTTAGCTTGACGCTATTAAAGCTCGGGGCATCAGAGCTCAGAGTTCAATCCTGGCTTCCTCTGTACAGAGACTGCATGTCCTCTCCGTGATAGTGCATTTCCTCTGGGTGCTCTGGTTTCTTCCCACAGTCCAAAGATGTACCAGTTGGTAGGACAATTGGTCATCGTAAATTGTCCCATGATTATGCTAGGATTAAATCAGGGATCACTGGGCAACTCAGCTAAAAGTGCTGGAAGGCAGGCTGTATCTCAATAAACAAATAAATCTTTAGAATGTGGGAGGAAACCCGAGCACCCGGAGGAAACCCACATGGTCACCAAGAGAACATACAAGGTCTTTACAGATGGCAGTGGGAACTGAACCCGGGCCACTGCCTCTGTAATAGTGTTACAGTAACTGCTATGCTACCATGTGGTACTGAGTTCAAAGCCCAGTGTTGATGCTGTCAAGTTTGAAACTATAAAGATGGTATAAGGAAACCACAGGGAAACTCATCAAATATTTTATTCCTGTCTTCATGGAAGAGACAGAAGACCTCTTGAAAGTAGTGAAACACAGGTCTGGAGTGAATGAGGAACTGAAAAGAAAGTAATATTAATAAAACAAACTCCAGAAATTACCATAACCATAACAGAAACATGATAAATCCCCAGGACTTTTTGGAATGCATCCTGCAGATTTGAAGGTGGTGGTTATGGAGGTAGTGAATCTACGGGTTGTTATCGAACAACATTCTACACATTCCATAAAGGTTCCCATAAAGTGAACGGTGTAACCCAACTATTTAAACAAAGGAAAGACAAGGTGAAAAAGGAACTACAGACTAGTTTACCTAACTTCATAAAATTCCATAAGATATAGGAGCAGAATAAGACTATTCAGTCCACTGAGTCTGTCGCCATTTGACGTTGGCAGATTTATCGTGCCCTCAACCCCATTCTTTTGCCTTTTCCCCATAACCTTTGTCGCCCTTAATAACCAAGAACCTATTAACCTCTTCTTTAAATAACCCAGTGACATTGTCTCCACTGCCATCTGTGGCAATGGATTCCACAGTTTCATCACCCTCTAGTTCAAGAAATTCTTCTCATTTCTGTTCTAAAGGGATGTCCCTGGATTCCGAAATGGTTTTTCTCCCCCGATTGGAAACATTCTTTGTATGTCCACTCTAATGAACACTAGTGGACATATCAATGGCAGATCCCTCCCCACCATTAGTCATATCTACCTCACCATCCATCATCAAAGGTCCCCATCATCTGGGCCATTGTCATCTGTGCCAATGAAATTCACAGATTCACCACCTACTGGCTAAAGAAGTTCCTCCTCATCTCCGTTTCTAAGGAGATTGTCCTTTAGTTCTGGGGCTCCAGAGGTGGTGACTGAGCACACAGAATGTAATATTGGGCTGGAAGGCTGTAAAGACACGTAACAGTCCCTGCAGACAAGCCTTTTGAAACCCAGACATGGGGTTGAAGATCACAGCTGCCCAGAGGAGACCTATCAAAGCCACGGAAACTTTTAAACGACATACCGAAGACCTGAATTTATACCTCCAATCACCAGGTGAAGACATCTTCAACTCACTAACATGCAGGAATCAATATTAACTTATTGATGTACCAACGACGGGTTTCGGCCTGAAGTGCTGAGTTCCTCCAGCATTATGTGTGTGTTGATCTAGACTTCCAGCATCTGCAGAACCTCGTGTTATTAACATTTTAAAAAATTCAGCTTCAAAGGACAGTGTAAATCAAATGGATTCAAATAGATCAAAGGACCAGCTTCTGAGCGCGTGAACACCCATGAACACTACCTGGCTCTTTGTGCAGTACCTAGCTAGCTTTGTATTATTGTAACTTATTTTATGCATTGCACCGCACTGCTGCCGGCAAAATAACTCATTTCATGACATATGTCATTGATAATAAACCTGATTCCTATACCGATCTTGGGTTTGCATGTGTAACACTCAGGACGGAGACCTGGGAGAGCCGCGGCAACTCACTTCCATGCCCCCTTGACAAGGGGGGTGGGGGGGGGGGGTGGTAAGTAAACTGGCTTCCTATTTCTTATCAGCATCCTGTCGGCCTTCCTGTAAAGTGCAGCTCATTTAAAGGAGGGCTTGGAGATTACTGATTTAACGCCCTGTACTGTTGTCCCAACTGACATGTAAAAAAAGTGCTATCTTACCCGACTCTCTCACCACAGCGCCCAGCGAGATGGGGATTACAGTAACTTGCCAAGTGCTTGTCAATGGTTAAAATGACATTTTTTTCCCCTCGGTTATAATTGTAAATCTAATACAAATTAACACATCGCGAGGCAAATATTAAGGTTTGCCACGCAGCGTTTAACTAGCAAAATATCTTACCCACAACAATATTATTTTTTTTATCGATCGCGTCAGTTTGAGGGGACATGTATCAAGCGGTCGGGAGAAGCGAAGCGCACCGAGACGTGTTTACCTCCGTGAAGTCCGAGAGCCGAGGCGATCCGTGCGGAGCCGTTCATGACCCCGCCAGCAGTGAGCGGAGGGAAGGATTCGGAGCGAGCGAGAGCAACAGGCTGCCAAACCCCGCCAGAGCAGCGTGCACACACACAGCTGAGCAGCAGCGGCCGGACGCCCCAGAGAGTTCGGCTGGAGTAATGAATGGGACGGAGGAGGAAACGCTGGCTGCCGCCTCATAGGTCCGTCTCGGGATGGGGCGGACGGCCGCGGCGCGATGGGCGACACATGGGGACAAGGGAGAGGCCGAGCTCGGCGCTGGAATATAAAGTGGAGACTGAACTAACACTAGGTGGAGCGAGGCGTTGAGCCGATGTGCTGAGCCCGCGGATTGGAATGATCGTTGATTTATGCAGTTAGTCAGTGGAAATGTGGCATGAGTTATTCACCAGTTCCGATGAAATAAGACGTGGAAGTCCGCCAGATAGTTGAAAAATTAATTTTAGGATGCGAGAGGGATCTTCTGAAACCTATCGGACATTGAAAGGCCCAGATAGAGTGGATGTTTCCAATAGTGGGGTGTCTAGGACCAGAGGGCTCTGTCTAGGACAGAGACGCCCCTTTAGGACAGAGTTGAGGAGGATCCCTTTAGCCAGAGGGTGGTGAATCACTGGGATTCGTTGTCACAGACGTCGGTGGAAGCCAAGTCGTGAAAGCGGAGGTTGGTCGGTTCTTGATTAGAGGTTATGAGGAGAAGGGGTTTGAGAGGGGGGTAATAAATCAGTCATGATGGAATAGCGGAGCAGGCCTGTGCGATGGGCCGAATGGCCCGGTCCTACTCCTTTGTCTTGTGGTTTTAAAGAGGGAGATGATTTACGAGCGAGCGGGTCGGAGTTTACAACAGTGTTTGCACCCAGCAGGTTGGAGAGGGTTAGCAACGGACGCGAGTTGTGCATCAGTGCCTTGGTGGTGGTCACACGGGGTTGTGGGGGGGGGGGGGAACACGTTACCCTAAATCGCAGGTTAGTCGACCCCCACCACCTCTATCACGCAGGCAGACAGTGCAGGTGGGGCTGCACGGATATTCCGTGCAGTGATCCCCGTCAGGTGCGCCAGGGCAGGCTGTACATTGCCCAGGGAGCGAGTTGTGTCTCAGTGCATCGGATGGGTTGTTACCAACCGTCCGCGTGGCGAGATTTGGCCAATTGCTCAATCAACATTTAGGGAAAGTGCTGGTTAAATATTTCACGGGGTAACACGGGGTCTATGGCGATGGTACATTCAGCAGCAATCAAATAACCAAGAATATGTATTAATAAATTATAATTTAAGGCACAGTGCAGTAACTGGTAGAGTCTCTGCCTCACAGTCCCAGAGATCCGGGTTCAGTCCTGACCAGGGGTCCTTTCCATGGGGAGTTCATCTTTTTCTTATAAGGGTCTGGATTTCCTATAAGTGCTGTGGCTTCCTTCAACATTCACAGACACGCAGGTTAGTAGGTAGTTGGCCATTGTTAAGTGCCTCTGGTGGGTGGTAGCATAGCGGTTAGCATAATGATATTACAGCACCAGCGACCCGGGTTCCATTGAAGGAGTCTGTACGTGCTCCCCACGACTGCGTTGATTTCCTCTGCATGCTTTTCCGCCCACATTCCAAAGAATTACAGGTTAGTGGGTTAACTGGTCCCCTAGGTGGGTGGTGCGGTCTCATTGAGTTGGAATGACCTTCTTCCTCTTCTTCTATTTCCAGCAGTTTAGACACATCTAAGCATTTACTGCCCTCTACAGGATGTACAATTAATTACAGAATTTCAAGGAACTCAAATTCTCAAATATAAACTAGTCACACGTAGAAACAGAATAATAAACTTTTCAATCAGTTGTTGGTTCTCTTGGTGGCCAAACAAAGATTTAATAGAAAACAAAAAAACAAAATCAAGAGTCAGACAGCCTCTTGAACAATATTCTTCTTTCAATTTTATATCGATTACAACTCCGCAAAACAAGCTGAACTGTCTCTGGACTACCACAGTCACATAATCCAGTCGGATGTTTTCCTATTATCTTTAAGTAATAGCTTAGCACACAATGCCCCAACCTAAGTCTTGTTAATTTCACCATATCTCTATGATTTAAAGAGTAACGGTCTGAGACCTTTTTAACTAGAGCGTGACTAGAAAAGAAACGCCTTCCCTTTAATTCATTTTTCCAATCCTCTTGCCATTTCTTCTTTATGCCTTTTTTTTATATCCTACTACTCAATTCTGCTCTGCCAAGGGGTATTCTAATTCCTACTTGCCTACTCTGTAAGGAAGACTTTGCAATGCCATCCACAATTTCATTTCCCTCCATCCCAGCGTGCCCAGGTATCCATGTAGATCTAACTTCACAACCCATCTTGGATTGGCCTGTTACTGTGCTCTCTCTAAATACATGTATGCCCTGTGTTTCCAGTAGAAGAAGCGCTCGTAGAGAATTGCAAACTCACATTAATGAATGGATACATTGGTTGAAATTTCCTGAATTTTTGTTTGATTTAGGTGTCAAGAAATTATCACTGTGTTTTCCCCCTTCTTCTGCGGTTGATGTGCCTGATCCGTTTTGTTTACTGGAGGAGGGATTTGGGGGTTGATGTGCCTGTTTCATTTTTTGTTCTTTTTTTTTGCAGGGAGGAGGGATTTGGGGGCTGATGATCATTCTGCCTTTCTTTTCTTTCGTCGTTTCATGGCTACCTGGAGCATTGAAGAATTTCAGAGTTGTATACTTTGATAATAAATGAACCTTTGAACCTTTATGGAGTAACACATCACAGGAAAACAGCCTTCAGGCTCAACCGGCCAACTCAAACTATGAATCCCATCTGAGCAAGTACAATTTATCTGTATTTGGCCCATATCCCCCTAAACCAGGGGTTCCCAACTTTTTCATGCCATGGATCCGTGCCATTAACTGAGGGGTCCATGGATCCCAGATTGGGAACCCCTGTTCTAAACCCTTTCTATCCTTGTACCTGTGCAAATGCCTTTTAAATCATGTACCTGGATCAACCCCTTCCTCTGGACATTCATTCCATAGAAAGGCAACCCACTGGGTGAAAACTTTGCCCCTCAGGTTCCTATAAAAAACCTCTCCCCTCCCTTGATTCTTGATTCCCCAACCCTGAGGAAAAAGATCGAATGCATAAGCCTTATCTATGTCCCTCTTGATATTATGCATCTCTTTAAGATCGCCTCTCATTCTCCATTGCTTCAGTGGATGTAGTCCTAAGTTTACTTACTGTCCTTTCCATTTCCTTTATGCTGCTGGCGATTAAGGCAGCAATGAAGTGGGTGTTCAGGGCCTTCGTCATGTCAGTAGCTTCCTCTCTGTGTTCACTCCTGTCAGTCATGCAAATCCTGAGTGGAGAGACAGGGATACCACCACACTCCAATAAAGAAGGATTCTTCATTGCAGTTTCTGTAACAACTTTGTTTTACTAGTGAGGATTGTTAGCCCCGAGCTGAACCCCGGAACCTGGAGGATGGGTGGACCACTCAGTCCGGCCTGTATTCTTTCACCTGGGTGACACCTCTAAGAGCCAACACACAAGGCCCTGACTCCAGACAATGTAGCTCTCCAGGTCATTGAGGCAGCTAAACCTCCAAACAATGACAAGATAGTCCCATGCTAACTTGCACAAAATGCTGGAGGAACTCAGCAGGTCAGGCAGCATCAATGGAAAAAAGTACAGTTGATGTTTCAGGCTGAGACCCAGGCTTCTTTACCTTTCTCCATGACCCAGTCACTTGAATCCTGGCAACATCCTTGCAAATCTCTGCCTCTTTCCAGATTAATAACATCTTACCTAGAGCAGTGTGATCGAAACTGAGCGTAATATTCCAAATCACACAAAACGCCGGAGGAACTCAAGGACCAACTTTATTCACTATAGCCGGGGGTGCTAATGGGCAGGCTCCCTCTGCTTATTAAATGCTCCCAGTTGCAGCATCTGAAAAAGCATCCAGCATACCAAGGCCAACTCTGGCCGCAATGTGTGGCTTACCCTACCAAGCCCAGAAGAACCACTTCAACCATCAGGAGAAGGGGCAAAGGCAGACTACTGGTACCTCAAAACCAGTCAGGTCAGGCAGATGGGGCTTATCAGCCACGGTTGGTATCTCATGTAGAATAAGGAAAACTTTGATATCAAACCTATGCTGCCTTATGGCTATACCCACTCAGGGGGAAAGTTTCTGGAGTAAGCTTTGAGGAAAAAATCTGGAGCTGGATTTCCTAAGGTGTTGAACACTGACTGGCAACTTCTGCAGTGCTCCTGGTGCCAAACTGTAATCACCTTTGCCATTCCTTTGGGTTCATCAGATGCATGGAGAGGGGGAGCTTGCTACACGGGCAACAGCTTGCTCTCCATCTCATGCTGCCCAGACTTTGTGTATCTAGACAGCCAGGACGCAACATCCATTGTTGACCCTGACCGACGGCCCACATTTACATGTACTAGAAAACTGCTGCGGTGCATTGGCGTGATATACAACAAAATATAACAACGTTCAACAATTATACAGAATGAAAAGTTAGAGAGAAGTAAAGTTAGAAATACAGATATGGAATAAAATGTGCATAAGTACATAAATACCAGTATGTATTTACAAACAGCATTATTAAAAAGTGATTTAAAGACTCAGCAGGTTAGGCAGCGTCCATGGACTTGTAATGGGCTGGATACAACACATGAAGACATGAGAGTACAAATGCTGGAATCTGGAGCAAGGAACTAATTGATAGAAGAACTGGGTGGGTCAAGTGGTATCCATGGATGTAGGGGGATGGTTGATGTTTCCAGTCGGGACCCTGCATCAGGTTTCAAACATAAGTGGGATCTCAATCTGAAATGTCAACCACCCCTCTCAATCTAAAGATGCTGCCTCTCAGGTTTGGCTCCAAGTTAATTTCATCACTTCTATCTGCAGAACAGTACAGAGCCTTCAGCCCATGATAATGTGCTGAACTTCTCAGCTCTTCCAAGATCAATCTAACTCTTTCCTCCTACATTGCGCTCCATTTTTCTTTCACCCATG
Source organism: Hypanus sabinus (assembly GCF_030144855.1). Taxonomy (NCBI): domain Eukaryota; kingdom Metazoa; phylum Chordata; class Chondrichthyes; order Myliobatiformes; family Dasyatidae; genus Hypanus; species Hypanus sabinus. The sequence goes on from NC_082714.1 coordinate 154,179,404, forward strand.
AGCCTGTCTGAGTCTCTTAAATGTCCCTAATGTATCTGCCTCTATCACCATCACTGGCATCATGGTTCATGCACCCAGCACTGTGTAAAAAGCTTCACTCTAACATCCCCCCTGTACTTTCCTCCATTCACTTTAAAATTATGCTATTTCCACCCTGGGAGAAATTCTTTAGCTATCCACTCAATCTGTGCCTCTTACCATCTTGTACACCTCTAACAGCCTCTCATCTACCTTGCTCAACCTTTCCTTATAAGGCATGCTCTCTAAGCTAGGCAATATCGTGGTAAATCTTCTCTGCACTCTCTCTATAGCATCCATATCTTTTCTATAATGGGACAACACAATACTCCAAGTGTGGTCTGACCAAGGTTTTGTAAGAGTAGAGTTTTACAGAGTAGAATTGCTATTATTACCAGTTCAGGGAATTAAATTATTGATTTATGACATTCTGCCAATTAGAAGTTAACAATATTTAACTGAATTACATACCAGTAGATGTATGCTCAGTCACCGGCAATTCACTAACTAATGGGGCATGAGCTGAGCCCTGTTAGCTCTTGAGGAGTTGCTGATAAGTTATCCCTTTGATCTATAGATTGGGATGGGTGAAAGTGGATGCAGCCTCAATGATGAAGAACCAATGATATACACTCAGTGGTCACTTTATCTCCTGTATCTAATAAAGTGGTAACTGAGTCTATGTTCGTGTTCTTCTGCTGCTGTAACCCATCCACTATAAGGTTCAACATGCATGTTCATAGATACTCTTCTGCTCTCCATCTTTGTTATGCATGGCTATTTGAGTTACTGTCACCTTCCTGTCAGCTTGGACCAGTCTGGCCATTCTCCTCTGACCTCTCTCGTTAACAAGGTGTTTTTTCTGAGAAAACTGCTGCTCCCTTTTCTTTTCTCACCATTCTGGAAGCTGTTGTGGGTGAAAATCCCAGGAGATCAGCAGTTTCTGAGGTACTCAAACCATCCCATCTGGCACCAACAATCATTCCACAGACAAAGTCAGTTAAATCACATTTCTATCCCAATCTTTTCTTCTTTTTACAATATTTTTATTCAGAAGAAAAAACAAGATTTACAGAGTGCAACACATAGATACATCTCAACATAAATTGTGTACATTCATATATTGTAACAAAATTGATCGAAATGTTATCACACAAAGGTATACCACTCTGTAATCAAAAATTTAAAATCCCAATCTGATGTTTCGTCAGAACAACTGAATCTCTTGACCATGCCCACATGCTTTTATGCATTGAGTGGCTGACACATGATTGGCTGATTTGATATTTGTGTTAACGAGCAGATGTCCCTAATAAACTGGGCACCTTCCTTTACCGATGCTGTCCTTGCCTCCTTTGTCTGGTATGGGGAGGGGGAGGGGAAATGCACAAGAAATAATTTAAGCTGCAGAGATTTGTAAACTCAGTCAGCTCCATCATGGGTACTAGACTCCCCAGCATCCTGGACATCTTCAAGGAGGATGCCTCAAAAAGGTGGCATCTATCATTAAGGGCCCCATCACCCAGGTCGTGCCTGTTCTCATTGCTGCCACCAGGGAGGAGGTACAGAAGTCCGAAGGCACACACTCTACGATTCAGGAACAGGTTTTTCTCCTCTGCCATCAGATTTCTGAATGGACATTGAACCCATGAACACTATCTCACTACTTTTTTTAATTTCTATTTTTGCACCACTTATTTAAATATTGATGTTTTTTCTATTATCATGTATTGCATTGTACTGCTGCCGCAAAGACGACAAATTTCAGGATATATGCAGGTGATATTAAATCTGATTCTGAGTTGGTGTGTCAACTCACTGCAGTTTCTTGTGGCCTTGGAGATGGTCCAACATGCATTGGTGGTTGAGGGACTGAAAGCTAAGATGCCAAACTGATTATCCCACAAGTTAGTGGAAGAGGCTGCCAAACACTAATTCTCTGTGTCATTTAGAACGAAGGGAATGATTTTCATTTTCTCTGAGGAATGACATTCTAATGTAATATTGTGGTAGGTGGCTTGTGCAGACAGGCTGATTCTAAATGAAATACTGGGCGCCCATGACAGCTAAACATGGGGGCAGATGGATTCTATTTTGCACCAGTTCGACCCATCTGTTGGATCCTGGAGGAAACAAAGAAGTGGCTGGTCATGGCAGTGAAGTCCATTACTGATGTAATGAATTTGAAAATATATATATCATTGAGATAAGTGCAGAAATTAACATATGCAACTAACATAGAGAACGTCTTCATTTTATGTGCTACGTATGATAGGTTTTGTGGGTGCCCCAATATGCGTGGATCGTTGTTTCATTTTGTTGTATATACAGTACCGTGCAAAAGTCTTAGGCACATATATAGAGCGAGGGTGCCTAAGAAGTTTGCACAGTAGTGTATTTGTCAACGTGGAGCAGAGAGCAAGTTTATAAATCTGGCAGGAACGGTTTAGGGAATGGTGAGCGTGAAGCACTGTGGGAGGGGTGTGGGACAGGTGGCAGAGAGCCAGGGCAGGGGATGATGCAGGTGCAGACATAACTAGCCCTGGTTGTGTCTGCACCCACACCAGGTCAAGGTGATTCGGGTTTAATTTGGAGAAGGAAGTCTGAGAATCAGAACGGGAGTGCTGCGGGAGCCATTTTGATTTTTTCTTCCCATCAGGGTTAAGCGAGGCGGGACTGCACAGGTATGTGACACCGGGCAGTGAAGCGCGGAAGATTTAAAAAGAACACAGCCTTATACAGCGGGCAGCATTGTTTGCGGGCAGAGGAGTGAGCCGGGAGCAGAGTGAAGGCTTAAGGGCTTTGGCTCAGCGGACTTAGGCAGAAACGGTTGAGGCAAGGTAGGTTTAGTTTTCAATTTTTCCTGTTATTTGAGTGAGAGAAATGATTAAATTAAAGACGGTACTTAAGGAGTCCATTTAGAATGTGCTGACACAGAAAGAACGTGCAAAGCAACTTGCAGGGCAACGTATAAACCAATTTGCAAAATCAGGATGAAACAATAGCTTGCTGATTAAAGAAGCGATACGGGTAACGGGAAGACATGCTTAACGGTTGAACAATAACGGTGTTAATGCGCTGAGGCTGATAAGTGGGCCAAAGGGTAATCACATTTGTAATTTTGTAATGAGATTAAGGAAGAATGTCTGCACCTCACATGGGTGCAACTCACAAAGTCGTAAACAAGTAGGGTATAAAAAACTGTGCAAAGTGTAATTCGGCACTCAATCTAGCAGGAGCTGGTTGGGTCCGACTCTGCAGACTCGAAAAATAAAGTTTACCGTTCTGCAAATTGCTGAGACTCAGTGTGTTTCTGACATTGAGGAAAGGGGGAATTATGAGTGTGAGGGCAGCTTGTTGTTCTCGGTGTCGGATGTGGGAGGTCCTGGAGTCCCCTAGCCTCCTGGACGTCCTCATCTGCGCCAGGTGCATCGAGCTGCAGCTCCTAAGGGACAACTTTAGGGAACTGGAGCTGCAGCTCGATGACCTTCGTCTGGTCAGGAAGAGTGAGGAGTTGATAGAGAGGAGTTACAGGCAGGTGGTCACTCCGGGGCCACGGGGGACAGAGAAATGGGTCACTGTCAGGAGAGGGAAAGGGAAGAGTCAGGTACTAGAGAGTACCCCTGTGGCTGTACCCCTTGACAATAAGTACTCCTGTTTGATTACTGTTGTGGGGGTGACAGCCTACCTGGGGGAAGCAACAGTGGCCGTGCCTCCGGCACAGAGTCCGGCCCTTTGGATCAGAAGGGTAGGGAAAGGAAGAGGAAGGCAGTAGTAATAGGGGACTCGATAGTTAGGGGGTCAGATAGGCGATTCTGTGGACACGATCAGGAGACCCAGATGGTAGTTTGCCTCCCTGGCATCAGGGTCCGGGATGTTTCTGATTGCGTCCAAGATATCCTGAAGTGGGAGGGTGAGGAGCCAGAGGTCGTGGTACATATAGGTACCAATGACAAAGGCAGGAAAAGGGAAGAGGTCCTGAAAGAAGGATATAGGGAGTTAGGAAAAGAGTTGAGAAGAAGGACCACAAAGGTAGTAATCTTGGGATTACTGCCTGTGCCACGCGACAGTGAGAGTAGGAATGGAATGAGGTGGAGGATAAATGCGTGGCTGAGGGATTGGAGCAAGGGGCAGGGATTCAAGTTTCTGGATCAATGGGACCTCTTTTGGGGCAGATGTGACCTATACAAAAAGGATGGGTTACACTAGAATCCTAGGGGGACCAATATCCTGGCGGGGAGATTTGCTAAGGTTACTGGGGAGACTTTAAACTAGAATGGTTGGGGGTTTGGAATCAAATTGAAGAGACTTGGAGAGAGGAGGTTAGTTCACAAATAGAGAAAGCTTATAGACAATGTGTGAGGGAGGATAAGCAGGTGATAGAGAAGACCGAAGAAGTAGGGGAGAAGGAAGAAAAAGAAGATAGTAAAGTTGTTTGCACCATTAGGGATAAACAGAGAGTAAGAGGTGGAGAATTTCTTAAATGCATTTATTTTAACTCTAGGAGTATTGTGAGAACGGTGGATTTACTTCGAGCATGGATTGATACCTGGAAATATGATGTTGTAGCTATTAGTGAAACATGGTTGCAGGAGGGGTGTGATTGGCAACTAAATATTCCTGGATTTCGTTGCTTCAGGTGTGATAGAATCAGAGGGGCAAGAGGGGGAGGTATTGCATTGCTTGTCTGAGAAAATATTACAGCAGTGCTTTGGCAGGATAGATTAGAGGGCTCATCTAGGGAGACTATTTGGGTGGAATTGAGGAATGGGAAAGGTGTAGTAACACTTATAGGGGTGTATTATAGAGCACCTAATGAGGAGCAAATTTGTAAGGAGATAGCAGATATTTGTAGTAAGGTTGTGATTGTGGGAGATTTTAATTTTCCACACATACACTGGGAAGCCCATTCTGTAAAAAGGCTGGATGGTTTGGAGTTTGTAAAATGTGTGCAGGATAGTTCTTTGCAGCAATACATAGAGGTACCAACTAGAGAAGGGGCAGTGTTGGATCTCCTGTTAGGGAATGAGATAGGTCAGGTGACGGAGGTATGTGTTAGGGAACACTTCGGGTCCAGTGATCACAATGCCATTAGTTTCAATATAATTATGGAGAAGGATAGGACTGGACCCAGGGTTGAGATTTTTGGTTGGAGAAAGGCTAACTTTGAGGAGATGCGAAAGGATTTAGAAGGAGTGGATTGGGACAGTTTGTTTTATGGGAAGGATGTAATAGAGAAATGGAGGTCATTTAAAGGTGAAATTTTGAGGGTACAGAATCTTTTGTTTTATGGGAAGGATGTAATAGAGAAATGGAGGTCATTTAAAGGTGAAATTTTGAGGGTACAGAATCTTTATGTTCCTGTTAGGTTGAAAGGAAAGGTTGAAAGTTTGAGAGAGCCATGGTTTTCAAGGGATATTGGAAACTTGGTTCGGAAAAAGAAGGAGATCTACAATAAATATAGGCAGCATGGAGTAAATGAGGTGCTCAAAGAATATAAAGAATGTAAAAAGAATCTTAAGAAATAAATTAGAAAAGCTAAAAGAAGATATGAGGTTGCTTTGGCAAGTAAGGTGAAAATAAATCCAAAGGGTTTCTACAGTTATATTAATAGCAAAAGGATAGTGAGGGATAAAATTGGTCCCTTAGAGAATCAGAGTGGACAGCTATGTGTGGAGCCGAAAGAGATGGGGGAGATTTTGAACAATTTATTTTCTTTGGTATTCACTAATGAGAAGGATATTGAATTGTGTAAGGTAAGGGAAACAAGTAGGGTAGTTATGGAAACTATGATGATTAAAGAAGAGGAAGTACTGGTGCTTTTAAAGAATATAAAAGTGGATAAGTCTCTGGGTCCTGACAGGATATTAACTAGGACCTTGAGGGAAGTTAGTGTAGAAATAGCAGGGTCTCTGACAGAAATATTTCAAATGCCATTAGAAACAGGGATGGTGCCTGAGAATTGGTGTATTGCTCATGTGGTTCCATTGTTTAAAAAGGATTCTAAGAGTAGACCTTATTGAATTTTTTGAAGAGGTTACTAGGAAAGTTGACAAAGGTAAAGCAGTGGATGTTGTCTATATGGACTTCAGTAAGGCCTTTGACAAGATTTCACACGGACGGTTAGTTAGGAAGGTTCAATCGTTAGGTATAAATATTGAAGTAGTAAAATGGATTCAACAGTGGCTGGATGGGAGATGCTAGAGAGTAGTGATGGATAACTGTTTGTCAGGTTGGAGGCTGGTGACTAGTGGTGTGCCTCAGGGATCTGTACTGGGTCCAATGTTGTTCGTCATATACATTAATGATCTGGATGATGGGGTGCTAAATTGGATTAGTAAGTATGGAGATGAAAGGCTTTGTGGATAATGAAGTAGGTTTTCAAAGCTTGCAGAGAGATTTAGGCCAGTTAGAAAAGTGGGCTGAAAGATGGCAGATGGAGTTTAATGCTGATAGGTGTGAGGTGCTACATTTTGGTAGGACTAATCACAATAGGACATACATGGTAAATGGTAGGGCATTTAGGAATGTGGTAGAACAGAGTGATCTCAGAATAATGGTGCATAGTTCCCTGAAGGTGGAATCTCATGTGGATAGGGTGGTGAAGAAAGCTTTTGGAATGCTGGCCTTTATAAATCAGAGCATTGAGTATAGGAGTTGGGATGTAATGTTGAAATTGTACAAGGCATTGGTGAGGCCAAATTTGGAGTATTGTGTACAGTTCTGGTCACCAAATTATAGGAAAGATGTCAACAAAATAGAGAGAGTACAGAGGAAATTTACTAGAAAGTTACCTGGGTTTTAGCACCTAAGTTACAGAGAAAGGTTGAATAAGTTAGGTCTTTATTCTTTGGAGCACAGAAGGCTGAGGGGGGGACAATAGAGGTATTTAAAATTATGAGGGGGATAGATAGAGTTGACGTGGATAGGCTTTTTCCATTGAGAATAGGGGAAATTCAAACAAGAGGACGTAAGTTGAGAGTTAGGGGGCAAAAGTTTGGGGGTAACATGAGGGGGATCTTCTTTACTCAGAGAGTGGTAGCTGTGTGGAATGAGCTTCTAGTAGAAGTGGTAGAGGCAGGTTCAATATTGTCATTTAGAAAAAATTGGATAGGTATATGGACAAGAAAGGAATGGAGGGTTATGGGCTGAGTGCAGGTCAGTGGGACTAGGGGAGAGTAAGCATTCAGCACGGACTAGAAGGGCCGAGATGGCCTGTTTCTGTGCTGTAATTGTTATATGGTTATATGTGATTCCAAACATTTATTGATTATGGTAGTATGTCTCTCTGGTGCTTCACGCTCCCTCCTTCCTCCTCTCTCCCTCCCCCTTTTCCCAACCATGATTCCCTTCTCCCTGCCCCCTTCCCACTTTCCATCCACAATGGAGACCCATATCAGAATCAGGTTTATCATCACCCATGTATGTCATGAAATTAGGTTGTTTTTGTGACAGCAGTACAGTGCAATACATAAAATTACTGCAGTACTGTGCAAAAGTCTTAGGCATCCTGTCGATATATATGTGCCTAAGACTTTTGCACCGTACTGCATGTAGAGTCAGATGAAAGGAAACTTGAACTTGAACGCAGAGGATGGTGAGAGTGTGAGATGAGCTGCCAGCAGCCGTGGTGGACATGGGTTGGATTTCACCATTTAAGAGAGATTTGGATAGGTACCTGAAGGGGAGGATAAGGAGGGTTATAGTCTGGGTGCAGGTCAATGGGACAAGACAGATTAATACTTTGCCATGGACTAGATGGGCTGAAGGGTCTGTTTCTGTGCTGTAGCGCTGTTTGACTCTAAGCAGCCTGCAGCCTTGACTCAGTGAACAATTATGTTAATGTTTGTAATGTTGGCTTTTCCCGAGTAAACAACAAACTAAAATAGGGAAACTTCCAGAAACACTTGGTCTCTGCTGTATAAATTGGAATAGCTTCAAAAGAAAATGCAAATGCAAGTAGGGAGGGGAAACCTGAGGAGAAGAGGAAAGGATCAATATAAACGTGCGGTTAGTGAAGATAAAACGAAGCCAGAGTCGCGTGCAAAGAGGAAATTAAACCCTTGTTTGATTTCACAGAGTTAAAGTTATTAAAAATTTAGCCTGGACAAACTCATAACACAGGTTTCAATCTGTTTCTTCAGAATCAGGTTTAATATTACCGGCATATGTCATGAAATTTGTTGTCTTCGCGGCAGCAGTACAATGCAATACATGATAATAGAAAATAGAACTGCGTATTACAGTAAGTAGTGAGGTTGTGTTTATGGGTTCAATGTCCATTCAGAAATCTGATGGCGGAGGGGAAGAAGCTGTTCCTGAATCATTGAGTGAGTGCCTTCAGGCTTCTGTACCTCCTCCCTGACGGTAGCAATGAGAACAAGACATGACCTGGGTGATGGAGGTCCTTAATGATGGATGCCGCCTTTTTGAAGCATCACTCCTTGAAGATGTCCTGGGTGTTGCGAAGGCTAGTCCTCATGATGGAGCTGACTAAGTTTACAATTTTTTGCAGCTTGTTTCAATCCTGTGCGATAGCTCCCACCCTCCATACCAAAATGTAATGTACGCTCTCCAGAGTACATCTGTAGAAATTTGCATGTGTCTTTGGTGACGGAGCAAATGTATACAAACTCCTTTGTTACCTATTTTCGATTTACCTTGCTGATTTCTTACACGTTTAAAATCTAAATTTTGTTTTCAGAAGAATAAAACAAATCATAAGAAATGTGATAATGCAAGAAAGTAACCAGAGACATGGGTGAATGCTGTCTTCCATATCTAATATAGACGTAGCTTTATAAAGGGTGCAGAGGAGATTTACAAGGATGGTGCCTGGATTGGGAAGCATGCCTTATGAGAATAGGTTGAGTGAACTTGGCCTTTTCTCCTTGGAGCGACAGAGGATGAGAGGTGACCTGATAGAGGTGTACAAGATGATAAGAGGCATTGATCGTGTGGATAGTCAGAGGCTTTTTCCCAGGGCTGAAATGGTTACCACAAGAGGACACAGGTTTAAGGTGCTGGGGAGTAGGTACAGAGGAGATGTCAGGGGTAAGTATTTTACGCAGAGAGTGGTGAATGCGTGGAATGGGCTGCCAGCGATGGTGGTGGAGGCGGATACAATAGGGCCTTTTAAGAGGCTTTTTGATAGGTACATGGAGCTTAGAAAAATAGAGGGCTATAGGTAATTCTAGTAATTTCTAAGGTAGGGTCATGTTCGGCACAGTTTTGTGGGCCGAAGGGCCTGTATTGTGCTGGAGGTTTTCTATATTTCTATGTCTTATGAAGATAAGCTGAGCATGCGAGGGCTTTTCTCTTTGAAGCAAAAGAGGATGAGAGGTGACTTGACAGATGTGTACAAGATGATAAGAGGCCGAGACAGAGAGGTTTTCTCAGACAGGAATGCCTAATATGAGGCAGCATAATTTTAAATTAATTGGAGGAAAGTATAGAGGGATGTCAAAGGTAAGTTCTTTACATAGAGTGGTGGGTGCATGTAATGCCCTGCCAGGGGTGGTGATAGAAGCAGATACATTAGGGCCATTTAATAAACAGGCACATGGATGATAGAAAAATGGAGGGCTGCATTGGAGAGGTGGGTTAGATCGGTCTTAGAGTAGGTTAAAAGGTCAGCACAACATCATGGGTCAAAGGGCAGGAGGTACCAAGGCATTAAGTCCCACACCACAAGGTTCAAGAACAGTTATTACCCTACACCCATCAGACTTCATTCACCTCAATACTGAACGGTTTCCACAACCTATAGACTCACTTTCAAGGACTCTATAACTCACGTCCTCAGCATTATTTAATTTACACTATTTGTCTTCTTTGCACATTGGTTGGTTATCAGTCTTTGTTTATGTAAATCGTAAATTTCTAAATTCTTTTTGTATTTCTTTATTTTCCTGTAAATGCCTGCAAGAAAATGAATTTCAAGGTAGTATATGGTGCATATTCGTACTTTATTAATACATTTTATTTTGGCTTCTGAGTTTGACTTGCCACCCCTCCTATCATTGGAAATTCTTTCTCAACACTTACTCCATTAAAATCTTTACAAATTTAAACACTTCTGTAAATCTAATGAAAGCAGACCAGTCAGACTTTTCTAGCCTTTCTGAGCAACTGAAACCATACTAGTTTATGTCCTTTGCACCCTCTCCAAATCCTTAACAAAGCCTGAAGCTTAGTGTCTAAAATTGATCTCAATAATCCAGTCGGATTATGCTAGCCTGTTTCTTTACCTAACACTCATTCGTTCATTACATGCCATGTCGTATGATGTGGGTGATCATGATTGTTCTTGGCAAATTTTTCTATAGAAGTAGTTTGCCATTGCCCTCCTCTGGGCAGTGTCTTTACAAATTGGGTGACCTCAGCCATTATACTCTTCATAGCGGGTAATACTCTTCATAGATTGTCTGCCTGGTGTCAGTGGTCACATTCACATAACCAGGTCTTGTGATATGCGCCAGCTGCTCTTCTGACCGTTCACCACCTGCTCCTGTGGTTTCACATGACCCTGAATGGGCTGGGGTGGGCTGGGGTGGAGGGGCTAGGCAGGTGCCACACCTTGTCCAAGGGTGGCCTACAGGCTAGCGAGGAAAGGAGCACCTTACACCTCCTTTGGAAAAGATGTCCAGTATCTTCATCCCATCACCTAATACTACCTCAGACTATATTTCTATCTCTCAATTTGCATTAATGTCATTGTGTTTATTTCATCCTTAAATATGTCTTTAAATATTCAAATTTAACTTATGCAAATTAAATTTGTTAACTTTGTTCATCAGGCTTGTAATGTATTGTGCTGCTACAAAAAATACAAGTTTTCATGGCATTTATACCATAGCATGGTTCCTTAAGGGTGTCATAGCCAGGGGTGGTAGTGAGAATAAGCTATTATTCTTTTACCTACCTATTAAATGCTCCCAATGGCGTGTGTCACAAAGAGCCTCTGACAACCAAGTCCACCTCCTGGCCTTCACATGTGGCTTTGCTATTAAGCCTAGCAGAATTATTTCTACTGACAGGAGAAGGGGCAAAGGCGGGTTACTGACACCTTAAAACCAGTCACTTTGGGCAGATGGGGCTTGTCAGCTGTGGTTGGCAGCTCATCTGAGAGAAGGAAAACTCTGATCTCAAATTTTCACTGCTTTGTGGCTATACCCACTCACAGGGAAGGCATTGGGAGTAAACCCCGAGGGAAACATCTGGAGCTAGACTCCATAAAGCAGTGCTACGTTGAGTTCAATGCTGACTGGCAACTCCTGTGACGCTGCTGGTGCCGAACTGTATCGGTCTCTGTCGTTCCTTTGGGTTTATCAGTTGTGTGGAGAGGGGGAGTTTGCTACATGTCGTACTGCCCGGGCTTGTGTATCTACGAGGACACAGTATTCATGGTCAACTCTGACCAGTGGAGGCCTTCAAACCATGCATGACCATAAACTTGAACTTGAGGACACATCCATTGTTATCCAAAGGTTCACATTTATGTACCATGTGCATTTATTTATAAAGTCAAGTAACCCATGTCCATTTTTTCAACAGCCTGCTTCTTCCAAGTATTTATACTCCCTCATTCTGACCCTGCACCTCCTAATAAGCGTCTCTTTATTTCTCTCTCCAAGATGAATCATCACTTCTGTCTTAATTTTTATTGAACATGTATTGGTCCATTTCATCAGTCTGTCTGTCCCTTTGATACCAGTTACTGTTCACTTCCCTGAACTGTATTTCCCAGTTCTTTGTCATCTACAAACTTTGAATTAGTCTGTCATGTCCAAGGCCAAGATAGAGTGGACATGGAGAGGATGTTTCTATAGTGGGGGTGACTAAAACTAGAGGGAACGAACTCAGAGTAGAAGGATATTCCTTTCGAACACAGATGAGGAGGAATTTCTTTAGCCAGAGGGTGGTAATCTGTGGAATTCATTGCCACAGACAACTGTGGAGGCAAAGCCATTGGGTATATTTAAAGTGGAGGTTGAAAGGCTCTTGATTAGTAAGGATGTCAAAGGCTACGGGAAGAAGGCATGGGGAATGACAGTGAGAGGGAAATCAGAGTCATACAGTAATAGAAAAGTACAGCATAGGAACAGGCCCTTCAGCCCATCTAATCCATGCTGAACTATTTAAACTGTCTACTCCCGTTGACCTGCACCAGGACCGTAGCTCTTCATACCTCTACCCATCTAATCTTCTCTTTATTAACTCAGCCATGATAGAATAGCAGAGCAGACTTGATTGGATGAATGGCCTAATTCTAGACCTTTATCTTATGGGAATCTAATAAATAAAATGTCAAAGAATGAGTGGTGATATCCACACCTACCCTTGGGGACCCTTACCCACTACAGCCTGAAATAAACAACCATTCACCATTATCTTCCATCCCTTTGCCAGCTGAGGCTAAATAGGTGGAGTGCAAACATGCACACCTTATACAATAAAGATTTCTCAGTCTCTCAAACCATAGCCCTTGCATTTTATTTGTCACAGTATTCTGTATTATATCCCCCCCCCACCCTTGTGCTCACTTGATGTGTGGGACACTCTCTGGATGGATTGCAAGCAAACAGAAGCTTTTCTGTGTATCTTGGTACATGGGATGATAGTTATCAAATTACCCGTTACCAGTGATGGGGGTGTTGGACTGGGAGAGGACACTGATAATGGTTTGCTTATGCTTCCAGTGAATTGAGGGTTTTTACAAAGTTGTGATATCTTTGAGATGTCTGCTGTAGATTGCCCGGGACTCAAAGGCCTAGAGGAAGATAGAGATCTCAGCTGCGTGTTAGAATGGAGTTCATCCCAGATCTAAGATTACAATCATCAATCGTCCTTTTTCCCTCAATCAACCAATGACAGCACTGGCACACCGAATGCATTGTAAACTTCATCATAGGTGGCCACCTTCACCAAGAGGTGGCTTTCAAGATACAGAAAACAGTCAGAGTCAACTTACTTTCAAAATACGTATGCGTCGCTATATACTGCCTTGAGAATCACTTTCTTCTATGCACTTACAGGAAAACAAAGAAATATAATAGAATTAATAAAAAAGTATACATAGTTAAAGACCAATATGCAAAAGAAGACAAATTGTGCAAATAAGAAATATATAAAGTAATACTCAAAACATGAGTTGTAGAGTCCTTAAATGTGAGTCCATCAGTTGTGGAGTCAGTTCAGTGTTGAGGTGAGAAAAGTTATCCACACAGGTTCTGTAGCCTAATGTCTGAAGATAATAACTACTCCTGAACCTGGTAGTGTGAGATCTAAGGCTCCTGTACCTCCTGACCAATGGTAGTAGTGAGAAGAGAGCATGGCCTGGATGGTGGAAGTCCTTGATGATGGATTCTACCTTCTTGTGATAGCGCTCCATATAAATGTGCTCAGTGGTGGAGAGGGTTTTGACTGTGATGGGCTGTACTTCTCTAATTTCCAGTAATCCAGTAATTTCCCTCTTACCCTTCTCTTCTTCCCATTTGCCTGAGACCTCACTCTACTGCCCCTCCTCCTTCCTTTTCTCCCATGGTCCACTCTCCTCTCCTATCAGATTGATTCTTCTTCAGGCCCTTTACCTTTTCCACCTATCACCTCTCAGCTTCTCACTTAATTCCCTCTCCCCCCCACCCCACTCTCCTACTTTCACCTTCATCTGGCTTCACCTATCACCCGTCAGCTTGTACTCCTTCCCCTCCCACCACCACCTTATTCTGGCTTTTTCCCCCTTCCTCTCCAGTCCTGATGAAGGGCCTCGTCTGAAAATTTATTCCTTTCCATCGACGCTGCTTGAGATCCTCCAGCATTTTGTGTGTGTTACTCTGTGTCTAAATCACCACTGATTAAAGACCTTGCATTACCGTATCTTTTTATCAACCAGTCTTTATTCCAGTCCTCGTGGGCCCGCTCGCTACCTGAGGAAATTAGTCCTCCAGTAGCTGAGATTTTTCATTTCTGTTCTTTTTCCATTATTACTTTATTAATAATTTATACAACATTTTCCCAGATATATGAAGAGCGCACGAGAGAGATAACATTGGGGCAATAAAGCAGATTAGATAATTTTGAGGAAATGGACATTTTTTGCTTTGTATTTGGTGAGATGCTGCAATGCCTGGTGGCCACTTTATTAGGTACACCTGCTCGTTAATGCAAATATCTAATCGGCCAATCACGTGGCAGCACCAAAAGCATGCACAAAAGCATGCAGACATGGTCAATAGGTTCAGTTGTTGTTCAGCCCAAACATCAGGATGGGGAAGAAATGTGATCCAAGTGACTTTGACCGTGGAATGTTTGTTGGTGCCGGATGGAGTGGTTTTAGTAACTCAGACACTGCTGATCTCCTGGGATTTTCACACACAACAACCTCCGGACTTCACAGAGAATGGTGTGAAAAACAAAAAAACATCCAGGGAACAGCAGTTCTTTCACAGAAAATACATTGTTAATGGGGGGGGGGGGTGGGGGAGGTCTGAGGAGTATGGTCAGACTGGTTCAAGCTGACAGGAAAGCAACAGAAACTCAAATAACTAGACTGCAGTCATTGAGTCTGTCCTGTGCACCTCCATCACTGTGTGGTTTGGAGCCGCCACCAAGCAGGATAGAACCAGACTATAGCGCACAGTGAGGCCTGCCGAGCGCATCATTGGAGCCTCCCTGCCCTCTATTGTGGACCTGTACTCTTCCAGGTTGAAGAAGAGGGCGGGGAACATCATAAAGGACTCCTTCCATCCTGCGCACGGACTGTTTGAACTGCTTCCGTCTGGTAGGCGCTTCAGATCCCTCCAGACTACGACTAATAGGCACTGGAGAAGTTTTTTCCCTACTGCGGTCACTTTGCTGAACAGTTAACTGCCGGTTAACTGTCGGCTAACTATTACTGCCAGGGAGCTATGGACTTGGTCCCCAAGATCCCTCTGCTCATCAACACTGTTAAGGATCTGGTGTTGCATATAAAGTAAACCAGATAAACACAGCAAACTTCATTCCCCTGAAGTACTTTGGAAGATTTTGTAACTGTGTAGCTTTCTAGTGATCATAATTGATATTAGTAGTTCTTTAAAAATCCTGATTTATTTAATTACCTGACAATTAAGTTCCAAATTATTATGGTGGGATTTGAACTTAGTCAATGGATCGGTTGCCAAGGACTCAGAATTATTATTCAAGTAACTAAATTATTTCTGTCATTCTCAACGGTGGTGCTTTCTGGATTTCTAGCATCAGATTCTGCAAGTGAAGGTTGATAGATTCTTGCTTACTAAGGCTGTCAAAGGTTATGGGGAGAAGGCAGGAGAATAGGGTTGAGAGGGAAAATAAATCAGCCATGGCAGAACGGCAGAGAGGAATCAATGGGCTGAATGGCCACATTCTGCTCTTATGACTATTCATCTCTGCAGCTATACAACACTGAAAATTATCTGTACTTCTTTCTTGATTATTTGTGACACTATGTCCCTTTAGTTCTCAGAGTCCTAAAGATCTAGATTCCCTTCTTAAAATTCTCTGCATTGACTTACAACTTTAAAACAATTCTCAAACCGACCTCTGATGTCTCCCTTAATATTCTACTTAGCTTCGGTTTTTACTTGCTAACATTCCTGTTAAATCCCTTAGAGCTACTTAAGACATGGTAAAGGCACTAAATAATGGAATTTGTTATGTGAAGCCGACAAAATGTTCTAATGACGGAAAAAATTTGTTGCTCGAGGCCCTGACAACAAAATAACCTCGAAACCTTTCATTTTCCTTTCTGTTTCATGTAAATTCTGAACGGATGAGGCTTTCAGCTTTTATAGATGGATTGACCAACAAAATTCTGAATGTTGTGAAGCCAGTTGGTTAAGAAAATAGATTACAATTATTGTAAGAAGCAAATAGGTAAAGATGGATTTTTTTTGGCACATCAGTAAAATAAAACGTTCCAATTATCAGCTGTACATAAAAAAACAGGTCTGAACTCAAAGCTAAACTCTTATTAGGAGTTTTAACTAATTGGAACTAACAAACCAAAAATATTACTTCCTGCCATTGAGGCAGAAAAGGACAAATTAAAGGTCTGACAATCAACACTGGTGCAACTCGGGTGAGCACTTAGCCCACTACTCTACTCTCTCTATACCCTTGACTGTGTGGCTAGACACGGCTCAAATACCATCTATACATTTGCTGATGGTGCAACCATTGTTGGTAGAATCTCAGATAGAGTCGAGAGGGCGTACAGGAGAGAGATATATCGACTAATAGAGTGGTGTCACAGCAACAACCTTGCACTCAACGTCAGTAAGACAAAAGAGCTGATTGTGGACTTCAGGAAGGGTAAGACGAAGGAACACATACCAATCCTCATAGAGGGATCAGAAGTGGAGAGAGTGAGCAACTTCAAGCTCCTGGGTGTCAACATCTCTGTGGACCTAACCTGGTCCCAACTTATCAATGCACCTATAAAGAAGGCAAGGCAGCAACTATTCTTCATTAGGAGTTTGAAGAGATTTGGTACGTCATCAAGTACACTCAAAAACTTCTATAGATGTACTGTGGAGAGCATTCTGAGAGGCTACATCACTGTCTGGTATGGAGGGAGGGGGGGTTGGGAACTGCACAGGACCAAAAGGAGTTATAGGCAGGTGGTCACACCAGGGCCAAGGGAGAAAGACAAGTGGGTCATAGTCAGGAGAGGGAAGGAGAAGAGTCAGGTACTAGAGAGTACCCCTGTGGCTGTACCCCTTGACAATAAGTGGCACAGGGTCCAGCCTTGTAGCTCAGAAGGGTAGGGAAAGCAAGAGAAAGGCAGTAGTGATAGGAGACTCTATAGTTAGGGAGTCAGACGGATGATTCTGTGGACGCAGGAAAGAAACTCGGATGGTAGTTTACCTCCCAGGTGCCAGGGTCCAAGTTGTTTCAGATCCCATCCAAGATATCCTGCAATGGGAGGGAGAACAGCCAGAGGTCGTGGCACATAATGGTACCAATGACATAGGTAGGAAAAGGGAAAAGACTACAGGGAGTTAGGAAGGAAGTTGAGAAGCAGGACTTCAAATATAGTAATCTCAGGATTACTGCCTGTGCCACTTGACAGTGAGTATAGAAATAGAATGAGGTGGAGGATAAATGTGTGGCTGAGGGATTGGAGCAGGGGGCAGGGATTCAGATTTCTGGATCATTGGGACCTCTTTTGGGGTAGGTGTGACCTGTACAAAAAGGACGGGTTGCACTCGAATCCCAGGGGGCCAATATCCTGGCAGGGAGGTTTGCTAGGGCTACTGGGGAGAATTTAAACTAAAATTTTTGAGGGGTGGGAACCAAACTGAAGAGACTGGGGAAGAGACGGTTGGCTCACAAATAGAGAAAGCTTGGAGACAGTGTGTGAGGGAGGATAGGCAGGTGATAGAGAAGGGACACGCTCAGACTGACAGTTTGAAGTGTGCCTATTTTAACGCAAGGAGTATCGTGAACAAAGCGGATGAGCTTAGAGTGTGGATCAGTACTTGGAGCTATGATGTGCTGGCCATCACAGAGACTTGGATGGCTCAGGGACAGGAATGGTTATTTCAAGTGCCGGGTTTTACATATTTCAGAAAGGACAGGGAGGGAGGCAAAAGAGGTGGGGGAGTGGAACTGTTGATCAGAGATAGTGTCATGGCTGCAGAAAAGGTGGACGTCATGGAAGGATTGTCTACTGAGTCTCTGTCGGTGGAGGTTAGGAACAAGAAGAGGTTAATAATTTTACTGGGTGTTTTTTTTATAGGCCGCTCAATAGTAACAGGGATATCGAGGAGCTGACAGGGAAACAGATCCTGGATAGGTGTAATAATAAGAATTGTCATAATGGGAGATTTTAATTTTCCAAATATTGACTGGAATCTCACTACAGCAAGGGGTTTAGATGGGGTGGAGTTTATTAGGTGTGTTCAGAAAGGTTTCTTGACACAATATGTAGATAAGCCTACAAGAGGAGAGACTGTACTTGATCCGGTATTGGGAAATGAACCTGCTCAGGAGTCAGACCTCTCAGTCGGAGAGCATTTTGAAGACATAATTCTATCTCCTTTACAATAGCATTGGAGAGAGATAGGAACCAACAAGTTAGAAAACTGTTTAATTGGAGTAAGGGGAATTATGAGACTATCAGGCAGGAAATTGGAAGCTTAAATTGAGAACAGATGTTCTGAGGGAAAGTATGGAAGAAATGTGGCAAATGTTCAGGGGATATTTGTGTGGAGTTCTGCATAGGTACGTTCCAATGAGACAGGGAAGTTATAGTAGGGTACAGGAACGGTGGTGTACAAAGGCTGTAATAAATCTAGTCAAGAAGAAAAGCTTACAAAATGTTCAGAGAGCTAGGTAATGTTAGAGATCTAGAAGATTATAAGGCTAACAGGAAGGAGCTTAAAAAGGAAATTAGGAGAGCCAGAAGGGGCCATGAGAAGGGCTTAGCGGGCAGGATTAAGGAAAACCTCAAGGCATTCTACATGTAGGTGAAGAGCAAGAGGATAAGACATGAAAGAACAGGACCTATCAAGTGTGACAGTGGGAAAGTGTATATGGAACCAGACGAAATAGCAGAGGTACTTAATGAATACTTTACTTCAGTATTCACTATGGAAAAGGATCTTAGTGATTGTAGTGATGACTTACAGTCGATTGAAAAGCTTGAGCATGTCAATATTAAGAAAGAGGATGTGCTGGAGCTTTTGGAAAGCATCAAGTTGGATAAGTTGCTGGGATCGGATGATATGTAATCCAGGCTGCTGTGGGAGGTGAGAGAAGAGATTGCTGAGCCTCTGGCAATGATCTTTGCATCATCAATGGGGACAGGAGAGGTTCTGGAGGATTGGAGAGTTGTGGATGTTGTTCCTTTATTCAAGAAAGGGAGTAGAGATAGCCAAGGAAATTATAGACCAGTGAGTCTTACTTCAGCAGTTAGTCAAATGATGGAGAAAATCCTGAGAGGCAGGATTAATGAACATTTGGAGAGGTATAATATGAATAGGAATAGTCAGCATGGCTTTATCAAGGGCAGGTCGTGCCTGATAGAATTTTTTGAGGATGTGACTAAACATATTGATGAAGGAAGAGCAGTAGATGTTGTGTAAATGGATTTCAGCAAGGCATTTGATAAGGTACCCCATGCAAGGCTTATTGAGAAAGTAAGGAGGCATGGGATCCAAGGGGACATTGCTTTGTGGATCCAGAACTGGCTTTCCCACAGAAGGCAAAGAGTGGTTGTAGACAGGTCAGATTCTGCATGGAGGTCAGTCACCAGTGGGGTGCCTCAGGGATCTGTTCTGGGACCCTTACTCTTCGTGATTTTTATAAATGACCTGGATGAGGAAGTGGAGGGATGGATTAGTAAGTTTGCTGATGACATAAAGGTTGGAGGTGTTGTGGATAGTGTGGAGGGCTGTCAGAGGTTACAGTGGGACATTGATAGGATGCAAAACTGGGCTGAGAAGTGGCAGATGGCGTTCAACCCAGATAAGTGTGAGGTGCTTCATTTTGGTAGGTCAAACATGATGGCAGAATATAGTATTAATTGTAAGACTCTTGGCAGTGTGGAGGATCAGAGGGATCTTGGGGTCCGAGTCCTTAGGACACTCCAAGCAGCTGCGCAGGTTGATTCTGTGGTTAAGGCTGCATACACTGTATTGGCCTTTATTAACTGTGGAATTGAATTTAGGAGCCAAGAGATAATTTTGCAGCTATATAGAACCCTGGTCAGAGTCCACTTGGAGTACCGTACTCAGTTCTGGTTGCCTCACTACAGGAAGGATGTGGAAGCCATAGAAAGGGTGCAGAGGAGATTTACAAGGACGTTGCCTGGATTGGGGAGCATGCCTTATGAAAACAGGTTGAGTGAACTCAGCCTTTTCTCCTTGGAGCAACGGAGGATGAGGGGTGACCAGATAGAGCTGTATAAAATGATGAGAGGCATTGATTGTGTGGATAGTCAGAGGCTTTTTCCCCAGGGCTGAAATGGTTGCCACAAGAGGACACAGGTTTAAGGTGCTGGGGAGTAGGTACATAGGAGTGGTCAGGGCAATCTATTTATTTATTTATTTATTTATTTACTCGTGCAGAAAGTGGTGAGTGCGTGGAATGAGATGCCGGCAACGGTGGTGGTGGTGGATATGATAGGGTCTTTCAAGAGGCTTTTGGATAGGTATGTGGAGCTTAGAAAAATAGAGGGCCATGGGTAAGCCTAGTAATTTCTAAGTTAGGGCCATGTTTGGCACAGCTTTGTGGGCTGAAGGGCCTGTATTGTGCTGTAGGTTTTCTATGTTTCTATGAAAGAAGCTGCAGAGGATCATAAATGTAGTTGGCTTCATCTTGGGACTAGCCTACAAAGTACCCAAGACATCTTCAAGGAGTGGTGTCTCAGAAAGGCAGCGTCCATTATTAAAGACCTCCAGCACCCAGGGCATGTCCTTTTCTCACTGTTACCATCAGGTAGGAGATCCAGAAGCCTAAAGGCACACTCAGAAATTCAGGGACAGCTTCTTCCCCCTGCCATCCGATTCCTAAATGGACATTGAATCTGTGAACACTACCTCACTTTTAAAATACATATCATTTCTGTTTTTGCATGTTTTTAAATCTATTCAATATACATATATCTGATTTATTTATTTATTTATTTATTATTACATATTGCATTGAACTGCTGCTGCTAAGTTAACAAATTTCACAACACATACCGGTGATAATAAACCTGATTCTGATTCTGGATACAGTGGATGTGGAGAGGATGTTTCCAGCATTGGGGGAGATTAGGACCAGAGTGCACAGCCTCAGAATAGAAGGAAGTCCATTAGAACAGAGATGAGGAAAACATTCTTTAACCAGAGGGAGGTGAATCTGTGGAATTCATTGCCACCAACATCTCTGTCGGTCACTGCCAAATCACTGGGTATATATTAGGGTGATAGGTTCTTGATTAATCAGGGTGTGGAAGGTTATGGGCAGAAGGTAGGGGAAATGGTTGAGAGGGATAATAAATTAAAATCAGGTTTTTATCACTGGCATGTGTTGTAAAATTTGCCAACAGCAGTAGCAGTTTAATACATGATAATGTAGAAAGAAAAAAAATATATAGACTAAATAGATTAAGAATAGTGCAAAACAGAAGTAATATATGTTAAAAAGAAAGTGAGGACATGTTCATGGGTTCAAAGTCCACTTAGGAATCAGATGGCAAAGGGGAAGAAGTTGTCCCTGAATTGTTGTGTCTGTATCTCCTTCCTGACAGTAAAAATGAGAAGAGGGCATGGCCTGGGTAACGGGGGTCCTTAATAATGGACATCACCTTTCTGAGGCACCGTTCCTTGAAAGTGTCTTGGATACTATGGAGGCTAGTACCCTAGTTAGAGATGACTTATTTTACAACTTGAATCAGTCATGATGGAATGGTGGGGAAAACTCAATGGGCTGAATGGCCTAATTTGCTCCATGGTCTTATAATCTAAAGCAGCGAGAAGGGCTGAGCAAAGTTATTGACTTTGGCGAAACAAAATGCAGAGAGATAGCTCTGTGTACAGCATGAATGATAGTTCTATCTGATGTTGAGTAAATATTTACCATTTTCCCTCATGACTATGATGAATAAATAGTGAACCAGAATCAGGATTTTTATCACTGACATACGTTGTGAATTTGTTATTTTGTAGCAACAATACAGTGCAATACATAAAAGATACCATTAAGTTACGAGATATAAAAAATAAATAAGTAGTGCAAAAATAATTTGTGCTTTCATGAAATTGGATGGTTATGTAGGAGGAAAGGGTTAGACTGAAGAGTTAAAAGATTGGCACAACATTGTGGGCCAACTAACCTGTGCTATAATACTCTCTGTTCTATGAGAAAAGAGAGCAAAATAGTGAGTTTGTGTTTGTGGACTGTTTAGAAAACTGATGCCGAGGGAAAGAAAGTGTTCCTAAATCACTGAGTGTGTGTTTCTCAGGCTCCCGTGCCTCCTCCCCTGGCAGTGGTAATGAGAAGAGGGCATGACCTGGATGGTTGGGAGTCCTTCATGATGGATGCCCTCTTGTTGAGCTATTTCCTTTTGGCAAGGTCCTAGTATCAATGAAGAAGATGGCTGTAGGCTAAAAGGATGTCTATCAATTTGCATTTAAAACTCATAGATGTGTATTCTCAATAGGGTAATAATGACAGAGTTTCACGATCTGAAAGGACAATGAAAGGTAATTGTTGCTGGGCCTGTATTCACTGGCGTTTCGACGAACAAGAGGAGATTTCATTGAAACCTATTGAATACTGAAAGGGTAGGTAAGAGTCTCTGTGGAGAGGATGCTTCCTTTAGCGAGGGAGACTAGTACTAGAGGGCACAGCCTCAGACTACAAAGATGCCCTTTTGAAACATAGATGAGAAGGAATTTCTTTACTGCCAGGGCGGTGGCTCTGTGGAATTCATTGCCACGGATGGCTATGGAAGCCAAGTCATTGGCGTGTTTTTTTTTAAAGCATAGGTTGATAGATAAGTTCTTAATAAGTAGGGGCGTCGAAAGTTACGGGGAAAAGGCAGAATGAAGTTGAGAAGGATGATAAATCAGCAATGATGGATTGACGGAGCAGACTTGATGGGCCAAATGGCCGAATTCCGCTCCTGTATCTTATGGCCGGCATCAGAGTGTGATCTTATCTGTATACGGGCTAGGGTTAATCATGCGGATCAGGGTAAGAAACTCCGCAGATTTTGCTTTCATATCAGTATTTAGACATCAGTAAAACCAAACGAAGGCTACAGTACTGCACCAGCTGAATTAAACTGGCCTACAGGGGAAGTTGAAATCTGCTTTGAAGTTCTTCCTTTCAGAATAACTTGTATTCATTTGTTATTACGTAATCTGCCAAGCCACCACCCATTTCACTGAATGTTTTCCATTAGCTGCGCGGAAAAGTATCAGTTACCTTGTGTTACTAAATGATTACATAGCTGTTACTGCCGAAATCGATGGGAAATAGAAAGTTGACACTTAATCCGCACGTAGTGTTATTTGGTAAAGCGAATTACTAGATATTTAAAAATAAGGCAATAACCAAGCGGTTTTCAGCTAACTACTGAAATTACTCACCCACATCTGTGTTTTACCTCCAATTTACTCTTACCTTTCTGTGTGGGCCCTTACCAAACGCCTTATGAAAATTCAATACACGACTCCTCATTAAAGTATTGAGAGCAGTTTTGGGTCCATTATGCAAGAAAGGATGTACTGGCATTGGAGAGGATCCAGAGGTTCATGAGAATGGTCCAGGGAATGAAAGGGTTAACGTGTGGGGAGCATTTCATAGCACAGGGCCTGTACTCGCTGGCGTTCAGAATAATGGCGGGGGGGTGGGGGGGATCGTGTTGAAATCCACCGAATATTGAAAGAAGTGGTTAGATGTGGAGGCGATGTTTCCTGTAGTGGGGGAACAGCCTCAGAACAGAGGAATGTCCATTTAGAACAGGGATGCGGAGGAACTTATTTAGTCAGAGGTTGGTAAATCTGTGGAATTTATTGTCACAGGCGGCTGTGGAAGCCAGAGCATTGGGTACATTTAAAGCAGAGGTTGATGGGTTCTTGAGTCAGGGCGTCAATGGTTAGGATGAGAAGGCAGGCAAATGGGGTTGAGAGGGATAATAGATCAGTCGAGATGGAAGAATGGAGCAGACACAATGAGCTGAATGACCTAATACTGCTCCTATGTCTTGTGGTCTGTTACGAGTCCCCTGTACTTCCAGATACATTCAACTTGGGGCTTAGCAGAATGGTTTGCATTTAAGTTACTGCCATCAGAGCATGTCCACAACTTAGGTCTTTAGAATGTGGGAGGAAACCTACATAGTTACAGGGAGAATGAACAAACTCCTTCCAGTTAGCAGAGTACTTAAAGAATTCTTCACAGAGGGGGGGGGGGAATGAGCTGCCAGTGAATGTGGTGGATGCGAGTTTGATTTGGTTAAGTACATGGATGAGAGGGGTAGACAATGCTTTGGTTCAGGTGCAGGGCAATGGGACTAGGCAGAATACGTTTGGCAAGGACTAGATGGGCTGAACAGCATGTTTCTGTGCTCTATGACTCAGGGAACTCAATGATCAGTTTGTGCACAGGAAGTTCCCACAATCCTCAATGAACCATTGATCAAAAACCCCAAGACCTCCTGCAGAGTATCATCATCAGTGCCATGGTTAAGTCCATTATTCTTTTAAACCAGGGATTCCCAACCTTTTATGTGCCACAGAGCTTTACAATTAACCGGGGGGGGGGGGGGGGGAGACCCCTGCTTTAAACGGTGCCTCTTCTAGCTGGTGAGCCAGTAGTTCAATGGGCAGCATGATAACGTAGCAGACAGAGCTATCACTTTACAGTGCCAGAGATCACTGACTGGGGTTTGCCATTCTCCCTGTAACCATGTGGGTTTCCTCCCACATTCCAAAGGCATATGGTTTGGATGAGTGAGTTGTGGGGTTGCAATGATGGCACTGAAACATGGTACTTGCAGACTGCTCAGCACAATCCCCATTTATTTGGTTTGATGAAAAACTACGCAATTCACTGTACTTTGCAATGTACATGTGACAAATAAAGCTAATCCTTCTCTGTTCTGTATGTCTCTCCCTCAAGATTCAACAGTACAGTCCTCACACTGCCCTGGAGCAGCAGCCTAGAGTCTGGATGCACAAACTTAATATCAAGAGGCAGCAGTGTTTTTGAAGCAAAGCGGACACTAACAAGCATGCTGTACATTCTGAATACTTTGCAAGAGTACTTTACGTTCAGCTTGTACCAGCAGAGGTACGCACTTTGCAGATTTACAGTATTCACTCCCAAGAGTCACTTTTATTCTCTTATTTCACTCTCTAGCCAAAGCCTTGTACTTTTTGATATATTTGTTATGACAAGAACTTGGATTTCACATGTACTCAGCCTGCAAGATTGCCAATAATTTTGACATAAAAATCAGTCTTCTTAAGCTTTTTTCCCTTCAGGGGCTTGAATTATCCTACCATATGTTTCTTTTGTTCTTGGTTCTTTCATAATTTTACACTTTTCCATCTTTCAGTGAATGGAACAGATTTAATAAATTACCTAGTGACTGTTGGTAGCATTCTCAGTTTAGAAGGTTAAGGGTTTCAAGAGCTGCTCCACAGATTTGGAGCACAAGTCTTGGCTGGACCTCTTGTCTAGTTCTGAGCTCCAAGTCATCGAAAAGAGCCCTCTCTTCTGTTAGGAATGTTAGTGATCCAAAGGCATTTCTTTGTAGGATATGGGAGTTATTCTAGCGGCCTGGTAATCAGATTCATTAAACTGGGTTAATTGGCTATTACTTATCAGCATACTCCTGTTTTGGGAGAGATCGTTGAACACAAACGCATCTCAAAGTTCAACCCTTCGTCCCCGTGGTGAGAGGTGTAAACAGTCAAGGCTGGCCAACAGGCTTTGGTAAAGCTGTTTAGGCCAAACACCTATATAGTGGATACAATGGATTGCAGAAGCATTGATGAACTCCAACTGTACCATCAACTTTAGAGGATGATGAAGATGGGCAGTCATCGATGGCCAATGCTCTGCTTAGGAGCTAAGGGCCCATGTAAGTTGAACACAAATGGATTCCCTTTGTATTTTTTTTAAAACAGTGACAGTACTTCACAAGATCCAAAATGGAAATCCTGTGGGAGACCTATTGGCCCCAAAGCTGGGCAAATCAAAATATGCATCATGTGGGGAGACCATTTGGCTCCAGTGATAGGCAAATTCAAACTGCGTTGTGACGGATGTGATTTGGCCCCAAAGCTGGGCAAAGAGAAACCAGTTCTTGCCACTGCTGCACCCCAGTTCCATTTACTGCCTTGAAGATTCCAGCACCCAAATATTCAACCAGTTACCTTCTAAATGGAGTGAGCTTTCCTGTAACCAGTTTCAGTGTCCAGATCACCAACAAGCTAGGCAGAAATATAGTTTTATCCAGCCACTCCCAGCATAGCTAAGTTTTATGAATCTACAATCTTCTAATCATTGACTGTAAAGAGCTATGTGATATAACCATATAACAATTACAGCACTGAAGCAGGCCATCTCGGCTCTTCTAGTCCATGCCGAACGCTTACTCTCACCTAGTCCCACTGACCTGCACTCAGCCCATAACCCTCCATTCCTTTCCTGTCCATATACCTATCCAATTTTGCTTTAAATAATACTGAACCTGCCTCTACCACTTCTACTGGAAGTTTATTCCACACAGCTACCACTCTGAGTAAAGAAATTCCCCCTCATGTTACACTTAAACTTTTGCCCCTTAAGTCTCAACTCATGTCCTCTTGTTTGAATCTCCCTACTCTTAATGGAAAAAGCCTATCCACGTCAGCTCTATCTATCCCCCTCATAATTTTAAATACCTCTATCAAGTCCCCCCCCCCCCCCTTCAATCTTCTATGCTCCAAAGAATAAAGATCTAACTTGTTCAATCTTTCCCTATAACTTAGGTGCTGAAACCCGGGTAACATTCTAAAGATAAGAACTTAAATACCAGTAGTTGGTCATTCAATCCATTACACTTATTTTTACCTTTAAATATTTTCTTTGGTGCACTAACCCCAAAACACTTGATTCCATAATATCTACTGATGTTAACAATATTGGTGTTATTGTACTCAGCAATTCAGTTTCCACATCCTTAACAAGTGAACTCCAGGGATGAAGAAATTTTTCAGTTCTGTCCTGAGTGGCTAAGATGAGTCTGTAACCCTCGGTTTCCACATATCCCAGCCAGGGGAGAGACCAACTCCGTATTTACCCTTCAAGCCTCCTAGGAACTCTGTACATTTTGACATGATTACCTCTCATTCTTACACACTGGAGAAGGTGCTGATGTTGCTCTGATGTTCTGCGGTTGTGAGAGATATTTTATAAATATCTTCATTCATATGGTAGTTTTTCTTTGGGTAGCAATAGACTGTTGGCCACACAAAATCAAGACAGAAAAAGGCAGTTCCACAATATTTCTTTCTTCCAATATTCTGAAGACATTTTAAGAAATCAGTAATCCACTTGAATGAAATAAACAAAATCATTAACATTTAAGAGGTTGCAATATTCACAAGTATTGTCAAATGGCAACACTTCCGTACTGGAATATACTGCTGTAATAATTTAATAAATTATATCTCCTTTAAAGACAGTTTACCAGAGTAAATGTTCAGAGTAAGGAGCAAATCCAATTAAAAGAAAGTCAAAGCATGCCTTTTCCAAGTTTTAAATAAATTCAAATCAGGTTGCATGTATTATCCCAGGCTGTATTCCAAGGGACACCTTATGTGCACATAGACTTGGTTTCAGCAGGGTAAGTTTTATCCATCGTGCCAAATGGCGATCAAGACAAGTTCCACAATGTAGGAAGGGATATATAGAGATAAAAATGAATACTTCTGCTATCACTTTCAACCTACATCTCTTCTTAGCTAGAGTAACACATACAAAATGCTAGAGGAACTCAATGTCAGGTAGTATCTATGGAATGGATAAACAGTCCACATTTTGAGCTGAGACACTTCATCAGGACTTCTTAGCCATCACTTAATCTTGAGACAACATTGTACGTTGTTAATAGATACTGATCTACAGGTTATCCACATCCTGAAACAGGAAAATATTTTTTTAAATTATTCTGTAATCCAGTTCAAATTAAGTATTTACAATTCAAAATAAATGTCTTTTATATAAAAACATCAAGAACTGTCTTTTAGCTTGTCAAAGCAATTAATTTGGCTTCAGTTCAAAAGAGATGTCTCTCAATTTATGCAAAAGCCAGGTCAATGATTGAATTTGTCCAAAATCTTCTGGTTTGCCAGTGCAACTAAGCTGGTTTCGTAAGGCTCATCGGCACATAAATATTAGAAGCAACATGTTCACTCAAGTACTCTCCTCCTTTCTCTTCATACTCAGAGAGTGTGATCCAGCCCTCAGTTCGATCCTTGTGCTTCACAGCCCAATCACGAGCACCAAACCAGGCATCCAGAACAGGATTGGCAGCAACAACCACCTGAAAGACACAAAGACCCCATATCAATCCAGAAGTGACTTAAAGGAGAAAGGTGACTTCATAACAATTGATGGCGATATTGATTCACTTCTATAGATTTTGTTTCAAGGAGATAAATCTGAATGTACACAAGTATTTGAGTTGGTCTCTTTTCACTAAGGACTCATATTGCAAACTTGCCCATAATCATGGAACAAAAGACCTCTCAAACTTGTAGTTTTGGCTTTGAAGAATCTGGGATTGTTACATATTCGCAGTTTTAATTGTACCTCAGTGATTGATGAAAACAGAGCAATGATGCCTGTGTGCAAAGATTCCTCATCTTGAAGACCACAAAAATTTACCCAAATTTCAGCAAGGAATCAGAAATCATAACGCTAAATTAATGCACAAACAGGAAAGCTCATCTCTCTCGTACAAAGGCAACAACATCAGCAATAGATATGTTCTGAAATAAAAGAATTTAGGAATTGTTGCAATTAATTGCTGATTCCTTAAGGTTGTCATAGCTGAGGGGTGGTAGTGAGGATAAGCTCCCACAACCTATTAAACGCTCATAAAGTTGTGTATCTCCAATAGTCCCAAGAACCAAGTCCAGCTCCTGGCCTTCACGAGTGACTTAGCTACTAAGATCAGCAGAGCAGTTCTTATTGTTACGAAAAGGGGCAAAGGCATGCTACTATCACCTTAAAATCAGTTGTTTCAGGCAGACGGGGCTCGTCACCCGTGGTTGGCAACTCATCTAGGAGAATGAAAGCTCTGATCTCAAACCTCCGTTGCACTGCGGCCATACCCATTCCTCGGAAGGGCTTCAGGAGTAAAATCCAGTGCTGAAGTCCCTAAAGCAGCCCAATGTTGAGTTCAACACTGTCTGGCAACTCCCATGACGCCACTGTTGCCAAACTACATCGGTCTCTGCCTTTGGATTCATCAGCTAAATGGGGGGGGGGGGGGGGTGGGGGAGAGCCTACCACATGGACAACAGCTTGCTCTACATTTCGTACTGCCTTGCATCATGTAGACTGCTGGGATGCAATATTCACAGTCGCCCCTTGGGGGGGGGGGGGGGGGAGAGCCTCCACAACAATTGCTGCTGAACAGATTCAGAGTGAAAACTCCTTACAGTTCATTCTTGCCCTTCTAAACATATAATATACAATGTAAATCAGGAATTCCTTTCTGGCAATTCTGCTTAAATTGAATCATTGTAGTCAGATTAAATGGTCATTCATCTCATCTGCTGTTTATACAACTTTGTGGAGCTCGAATAGTCTGCACCTCAAGTATGATTAGATGGTGATAAAATCATTTAGGACATGAAGTGATGTAGAAGCTCTTCTAGATGGGCAACAAACCCCAATAGGTTATTACTTTTCTGGCTACTAAATGTCAGTTAGATATAACGTTTAAGAGAATTACCTAACAACAGAAAGCAAAGCCAAGATGACGCCAGGGATATAAGGTGACAAAACCGCTAGATATTCTACTTCAGGGGTTCCCATGGATGCCATGGATCATTAAGCAAGGGGTCCATGAACACCAAGTAGGGAACCCCTGTACTAAATGTACTTCTTCTGAACTACTAGTAATGCAATTCACTGCCTGTAATTTCCCTTTAAGAAACAAACTTCTGAACCGTCTAAACAAACTAGTGGTTTTATGATCTTCTGAAGGATTTGGCAAACTTGACTCTCAGGAAAGTGGGTATGACCATCGCCAGAAAGAGCTCCAGAGGCGACCAAGCCAGATTAAAGCATCGAGACCCAAGAGTGGAAAACAAATCAATGCTCAGCCCCACTACAACTTGCGAGCCAAGATCCCCCACCTGCGCCTGTTGCATCTGCCCATGTTTGATCTGTCTCCCTCTTTTCTCACTACTACCGTCAGGTGGGAGGTGCAGGTATCTTGGGTCCCATGTCACCAGGCTCAGGAACAGCCCTGGGCTCCTGGAACAGAGTGAATAGCTTCACCCGCACCAGCACTGAACTGACTTCCACAGCTTGTAGACCAGCCTTTTTTATGCCATTAAGCAAGGGGTCTGTGGACCCAGGTTGGGAACCCCTACTGTAGACAGACTTTAGGTAGGACTCTAAACTCTACCTTTGTTAGTATGGTTTTACATGGATTCTATTGTACTAAGTTCCTGCGAAGGCCTGCAAGAAAATGTATCTCAAGGCTACATATGTTTTACATACTTTAATAATAAATTTTCTTTTGAACTTTTTTTGGAGTACTTTTCAATAAAGGTGTACTACGCAGGAGAAAATAAATGAGATCAGTAACCATCATATGCAACTGAAACTAGAGCAAAGACCGTTGCTTCTTTTTATGTAAAGATCTCAAAAATCTTCAAATAAAAGCTTCAAAGATTGGCTCCAAGCCCAGTGGACATTAGTGTTCTTTCAAAGTTTTTTTCAGTGAAGCCAAGTACCCCTGGATTACACCAAGCACATATATTCTGCATGACTCTAAATTGATTTGCAGATGCATTAGTTGGAGAAAATCCATTAAAAGTTATCAGATCTCTGAATAATAAAAAAAACTTGCAGATGGTGGAAATCTAAAATAAAAACAAAATGTTGGAAATACTTAGGTGAGGCCACATGTGTGAGAACAGTAGAGTTAACATTTCAAATTACAACCTCTATCAAATCCCTGATGTCCAAAATCTTATTGAATTCTCCGGTAATCAAGCTCCTTAGCTTTATAGTTAATCAAAAGATTTGTTTTTATTCTGAGTTTGCCATTATGACAAAGGCATTATGGAATTTTTCATGCCTACATGCTTTTTCCCCCCCAATTCTTTATAGCTTCATTGCACTAAGTCAAATAGCACAATTAATTATTCGTTAATCCCCATGAGTTTTGGGCAGATGGGGCCATCAGCCATGGTTGGCAGCTCATCTATGATAAGGAAAACTCTGATCTCGAACTGCCACAGCCTTGCAGCTATACCCACTCATGGGAAGGCATCAAGAATAAACCCCAAGAGAAAAACCCAGAGCTGGAGACCATAAGGCAGATCTACACTGAGTTCAACTGCAACACTACTGGTGCCAAACTCTGCCTTTCCTTTGGATTCATCACATGCTTAGAGAGGGGGAAGCTTGCTACATGGGCAACAATCTGCTCTCCATATTACACTGCCCTGGTTTGCGAACATAGACAGCTCGGACGCAACATCCGTGGTCAACCATGACCGACGAAGGCATGTAATCCTCATGGTCATGGAAATAAGATGTTAGTTATCCAAAATGAAACTTGCTGTTGCAATAAAATGGTAGAGGGTGACAAGGAGGTTTAACCATTGAAAAGTCCAAGGTCTGTTTTGTACCCCTATCATTAATGGTATAAAGGAAGAAAATGTAAAAGTGGGAAATGGGTCAGGTTGATCGTGGAGTAGGTTCATAGAGATCAGCTGAACATTTTGGGCCAAAGGCTCTGTACAATGCCGTACATCTAAAACTTCTTCCAGTAATGCTTAACCCCTTCACCAATCCACCCAATAGTCCTGTTTGGTATTACAAATAAATGAGCTCTGAATCTGACCATGCAGGGACCATTGTCCCAAAACTTCTGTCAGCCATGCCTCAGAAAATATATTGGTATCTTTGTCATTACTGATGCTTCCACATCACCCCACCCCACAGCCTCACCCTCCCCCACCCCACCAGATAAGAACTCAACACAGCTTTTAATTTGTAGTACCTGGAACGAAGACTGAAAAGGCCTCATGGAAAGCAGCTCCTTCTCCATTCTTCTCTTCATCCCAGGGTATAGAATGTTTCCGCCAGTAAGGAATACATTTTGTACAAGTTCATCTTGCTCCTTCTTGGAATATCTGCAGAATTAAAGGTGGTGTATTTTATTTTTGCAACTCTGTGCTGCATTCTTCAACTTTTCAACCCTGTCTAGAATGGCCATGCAAGTTGGGGGATACAAAATGCTGGAGGGACACAGGAGGTGAGGCAGCATCAATGGAGAGGAATGAACAATCAATGTTTCAAGCTGAGACCCTTCATCAGGCCTTCATGAATCCTGATGAAGGGTCTCAGCTCGAAACATCTACTGTTGTACTCTTTTCCATAGAAAAGCTGCCTGATCCGCTGAGTTCCTTAAGCATTGTGTGTGTTACTCTGCATTTCCAGCATCTGCAGAATCCCTTGTGTTTATACTGGCATTGGCTTTCTCAGTGGATCCCTCCCAAAGCTGTGCTGAAAGTGGACCCACAGCTGAGTTGTTTCTTCTTAAAGACTGCGATCTCAGAGCATTAAGAGACCAGATGGAGCTGTACAAGGCTATGACACGTTTAGATTTAGCTGTTGGATAGCAGCTGTCCCCATCAACAGATGGTTCAAGGACCGAGCAGAGCAGATTCAAAGTAATTAGCAAAAGGCACACAGGAAATATGAGGAAAAGCATTAAAAAGTCAATGATCTGGAACTTGGCTTGCAAAGAGGGGAGAAAAAGGCAAAGGGTCTTTCAGGAAGGAAAGAGATAAGAGCTTGAAGGAAAATAATATACAGCACCACAAGGAAAGAACAGTAACGGGGCTGACTGATTTGCTCTACAATGGACTGGATGACCTTTCATCCGAGGGATCATCTCATGAATCTTCTCTGGACCCCCTTCAATGCCAGCACATCCTTTCTTAGACAAAAAAATGGTGATGGACTTTAGGAAGACCAAGCCTGCACTGCTCCTTGTTATTATTGATGGTGAAGATGTGGTGAGGACCTACAAGTATCTGAGGGTACCTTTGAACCTTCTTTAGCAGCAATAATCTCCACCAAATGCTTCCTGTAGCTGTTGATCAGACTTAGACAACAGCAAGGAGGAATTTTAGATGATTACACCATACAAAAATGTTTCAGTTTATCAATATTTCTGGGATACCTTGCATGAACAGCCCACCTCTGGTCTTGCCACAGCATCTCAATTGGGTTAAAGTCTGCTCACTGACTTAGCCTTTCCAAAACACAAATTTTCTTCTTTGTAAACCATTCTGTTGTTGATTTACTCGTGTTTCGATCATTGTCTTGTTGCATCATACAACATCCTTTAAGCTTCAGGTGGCGGATGGCTATCCTGACATCCTCCTGCAAAATGTCTTGATATAATTTTGAATTCTTTGTTCCCTCAACGATTGCAAGCTGTCCAGGCCCTGAGGCAGCAAAACAGCTCCAAACTACAATGCTCCTTCCGACATGCTTCACAGCTGGGATGAGGTTGGAATACCGTGCCCTTTTTCCTCCAAATCCTAGAGCTGTGCATTTCTGCCAAAAAGTTCAACATTTGACTCATCCTCCCTTTAGAATAGTTCATCTTTGGAATGTATCTTTCCTACTGTGCCTTCCAAATTTTCCCCATAAACACCAGCCACTGTTGTTCTGTCATCATCCCGGCTAGTGTCCACATCCAATCAGCTTTGGCCATCTCCTGTCTCATGCCTCTGTAATTCTCTTTACTGTAATACTGATACATTATATTTAATTTTATCCTTCTCAAACTGCAGGGTGAATTCTATCATATTTTGATCACTGCCTCATAAGGGTTCCTTTACCTTAAACTTCCAAATCAAATCTGTGTCATTACATAACACCCAATCCAGAAGTGCCATTGACCTGATGGGATCAACCACATGCTCCTCTAAAAAGCCATCTCATAAGCATTCTGCAAATTCCCTCTCTTGAGATTCAGCACCAAACGGATTTTCACAATCTACCTGCAGAATGAAATCCCCCAGGACTATCATATTTACATTCCTTTTCTATTTCCTGTTGTAATTTGTAGCCCACATCCTGGCTACTGTTCAGAGGACTCTATGTAACCCCCATCAATGTCTTTTTAACTTTGCAGTTTCTTAACTTTAGGATTCTACATCTTCTGACGCCATTGCCACCACCCTCCACCTGGCCCTAACCCACCTGGACAAAAAAGACACATACGTTCGGATGCTGTTCATAGACTTCAGTTCAGCATTCAACACAATCATCCCTCAGAAACTGATTGGAAAGCTGAGCCTACTGGGTCTGAACACCTCCCTCTGCAACTGGATCCTAGACTTCCTGACTGGGAGACCTCAGTCAGTCCAGATCGGGAGCAGCATCTCCAACACCATCACACTGAGCACGGGGGCTCCCCAGGGCTGTGTGCTCAGTCCACTGCTGTTCACTCTGCTGACCCACGACTGTGTTGCAACACACAGCTCGAACCATATCATCAAGTTCACCGATGACACGACTGTGTTGGGTCTCATCAACAAGAACAACAAGTCAACTAACAGCTTGCAGCGGCTAACGGACTGGTGCAGAGCCGACAACCTGTCCTTAATGTGAACAAAACAAAAGAGATGGTTGTTGACTTCAGGAGGGCACAGAGCGACCACTCCCCACTGAATATCGACGGCTCCTCGGTAGAGATCATAAACAGCACCAAATTTCTTGGTGTTCACCTGACGGAGAATCTCACCTGGTCCCTCAACACCAGCACCATAGCAAAGAAAGCCCAGCAGCGTCACTACTTTCTGCGAAGGCTGAGGAAAGTCCATCTCTCACCCCCCATCCTCACCATATTCTACAGGGGTTGTATTGAGAGCATCCTGAACAGCTGCATCACTGCCTGGTTTGGAAATTGCACCATCTCGGATCACAAGACCCTGCAGCGGATAGTGAGGTCAGCTGAGAAGATCATTGAGGTCTCTCTTCCCGCCATCACAGACATTTACACTACACGCTACATCTGCAAATGAAACAGCATTATGAAGGACCCCATGCACCCCTCATACAATCTCTTCTCCCTCCTGCCATCTGGGAAAAGGCTCCGAAGCAATCGGGCTCTCACGGCCAGACTATGTAACTGTTTCTTCCCCCAAGCTATCAGACTCCTCAATACACGAAGCCTGGACTGACACCTTGCCCTATTGTCCTGTTTATTATTTACTATAATGCCTGCACTGTTTTTGTGTACTTTATGTACTCCTGTGTAGGTCTGTAGTCTAGTGTAGCTTTCTCTTGTGTTTTTTTTATTATGTAGTTCAGTCTAGTTTTTGTAACATGGTCCTGACATGGACATATGGACACCAGGGTCCTGAAAAACGTTGTCTCATTTTTACTATGTACTGTACCAGCAGTTATGGTCGAAATGACAATAAAAGTGACTTGACTTTAGTCCCAGTTTTCATCACTTTTTTTTGATTTTGGACCATTGTTACACTTTAATTCATCCAACTGACTGCAATTTTACCCTATTATTTACCTGTTCTTCTTCATAGTCTCACTACACATTGCACTGCATCTAGTTGTACACCAACTGCCCCATCCTTAGCCTTATCATTCCTTTTCCCACCCCGCTGCCAAATTAATTTAAAACCCAGCTGTAACAAGACTATTGGTCCCCCTCAGGTTCAGCGGTAACCTGTCCTTTTTGTACAGGTCATACTTTCCCAAGAAATCCCAATAAGCCAGAAATCTGAAAGCCTGCCCCTTGCACCAATTCCTCAGCCGCACATTCACCTGCCAAATTATTCTATTCTTACCCTCACTGGCATGTGGCACAGGCAGCAATCCAGATCCTGAATGTCCTGCTTTTCAGCTTTCGCTCTAATTCTCTATATTCTCTCTTCAGGACCTCCTCCCTTTTCCTACCTGTGTTGTTGGTACCATGATTTCTAGCTGTTCACCCTTCCCCCTTTGGAATGGAGTGGACTGAATCCAAAACGTCTCTAACACTGGTACCCAGGAGGCAACATACTAAACTGGTGTCTCTTTCACATCCACAGAATCTGCTTTCTGCTCCTCTATGAAACTCCCTATCACTACAGCACTCATCTCCCCCCTTCCCTTCTGAGCCACAGAGGCAGATTCAATGCCAGAAACCAGGATGCCAGAACCTTCCTTCTGGTAGGTTCCCCTGAAACTGCACAACCCCCTCCCCCCGACAGTGTCTAAAGTGTCTATTGCTGGGAACAGCCAAAAGGGTACTCTGCACTGGCTGCCTATTCCATCTCCTGACAATCACCCAAGTACCTCCCTTTTGTAACCTAGGGGTGCCGACCTCCCTGCAGCTCCTGCTGTCACCTCCTCATTCTCCCATATGAGCTGAAGGTCATCCAGCTGCAGTTCCAGTTCCTTGACTGGGTCTCTGAAGAGCTGCAGCTTGATGCACTTCGTGCAGATGTAGTTATCAGGGAGACGACTGTGGGTCTTCCAGATTTGTCACATATCACACAGGGAACATTCCACTACATGAGAAGGGTCTCGGCCCGAAACTTCGACAGTGCTTCTCCCTACAGATGCTGCCTGGCCTGCTTGTTCCACCAGCATTTTGTGTGTTTTGTTTGAACATTCCACTACCTCCGGATCCATTCTCAGCACTCTCGCTATGTACTAGCAAAAAAAAACTTACTAGAAACTTTCTTACTTTGAACCTCCACCTTTTCTCGCCCAAGCCTGTTGAGCCAAAGCTGGACCACTCCCAACAATGGCTGCTCTGAATCACAACTGAACCACTTGATCATATCTGTGCGCTTTTATGCATGGAGTTGATGCCACATGATTGTCTTATTAGATATTTTCATTAACAAGGTGTACAGGTGTTCCCAATAAAGTGGCCATTAAGTGTATATAGTACCCACTGGCTGCTTGTGATAATTTGAAGCATACATTTTCCTGTTTCCTGTCCATCAACACATTCCCTCTTCCCTATTTCCCTTTGTCAGCAGACCCGATCTTTGTCCTTTAGAAAGACAGTAGATGAGTGGGAAGAAAGATAATCATGTCTTTGTGTCCTATGTCTCACCATACAATTCACACATCACCTGTCCCTGCTGATCTTGGCTAAGCAAGACCTTGATATGAAAATATTTTTCTTCACTAACAAACACCTCCATGGCCACTTCTATTTTTAACTCCACTCTCATTCAGCCCCAAAAGCTTCAGATGTCTGTGCCTCTCTAACTCTGGCAATTGGCTCCCATTTCCCCCCCCCCCCCCCCAAACACTCCACATTTTAAAGTACAGGTTAGTAGGTTAAATTGATCACATGGGTGTAATTAAGTGGTGTGGGCTTGTTGGCCTGGAAGAACCTGTTACCATGATGTATCTCTAAATAAAATAAAGAGAAATCTCATCTTTTGAGCCTGCTTCAGTATTTATTTATGGGTGGCATGGTAGCATAGCGCTATTACAGTGTCAGCAACCCAGGTTCCCTTCCGCCACTGTCTGTAAGGAGCTTGTATATTCTCCTCACGACCGTGTGGGCTTCCTCTGGGTGCTCTGGTTTCCTCCCACATTCCAAAGACATGGCAGTTAGTAAGTTCATTGGGCATTGTAGACTGTCTTATAATTGGGCTAGTGTTAAATAGGTGGATTATAGGTGGCGTATAGAAGTGGGAGGGAGGGACAAGGCAGTGGCTGGTGCGTATTAGGTGGATGGAGATGTTGGGCAAATGGAATGATGCTGGGGAGGCTCTGGAGTTGGGAGACAGCAACTGGCGGGTGACAGGTAATGACAGACAGGTGCAGAGCAAACAAGGAAACAAAAGAGTAGATGGAGCCAGGAAAGAGAAGAGGTGGGTGGAGGTGGAGACAGAAGCTGGAAGGTGATAAGTGGAAACATAGAAGGTTACAGTTGCTCCGCCAGCTATCATGAATACACTTCCTACCAACCAGTCTCCTGTAAGGACGCCATCTTGTAAGAGATTCTGCAGATGCCGGTGATCTAGAACAACACACACAAAATGCTGGAGGAAGTCAGGCAGCATGAAGAGGAATAAACAGTCGACATTTCAGGCAGAGACTCATCAGGATACCCTCCTGATGCAGGGTCTCAACCCAAAATATTGACTATCCTTTTGTCTCTACAGATGCTGCTTGACGCACCGTGTCAGTTTGCCTTTCGCTCTAGATTACAGCTCCTGCAGTCCTTTTTATTACTAAAAGCTCCAACTGTTGTCCTGGACAGAAAATGGGTTAAAGTGAAGGGCATAATAAATCTTCAAAGCAAGGTGACAGATCGATGTGGATAACTGGTGACAAAATCCCGTATCTTGCCACTACACTGGGAAATCCTGCTGCAGGCCTTGTCATAACATCTCACTCAGCAGCACAAAGATATTACAGAGATAATGATGCGTACACACCTTATGGTATTTACCACAGGGTGAATTTAAACAAAACTATTGCCAAACATGACCACACTTCTATTACGTTCTTGTAGTGTTAAATGGTTCAACAGGTTGTGAAGGACATACCTATCCAGAACGTACTGTAAAGTTTCCGCCATCCCAGACTGCTCCTCTCCTATCAAGGAGGGTTGGAAAAGAATTTCAGGAACTCTGATTCGCTCACTGCCCAGATGCAGCTGATGGTATTCTGCTAAGTTGAACATCTGTCCAACTGGCTAGATGAAAAGGTAGAAGCTGGTTATATTTATCATTGAACTATCAGGCACAGTGAAATTTTTATCCTCTTAGTGAATTCACTAGTTGAGATTATACACTGTTAGAAAACATATTTTCATGACACACTAATGCAATGACCCAAGGTGGTTATGACAAGTTCTAGACAGGCAACACAATCTGGAATCTGGAGCAAAAAAAAGATGCTGGAGGAATTTAGTGAGTCAGGCAATTTCTGTAAGGGGAAATACATATCAACACTTAGGGCTTTGATACCACTATCTGGGCCAGATGTTCCCATCCTGGGGTTCACAGACCCCTTGCTTGGCATGAAAAAAGTTCGGGAGCCAAGGTTTACAGGGTGAGGAATCAGTTCAGCCTCCTGAACTGGTGTGGATCATTTCCACTTCAACCCTGACTGGACTCTGCAACCTACAGACTTATTTTCAAGGATGGCATAACTCATGTTCTCAGTATCATTTGTTTTATTTGCACGACTTGTCTTTTTTTGCACATTGGTCGTCAGTCTGATTTCATAAATTCTATTGCATTTATTTTCATGTAAATGCCAGGAAGAAAATAAATCTCAAGGTATTTTACAGTAACATATGCATATTTTGCTAATAAATTTACTTTGATTTATGACTTTGGTTTGAAACTTGAAACGTTGACTGTCCATTTCCCTCTAAAAAAGTTGCCTGACTTAGAGTTCCTTCAGTAGCTTGTTTTTTCTCCCCAATTTTTAGACACGTCAAATATTTTAACTTGAAGCAACTTCGATGCAAATAAATGAAGGGATAGGCACAAACGAAATAATCATTTGCCTATATTTTGTGACCAAATATGAAATATTACACCTTGGTAGGTCATATGTAAAAAGACAGGACACTGTTAAAGGCAAGATCCTTAAGTGTGTGGATTAATAGAGAAATCTTGGGGTCCAAGTTCATAGCTCTGTGAAAGTGGCTACACAGGATGATAGGATGGTTAATGTGGCATATGGCAAGCTTACCTTTATTATGTCATATTTTTTTATTGGCATACAGCGTGGAACAGGCCCTTCTGCCCCTTTAAGCCAATCACTTAGTTTAATCCTAGCCTAATCATGGGACAATTTACAATGACCAACTGATAATGTCTTTGGAATGTGGGAAAAAACTGGAGCACCCGGAAGAAACCCATATGGTCATGGGGAGAACAAACAAACTCCTTATAACCAGGAGCAGGGAAGTTGAGGCAATGAGTTCAAAACTCAAGAAGCTATGTTGCATCCTTATAAAGCTCTAGTTAGGCTGCATCTGGAGTATTGTATACAGCTTTGATCACTCCATTATAGGAAAAATGTTGAGGCTTCGGAGAGGGTGCAGAAGTAGTTTACCAAGTTGTTGCCTGTACTATAGTGAGAGATTGTACAAACTAGGGTTGCTTTTCTATGGAGCGGCAGAATCTGATAGAGGTTTATAAGATTATGAGAGGCATAGATAGAGTAGGCAGCTATCATTTTTTCAAGGGTTGAAATGTCTAATACCAGAGGCATGCATTTAAGGCTGGAGAGGGTAATTTCAAAGGGTAAGTAAGGGGCAAGTATTTTTTTAATGTAAAGAGAGTGAAGGGGGCCTGAAATGCTCTGCCTAGCATGGTGGCAGAGGCAGAAACATTTAGGACTTTTAAGAGCCATTTAGACAGGCACACAAATATGAGGAGAAAAGAATAATATGGACAATATGTCAGCAGAAAGATTAGTCTAGTTAGCAAATTGATTTAATTGGTTCAGCACAACACTGTGGGCAGAAGGGTCTGTTCCTGTGCTGAACTGTTCTATATTCTAAAGAGAGAACCAAAACTTCATAAATTCACTACATATGTAAAATATTTGCAATGTGACTGTCACACCCAAGGTGTAGAAATCATGAGTAAGGAGGTGAGAATTCTGGAAATCTGAAATAACAGCACAAAATCTTGGACTCAGCGGGTCAAGCAGCATTCACGGAGGCAAATACAGTTCAGGATGACTGAGAAGTCATTAATCAAGATATATTTATTCAGTTTCTTTTCTTCATAGGTGCAGCTTCATCTGGCAGGTTTTTCTGTTTACGTAACAACAATAGTCACAATTGCATAATGGTATTAAATGCTGAGCTGTAGTCAATGAACAACATTCTGACATAAGTGTTTGTGTTGTCCAGGTGGTCTAAAGCCGTGGGGAGAGCCACTGACATTGCGTCTGCCGTTGACCTATTGTGGCAGTGTCCATTATGAAGGACCTCCAGCACCCAAGACATGCCCTTTTCTCACTGTTACCATCAGGTAGGAGGTACAGAAGCCTGAAGGCACGCACTCAGTGATTCAGGAACAGCTTCTTCCCTCCTGCCATTCGATTCCTAAATGGACATTGAACCCTTGGACACTAACTCGCTTTTTTAAAATATACAGCATTTCCATTTTTTGCACTTTTTTGATTTACTCAATATATGTATACTGTAACTGATTTACTTATTCATTATTATTTTTATTTCATTTATAATTTTTTTTGTATATTATGAATTGCATTAAACTGCTGCTGCTAAGTTAACAAATTTCACATCACATGCTGGTGACAATAAACCTGATTCTGATTCTAATATCATCCTGAGGTGTACACAAATGGAAAACATATCCTCCTGCTATTCCAACCTATAACTTGGGCTCCACACAATAAGAGACATTTGTTTAGACCAGGCATGGGCAAACTGCGGCCTGTTAAGCTTTTTAATCCGGCCCGCAGAACATGATGAAATTATATTAATAAACCTTGTTAACGGTTTTTTCCCCGCAATTCTGGCGTTTTCCCAATAGATGACGCACTCTATATACATTGACCTTTGTTGAGGTGCAGCGTATTACCCACATTTGCGCTTTACTCTTTGTTCGGCTCGACCTATTTGTGTGAACAGGCGTTCAGCGTCATGAACATCAATGAAGCCAGCCACAGATCCAAGTTAACTGACCAGCACCTCAGATCCATCCTGAGAGTCGTCACAACAAAACTAAATCCAGACTTTGATGCGCTGGCTAAAAAGGGAGACCAACAACACTGTTCCCACTGAAATTAAAAATAAGTTTCTTTGTTGTGTTATGTAAAAAATGCATTTGAAAATATTTTTTTCAATAAGCCTTACATGTTACATGTCATTTCTGTTAAGTGATGGACATGAGTAGTGTGCAGGTGCACGTATGTTCTCAAAATAAAAAATGCACTCCCGATCAAATAAC
Organism: Hypanus sabinus; assembly: GCF_030144855.1. Taxonomy (NCBI): domain Eukaryota; kingdom Metazoa; phylum Chordata; class Chondrichthyes; order Myliobatiformes; family Dasyatidae; genus Hypanus; species Hypanus sabinus. The sequence continues at coordinate 154,221,133 of NC_082714.1, forward strand.
GCGCTCCGCATACTGGCGCGCTGTCACTGTTCTGTCCTTGTGCTGGTCGTTGTTGAGTTTTGGCACAGGGGACAATTGAATAAGAAGGAGCAGGACAAGTAGACCTGCGTCTCCTACTGTTTTTGAAATAAAGACAGTCAGGAGGAGAGTGATGATAATAATATCTTGAAGGATAACAGAATTTTCAGTGCTTTAAAATAATAACTGTTACTATTAAAAAAAAGCTGTATTTTATTCATTTAATTTTCAGTGTTTTAAAAGTCATTTCAATAAATAGCTAAATACCATGGGACTTCAAAGACAGATATTTTGTTGTAATGCCTTTGTTCATTTTCAATTGAAATTAAAGCACATGTTTTCTACATATCCCATGATATTTTATTTTCTCTTATGAGGTGTATTACCAAAACACTCCGACCATCTGCTCCTGGTCCGGCCCCCCTGTCAAATTTTAGAACCTTTTGTGGCCCACAAGTCAAAAAGTTTGCCCACCCCTGGTTTAGACTCACTCCACCCACAGCAGCAGCAGTAGCTGGGTCAGTCACTCAACCATGTCAAAATGCAATTGTTTTGGCCATTTGTTTGTGGGAATGTCTGATTAGTGACCTTAAAGATATGATCACAAAAATATTTAATTTCCTGTAACACAGTTTTAGAGATACAGTCTAATCACTGCATCTAACCTTCACTAATGAACAAAATCGAGACACAAAGGTAAGGTGTAGCACTTATTGCCCTTAAGTCAATGAAGAAATTTCACTAACTAGCCACTTCTTATTGGAAGGAAAGCTTTAGAGGAATAATGTGGAACAACCCAGGGAAATTGAATTAATTATGTTCAAGCCAGCAAAAGGTTTCAATAAACTGAAAGGACCTTCAGTTTGGTGTGTTTCAGAGTGGTTTAGAATTTATCCGCTTTCAAGAGCATGCTACTAAAATAGCCATTCATGGGCAAGCTGACTATCCTATGAATTGAGGCTAACTCACTGGGGGTATTTAAAGAAGAACAAGCATATCAGGAATTGAGGACAGAAGGGAACTGACACAGAAGTAATAAAGTGCAAGGAGTTAAGTCATGATCATACAGTATGTCAACAGGTTTGATGGGCCAATTACTCCTACAATTTTCTTAAGTTCTTAACTGCTGCACATCAGAACTAAGCACCAAAACAAAATAAGCCAACTGCACAGTCAATTCAAGGTTATCTCATCTGTGCATTGGATGTTTGACAGTTTTTTTTAAAAAATAAATGAGTCTTTTGGGTTTCTTTGTTTTGTGGCTTTCTGTAAGGAGATCAATGTCAAGGCTAAAGGTTGTATTATGTATACATACTTTGATAATAAATGTACTTTGAACTATCAATGAGATTACAAGTAATAACCTTTGGAATGGAGTGCAAAATCATTATTTTTCTTGTAGTTTAACTTTCCTATGCTTGCTTATTATTTTTATATAATCATCCATATGTGTATAATTGTTTAGTGAATTTTCAGTAATTGTATAGCAGATTCTATATTCTTCTAGAGGTTTCTCTGCAGCCTGTCACACCACTAAATCTAACTTCCTTAGGTCACGTTTTATCACTGGAATGTGCCTTCTCTCTAATGCACTAGCTTTTGGTATGAAGACCACAACTTTTCTTTGTAGACGGTCATTTTTCATTGTTGTGAACACCCACTAAAATAGCTATTTAATTACAACATTCACACCTCATTCCTGACTTCTGAAGAACTTCAGATTAATTTATCACATGTACACGGAAACAGTGAAATGAGTTGTTTGCGATAACAAGCAACACACCCGAGGATTATACTGATGGCAGCCTGTGAGTGTGGGCGCACATTCAGAGCCAATACAGCATACCCACAATGCTCAGAACAACACAACAGATTAGAACATACCCAGCAACAAAGCAATAAATCTCTGAGTAAATATCACCAGATCAAACATAACCAATAACCAGGTATCCACTGCTTGAAGTGTAACTTGCCTAATATCATGAGCATACATTTTGAATTCTGGTACAAAAATAAGTTTCTCCACATCTGATTTTCATTTTCACGTAGGAGTGCCAATGCTCTGGATTTTATTTGAGGAATGAAACAAAGTATCTCTGTACAGCTGTGGGCCATGTGCCTAGCAAGTATTATTGAAATCATACCTGAACTACATTGGTTTGTTTTCCAAAATCATTCTGATATTCAGGGAAAAGCTGGTCCAGGTCATTCACTCCTTCCAAGTCCTCCATTGTCTGGTCACAGTTCAAAACCTGATCCAGATCAGAAACCTGAAAGCACATTTTTAACAATATGGAAGTAAAATATAAGCTTTCCCATCTTCATTGATTTGGTCATGGCCAAGCACATCTACAAGGTCAGGGCCCAAACCACCTTCTTACCAAGCATTACATAGGCACCTGGGTTAAGAAGGAGAGTGCTTAAATCAGTGGTTCCCAACGTGGGGCGTACGCCCCACAGGGGGGTAATTTGATTTTTAAGGGGGGCAATTCAAGAATGAGTTATTAAGAGAATCTTTTCTATTAAGTCTGTGTGAGTATGAGTGTGTGCGCGAGTTAATACATACGTGTATATACAGTATACATACATAAAAATACTTGTATGTACATGTGTCATTGCGTATGTACTGTATATATAGTGTATCACCATCATTACAACCATCAAATGGCTTTAATAATTAAATTAATGAATTGACTGATGTAGGAAGGAACGAATGAACAAGTCCAAACACGTAAGAAACTCGTACGAGGTCGCGCCAAAGCTGCTTTTTGCAGTAGCTTTCGGTTCTTGGTGGTGTGAAGGTGTGTACATTGTGTCATCTCTTTTAAACGGTGTATCTGTCTTGGTATGCTGTAGAAGTGAATCGGCATTGTTTTATTTATTATTATTATTATTTTAATATCATTTAATGTTCTTTTTTTTAATAATTTCTCAGTAATTTCTTCCTCAGAACTTTAACAGTCCTTTGGTTCTTTTCTTTTTCTCTTTCATGAATGCCATGTTCTTTGGAAGCTTGTTTAAACCAAGTTAATGGTCTTTTAGGCTTCCTCCAGGTGAATAGGAGTTCACTTTTTGAATAATAAGAATTATATATCACCACAGGGGGCATCAGGATTTTAGAGGTGATTAGGTGGGGCATGGCCAAAAAAAGGTTGGGAACCACTGGCTTAAATGAAGCAATAGATGTATTAGTACAGTGGAGGATTTGTTGTTCATACAGAATTCATTCACATCTGGTATTGTGCATTGAATAAGCTAACTTGGCACAGTAAACTTGTGCATGGTATTCTGGACCTAGATAAACCACATCTGTTATATGGCAAACAGATCCAATCTCCACAAAGACAGAAGTACTGCATAAGGTGAAAAAAAAATAACTAGGTTTACCATAAGATAAAACAGACACATACTTTTCTCCCTCTGAAGAAGAGTCAAAAGAGTAACTCAGCAGGGGTCTACAACAAAATGAAAAAGGATTGATGGAGTTTTCAATGTAGACAACCTATCACCATTTCTGATTAAAATAAGAAATAGGCACATAAATACTCAGCACCTATGCTCTGTTCACCAGAAAAAACAGCATCTCCATTGGCCACCCATTTTAATTCCACTTCCCATTCCATATGTCCATCCATGACCTCCTCTGCTATCACAATAAGGCCACACTCAGGATGAAGGAACAACACCTTATATTCTGTCTGGGTAGCCTCCAACCTGATGGCATGAACATCGATTTCTCCAACTTCCAGTAACGCTCCCCCACCACCCCCACCATTCCTTATTCCCATTTCCCTCTCTCACCTTACCTCCTTGCCTGCCCATCACCTCCCTCTGGTGCTCCTCCCCCTTCTCCTTCTTCCACAGCCTTCTGTCCTCTCCTATTAGATTCCCCCTTCTCCAGCCCTGTATCTCTTTTACCAATCAACTTCCCAGCTCTTTACTTCACCCCTCCTGGTTTCACCTATCACCTTGTGTTTCTCTCTCCCCTCCCCCTCACTCCTCATCTTTTTTTCTTCAGACCTGATGAAGGGTCTTGGACTGAAAAGTCAACTACACTCTCTTTTCCATAGATGCTGCCTGGCCTGCTGAGTTTTTTCAGTATTTTGCTCATTAATCTAATCAGCCAATCATGTGGCAGCAACTCCATGGATAAAAGCATGCAGATAAGATCAAAAGGTTCAATTGCTGTCCAGACTAAACATCAGAATGGGGATGAAACGTGATCCAAGTCACCTTGACCTTGGAATGACTGTTCCTGCTAAACGGGGTGGTTTGAGTATCTCAGAAACTGCTGATCTCCTGGGAATTTCCTGTACAACACTCTCTAGAGTTTACAAAGAATGGTGCCAAAACAAAAAAGAAAACAGCTAGTAATCACTAGTTCTGTGGGTAAAAACATTTTGTTAAAGAGAGGTGTCAGTGGAGAATGGCCAGACTATTTCAAGACAATGTAGCGATGTGCTACACACGGCGCTGAAAATAACGACACGCAGTCGGTAAGTCGTTTCGAGACTAGTTTATTCAAACTTTGCGGCACTGGCATTTAATCCCTAGTGCCTGCCCTCTCTGGGTGGAAATGACGTCAGAGGTGCATTACCAAAGTCTCCCCCCGTGCGCTGGCTATTTGTGAGCCGGTTCGCCTGTGCAGAAAGTGGGTCGCCACAACAACATGAAGGCAACAGTAACTCAAATAACCACGGTGTTACAACAGTGGTGTGTAGAAGAGCATCTCTGAACATACATCGTTCCTTGAAGCAGATGGGCTACAGCAGCGGAAGACCATGTATGTATAGTAATTGGCCACAGGCTGTATCTAATAAAGTGGCCACTATGTGTACAGTCATAGAGTTAAAGGCTTGCAGCAAAGAAAGTTTCTTTGGCCTATCAAATCCATGCCATCCACTGACCACCTTTTTACACTGATCCCATTTTATTCTCCCTGCACACACATCAACTTCCCCCTAGATCAGGAGTTCCCAATCTGGAGTCTGTGGACCCCTTGGCATAAAAAAGGTTGCGAACTGCTGCCCCAGATCTCACTACTCCAACACACATGAGGGGTTAATTAACCTACCAACCTGCAAGTATTTGGCATGTGGGAGAGTACTGGAGTACCTGGAGGAAATTCAAGCAGTAAGTAAGAGGTCCTGAACAAGCCCCACTGTTCATAAATGCTGAGGTAGTGGGAAGGGTCTCCGGTTTCAAGTTTTTGGTGATGAATATCACTGAGAAGCTCTCTTGGTCTGGCAACACAACCTCGATAGTAATGAAGGCACAACAGCAATTATACTACCTGAGGTGCTTAAGGAGAGGTAATCTGCCCTAAAGGTTGCTGGCCAACTTTTAGCAATCAGTGATAGAGAGCATACCAACATATATAATGACAGTGTGGTGTTCTAGCTGCAGCAAGACAAAGCACTTTGATTAGGTCTGCTCAGCACATCATTGGGACTCAACTACCAGACCGGGAGATAATCTACAACTTTCGATGCCTACAGTGCACTCATAATATTATTAAAGATCCACCCCATCCTGGACACCGTCTGTTCAATCTCCTGCCATCTGGCAGGAGATGCAGCAACATCTTAGCCAAACAGTAAGAGTGAAAACGGCTTTTTCCCTGAGGGCTGCTGTGCAGCTGAATAATGCTACACCCGGCTTGCCAATGGTCTTTGAGCGTCATGGACTATTGAAGCCATTTATTGCATGTAAATATGGACTTGTTTTTTTTTAAAAGCTCCCCTGCATGCATTGTCAATATCTATTTTGCACTGACTGGAGTAGCATCGCGATCTTGTTGTCTTGAGCAATAACATTAAAGTTCTATTCTCATGGGAAGAATGTGCAAAATCCACAGAGACAGCACCCGAGATCAAGTTTGAAATCAATTCTCTGCGCTGTGCGGCAGCACCTTTACCAGTTGAACCACTGTGCATGACAAGTCATACCAAATTCAGTAAGGAATTTAGAAGAACCTTCTTTAGCCATGAACTCAACACTGCAGATGAATTTAAAGCCATACATAAAAGGTCTACTTGGTTATAAATTTAACTACAGCTCATCCAAATAGAACTCAAACTCGCAGCATCTCTACACTGGACAATTACTCCAAGCACGACCTCCAGTACACTGTCAATCTGTTTGAGGATTAAATGCTAAACAGTGATCAAGGGAGTGCATATAGTAACACCAAATCTTTCTGATATGGATAAAGGACTCAGCTGACACAGCAAGGCCCAAAATCATCCATGGACGAGCATTAGCAATTGAAATCCAAAATTCGAAAACCCTTGAAATATGAATGGAAAATTCCACAAGGCGCTGAGAAGGTTCTCATGCAACAGCGACAGTTCTGAGAAGTGAGCAGAAGTTAATGAACATTAGAAAAACACTGCATAAAGCGAAAAGTGAAGATCTCGAATTTGTATTGAGAGAGTGGATTTGTCAGTGGAGTGAACATATGCTGCTTAACTGTATGCTGATCATGAAATAAGAAAAGATCTATCCCGACAAACTGAAAATTGAAGGCAATTGTGAATATTTAGTAGGCTGGTTGCAGAAATTTAAGAAAAGGTATTGCATTAAATTTTTGAAGATTTGTGGTGATAAAGCATTAATATTCTGAATCTAGATAGATCTAGATGAAAATCTAATGTACTGAAAGGCTGCATCAGTACATATGTGTGATGAACAAGTACAAGACAAAGACTGTTTACCGGGGACACACAAATTCAGAGTCAGAAATGAAAGTGACCCCAAGCTACCCCTTTATATATCATAACACTTCTGGCCCCAGGCATTTCCGATAAGGGGTACTCAACTTTTATTACCCAGAGCGTGATACTTTAAATTGGGGGCTACTGTGAGTGACCATTCCATCATGGCTGATTTATTATCTGTCTCAACCCCATCCTCTTGCCTGCTTCCCGTAACCTTAGAAGCCCTTAAGAGTTCATCAATCTCTGTTTCATATATAGCCAATGTCTTGGACTCCATAGCTGTCTATGGCAACGAATTCCATAGATTCACCACACTCTGGCTAAAGAAATTCTTCATCTTTTTTCCTCAAGGGATGTCCTTGCATCCTAGGACTGTGTTTCTGGTCCCGGACTCACCACTATTTAAAAAATAAATCCTCTCCATGTCTACTTAAAGAGTTTCCAATATTCGATAGATTTCAATGACAGCTTCTAAACTCCAGTGAGTACAAGCCCAGAGCCATCAAATGCTCCTCATATATTAACCCTTTCATTCCTGGGATATTTCTCATGAACCTCCTCTTGACCTTCACCAAAATAAACATGCAAGAAGAAAATAAACAGAAATCATTTCCAGAGCAAGCAATTATAATCTTGAGGTTAAAGCTGGGACATGCTAGCTGGATTCTGAAAGAGGTAGTGGTAGAGATTGTGGAGGTATTAGTAATGATCTTTCAAGAATCACGTACTCTGGTATGGTTTCAGCAGACTGGAAAATTGCAAAGTCACTCCACTTTTTAAGAAAGGAGGGAGGCAGCAGAAAAGAAATCATAGATCATTTATCCTGACCTCAGTGGTTGAAGATGTTGGAGTCCATTGTTAAAGATGAGGTTATGGAGTACTTGGTGACACAGGACAAGATAGGATAAAGTCAGCATGGTTTCATTAAGGGAAAATCTTGCCTACGAACCTGTTGGAATTCTTTGAGGAGATAAGTAGGATAGATAAAGGGGATGCAGTAGATGTATATTTGATTTTCAGAAGGCCTTTGACAAGGTGCCACATGAGGCTGCTTACCAAGTTAAGAGCCCATTGTATTACAGGAAATTTACTGGCAGGGGATTAGTAGGAGGCAGCGAGTGGGAATAAAAGGATCTTTTTCTGGTTGACTGCTGGTGACTAGTGGTGTTCTGCAGGGGTCAGTGTTGGGACTGCTTCTTTTTATGCTGTATATCAATTATATAAATGATGAAATAGATGGCTTTGTTGCCAAGTTTGCAGATGATATGAAGATTGGTGGAGAGGTAGTGTTGAGGAAGGTCTTAACCATATTAAGGGAATGGGCAAGAAAGTGGCAAACAAAATGCAATGTTGAAAAATGCATGGTTGTGCACTTTGGTAGAGGAAATAAATATGCAGACAATTTTCTAAACAGATAGGAAATATAAAAATCTGAGATGCAAAGGGACTTTGGAGACCTTGTGCAGACACCCTAAAGGTTAACCTGCAGGTTGAGTCAGTAGTAAGGAAGGTAAATGCAGTATTAGCATTTTTTTTAAAAGAGGTCCAGAATACAAGAGCAGGGATGTGATGCTGAGGCTTTATAAGGCACTGGTGAGGTCTCACCTTGAGTATTGTGAACAGTTTTGGGCTCCTCATCTAAAAGATGTGCTGGCATTGGAGAGAATTCAGAGGAGGTTCACAAGGATAATTCCAGAAATGAAAGGGTTCTTATATGAACACTGTGATGGCTCTGGGCTTGTACTCACTAGAATTTAGGAGGAAGAGGGGAGATTTCATTGAAACCTTTCAAATGTTGAATGGCCTAGACAGAGTAGATGTGGAAAGGATGTTTCCCATGGAGGGGGAGTCTAGGACAAGAGGACACAGCCTCAGGATAGAGGGGTACCCATGTAAAATAGACACAGAGAAATTTCTTTAGCCAGAGGGTGGTGAATTTGTGTAATTTGTTACCACAGGCAGCTGTGGAGGCCAGGTCGTTGGGTGTATTTAAGGCGGAGATTGATCGGTTCTTGATTGGCCATGGCATCAAAGGTTACAGTAGAAGGCCAGGGAGTGGGGCTGGGGGGTGGGGGGGGGGGGTGGCAGGGGAGGAAGGATCAACCATGATTCAATGGCAGAGCAGATTCGATGGGGCAAATGGTTTAATTCTGCTCCTATGGTCTTATGCAGATCACCAGCAATCCAACTCACCAACAATTTCCTCAAAAATACAGGAATGCAGAGTCCCTTTCCTGATTATTACTAAGCTAAAGGCTAGCTACACTGCATAGCAGTTTTGTAATTTGCCACCGTTGGCATGGTACATGAAAGACAGCTGCATATCTAACAGGGACAGCAAGGTCAGCAACAGGCAGTAGGTAACGTTTCAAGTGAAAACAACCTCAAGATCCACTGACACTTACATCTGGCTTTGTGTCCACAACATCAACCTCCACATTCACTTCTGCCTGCAGGATCTTTTGTTTGGTCTGTTCAATGACGAGGCTGAGCTTGTTAATATACGACTGCAGTTCCTCGGCAGAATCCATGTTCATTTCCAACAGTGCACGCTTAAATCGGTCCATCATACCTTCTTCGAGAAGCTCCTAAAAGGAACAGTAAAACAGAAATTCAGTACAAAGATAAGAGACAAAAATACTACAGATGGTGGAAATCTGAAATAAAAATAGATGATGGTAATAGTCAGGTAGCTTCTGTGGGAAAAGAAATAGAAATTAATGTTTCATTTCAAAGATATCAGTTCAAAGGGCCTTTGACTTAAAACTTGAACCCCACACATACCTGTTGATTACTTCTATCGTCTTCGGTTTTAATTGCAATGCAAATATATTCAGTGGCCAGTCAGTGCAAAAAAACATGCAGACGTGGTCAAGAGGTTCAATTGTTGTTCAAACCAAACATCAGTATGGGGAAGGAGTGTGATCCAAGTGACTTTGACCATGGAATGACTGTTGATTCCAGGCGGGTTGGTTTGATCATCTCAGAAACTGATGATCTCCTGGGATTTTCACAGTCTCAGGAGTTTACAGAGAATAGTGCAAAAAAAACAAAAAACATCCAGTCAGCAGCAGATCTGTGGACGTAAATACTTTGTCAATAAGAGAGGCAACAGGAGAACAATCAGACTGGTTCAAGCTGACAGCAAGGTGAGAGAAATTCAAATAACAACGCGTTACAACAGTGGGTTTCAGAAGAGCACATCTGACTGCACAACATGCTGAACCTTGAAGTGGATGGGCTATAGCAACAGAAAACCATGTTCAAGTGGCCATTGAGTGTATGGTGTTGAATGATAAATTTATACAAATCTGCAACAAAAACCACACCATGTTCCTAAAGTGTACTAATAAAGTGGCAACTGAGTGTATGGTGTTGAACAATAGATTTATACAGATCTGTTGTTTTTGTTAAGGTAAATGATTTCAAGATTGAAGAAATGAAAGATTTCATTATTAGTTCAGGTCTGTCACAGTTAAACACACAGCAACACTAGCCACGGAGTGTGTTATTTCCATCTTGAGGACAACAGTATATAATTATATACATCAACTTATTAGATGGGACTACCAGTTTAGCACTAAATTATTATTCAGTAACGTCCAAAGACCTTGTAGTCACTGCAGAAGTGTATCTAAAACAGGATTCCACATTTCAAAAGCTAGTTACTTCTGCCCCACCCACCCCAGCATTTTTCCCAACCACCCAAAAGGTTTGGAACTGCTGATGGGTGCAGCACAACACCTGTCTTCGTGATGTCCTGATCTAGATTCCCTGAGAACAGCTGGAAAGTCATCTCATTAACGTTTGTGTGTAAACACAGGGGCTAATGACTATCTGTTGACTCAATCACAACAAAAAATAATACATAAAGGCATCATCACCTACAGAAAACCCTTTGTATCACATTGTGACTTTTAAAATGCCACTTTATTTTCTTTCACAATAAAACAATACTGTTGATCATGTGTCACAGATATTGGCTCAATTTTACTCAGAGGTATCTAGCAGAACTTGCCTCAACTTGAAACAGCCCTTAAATGTGCATTATAAAAAGCCAAGCAAACGATGAGCACAGCACAATTCACATTGATGGGTATATTCACTCCCCAAGCTGAACTACAAAATTTGCATTTGTAAATGCCTTTCACCTTAGGACATCCTAAGGAGGTTTTAGCCAAACATGCAAACACTGGCTGGGAAATACGGCAGACTTGTCTATTGCAATCTACCATCACAGCTGTGTTGATAACCAGATGGGTCTATTTTGAAAGATGTTGATAAAATATATTTTATTCTTAGGGGGTGTCTTACACCTCCTTTGGTCGATACCAATCTCCACTCCGCCACCCACTTGGTATATATTTTCTTAAATAATGAGACCAAAGTTTTGCACTTTGGGCACTGGCTGCTGCCCCTAAAATTTGGATTTGAAAGAGAAATTTCACTTGTTTCTGCAGCCTTCCTCTCATTGCAGGAGGGGATTGCAGGTTTTAGAGAGGGTATCAAAGTGATTTACCAGGATGCTCGAGGAAATCTGCAGATGCTGGAAATTCAAGCAACACACACAAAAGTCCTGACGAAGGGTCTCGGGCCAAAACGTCGACAGCACTTCTCCCTATAGACGCTGCCTGGCCTGCTGCGTTCCACCAGCATTTTGTGTGTGTTACCAGGATGCTGCCTGGATTAGAAAATCACAGGATAAAAACGTCCAGTACGAGGCAACATGCAACAAAGAAAAATCTTTATCTTTAGCTAAGGATTCTTATCCTCTGGGGCACGAGCAATAAGGAGAGGTGAGTCGGAAAAAGCTTGTCCTTTTGTGAACAACTAAACAAACTGGATCTACATAACTTGAAATTTACAATCAGGTGTGGTTTTTACTAAACATCAATGACCCTCAAGTGGTATGAAAATGAAGATAACCAGATATTTCAACTGATTGTATGATCTCAAAAGAGGGGGTAGAGATAAAGATTAAAAGGTGGTTTAAAACAAGGTTGTATAGGGACTTCTCACAGTTCTGTGTAAGAACTTCTATAACCTGGAGAGTTAGAGAAGTTAGGTCAATGGGGGTACTTACAGGGGAAATAGTTTTTTTTTTAAAAAGACCAGGGAACTAAAGGCTAAAGGAAACTGAAAGAAGAGACCTATATGAAGGGTCTCAACCCAAAGCATCAACTCTTTATTCCTCTCCATAGATGCTGCCCGAGCCAAGTTCCTCCAGCATTTTGTGTGTCTTTCCCTGGATTTCTAGCATCTGCAGAATCACATGTTCAGAAGAAGCAATGAGGCCTGGGGCAGATCAGCCATGATTATTTGTGTAGGGATGTGGGGGAAAAGGAGGCATGTGGGGCTGAGTGGCCAAAATCTGCCTCTATGCTCTTATATTTATTCCCCTCCTGCTGAGCAACCATATTCATACTTGGACGGCCCATGGAGGAACTCAGTAAGTCAGGCAACATCTCTAAATGGAAGTTTCCTGGACAAATCAACTCCAACCAGAACAGCAAGGCCCACCGTTTGGAGTGGAGCCTGAACAAGCTTTGCCCATTAAAAGCTGGAGAAGACAACTGGCTAAAACACAACGCATGTTTCAGACAGATGTCAAAGTAGCTAACAATTCTCAGAACACTTTTAAGATTCAAGAACACTTAAAAGCGAAAACAAACAGCATATTACAAAAGTAAAAATTATAATATTTTAAAACTAAAAACACAATGACAAAAAACAAACCTGTAATCTGTTCAAGTAACCTCCAAGAGGCCTACAACCTCATTGTTGGGTTCGGAGGCTTGTATGCCTGAAGAACTATGTTGGCAGGAGTCAGAGCTTTATGCTTTGGCTCTTGGGAGGGTCACCAATGTCAAACAGGTCAAGAAGGTAGAGGACAGGCTAAGAGTGGTCCACCAGTGCTCCAGATCAGGGTTAAGCTCAGGGCTAACAACCCTGACTAGTAAAACAAAATTGTTACAGAAATGATGATGAAGAACCCTTCCATATGAGTGCGATGGTATTTCTGAGACTCCAGCTGGGACTTGCATGACCGACAGTAAACGGAAAGAAAGCTACTGACACAATGAAGGCTGTTCTGAATACTGCCAGAGATGGAGGACCTTCATTTCTGCCCTAAACACCAGTGGCGTTACAGGCAGTAAGTAGTAAGCATTCAAGTAAAAACAAACAATTAAAGTGAATTATACAATGAAACTCACTTTAAATCCCTCACGGTCACTCCCTGTATTGGAATCAATAAAGGACAACTCCCTATGGTTCAACCTGATACAGGTTGTTCGAGCAAATTCTCCAATGTAGGGGCATGGAATTAGTCCACTTTTATGCTCCAGTATTGGACTTTAGATTGACTGAATATCAATACACAATATCAGAATACAGGTGGAGAAAACACCTTAAAACAGCTGCCAGCAAAGTGGGGAAAATACTGTGAACATTTGCCAGCAAGTCCAGTGCTTCCATATGTGTACACACATGTACAGCAACCTCAGACTTTCTGGTAATGACATAAAGAAATGTTGTTTGACCTGCAAGGAACTGCTGACTGAGATGTGGTCCATTTTCTGCCAAGTGCTGCACAGATACAAAGCTTTTTATTTGCATTGAAACACTACCTTCTACTGGTAGAAATCAGGTACTGCAGTTAATTGTGTCTCAAAGCACAGGTGAATTCACATTTTAAGACTCATTTGAAAGGTCTTTTAACTATATGAAAAATCTACATGATAAATAAATAGAGAAAAAACTGAATTAAAGTAAGTTGTGCAAAAAGAAATAAATAAAAAGTGATGCTCCTGAGTTCAATATCTGTTCAGAAATCGGAGGGCAGAGGAGAAGCAGTTCCTGAACTGCTGAGTGTGTTCTTTCAGGCTTCTGTACCTCCTCCCGACAGTAACAATGAGAAGAGGGCATTTCCTGGGTGCTGGACGCCATCTTCCTAAGGCACTGCTCCTTGAAGATGTCTTGGGTACTATGGAAGCTAGTACCCAAGATGGATGTGACTAATTTTATAAGTTTCTACAACTTACTTCGATCTTGTGCAGTAGCCAACCAACCCTCTCCCCCCCCCCACCCCCCATACCAGACGGTGATGCAGCCAGTCAGAATGGTTTTCAAGGAACATCTATAGCTTGAGTGTTTTAGTTGACAAACTAAAGCTGAGCTACACTGACAGAAGGCTTCTGAACTATTCGGCTTTCATCCCCCTTTGTGGCGGTGCTCTCAAATTCTTAACTCCTTTCTTAGTTATTCCTTTTTAGGTCTTTATGCACTACAAATCTTTGCAGCATTCTTATGCTTTGCGATCATTGTCTTTTTATTGCCGTATTTATTATTACCATGTAGGTTTACTCTGTGAGCTTCATCAGGGCAAGGAATTTCACTGCATCCTGGTGTCTACGACAGTAAACTCTTAAAACTGAACTCCCCACTCTGGATTTAATTGTCTATTTACATACTAAGTGCATTTGGACTTGTGGAAGGGTTTTGAAGTAGTCACCTGATGAAGATGGAAGAATAGTTTCACGCCCTGTCTGCTCTGTGGCACCTCACACAATACATACACATCCAGGAGACTACGTTGCTTCCCTTTGTTCACAGAGAGGCAGACCAGAAATCGATGCACTTAAGTACTCAAGTGCATGTGGGGGGTGGCTGGAAGCATCAAAGGGCGACTGCAACAATGATTCATTGAACAGAAAAATACATAGCGAGGATCACATTATCCCAGTGGGCCCCAACCACCGGGCTGTGGAACGATGTGATTTGGCGATATGAAACAAAACGAGTCAGCTGCACCTTTCCTCATTCCCTGTCACACCGACTGTTGAACTTGTACACACGCGAGGTCATTACCCACGTGAGGTCATCAGTCGCCTAAACACAGTGATACTTTCGCGCCAGAGATCACTGGTTGGCCTCAGGTAACCGGCCGCCTTGCACGGCCGGCGAGAAGTACTGTTGCTACTGGCCTGGAGCACCGCCTCTAAACCTGTTTAGCACACTGAATGTTCGTGGGGAAACCGGTGCTAAAATATTCGCAGACAACCTAATTTGGGCTCAGGGTTCCATAAGCAGCAGAGCAACTACCTCGCTGCGATCTACCGAAAGTCATTCCTCCAGCCAAACTTTTGTCAGCCAATAGATCCTACAGGTGGGGGGAGGGGGGGGGTGCCGGCAGGTGCACGCCCTGTCTCACTCCTTGCTCGTCCAGACTGCGACCAGTACAGGAACCTCTGGCCCTTACCCTGTCCTCTCACCCCACCCACGACCAGCCACACCTCGCCAAAGTGTCTGGCGGCGGGCAGGGGGGTGAGGGGGAGGCTGTCTAATGAGGCAATGAAACCCTCAAAACTGCTTCGGTACCTTGAGTCCAAGCACCCTGCACTTAAAGACAAACCCGTTGAGTTTTCTGAGCGGAAAAAACGTGGGCAAACGGGACAGAACCAAGTGCTGAGAGCCACAAAAACTAAATTGCGGAATAGACTGGACATAAGGAACCCCCATTGAGTATCGCGGTATTCCAGTCATGATTAACAACCCCCACCCCCCACCATCGGCCGGTCTGCAGTGCAATAAAAGTTGATGACCCCTGCATTATCCTATAGTATAATGAACTATCTAATTAGACCCAGGCATCAGACAAACAAACTAAATAATAATTCAATGATTTACCTCCATCTCTCTGGCAACACAAGTTGCAATTCCTAGATATTTCAATACCAAGGAAACAACTGAGTTTAATTTATCAGTTAATTTATCTAGAAACATTAAAGGAGATAATGGCTCCCCACACCCACCTCCTCTAACTCTCAATGACCTTTCACTTCCTATCACCAGCCTATTACTTTCTTCTGGTCCCCTCTTCTTTTCTTGTCTCCTATTGTCCACTACTCTCTCCCATCAGATTCTATCTTCTCCAGCCATTGACCTTTCCCACCCACCTGGCTTCACCTATCACCTTCCAGTAAGCCTCTTCCCACCAACCTTTTTATTCAGACCTGATGAAGGGTCTCAGCCTGAAATGTCAACTGTTTATTAATTTCTATAGATGCTGCCTGACCTGCTGGATTCCTCAAGCATTTTGTGTGTTTTTGCAATTATTTCTACATCCTGTTAGCTTAGGCTGGACAGATGCGCATTTGAAAATAACAATCCCTGTACTGAAGATTGCAAGAAGGGTCACTAATGCTCACTGACTTATTAAATCAGTTTTTAAATCACAGAGGAGCTTGAGCCCTGTAAAAGCTATTTGGGATACTCAACTGTCCAATTCTATATTGTTCTCCAGTGAAATAGGTTGCAGGTAGGTATGAAAAAATGCAACATTTCAAGAGAATCAGCTTTGCTCAGTCAGTACCAGTCACATTAAAACATCGTTGGATCAAATTGATGCTGGTCCACTATGTTTGATGGAATGTGATTCTGTCACTCGTGTATCTTTCTAGGGAGACACAAACCCCAAGACTTGTTTGAAAGATTAAGGACTCCAACCAATGTAAGATGTAGGACATAGGAGCTGGAATAATCCCTGAGACCATGATGTACAGGAGCAGAAGTAGGCCATTCAGCGCACTGAGTCTGCTCTGCCATTCCATCATGGGCTGATCCAACTCTACCTGTCATCTGCCCTCTCCTGCTTTCACCCCATACCCTTTGATGCCCTGGCTAATCAAGAACCTATCTATCTCTGCATTAGATGCACCCAATGACTTGGCCTCCACATCTGCTTGTGGCAACAAATTCCACAGATTTACCACCCTCTGACTAAAGTAACTTCTCTGCACCTCTGTTCTAAATGGACGCCCTTCAATCCTGAAGTCGTGCCCTCTTGTTCTAGACTCCCCTACCATGGGAAATAACTTTGCCATATCTAATCTGTTCAGGCCTTTTAACATTTGTAATATTTCTATGAGATTTCCCCCCCACCCATTCTCCTGAACTCCAGGAAATACAGCCCAAGAGCTGCTAGATGTTCCTCATACTATAACTTTTTCATTCCTGGAATCATCCTGTGAATTTTCTCTAAACCCTCTCCAACGTCAGTATATCCTTTCTAAAATAAGAAACCCAAAACTGCACACAATACACCAAGTGTGGTTCTATGAGTGCCTCAGGTTCACATCCCTGTTCTTATATTCTATACCTCTAGAAATGAATGGCAACATTCCATTCACCTTCTTCACCACCAACTCAACCTGGAGGTTAACATTTAGTGTATCCTGCACAAGGACTCCCAAGTCCCTTTGCATCTAAGCATTTTGAATTCTCTCCCCATCTAAATAAGTCTGCCCATTTATTTCTTCCACCAAAGTGCATGACCATACACTTTCTAGTATTGTATTTCATTTGCCACTTCTTTGCTCAATCCCCTAAACTATCTAAGTTTCTCTATAGGCTCTCTGTGTAGACAATAGACAATAGGTACAGAAGTAGACCATTCGGCCCCTCGAGTCTGCACCGCCATTCTGAGATCATGGCTGATCATTCACTACCAATACCCAGTCCCTGCCTTGTCCCCATATCCCTTGATTCCCCTATCCATCAGATATCTATCTAGCTCCTTCTTGAAAGCATCCAGAGAATTAGCCTCCACCGTCTTCCGAGGAAGTGCATTCCACACCTCCACAACTCTCTGGGAGAAGAAGTTCTTCCTCAACTCTGTTTTAAATAACTGACCTCTTATTCTCAATCCATGCCCTCTGGTACTGGACTCTCCCAACATCTGGAACATATTTCCTGCCTCAATCCTATCAAATCCTTTAATTATCTTAAACGTTTCAATCAGATCCCCTCTCAATCTCCTCAATTCCAGTGTGTATGTACAATGTCCTGGGTATGTTACTCAAAATGGCCTCTTTGGTTTGTTACAAGTAGGAATGTTTCTTTGTCGGATAACTGTTTCTCTCGCCGTTGTTTCACTTTAGAATGGCTGATATGGTAATTGTATTCATTTGTTAATCAATGGGGAATGTCATTGTGTCTTGTGATGCTGGGAACTTGGGGGGTGTCTCGTCGGGAGCCGGGGGAGGAGGAGAGGGACGAGGAGTGGGAGAGTGTCCCTGCCCCTGGAGTGAAGGCGATGTGTCAGTTTGTTATCACCGTGAAGGCCGAGGGAAGAGGGAGGCTGGAACGAGCCGTGGACCATTTGGGGGGGTTTTGACGACGCCATACCCCTAGTTTACTGTGACTAGTCTACTGTGCTCTGGGGACTAAACAGTTGCCGGAACTGAGTCCGGGGGAAGTGGCAACTGCTCAGCAAAATGACCCGGGCATTGGCACAGTGTGGAGAGCGGTCGAGAAGGGGGATGGGGCGTTGGCTGAGAAGGCGAAACACCCATGCGTGCCTCTGTTGTTGAAGGAGTGGTCTCGGTTGAAGTTAAAGAACAAAATCTTGTACCGGGTAATGACGCCTCCGGACCAACCCCGCTGTTGGCAACTGGTCCTGCCGGAGGAGTATCGCCAGGCTGTACTCCAGGCCTTCCCTGATGATTCTGGACATTTGGGGTGGAAAAGACATATGGATTACTCAAAGACCGGTTCTACTGGCCCCGGATGAGGGGGGACGTCGAAGAATACTGTAGGGGATGCCGTCGTTGCATCCAGAGGAAGACCCTGCCAGCGTTGGCAGCTCCACTGTCGCACTTGCAGAGTGCGGGACCTCTGGACCTGGTATGTATGGATTTCCTGTCGATTGAGCCTGACACCAGCAACACCACGAATGTATTAGTCATCATCGATCATTACACTCGCTATGCTCAGGCATTTCCCACCAAGGATCAGAAGGCGACGACAGTGGCGAAGGTGTTATGGGAGAAGTATTTTGTGCATTACGGCCTTCCCAGGCAAATCCATAGTGATCAGGGGCGGGACTTTGAGAGCTGCCTTATCCAGGACTACCCCTTACTACCCACAGGGAGACCCTCAGCCAGAGAGATTCTACAGGACCCTGTTGGATATGCTCGGGACGCTGGAGATTGGGCAGAAAAGCAGGTGGAGTCGTCATATTGGACAATTGGGTTGTTACAATTGTACTCCCACGGCAAGAGAAATCACCTTTAAGAGGGGAATGCCGCTGGCACATCTGTTCCCGGTGACGGTAATGTCTAGCGCACCAGTGAGGACCCCTAACGGGGAGGGATCGGAGCATCGAAGGGAGCTGACCGCTGAAGCCTTTAACTTCGGGGATTCCCGTGTCGCTGGAGTGGAAACACCGGCTAGTGGAGAAGATGCTGAAGATGGAAACTGTTTTTTCTCGGGGCGAGTTTGATGTTGGCTGCGCCAAAAGCACTCGCCACACCATCCGGGTGACGGAGGACACCCCATTCCGAGAGAGATCCCGGCGGCTGGCTCTGGCAGATGTTGAGGACGTGCGACAGCACTTGTGCAAGTTGAAGGAGGCAGGAATCATAGCTGAGTCTCGAAGTCCTTATGCGTCCCCAATAGTGGTGGCACGGAAGAAGAATGGGCGAGTGCGCATGTGTGTTGACTACAGGACGTTGAATCGGCGAACTGTCCCTGATCAATATACTGTCCCAAGAGTCGAGGATGCGTTGGCCTGCCTGAGCGGTGCGAAGTGGTTCAGTGTGCTGGATTTAAGAAGTGGGTATTACCAGATCCCGATGAGTGCGGCCGATAAAGAGAAGACCGCTTTTATCTGCCCGCTGGGGTTCTTTCAGTTCGAACGAATGCCCCAAGGCATATCGGGAGCCCCAGCCACCTTCCAGAGGCTCATGGAGAGAACTGTGGGGGATATGAATCTGTTGGAGGTGCTGGTGTACCTGGACGATTTGATAGTGTTTGGATCGACTTTGGAGGAACATGAGGAGAGGCTGTTGAAGGTGTTGGACCGGCTTAATGAAGAAGGGTTGAAGCTTTCCCTGGACAAATGCCAGTTCTGCAAGTCGTCGGTTAACTACATTGGCCATATCATTTCGCGAGAGGGAGTGGTTACTGATCTAACCAAGATAGAGGCCGTGACCCCAGAAAGTGGGTGCTCTGCGCTCATTTTTGGGGTTCTGTGGGTATTACCGGCGATTTGTGAAAGGATACGCCAAAGTGTGTCACCCGTTGACTCAGCTGTTGTGTGGCTATCCCCCGGTGGGGAAGAAGAGGACGGGGAACCAGAGGCAGGACGCTGGAGGATACTGGAACCTGGCGGAACCTTTTGGCTCGAGATGGGATGATCAATGTGAAGAGGCGTTCCGATCTTTGAAAAGGGCCCTGACCCAGGCCCCGGTGTTGGCTTTTGCCGATCCCCAGAAGCCATATGTGCTGCACACGGATGCCAGCCGAGAGGGTCTCGGGGCTGTTCTGTACCAGGAGCATGGCAAAGCATTGAGGCCGGTAGCCTTTGTCAGCCGAAGCTTGTCGTCATCGGAGAGAAACTATCCCACTCACAAGTTGGAGTTCCTGGCGCTGAAGTGGGCGGTGGTGGACAAGCTGGGCGATTACCTGTACGGAGCCAATAACAATCCTCTCACTTATATTTTGACTTCGGCGAAGCTGGATGCCACAGGACATCGGTGGCTGGCGGCCTTGTCGGTATATGATTTCAGCCTGAGGTACCGCCCCGGAAGCAAGAATGTCGATGCCTGGGTATGTTACTCAAAATGGCCTCTTTGGTTTGTTACAAGTAGGAATGTTTCTTTGTCGCATAAGTGTTTCTCTCGCCGTTGTTGCACTTTAGAATGGCTGATATGGTAATTGTATTCATTTGTTAATCAATGGGGAATGTCATTGTGTCTTGTGATGCTGGGAACTTGGGGGAGGGGTTTTCGCGGGTTTTTTTTGGAGAGGCCGAGGAAGACGCTGAGGAAGGTGGAAGTGTGCTGGACTGCTCGTAAGACCACAGGGGTGGTCCCAGGTGCGACGGCCGGATGGGTCGATTGGTTCGTTGATTGAGCTCCAACGAGTGCACTAAACAGACTGAACTTTGATAAGTTGGCGCCTTTTGTTTTTTTTCTTGTGTATATATATATATATTTATTGTATTGCCTACTTTTTTTTAATTTTAGTAAACTCTTTAAAGTGTATTTCATAACGGTATTTGTTGTGGCTTTGATACTGTGGGCGGGCGCGAGGCATTAACTCGATTCTCACAGCACCTGCGTGTACGGGAGGTGGGTTGGAGAGTGGCTGGATCTCCTTTTCCCCTAGATATATACCAGCCTGTTGGTTAAGGGTTACATGTACAAGCCCAATCTCTCCAATCTCTCTGCGTAAGACAGCCCTGCCATCCCAGGAATCAACCTAGTGGATCTACGCTGCACTTCCTCAATTGCCAGAATGTCCTTCCTCAAACCTGGAGACCAAAACTGTACACAATATTCCAGGTGTGGTCTCACCAGGGCCCTGTACAAATGCAAAAGGACATCCTTGCTCTTGTACTCAATTCCCCTTGTAATAAAGGCCAACATTCCATTTGCCCTCTTCACTGCCTGTTGCACTTGCTCATTCACCTTCATTGACTGATGAACTAGGACTCCTAGGTCTCTTTGCATTTCTCCCTTACCTAACTCTACGCCGTTCAGACAATACTCTGCCCTCTTGTTCCTGCTTCCAAAGTGGATAACTTCACATTTATTCACATTGAATGACATCTGCCAAGTATCTGCCCACTCACCCAGCCTGTCCAAGTCTCCCTGTATTCCCCTAACGTCCTCTTCGCATGTCACACTGCCACCCAGTTTAGTATCGTCAGCAAACTTGCTGATATAGTTTTCAGTGCCCTCATCTAAATCGTTGACATAAATCGTAAAGAGCTGTGGTCCCAATACAGAGCCCTGTGGTACCCCACTAGTCACCTCCAGCCAGTCCGAGAAACACCCATTCACTGCTACCCTTTACTTTCTATCTGCCAACCAGTTTTCTATCCATGTTGAAACCCTGCCCCCAATGCCATGAGCTCTGATTTTACTCACCAATCTCCTATGTGGCACCTTATCGAATGCCTTCTGAAAATCTAGGTACACTACATCCACTGGCTTACCCTCGTCTAACATCCCTGTTACACCCTCAAAAAACTCCAACATATTAGTCAAGCATGATTTGCCCTTGGTAAATCCATGCTGGCTCGGCCTAATTCTATTACTGCCATCAAGATGTGCCACTATTTCGTCCTTAATAATGGACTCAAGCATCTTCCCCACGACTGACGTTAGGCTAACAGGGCGATAGTTCTCTGTTTTCTCCTTCCCTCCCTTCTTGAAAAGTGGGATAACATTAGCCACTCTCCAATCCTCAGGAACTGATCCTGAATCTAAGGAACATTGGAAAATGATTACTAATGCATCCGCAATTTCCTGAGCCACCTCTTTTAGAACCCTCGGATGCAGACCATCTGGACCCAGGGATTTATTAGCCTTCAGTTCTATCAGTCTACTTATCACCGTTTCTTTCCTAATGTCAATCTGTCTCAATTCCTCTGATATCTTATGACCCTGGCCCATCCATACATCTGGGAGATTGCTTGTGTCCTCCCTGGTGAAGACAGATCTAAAGTACGCATTAAATTCTGTTGCCATTTCCGTGTTTCCCATAACAATTTCTCCCAATTCATTCTTCAAGGGGCCAACATTGTTCTTAACTATCTTCTTTCTCTTCACATAGCTAAAAAAGCCTTTGCTATCCCCTTTTATATTCCTGGCTAGACTGAGCTCATACCTGATTTTTTCTCTCCGTATTGCTTTTTTAGTCAAGATCTGCTGTTCCTTAAAACTTTCCCAATCATCTGTATTCCCACTCATCTTAGCCCTGTCATACTTCTTTTTCTTTAATGCTATACAATCTCTGACTTCCTTTGTGGCCCCTTCCCCCTCTTTGAATCCTTCCTTCTCATTGGAATGAACTGCTTTTGCATCTTTTGTATTATCCCCAAGAATATCTGCCACTGCTGATCCACTGTCTTTCCTGCCAGGGCATCCGCCCATTTAACTTTGGCCAGCTCTTCCCTCATGGCTCCGTAGTCTCCTTTATTTAATTGCAACACTGACACCTCTGATCTGCCCTTATCCCTCTCAAATTGTACATAAAAACTTATCATGTTATGATCACTACTTCCTAATGGCTCCTTTACTTCAAGATCACTTATCAATTCCTGTTCATTACACATCACCAAGTCCAAAATAGCCTCGTTCCTGGTTGGCTCAAGCACCAGCTGTTCCAAAAATACATCCCTTAGACACTCCACAAACTCCCTATCCTGGGGTCCAGCACCTACCTGATTCTCCCAGTCCACCTGCATGTTGAAATCTCCCATAACGACTGCATTAACTTTAGCACATGCCAATGTTAACTCCCTAATCAACTTGTACCCAAAATCCACGCTACTGTTTGGGAGCCTGTACACAACATCCATTAGGGTCTTTTTACTCTTACTGTTCCTCAGCTCAATCCACACAGACTCTACTTCCCCTGTTCCCAAGTCACCTCTTGCTAAGGACTGAATCTCATTCCTCACCAACAGGGCCACCCCACCCCCTCTTCCCATATTCCTGTCTCTACGATAGCATGCATACCCTGGTACACTCAATTCCCAGGCCTGATCCCCTTGCAGCCATGTCTCCGTTAACCCAACAATATCGTAGTTCCCCATTTTCATCTGAGCTTCAAGCTCATCTGTCTTATTTCTGACACTATGCGCATTCAAGTATAGAATTCTTAGCCCATTCCTCCTCTCTTTGCTTAAAACACTGTCTATTGTACCTAACCCAGCTCCTTGAACTTCCATCGGGCTAACTGCACCTTGAATTTTGATTACCTTCTCAAGATCACCCAAACCTTCTACACATTTAACCCCATGCTCCTTCTGACCAACCCTCTGTACGTGTAACTTTTCCAACACATGTTCTGTCTCACCTTTCTCCTTTACACAATTAATATTTGGGAAACGTGTATTCCCCACCTGTCCCTTATCCTTCATCATATCATCTTCTCTCGTAATCTGGATCCCTGCCCCCTGCACATCTAGTTTAAACCCCCCCGAGCAGCACTGGCAAACATTCCTGCAAGAATGTTAGTACCCCTCCAGTTCAGATGTAGACCGTCCCTTCGAAACAGATCCCAATGTCCGTGGAACAAAGACCAATTATCCAAAAACCTGAACCCTTCCTTCCTGCACCATGCTCTCAGCCTCGTATTAATGTGTATAATCATTCTATTCTTCGCCTCACTCGAACGTGGCACAGGTAACAATCCCGAGATTGTCACCCTGGAGGTCCTGCCTTTCAGCTTCCCTCCTAACTCCCTGAACTCTCTAAGCAGGACTCCCTCACTCACCTACATCGTTGGTCCCTACATGGACCACTACATCTGGGTTCATGCCCTCGTTCTCAAGAATAGCCTGCACCCGATCTGAGATGTCCCGGACCCTGGCACCAGGGAGGCAACATACCATCCGAGACTCCCAATCTGCCCCACAAAATCTCCTATCTGCCCCCCTGACTATAGAATCCCCTAAAACTATCGCTCTCTTCTCTTCCCTCCTCCCCTTCCTAGTTGAGGGTTCAACCTCTGTGCCAGAGGCAGGACCACTACAACTCATTCCTGGTAGGTCATCCCCATCAACAGTATCCAGTACGGTATACTTATTGTTAATGGGAATGGCCGCAGGGGTGCTCTGCTCTCTCTGCCTACTCCCCCTGCCTCTCTGGACCGTCACCCATCTGCCTACTTCTTGGTTTTTTGGTGTGACTACCTCCTGATAACTCCTATCTATCTCTGCCTCCACCTCCCGAATGATCCGTAGTTCATCCAGCTCCTGCTCCAACTCCCTAACTCGGGCTGATAGGAGCTGCAGCTGGACGCACCTCTTGCAGGTGTGGTCATCAGGGACAACTGTGTTGACCCTGACCTCCCACATACTGCATACGGAGCACACCACTGCTCTGACTGTCTCCCCCATACCTGAACTGGATTAATAGAATAAGTCTAAAAAGCACCAAGCGACCTTATCTTCTTCCCCTCAGCGAGCAATCACACAGGCTTACCGAAGTCCCCTTACGCCGAAGCCCACTTAGCCAAAGCCCAGGACTCTGCTTCCACGGACTCCGCTGCCCGCTCTGAAAAGAAGTCCTGCCTTTTAAAGTGCGCGCTCAATGCTGACATCACTCGCGCCTGCGCAGCTCTCCCTCCTCCACAGGTACTGACCAGGTAGGCTTAAATCCTACCTGCAACGGTCGAATTCTCTGAGCTTCCAGCTGAATCACAAGCTGTAACTTCCTCCCAATTCAATTTCCTCAACACTACCTGCTCCTCCACCTATCTTTCTACCATAGGCAAATTTAGCCACAAATCCATTAATCCCATAGTCCAAGTCACTGACATACATCGTAAAAAGCAGTGGTCCCAACACCGACCCCTCTGGAACTCCATTGGTAACCGGCAGCCAGCCAGAATAGGATCCCTTTATTCTCACTGTTTTCTGCTGATCAGCCAATGCTCCACCCATGCTAGTAACTCCCCTGTAATTCCATGGACTCTTATCTTGCTAAGCAGCCTCATGTGTGGCACCTTGTCAAAGGCCTTCTGAAAATCCAAGTACACCACATCTACTGCATCTCCCTTGTCTGCCCTGCTTGTATTTTCCTCAAAAAAATTGCACTAGGTTTGTCAGGCAGGATTTTCCTTTCAGGAAACCATGCTGGCTTTGGCCTATCTTGTCATGAGCCTCCAGGTACTCCGTCATCTCATCCCTAACAATCGATTCCAACAACTTCCCAAACACTGATGTCAGGCTAACAGGTCTATAGTTTCCTTTCTGCCACTTCCCACCCTTCTTAAATAGCAGAGTAACATTTGCGATTTTCCAGACATCCGGTACTATGCCAAAATCTATCAATTCTTGAAAGATCATTGTCAATGCCTCCGCAATCTCTCCAGCTACTTCCTTCAGAACCCGAGGGTGCATTCCATCAGGTCCAGATTTATCCACCCTCAGACCATTAAGCTTCCTCAGCACCTTCTCAGTCGTAACTTTCACTGCACACACTTCACTTTCCTGACACTCCTGAATGTCCAGTATACTGCAGATGTCTTTCACAGTGAAGAATGATGCAAAATACGCATTCAATTCCTCTGCCATCTCTGCATCTCTCATTACAATATCTCGTGTCATTTTCTATTGGTCCTATATCTACTTTTACCCTTCATATACTTAAAAAAGCTTTTAGTATTTTCTTTGATATTAGTTGCCAGCTTCCTTTCATAATTCATCTTTTCCTTCCTAATGACCTTCTTAGTTTCCTTCTACATGTTTTTAAAAGCTTCTCAATCCTCTATCTTCCCACTAACTTTGGCTTCCTTGTATTTTTTTGCTTTTACTTTGACTTCACTTGTCAGCCACGGTAGTGTCCTTCTTCCATTCAAAAATTTCTTCTCATTTGGAATACATCTGTCTTGCACTTCCCTCACTTTTCGCAGAAACTCCAGCCATTGCTGCTCTGCTGTCCTTCCTGCTAGTGTCCCTTTCCAGTCAACTTTGGCCAGTTCCCCTCTCATGCCATTGTAATTTCCTTTATTCCACTGACACATTGGAATTTAGTTTCTCCTTCTCAAATTTCAAAGTGAACTCGATCATATTATGATCACTGTTCCCTAAGGGTCCCTTAACCTTAAGCTCTCTTATCAACTCCGGATCATTGCACAACACCCAATCCAGCACAGCCGATCCCCTAGTGCGCTCAACAAGCAGTTCTAAAAAGTTATCCCTTCGACATTCTACAAATTCTCTCTCGAGGTCCAGTACTGGCCTGGTTTTCCCAATCCACTTTCATGTTAAAATCCCCAGTGATTACCATGACATTGCCCTTCTGACATGCCTTTTCTATCTCCTGCTGTAATTTGTAATCCACATCCTGGCTGCTGTTTGGAGGCTTAGATACAACTACCATTAGGGTCCTTTTACCCTTGCCATTTCTTAACTCAACCCATAGAGACTCTACACCTTCTGATCCTATGTCATCTCTTTTTAATGATTTAATATTATTTCTTATGCACAGTCACACCACCCCCTCTGTCTACTAGCCTATCTTTCTGATACACTTGATATGCTTAATCCATTCAATCATGGCTAATTTATTTTCCCTCTCAACCCTATTCTCCTACCTTCTCTTCATAATGTTTGATCAAGAAATTATCAACCTCCATTTTAAATACACCTGAGGACTTGGCCTCCTCTGCAATGAATTCCTCAGACTCACCATCCTCTAGCAAAAGAAATTCCTCCTTATCACCATTTTAAAAGGACATCTATGAGGCTATTAAGCCTTTCAATATTTGTCAGATCCTCCTTCATTCTCCTAAACTCCAACGAGTACAGAGCCAGAATATTATATTAATTCCATTTTTCTTTTATTTTACCCAAACTCTCATCAACTTCCCTGAATCTTACTCACCTACACATAAGGGACAATTGCAGTGAGTCTTTAATATACCAGCTCACGCCTGTACAGGACGTGGGAGGAAATCGTGCAGGAGGAGAACACCTACACAATCACAGGAAAAACATGCAAACTTCACAAGACAGGACCGAAGGTGAGGATTGAACTGTGGGCTCTAACACTGAGATAAAGACTCAACCACTTTTGAAAGCAGCATACATACAATTCTGGAGGAGTTTAGCAGGTCAGGCTGCATCTATGGAAATGAATAAACAGCCAACATTTCAGGCTGAGATCCTTCTTCAGGACCTCCTGAGGTCCTCCGGGGGGGTGTGTGTGTGGGTGTGTGTCTGTGTGTGTGTCTGTCTGTGTGTCTGTCTGTGTGTCTGTCTGTGTGTCTGTCTGTGTGTCTGTCTGTGTGTCTGTCTGTGTGTCTGTCTGTGTGTCTGTCTGTGTGTCTGTCTGTGTGTCTGTCTGTGTGTCTGTCTGTGTGTCTGTCTGTGTGTCTGTCTGTGTGTCTGTCTGTGTGTCTGTCTGTGTGTCTGTCTGTTTGTCTGTCTGTGTGTCTGTCTGTGTGTCTGTCTGTGTGTCTGTCTGTGTGTCTGTCTGTGTGTCTGTCTGTGTGTCTGTGTTGCTTTAGATTTCTAGCATCTGCAAACCTTTCCAAACTGTAGTGCTGATCAGTTACCTGGATGCTGAGTAGTCTTTCCAGCCTTTCTTGGTCAAGCTGCAGCTTTTCTTCCCTACGTCGAGCGTTGAGCTCCTGCAGCCTGCGCACTTGTTGTTGCCTCCGTTCCATCTTCTCCTCCACCGTCAAGGTGCTAGCCAGGAGCTTGTTGTTAAAGGGAAGCTGCATTCGGTGAATATTTTTCTCATAGAAGTCTGGAAGCTTCCACAGGCCAAGTTCTGGAGAAGGGATCAAAGCCATTTCTCAGTTGAAACACAAAATTTAGCTTCTAACTCACTGTTGTAAGACTCTTGAACTAATCTCTAAATACTGAAGTCTTGATCTCTCAATTCACAGAGTCATTGCCCCTTGTACTGGCTTTTTGTTCTTGATGCCATTTGCGCAATTTGTTTTGCATGTGGGGGAGGGGGTTTTGGGGGTTTGTTCTCCTTGTTGCCATTTGCACAATGTTTTTATTTTGCATGGGTTGGGGTTTGATGTTTTTGTTGCTGTTTGCGTGATTTTTTTTTGCGCGTGGGAGAGGGTGGATATTTTTCTTTGAACAGCCTCCATGGTTTTCTTTGTGTAACTTGCTCTAAGGTTTTCCTGCTAATGTAATGGCCTCTCTGTATTGTTTCACTGCTAATGTAATGGTTTCTCTGTAGCAGCAATGTTTAGGTTATGACTGGAGATAACAGGGCTTGGAATGTGGGGGGGGGGGGCTTATCCAATGAGGGAAATGTTGTTGTGTCTTGAGTCTGGAAGAGCAATTTTCGCGGTCTGTCACCAGAGAGAGATGAGGAGGGAAGATGCGAATGGAGAGACCACCGGATGGTGCAGACTGAAGAGCAAGCGTCTGAGGGGCAGCTACACTCGGAGGACAGTGGAAACAAATGAACAAGCAGTGAGCTCCAACATTGCGCAATAGACTGTTCCATGAGAATGGGCCCTTTGTGCTTTTTATTTTGTTTTCTTTACTAACCATATAATCGAAGTAAGAATTATAAAGCTCAATCATTTAATCACATAGTGTGTACTGTTTGTTATCTCGGGATACTGATTTCTAACAGGGACACATCGCCGAACATCCACCCAAACAAGAAGTTTGGCCAGGCCGGGGGCTATCACCCACTATATTAAGTCGCTAGCCTAAGCCAGAGTTACATTTGTTTCATGGCTGTCTGGAGAAGATGTATTTTAGAGTTATATACTACATACATACTTTGATAATAAATGTACCTTGAACCTTGACTGCCTGCACTACACTTCCTCTATAACTGTAACACTACATTCTGTATTTTTTAAAATTCTTTTTGTACTCCTGCAATATACTTCTGTATGGAATAATCTATCTGAATGGCACGCATACAAAAGCTTTGCACAGTATCCAGGTACATGTGACAATAATAAATCAATATTAGTTCTAATAAAATTTCAATGTCAGAGTCCAGCTTCCTCTATCCAAAAACACAAGTTACTATATTTTTTTTTAATCATGTGCAAGATTTTTCTCATCCTGATATTTGGGGCAATAAACTTATTTTCTGGCAACATGACCACTGACATCATCATTGGTCCACACTCATCTTTGAATAGTTGAAGGCGGTGTGAATAGAATGGTCTCAGGATGTCAGGAAAGGAGCTCCAAGATTTTAATTTATACTTTTACTGCTGACCACTACAAAAGCCTTGTGATTTATAACCGGCCTTTCACCTTGAATTGATACAGCCTTGGATTTCCAGGATTTCTGTTCTGGTTGGTAAAACACAAGTGGAACAAAGCAGCTGAACAACAAGCCTAGATATTACACGAAGAACGTCTACAGGGTGTTAGGAAGTTGAGAACAGGACCACAAGGGTAGTCATCTCAGGATTACTCCTTGTGCCATGTGACAGTGAGTACAGGAATAGAGTGAAGTGAAGGATGAATGTATGGCTGAGGGATTGGAGCAGGGGGCAGGGATTCAGATTTCTGGATCATTGGGACCTCTGGGGCAGGATTGACCTGTAAAAAAAGGACGGGTTACACTTGAATCCCATGGGGAGGGGGGCAACATCTTGGCAGGGAGGTTTACTAAGGCTATTGCTGAGACTAAACTAGGATTGCTGGGGGGGTGGGAACCAAACTGAAGAGACGGAGAAAGAGGCGGTTGGTTCACAAATAGAGAAGTTTGGAGAAGGTGCGAGAGGGAGGATAGGCAGGTGATCGAGAAGGGACGTGCTCAGACCGATGGTTTGACATGTATTTATTTTAATGCAAGGAGTATTATGAACAAAGCGGATAAGCTTAGAGCATGGATCAGTTCTTGGAGCTATGATGTTGTGGCTATTACAGAGACTTGAATAGCTCAGGGGCAGAAATGGTTACCTCGAGTGCCGGGTTTTAGATGTTTCAGAAAGGACAGAGAGGGAGGCAAAAGAGGTGGGGGCATGGCACTGTTGATCAGAGATACCGTCACTGCCGTAAAGGAGGATGACATGGAGGAATTGTCCGCGGAGTCTATGTGGGTGAAAGTTGGGAACAGGAAGTGGTCAATAACTCTTCCGGGTGTTTTTTATAGACTACCCCATAGTAACAGGAACATCGAGGAGCAGATAGGGAGACAGATTCTGGAAAGGTGTAATAATAAGTGTTCTCGTGATGGGAGATTTTAATTTCCCAAATATTGATTGGCATGTCCCTAGAGCGAGGGGTTTAGATGGGGTACAGTTTGTTAGGTGTGTTCAGGAAGGTTTTTCAACACTATATGTAGATAAGCCTACAAGAG
Source organism: Hypanus sabinus (assembly GCF_030144855.1). NCBI lineage: Eukaryota > Metazoa > Chordata > Chondrichthyes > Myliobatiformes > Dasyatidae > Hypanus > Hypanus sabinus. The sequence goes on from NC_082714.1 coordinate 154,251,698, forward strand.
GAGAGGCTGTACTTGATCTGGTATTAGGAAATGTCAAATCTCTCAGTGGGAGAGCATTTGAGATAGTGATTACAACTCTAACTCCTTTACCATAGCACTAGAGAGGGATAGGAACAGACAAGTTAGGAAAGCGTTTAAATGGAGTAAGGGGGAACTATGAGACTATCAGGCAGGAATTTGGAAGCATAAAATGGAAAACAAATGGTCTCCGTGAAATGTACGGAAGAAATGTGGAAAATGTTCAGGGGATATTTGCATGGAGTTCTGCATAGGTACGTTCCAATGAGACAGGGAAAGGATGGTAGGGTACAGGAACCATGGTGTACAAAGGCTGCTGTAAATCTAGTCAAGAAGAAAAGAAGAGCTTACAAAAGATTCAAAAAGCTAGGTAATGATAGAAAGCTAGAAGATTATAAGGTTAGCAGGAAGGAGCTCAAGAAGGAAATTAGGAGAATCAGAAGGAGCCATGAGAAGGCCTTGGCGGACAGGATTAAGGAAAACCCCAAGGCGTTCTACAAGTACGTTAAGAGCAAGAGGATAAGATGTGAGAGAATAGGACCAATAAAATGTGAGTGTAGAAGTGCGTATAGAACTGGAGGAGATAGTAGAGGTACTTAATGAATACTTTGCTTCAGTATTCACTACAGAAAAGGATCTTGACGATTGCAGGGATGACCTACAGCAGACTGAAAAGCTTGATCATGTGGATATTAAGAAAGAGGATGTGCAAGAGCTTTTGGAAAGCATCATTGGATAAGTCACCGGACTGGACAAGATGTGCCCCAGGCTACCGTGGGAGGAGAGGGAGGAGATTGCTGAGCCTCTGGTGATGATCTCTGCATCATCAATGGGGACGGAAGAGGTTCCAGAGGATTGGAGGGTTGCAGATGTTGTTCCCTTATTTAAGGAAGGGAGTAGCAATAGCCCAGGAAATTATAGACCAGTGAGTCTTACTTCAGTGGTTGGCAAGTTGAAGGAGAAGATCCTGAGAGGCAGGATTTATGATCATTTGGCGAGGCATAATATGGTTAGGAATAGCCAGCAAAGCTTTGCCAAAGGCAGGTCATGCCTTATGGGCCTGATTGAATTTTTTAAGAATGTGACTAAACACGTTGATAATGGTAGAACAGTAGATGTTGTGTATATGGATTTCAGCAAGGCATTTGGCAAGGTACCCCATTCAAGGGTTATTGAGACATGGGATCCAAGAGGACATTGCTTTGTGGATCGAGAAATGGCTTGCCCACAGAAGGCAAAGTGTGTTTGTCGACTGGTCATATTTTGCATGGAGGTCGGTCACCAGTGGGGTGCCTCAGGGATCTGTTATGGGACCCTTAATCTTTGTGATTTTTATAAATGACCTGGATGAGGAAGTGGAGAGATGGGTTAGTAAATTTGCTGATGACACAAAGATTGGATATGTTACGGATAGTGTGGAGGGCTGTCAGAGGTTACAGCAGGTCATTGATAGGATGCAAAAATGGGCTGAGAAGTGGCTGATAGAGTTCAACCCAGATAAGTGTGAAGTGGGTCATTTTGGTAGGTCATTGGTCTTATCAATCGTGGGATTGAATTTAGGAGCCGAGACGTAATGTTGCAGCTATATAGGACTTTGGTCAGACCCCACTTGGAGTACTGTGCTCAGTTCTGGTCACCTCACTACAGGAAGGATGTGGAAACTATAGAGAGGGCACAGAGGAGATTTACAAGGATGTTACCTGGATTGGGGAGCATGCCCTATGAGAATAGGATGAGTGAACTCGGCCTTTTTTCCTTGGAGCGACGGAGGATGAGAGGTGACCTGATAGAGGTGTGCGAGATGATGAGAGGCATTGATTGTGTGGATAGTCAGAGGCTTTTTCCCAGGGCAAAAAAAGCTAACATGAGAGGACACAGTTTTAAGGTGCTTGGAAGTAGGCACAGAGCAGATGTCAGGGGTAAGGTTTTTTTTTTAAAAAACACAGAATGGTGTGAGCATGGAATGGGCTGCCGGCAACAGTGGTGGAGGCAGATACGACAGGATCTTTTAAGAGACTCCTGGACAGTTATATGGAGCTCAGAAAAATATAGAGGGCTATGGGTAACCCTGGATAATTATGTTCGGCACAGCTTTGTGGGCCGAAGGGCCTGAATTGTGCTGTAGATTTTCTAAGTTTCTAAGCATTTTGAGTAACAAACAACCTGCTAGAGGAACTCAGCTTTTGTGGGAGGAAAGGAAGTTTTGACTTTCTGGGCCGAAAGCCTCCATCAGAAGGGCAGCACAGTAAGGTAGTGGTTAGCCAACACTTTACAGTACCAGTGACCAGGATTCAATTCCTGTTACTGTTTACAAGGTGTTTGTACGTTTTTCCCATAACCACATGGGTTTCCTCTGAGTGCTTCGGTTTCCTCACATAGTCCAAAGGAGCACCAGTTGGTGGGTTAACTAGTCATTGTAAGTTCTCCCGTGATTAGGTTACTGGGGTTAAATTGGGGTTGCTGGGCACCATGGCTCTAAGGACCAGAAGGGTCTATTCTACATTGTATTTCAATAAATAGTAAAAGTACCTGATGCAGGGTTTCGATCCTAAATGCTAGCAGTTCCTCTCCCCACATAAATGCTGCACAACCCACTGAGCTTCTCCAGCAGCTTGTTGATTCAGATTTACCTGGTACTCACATGTATGTTGAAACGTACAGAGAGAAATGCGTCTTCTCCATTAACAACCAACACAGTCAGAGGACGTGCTGGGTCAGCCTGTAAGCGTCGTCACACTTCCAGCACCAATATCATGTGCCCACAATGTTCAGCAGGACGACATGCAGCCAACATATAACATGCAACAACAAACAAATATGATTTGATCTTCATAAATCCAACAACTAGATAAAGAGAACCTAATTAAAAAACACAAAAGAACACTATACTTGTTCATTTATTGAGAAAAGCAATCCTTTATTACATGTATTTGTTGGAAGAAGTCTGTGAACCTTTGCTTTCAGTAACTGGTGTGACCCCTTTCTACAACAAAAAACTTCAACCAAATGTTTCCGGTAACCATTGATCAGCCCTGCACATCAGCTTGGAGGAACTTTAGGCCATTTCTCCTCACAAAACTGCTTCAACTCCGGGACGTTGGTGGGTTTTTTGCATGAACTACTTACTTCAGGTCCTTCTGCAACATTTCTATAGGAGTAAGGTCAGGACTTTGATTCTGCTATTCCAAAACACAAATTTTCTTCTTTCTAAACCATTCTGTTGATGACTTACTCATCTTTCGGATCATTGTCTTGTCTCAGGTCATTATCCAACTTCTATTAAACTTGGACTGCGACCCTGACATTCTGCTATAAAAGGTCTTGATAGAATTTTGAATTTATTGTTCCCTCAACGATTGCAATTTGGCCAGGCCCTGAGGCAGTAAAGCAGCCCCAAACCATGATACTCCTTCCACCATGCTTCACAGTTGGGATGAGGTTTTGGTGTTGATGCGCAGTGCCGTTTTTCCTCCAAACATAGCGGTGTGTATTTCTGCCAAGAAGTTCAACTTTTGTCCCATCTGTCCACAGAACATTGTCCCAGAAGTGTCGTGGAACATCCAAATGGTCTTTTGCAAACTTGAGGTGTGCAGCAGTTTTTTTTTTGGAGAGCTGTGTTGTTCTTCCATGAACACTATTCTCATTAAGTGTTTTTCTTATCATGGACACATGAACAAGTTCTAGAGATTTCAGCAGATCTTTTGCAGTTACCCTTGGGTTTTTTTTCACCTCCTCCAGCATTGCACGTTATACTCTTGGTGTGATATTGCAGGATGCCCATTCCTAGGGAGAGTTTAACAGTACTGAGTTTCCTCCATTTGTAGACAATTTCTCTTACTACGGTCTTTAGAAATGCTTTTGTGGCTTTTTCCAGCTTCATGCACCTCTACAATTCCTCTAAGGTCCACTGAAAGTTGTTTTGATCAAGGCATGGTGCACGTCAACAGATCTTTCTTGAGAAGAGCAGGCTCTGTCAGTAACATGACTCTTTTCTTAAAAATATATATAGGGCAGGGCACCTCAACAACCCACACCTCAAATCTCATCTCATTGACCGGAACACATAACTCCCAATAGCTTTTGTAGAAGGCATTACCTCAGAGGCTCACATACTTCTTTCAACAAATACATGAAATATTCAATTATTTTTCTCAATAAATAAATTAACAAATATAACGTTTTGTACTATTTATTTAATTAGGTTCTCTTTACCTAGTTTTAGGACTTGTGTGAAGTCTGATCACATTTTAGCTCATATTTATACAGAAATAGAGGAAATTCTACAGGTTCACAAACTTTCTAGCTATATATGTGCCTAGGACTTTTGCACAGTACTGTACTGACAGTACAATTCCTGTATAGTGTGATAATTCTATCAACCTTTTCAGCCACAATGTTGTAAATGACAAAGATTTATCTTAGACACATAATTTGTCAATAATTATCCTCCACACACTATACTTCCCACTGAAATTATCCAGCTTTCAATGGGTGAAGCTGCTGTAGTTTCTGACATAAGTTCTGTTCCCACTCTTGGTTTATTGAGTAAGCAAATAAATTTTATGTCTTAATGTCTGTTTATGTCTGTTTTAAGTGTGAATCAATACATCCAGCCCATCTACACCTGATTCATTGTCTACTGACAATGCCAGAGGAAAATTAGTTGGGGTGGAAGCCAGTTTCAATTGTTGCAGAAAGTACTTCAGAAAATTCCTCTCTGAATATCTCCATTCCATCCAGTCTGCTCTCAAACCCCAGGCAACCAGAACAGGTTTAGAACATCAAGTGAACCAAATATGATAATGACATTCACCATTCTACAGCAGGTAATATCTTGACAAATTACTTATTCTTAATTAATAGCAATTACCTTCCATGTAGTCGCCTGCAATGTAGCAGCGTTCATGGAGAATTTCTTCCATTCTGCTGAGCGTAATCGCTGGTAAATGTCCAGGGTACTTGAGCTGCAGCAGACGCTGCATATACGATGCTGCTTGGCTTCCACCCAGATTAATCCTTTTACTATTGCAAGCATCCAGTCTAAATTTGACAAAGGAAACATTAATCATCAAAACAAAAAGTAAATGCAGCATGCTATAAAAGTATAAGCTCAAATATAACATTTCTTGAAGAAGGTAATTGAACAGCAAGATCTTTTGTTTGTCCTCTTTAGGTCAACTTTCCTTTAACTCATTAGTTCACAGAGACCCCAGTAGCCATAGGTGCAGGAATATTGGCTGCCATCTCTGTCTGGTGTAGTTTTAGAATTCACTGTAGCATTAGCCATTCAACAAACATTGTGAAGGACTAAGTTTTTGCATTCTCATTTGCTTTCAGATGCTCATCAAGCTTCTTCCTGCCAATACCCTAATTATCCCCCTCTATAATGAGTTTGCATTCCCTAAGGTTTTGAGTTTAAGTGAGCTCCACAAATTGAGCACATTATCAGCTGACACTTCAATGTAGACCGCAGTGAAGTGCCTTGGTAAATATTAAACTAAGGCTGCTTCATTCTCTCCAAAGAAAAAAAAGATCAACAGTTGTGTTCTGAGCCAGAGTAGTTCCAACATTTTCAGTTTTTATTTTAGATTTTCAACATCTTCAGCTTCCTCCCCCCCACCTCGCTATTTTCACTGAATGTAAAGCATCCAAGAGGTTGTTCAAGTGAGTACATGGAAATCAATGCCATAGATTGTTAAGAACACCCCTTGTTGCCTGAAGTGGGGAACATGCCTTATGAGAATAGGTTGAGATACTCAGCCTTTTCTCCTTGGAGCAACAGAGGATGAGAGGTGACCTGATAGAGGTGTACAAAATAATGAAAGGCAATGATCATGTGGATAGTCAGAGGCTTTTTCCCAGGGCTGAAATGGCTAGCACAAGACGGCATAGTTTTAAGGTGCTTGGAAGTAGATACAGAGGAGATGTCAGGGGTAAGTTTCATTTTGAGTGGGTTTTTTTTTCCCTTCGCAGAGAGTGGTGAGTGCGTGGAATGGGCTGCTAGCGGCAGTAGTGGTGGTGGAAACGATAAGGTCTTCTAAGAGACTCCTGGAGATGTACACGGAGCTTAGAAAAATAGAGGGCTGTGGGTAAGCAGAGGTAGTTCTAAGGTAAGGACATGATCGGCACAGCTTTGTGGGCCGAAGGGCCTGTATTGTGCTGTAGGTTTTCTATGTAGATTGATCACAACTTCTCTGCCCATCACTCATATACTCATGCTAATTAATCTTCTTATAGGACTATGCAATCTCTCCTTCAAACATTAACTACATTTCAAAATAATTCATTTTTATGATTGATTTGTTTTGAGGATGTCACAAACAAACTCTTTAAACAACTACATTCAAAAGAAATTAAGTAGATATTTAACCAGTGATTGAAACAAAAGTTAAAGTTGGAAAAGTAGTTCCACCCACTAGATAGTAGTCCAGTAATTTGATTTATGTCACCATATCGAGATACTGGAGCCAGGCCACATTCAAGAAGTTTATGTGCATTTTTAAGCCTTTTTATGTAAATTCTTAACAAACCTGCCATTCAGCACTGGTAGAATGTGAGAGCAATGATATCCAGAGGAAACAATCAATCCAGTGGCATGCGATTTATTGTTCCGGCAAAAGCTGTAAAGATCATCAATTCCATATGACACTTTGGGAACATGGTAGCACTCGAAAAGGAGCTCAGACATTAACTGTCGGGAGTACAATGGATTACAGGGAGCCTCTGTTAAAACCACTGGATGTTCCACACGACTCTGTAACAGGTATAAATGGAAGCAGTTAGTAGTTTGTGGAGCTTAAAAATGCACCTTCTGTAAAATGGCAATGTCACAAGCTGGTGGTGTGCGGGGTCACAGTGGCTTTTCCACCTCCAATCAATGGTGATATTTACTGTACTCTTTACCTATGCTGCACACTTCATGTGCATTTTAAATAATATTTTATTATTTGCAGTAGTATTCTGTTTTACGTGCTGTGTGAGAAATGTACTGTGGGTGCATATATCTGAAGAAATGTTTCATTTGGTTATATATATGCACAGCACACACAAATGCTGGAGGAACTCAGCAGGTCAGGCAGCCTCTATGGAAACGCTTAGGGCCAAGAAAACCCTCCTCAGCTCTGAAAAGGAAGGGGAAAGATACCAGAATAAAAAGGTGGGGTGAGTGGAAGGAAGCGAGCTAGAAGGTGATAGGTGAAACCTGACGGGTGGGAAAGATAAAGGGCGAGATAAGAAGAAATCTGAAAGGAAAGGAGAGCAGATAATGGGAGAAAAGGATGAAGGAGGGGCACCGGGGGAGGTTACAGGCAGGTGAAATGATGCAAGGGACCAGAGTGGGAGATAGAAAGGGACTTTTTTTTTAAACTGGAAAGGGAAATCGATTATTCATGGCATCAGGTTGGAGGCTACCCAGACAGAATACAAGTTATTGCTCCTCCCCACTCTGAGAGTCACCCCATCATCGCACAAGATTAGGCCAAGAAACGACATGTCAGAACAGGAACTGGAACAACACAAACAATTATACCTCTCATTAACACTGAGTACATTGTTTAAACAATCACAGTCTAAGTTTAAAAAAAGTAAGTGAACCCCTGGGGTAATGCCTTCTACAAAAGCTATTTGGAATCAGGTGTTCCAATCAATGAGATGAGATTGGAGGTGTGGATTGTAGAGGTGCCCTGCCCTGTATATATTAAAAAACACAAAAGTCAGGTTATTGATACAGTCCACTCTTCTAAATAAAGAACTGTTAATGTGCACTATGCCTCAATCAAAGCAATTTTCTGAGGACCTTAGAAGAATTGTAGAGATGCATGAAGCTAGAAAAGGCCACAAAAGAATTTTTAAAGACCTGAGTGTTCATCAGTAAACAGCAAGAGAAATGGTCTACAAATGGAGGCAACTCAGTACTGTTGTTACCCTCCCCAGGATTGGGCATCCTGTAAAGGTCACACCAAGAGCAGAAGGTGCAATGCAGAAGGAGGTGAAAATGAACCCAAGAGTAACAGCAAAAGACCTGCAGAAATCTCTAGAACTTGTTAAAGTTTCTGTTCGTGTGTCCTCCATAAGAAAAACACTGAACAAGAATAGCATTCATGGAAGGACACCACGAAGGAAACCACTGCTCGCCAAAAAAACATTGCTGCATGTCTCAAGTTTGCAAAAGACGACCTGAATGTTCCACAACACTTCTGGGATAACGTCAGATGAGACAAAAGTTAAACTCTTTGGCAGAAATGCACACCGTTAAGTTTGGAGGAAAAAGGGCACTACACACCAACACCTCATCCCAACTGTGAAGCATGGTGGAAGCAACATCATGATTTCGGGCTACTTTGCTGCCTCAGGGCCTGGACAGCTTGCAATCATTGAGGGAACAATGAATTCAAAATTATTTCAAGACATTTTACAGGAGAATGTCAGGGTAGTAGTCCATCACCTGAAGCTTAATAGAAGTTGGATGATGCAACAATGATTCGAAACACAAGAGTAGATCAACAATAGAATAATTCAAAAAGAAGAAAACTCATGGTTTGGAATGTCAGATCAGAGTGCAGACTTTAACCCAATCGAGATGCTGTGTCATGACCTTAAGAGGGCTGTTCGGATAGACAAATAGACGCTTTATTGATCCCAAAGGAAATTACAGTGTCACAGTAGCATTACAAGTGCACGGATATACAAATATTAGAAGAGAAGTATGAAAGAATAAAAACAGTCTAACAGGAGGGAGTCATCACTTTCCCAGCTCCAGGTTGACTCTTTCTAGGGCCTAATGGCCGAGGGTAAGAATGACCTCATATACCGCTCTTTGGAGCAGTGCAATTGTCTTAGTCTATTACTAAAAGTATTCCTCTGTTCAGCCAAGGCGGCATGCAGACAGTGAGAAACATTGTCCAGAATTGCCAGGATTTTCCATAGGGTCCTTTGTTCTACCACAGCCTCCTGTGTGTCCAGTTTGACTCCTATAACAGAGCCAGCCTTTCTAATCTGTTTATTAAGCACCCCTGTTGATGCCATTGCCTCAGCACACCACCACATAGAAGATTGTACTGGGAGAACATATGGAGAGAGGCCTGCATACTCAAAAGGACCTCAGTCTCTTCAAAAGGTAGATGACTCTGGTCCTTCTTGCACACAACCGCTGTGTTAGTGCTCCATTCAAGTCTGCCATCCAGGTGCAGCCAGGGTAGCTTGTAGGTCCTCATCACATCCACATCCTCATCATCATCATCAATAGTAACAGGGAGCAGTACAGGCTTGGTCTTACTGATATTGAGCTACAGATGATTCAGCTTGCACCATTTGACAAAGTCCTGCAAAGCATGCAAGATATCCCAGAAATGGCAATGAATAAAGACAGTTCTGTATGTAGGAAAGCCCTAAAATTCCTTGTTATTGGGCAAATCTGACCTACAGCTACAGGAAACATTTGGTGGAGGTTATTGATGCTAAAGTAGATTCTGCCAGTTAGTATATATACATACTTTATCCAGCCTGGACTGTGAATGTTTAAACAATGTGTTTAATAAAGACATGAAAAATACAATTGTTTATGTGTTATTAGCTTAGGCAGATGGTGTTTGTCTATTATTGTGACTTAGATGAAGACCAGCCACATTTTATGAATAATTAATACAGAAAACCACAAACTTTTTCTTGAAGTTGTATGTACAGTCAAATGACATTAAACTACAACTATAATCTAATTCAGTTTGCGAATGGCTACTTTATAAAAATAGAATTATTTGCTGAGAATGTAAAACAACATACAATTCAGAGCAAGGAGGAGAGCATGTAGCTAATCCAGCAAGTCCCACACAGCTCTGTGTTCAATGACATCACTATGGACATACCTACCCCCTCAATTACTTTGATTGAAACATGGAACAATTAACATGTGAAAACTCTTCAACTGCTGAAGCAAGAAACTAGTTTAACAATCCAAGAAGCCACACTGGTTAACTTTACCAAGGTACTTTAAGAAAAGGAGTCTCAGCTATTCTTGCAACAGTCTCTGACCTTAAATCTTTCCCCACACCCGTTAATTCTTTGACTCTGGTTTTCCACAGCTCCTTTCTTCACAAGTGGCAGAAAATTCCCCAGTCACTTTCCATGCTCCTGATAACCCCACTACTGTTAAGCACATCCTCCTTTGGATATTCTTTAAAATATGGAACACACATAAAAAGCTGGAGGAACTCTGCAGGTCAGACAGCATCTCTGGAAATGAACAAACAATCAATGTTTAGGGCCAAGACCCTCCTTCAGGACAGAAAAGGAAGGGGGAAGATACCAGAATGATTAGATGGGTATAGGGGAAGGAGGACAGCTAAAGGTGACAGCCCATTGAATTGGAAAGATAAAGGGCTGGAGAAAAAGAAATCTGACAGGAGAGGATAGTGGACCATAAGAGAAAGGGAAGGAGGGGATTCAGGGGAGGTGAAAGGCGGGTGAGAAGGGGTAACAGGCCAGAGTGGGAAATAGAAGGAGGTGGATGGAAATTTTTTATACTGAAGGAAACTTGATATTCATGCCATCAAGTTGGAGGCTACCCAGACAGAATACAAGGTGTTGCTCCTCCACCCTGATCTGTTAACATATGGACACAGTGGCTTACTGCTGGATATACACAGCAACTCCAATAGTTTGTTATTTTATATTCCACATTATAGCATCTGTAAACATTTGTATCTCCAAGCAACGTGTGTGATGGGAAATTTTTCAGGACTGAGAGAGATTTAGGAAACAAGAAAAACAAGTATATTAATAGTCAAATTAAACCAAGTAGTTTTAAGAAAATAGAAAGTGAAAAAAATTCTACTGTTGTTACTAGGTTAGTAACAAGTATAATATGCAAAACTGCAGATCTTAGAAATCCAAAATAATTACAAAATATACTGGAAGTACTTGAAAGGCCAGGTAGCAACCGCATACAGACAGGTAACATTATGGGTTGATGACCTTTCATCAGAACTAGGAAAAGTTGTAACAGGGAGAGTATAGGAGTCCAGGAGAGACCAAATGACACATGATGGTCCATCAGCTATGATACATAAGCCTCACCACTCGGCCAGCATCATCACAATTCTTATTTCCAAAATCAATGGACCTTAGGGTTCACCCTCACTCTGACACATTACTTCGGCTTTTAAGGATCCACAGTTCCTTCCACCCTATCGTTCCTACTCCTACAGCACATAACCCACTACAGCAGTCTCATCATTATCAGCTTTTACATCCATCCAACAGCACCAATGTCTAATCCCTTTCCCCATTGCCCCAAATGCAACCAGGCCCACTCCACAACCCCTCTTATCCCCAGGAACTCTCTCCCACACCTCACTTTCCCAATTTCTGACAGTCATCCCCACTCAAACTTTACCACATTCCACCTCCAGGTATCAACACAAGGGTAAACTTATGTGATGTATTCTGCCACTCCCGCAACATCCTCTCTTCCCCATCCCTTCCTGCAACATCATATGCCCATCCTACTTCCCACAACTTCCCCACTGTCCTTCCCACAATCTCATCCCCTTATTCCGTCCCACAACCTTCCCTCTCCCTCCACTGCCCCGTCCCGCAACCTTCCCTCCAACTCTTCCTTCCCGCAACCCTTCCCCTCCCCAACTCTCCCTTCCCGCAACCTTCTCTCTCCACCCCCATTCTCCCTTCTCACAACCTTTCCTTCCCCCCCCCCAAACAAATGTTTCCTACACCATCCGGTCCTCACAACATTGCCCCTCCCGCTATACCTTTGGACAAGCTCCCCTCAATCCCACACCCCCTTAGCTCATCGCTCAGTCTCTCCTTCTCTAGGTCCGAGCACCCACCTCAGAGGCGACGCCGAGGTGCTGGAAGATGTGGTCGAAGACCTGCTCCTGGATGTCGAAATTGACCACCACGTTTCTGTCGAACTGGGTCTTAAGAAGCCAGCGGACCACCTCCAGGTTGCGGATGTCGTTGCCGACCTGCGTGTCGCTGCGGGAGGCGCCGCGGCCCCGCGCGGTCACGTTCTTGAATTGGAGCCGCGGCGCTTCATCCACCGCCCAGCCCGCCCGGCACTGGAAGGAGCCATTGTCCACCACCACCGGTACCTGACCCACGCCCGCTTCCCCTGGCTCGGGTATCGGGTCCGCCACGGCCTGCGCATCCCGAAAATAGTAAACATTAGGCAGGGGAACAACCTCAGCACTCTCCCGTCCCGGGACCACCGCCATCATGGTCCAGCCACAACAACAGTCCCCCTCCAACAACGACAAAAAATGCCCGGAGTTTTAGTTCCTACCACAGTGATTTCAGCAAGATTTGCAAATACAATACGTTTGGCGCGTCATAATCCACATTAAACCTTTTAAACTTATTTCCGAGATTGCGTTATAAAGTCAAAACTGAGTTTATCGTACATGCGTGCACAGGTTCAATTAGAAACATGACAACACACACAAAATGTCAGCAGGCCAGTCAGCTTCTACGGAAAAGAGTGAAGACCAAAGGAATTTCCAGCGTCTGCAGATTTTCTCGTGTTTGCAACTAAAAACTTACTTGAAGCAGCATCCAGTAAGCATCATTTGTATGAAAAAGAAACAATTTTTACAAGAAAAGTCACAATCAGGAAAAAAGTTTTTCAAAGTGGCCAAGGTATTATGGTAGTGATTAGGGTTTTGCTGGTGTGTTCAAGAACAGAGAAGCTGAAGGAAAACAGCTGTTCTTGAACCTATGGTGAGGAAATTAAAGGCCTCTCTACCTCCTGCACAATAGAGCCTGAAGGAAGATGATGGGACCTGGATGGTGGGTGCCTCTTAAGTGCCCCTCTGTACAAATGGTTGAGAGGGATGTGCCCAGGGAGTCTGCCATTCTCTGCAGCTTCTTACAACCAGTAAACACCTGCATGACGAACATAGGCTTCAGCAAAATTTCTAAATGTATTGCAGATTATATCCATAAGCATTTTAAACATATCCAAGGCACTGAATTACATCTAGTGTATGCTTATCATTGTCACATGTACACAGGAGAGTGAACCATAGGAGAAAGGATGAAAGGTGAAAAGTTTAAGGGGAACATGAAGGGAAATTTCTTCACTCAGGGTGGTGAGAGTGTGGAATGAGCTGCCAGCACAAGTGGTGCAAACGAGTTCGATTACAGCATTTAAAGAGAAATTCACAAGGGTACATGGATGTTAGGGGCATGGAAGGCTATAGTACAGATGTGGGTAGGTGGGTCTAGGCAGTTTAAATGGACTGGTTGGGCCAAAGGGTCCGTTTCTGAGTTATGACAGTGAAAAACTTTGTTCTGCAAGCCACGCATACAGATCATCATAAGTCCATTAAATATAGGAGCAGAATTAGAGGCTCATCAACTCTGCTCCGCCACTTCATCATGGCTGATCCATTTTCCCTCTCAGCCCCAATCTCCTGTCTCCCTTCATGCCCCAACCAATCAAGAATCTATCAGCCTCTGCCTTAAATATACATAAATAATTGGGATCGACAGCTGCCAGTGGCAACAAATTCCACAGATTCTCCATTCTTTGGCTAAAGAAATTCCTCCTCACAAACAAGAGAAATTACCCTTGCAGTTTCTTAGCTCTATCCACAACAATTCAATACTTCCAACCCAATGTCACCTCTTTCTAATGATTTAATTTCAATTTTTTTTCCAGCAGAGCCACATACCCACCTCTGCCGTCCTGCCTGTCCTTTTGATACAATGTGTATCATTGGACATTAAGCTCCCAATTTTAATCTTCTTTCAGTCACGATTCACCATACTTGTCAATCTGTAACGGTGCTACAAGTTCATTGATATTATTCCACGTACTGCGCACTTTCAAATATAGAACCTTTAGTCCTGTATTCACCCTTTTCGATTTTGTCCAGCTTTTACGTTGCAACTCGTTTTGTTGACTGCAATACATAGTCGGCACTTCAGGCAGAGACTCTCCTCCAGGTCTGAGAAGGAAGGGGGAAGATGGCAGAATAAAAAGGTGGAGGAGGTAGGGGAAGGAGGCTAGCTGGAAGGCAATAGGTGAAGCCAGGTGGGTGGGAAAGGCCAAGGGCCTGCACCCATTCCAACGTGTCAGTTCATGGCCTCCTTGTGCCAAGATGAGGCCACAATCAGTGTGGAGGAGCAACACCATATATTCCATCTGGGTAGCCTCTAACCTGATGGCATGAATATTGATTTCTCCTTTCCAGTTAAAAAAAATTCTCCCCTACTTCCCACCTTCCTCTTTTCGCCATTCTGACCTTTTACCTCTTCTCAGCTGCCTCTCACTCCCCCCAGGTCCTCTCCTCCTTCCCTCTCTGCTATGGTCCACTCTCCTCTCCTATCAGATTCCTTCCTCTCCAGCCCCTGACCTTTCCCACCCACCTGGCTTCACCTATCACCTTCCAGCAAACCTCTCCCCCACCATCTCCACCTTTTTATTCAGGCATCTTCCCCTTTCATTCTCAGTGGATCTTGGCCTGAAATAAATCAAAAGCATATGATTTTTCAACTTCCTTTCTAAGTATTCATAGTATGCATATTACAAAAACAACCATACATTTAAAAATGCCACACTGTTCTCAGGGCGTATATTAATTTCCTGCTCAGAGGAGAGGTTGCTCTGTGCAGTGTATAAAAATTAGAGGGAATGTTACTCAGATTTCTGTTAAACCTTTCCCCTCTCTACTTAAACATATGCCCTTCGAGTTCTTGATTGGCCAACCAACATACAGGATATATCAATACCTAGCCTGAGAGGGCTCAGTGGAGAGTGGGTAACTACCAGAAAACAAGAGGGACAAGTTAAGTAGATCCTTCACTCCCAATGATTCGCATCACCCAGCAACCCACCTATTTAGCATTATCCTAATCACAGGACCATAGAACTATAGAACACAGCGCAGTACAGGCCCTTCAGCCCTCCATGTTGTGCCGACCCATATAATCCTTAAAAAAAGTACTAAACCCACATTATCCCATAACCCTCCATTTTTCTTTCATCCGTGTGCCTGTCCAAGAGGCTCTTAAATACCTCTAATGTTTTAGCCTCTGCCACCATCCCTGGCAAGTCATTCCAGGCACTCACAACCCTCTGTGTAAAAAACTTACCCCTGATGTCTCCCCTAAACTTCCCTCCCTTAATTTTGTACATATGCCCTCTGGTGTCAGAAATAAGACAGATGAGCTTGAAGCTCAGATGAAAATGGGGAACTACGATATTGTTGGGGTAACGGAGACATGGCTGCAAGGGGATCAGGCCTGGGAATTGAGTGTACCAGGGTATACGTGCTATCGTAGAGACAGAAATAGGGGAAGAGGGGGTGGGGTGGCCCTGTTGGTGAGGAATGAGATTCAGTCCTTAGCAAGAGGTGACTTGGGAACAGGGGAAGTAGAGTCTGTGTGGATTGAGCTGAGGAACAGTAAGGGTAAAAAGACCCTAATGGGTGTTGTGTACAGGCCCCCAAACAGTAGCGTGGATATTGGGTACAAGTTGATTAGGGAGTTAACATTGGCATGTGCTAAAGGTAATGCAGTCGTTATGGGAGATTTCAACATGCAGGTGGACTGGGAGAATCAGGTAGGTGCTGGACCCCAGGATAGGGAGTTTGTGGAGTGTCTAAGGGATGTATTTTTGGAACAGCTTGTGCTTGAGCCAACCAGGAACGAGGCTATTTTGGACTTGGTGATGTGTAATGAACAGGAATTGATAAGTGATCTTGAAGTAAAGGAGCCATTAGGAAGTAGTGATCATAACATGATAAGTTTTTATCTACAATTTGAGAGGGATAGGGGCAGATCAGAGGTGTCAGTGTTGCAATTAAATAAAGGAGACTACGGAGCCATGAGGGATGAGCTGGCCAAAGTTAAATGGGCGGATGCCATGGCAGGAAAGACAGTGGATCAGCAGTGGCAGATATTCTTGGGCATAATACAAAAGATGCAAATGCAGTTCATTCCAATGAGAAGGAAGGATTCAAAGAGGGGGAAGGGGCCACAGTGGTTGACAAAGGAAGTCAGAGATTGTATAGCATTAAAGAAAAAGAAGTATGACAGGGCTAAGATGAGTGGGAATACAGATGATTGGGAAAGTTTTAAGGAACAGCAGATCTTAACTAAAAAAGCAATACGGAGAGAAAAAATCAGGTATGAGCTCAGTCTAGCCAGGAATATAAAAGGGGATAGCAAAAGCTTTTTTAGCTATGTGAAGAGAAAGAAGATGGTTAAGAACAATGTTGGCCCCTTGAAGAATGAATTGGGAGAAATTGTTATGGGAAACAGGGAAATGGCAACAGAATTTAATGCATACTTTAGATCTGTCTTCACCAGGGAGGACACAAGCAATCTCCCAGATGTATGGATGGGCCAGGGTCATAAGATATCAAAGGAATTGAGACAGATTGATATTAGGAAAGAAACTGTGATGAGTAGACTGGTAGGACTGAAGGCTAATAAATCCCCGGGTCCAGATGGTCTGCATCCGAGGGTTCTAAAAGAGGTGGCTCAGGAAATTGCGGATGCATTGGTAATCATTTTCCAATGTTCCTTAGATTCAGGATCAGTTCCTGAAGATTGGAGAGTGGCTAATGTTGTCCCACTTTTCAAGAAGGGAGGGAAGGAGAAAACGGAGAACTATCGCCCTGTTAGCCTAACGTCAGTCATGGGGAAGATGCTTGAGTCCATTATTAAGGACGAAATAGTGGCACATCTAGATGGCAGAAATAGGATTAGGCCGAGCCAGCATGGATTTACCAAGGGCAAATCATGCTTGACTAATCTGTTGGAATTTTTTGAGGGTGTAACAAGGATGTTAGATGAGGGTAAGCCAGTAGATGTTGTGTACCTAGATTTTCAGAAGGCATTCGATAAGGTGCCACATAGGAGATTGGTGAGTAAAATCAGAGCTCATGGCATTGGGGGCAGGGTTTCAACATGGATAGAAAACTGGTTGGCAGATAGAAAACAAAGGGTAGCAGTGAATGGGTTTTTCTCAGACTGGCTGGAGGTGACTAGTGGGGTACCACAGGGCTCTGTATTGGGACCACAGCTCTTTACGATTTATGTCAATGATTTAGATGAGGGCATTGAAAACTATATCAGCAAGTTTGCTGACGATACTAAACTGGGTGGCAGTGTGACATGCGAAGAGGACGTTAGGGGAATACAGGGAGACTTGGACAGGCTGGGTGAGTGGGCAGATACTTGGCAGATGTCATTCAATGTGAATAAATGTGAAGTTATCCACTTTGGAAGCTGGAACAAGAGGGCAAAGTATTGTCTGAACGGTGTCGAGTTAGGTAAGAGAGAAATGCAAAGAGACCTAGGAGTCCTAGTTCACCAGTCAATGAAGGTGAATGAGCAAGTGCAACAGGCAGTGAAGAGGGCAAATGGAATGTTGGCCTTTGTTACAAGGGGAATTGAATACAAGAGTAAGGATGTTCTTTTGCATTTGTACAGGGCCCTGGTGAGACCACACCTGGAATATTGTGTACAGTTTTGGTCTCCAGGTTTAAGGAAGGACATTCTGGCAATTGAGGAAGTGCAGCGTAGATTCACTAGGTTGATTCCTGGGATGGCAGGGCTGTCTTACGCAGAGAGATTGGAGAGATTGGGCTTGTACACGCTGGAATTGAGGAGATTGAGAGGGGATCTGATTGAAACGTTTAAGATAATTAAAGGATTTGATAGGATTGAGGCGGAAATATGTTCCAGATGTTGGGAGAGTCCAGTACCAGAGGACATGGATTGAGAATAAGAGGTCAGTTATTTAAAACAGAGTTGAGGAAGAGCTTCTTCTCCCAGAGAGTTGTGGGGGTCTGGAATGCACTGCCTCGGAAGACGGTGGAGGCCAATTCTCTGGATGCTTTCAAGAAGGAGCTGGATAGATATCTGATGGATAGGGGAATCAAGGGATATGGGGACAAGGCAGGGACTGGGTATTGATAGTGAATGATCAGCCATGATCTCAGAATGGCGGTGCAGACTCGAGGGGCCGAATGGTCTACTTCTGCACCTATTGTCTATTGTCTCTGGTGTTTGCTACTGGTGCCCTGGGAAACAGGTACTGATTATCCACCTTATCTATGCCTCTCATAATCGTATCAAGTCCCCTCTATCAAGTCCCCTCTCATTCTTCTACGCTCCAAAGACAAAAGTCCCAGCTCTGCTAACCTTGCTTCATATGACTTGTTCTCCAAACCAGGCAACATCCTGGTAAATCTCCTCTGCACCCTCTCCATAGCTTCCACATCCTTCCTATAATGAGGTGACCAGAATTGAACACAATACTCTAAGTGCGGTCTCACCAGAGATTTGTAGAGTTGCAACATGACCTCTCTACTCTTGAAATCAATCCCCCTGTTAATGAAGCCTAGCATCCCATAGGCCTTCTTTTTTCTTTTCTTTTTTTTTCTTTTTTTTTAATTTTACCCTCCCCCTTCCATAGGCCTTCTTAACGACCCTATCAACCTGCGCAGCGACCTTGAGGGAGGTATGGATTTGAACCCAAAGGTCCCTTTGTTCATCCACACTTTTAAGTAACTGACCATTAATCCTGTACTCAGTCTTCTGGTTTGTCCTTCCAAAATGCATCACCTCACACTTGTCCGGTTTGAACTCCATCTGCCATTTTTCTGCCCAACTCTGCAGCCTGAATATATCCTCTTGTAACCTTCGACAACCTGCAGCTCCATCCACAACTCCTCCAATGTGATTGAGGTGTATGGGGTGTCCAGAGAGGGGTAGCACCTCAAGTGAAGCAGCTTGTCATGTTCATTCTGGGGCAGCTCACTCACGTTTAGCTCCCACTGGACACTCAGATCTCACCTGTGGAACCAAGTAGCTGTTTGCATGCGACGGCAGCCACGCCCCCAGAACACCACTTCGACAGGCAGGCTAAAACAGGTGAGGGTAGCCAGCAGGCCTCATACCCCGGTCAGATAGGGGCATGTAAAGTCAGCTCTGGGCGGAGGCGATCTACAGTGAGATCCAATGGCTGTGAAGCTGGTACTGCAACACTCCACAGAGAGTGAAGGGGCATGACGAGGCACAGAGGACATTATGGGCATCCACTGCGACCAAGTCACAACTACTCATATCACCGGACCCAACCTGGTGAACCTCCTCCAAAGCCAGTATATCCTTCCTCAAGTGAGGAGACCAGAAGTGCACACAGTACTCCAGGTGCGGCCTCACCAGTACCCTGTATAGTTGCAGCATGACCTCCCTGCTCTTGAATTCAATCCCTTTGGCAACGAAGGCCAACATTCCATTTACCTGCTGCACCTGCAAACCAACCTTTTGTGATTCATGTACAAGCACTCCCAAGTCCCTCTGCATAGCAGTGTGCTGCAATTTTTACCATTTAAGTAATAATCTGCTCTTTCATTTTTCCTTCCAAAGTGGATAACTTTGCATTTGCTAGCATTGTAGTCCATCTGCCAGACCCTTGCCCACTCACTTAACCTATCTCTATCTCTCTGCAGACTCTCCATATCTTTTTCACAATTTGCGTTTCCACTCAATTTAGTATCATCAGCAAACTTAAACACACTATACTCGGTCCCCTCTTCCAGATCATTACTGTGTATCGTGAACAGTTGCAGACCCAGCTCCGACCCCTGTGGCACACCGCTCACCACTGATTCCCAACCAGAGAAACACCCATGTATCCCAACTCCCTACTTTCTATTGGTTAACCAATCCTCTGTCCATGCTAATACATCACCCCAACTCTATGCATCCTTATTTTATGGATAAGTCTTTTATGTAGCACCTTATCGAATGCCTTTTGGAAACCCAAGTAAATAATGTCCATCTGTTCCCTCTATCCACCGTGCTCATTATATCCTCAAAGAATTCCAGTAAGTTTGTCAAATAGGACCTGCCTTTGTGAATCCATGCTGCATCTGCCTGATGGATCCATTCCTTTCCAGATGCCTCGCTGTTTCTTCTTTAATGATAGCTTCAAGCATTTTCCCAACTACAGATGTTAAACTAACTGGCCTATAGTTACCTGCCTTTTGCCTACATCCTTTTTTGAACAGTGGCATGACATTCACTGTCTTCCAATTCACTGGGACCTGCTCAGAGTCCAGAGAATTTCGGTAAAAGATCACCAAAGCCTCAACTATAACTTCTGCCATTTCTTTCAGTACCCTGGGATGCATTCCATCAGGACCAGGAGACTTGTCTATCTTCAGGCCCACAATTTTTCTCAGCACTACCTCTTTAGTGACAGCTATTATATCGAGGTCCTCACCTCCGATTGCATCCATAACATCTCTCTTTGGCATGTTAGATGTGTCCTCCACCGTGAAGACCACCGCAAAATAGTCATTCAAGCCTCAGCCATTTCCTCATTACATAATATCAATTTCCCCTTCTCCTCCTCCAAGGGACCTGCATTCACTTTAGCCACCCTTTTCTGTTTTATATGATTATAAAAACTTTTACTATCCACTTTTATATTTTGTGCTAGTTTATTTTCATAATCTAGCTTCCCTTTCTTTATTGCTCGCTTAGCGGTCCTGTGCTGCTTTTTAAAGTTTTCCCATTCTTCCAGTTTCCCATTACCCTTGGCAACTTTGTTTGCGCGAGCTTTTAGTTTGGTGCCTTCTTTTATTTCCTTAGCAACCCAAGGCTGGCTCTCCCCACCATTATTGTCCTTGCTTTTAACTGGAATATACTTTTGTTGAGCACTGTGAAAACTCTCTATGACAACTGCCCCACCATGTAGCCTGTGTTCCCAGTCCACTCTAGTCAAATCCTCCCTCATCTCATTGTAGTGTCCATTGTTTAGGCATAATACACTGGTTTTAGATCAAACTATTGCTCTTTCCATTTTTACGAGAATCATACTGTGATCACTCTTTCCAAGAGGATCCCTAACTGCAAGATCACTAACTTTGCCTGTCTCATTGCACAGGACCAGATCTCAGAAAGCATCTTCCCTTGTAGGTTCAGTAACATGGTGTTCAAGAAAATGGCCCGAAATGTCAACTCTACTTTTTACCATAGATGCAGCCTGGCCTGCTGAGTTCCTCCAGCGTGTTGTGTGTGTTGCTCGGATTTCCAGCATTTGCAGATTTTCTCGTGTTTGTGAGACAACACAGTCTTCGGGATGCTCTATCCTTGCGACAGAGATCTCTGTCTATTCCCCTGACTATACTATCCCCAATTACCACTACACTTCTCTTCTCTCCCCACTCTTGAATGGCTCCCTGAACCACAGTGCCACAGTTAGGTTGCTCATCCTTCCTACAGCCCCCGACTCTCATCCACACAGGGAGCAAAAATCACAGACCTGTTGGACAAGCTCAAGGGCTGAAGCTCCTCCAGCACTGTCTCTTGGATCCCACTACCCACCTCACTCGCAGTCACACCCTCTTGTCCCCGACCACAGACTCAATTTGAGGCAGCTAATCTAATGGGTGCGACTACCTCCTGACACAGAGAGTCCAGGTAACTCTCCCCCTCCCTGATGTGCAGCAGTGTTTGAAGCTCAGATTCCAGGTCATCAGCTTTGAGCCCGAGTTCCTCGAGCAGTCAGGTGTGGTCACCAGGAACCACAATGGGGTCCATCCGCTCCCACATCATGCAGCTACAGCACATCACCTGATCCTGCATCATCCCTTTATTTAATTACCTGTAATCTAGTGACTTTTTTATTCAACCACTACAAAAGCCTTACTCACTACTGACCTGTGACGCCCCACCAAAGCCTCAAGTTCCCACTCCTACACCAGTCCCCTCACTCAATGGCCACTCTGCTTTGACCCTGCTTTACTTGCTCTTGCTAATGAATTGCGAATCGATTGGTCTGCCACTAATGCGCCAAGCCCCACGAAACGCTCCTTTTTAAAACTCTTCTCCCCAACCTGTGTGAAGCTTGCTCTCTCTGCAAATTGGTTGGTCTGATGCTAACTATTCCTTATCTTAAGGGATATGGAGTATAAAAGCAGGAACATTTGATGCATATTCAGGGTTCTCCGTGTTTAAGAAAGAATGTGCTTTTCACAGAAGTGGTATGGAGCAGGTGTACTGGATAAATTCCAGGTTGATGTATAAAGAAAGGTAAAACAGTTCAGTCCAATGTTCATTGAAATTTACAAGAATGAAAGGGGATGTTATTGAAATGTGTGTGATTTTGATTTAGTTTCTTATCTAAATCCTGGTATTTCTATTTTGTTTGTTCATGCCTTAAATTTATCAAATCTCTTTCTAGCTACTAGTTCCATCAGTCCTACAACCCTCAGAGAACTCCAATTCCTGCCCCCCAGTCTATAATAGAAATAAAAACAGGAAACACTGGAAGCTCTCAGGATCTGTGGAAAACAAAACAGAGCTAACATTTCAGGTTAACAAACCTTCATCAGATTTGAAGGTCTTTCTGAATTCTGATGAAGAGCATTTGAGTTGCAGAATTAATTCTGTTTCTCTCTCCGCAGATGCTGCCTGACCACCCAAGTATTTTCTGTTTCTGTTTAAACTTCCAGCACCTGCAGTTTTTAGTAAATGGAGAGGGATTTGCCTGATCTGTCACATTAAAACATACAATGCAGTAAAATTCACTGTTGGTGTCAAATCAAATCAGCAAGGATTGAGCTGTCCAGCCCTCAGGTATCGACATACTTCCAGCCCCAACATGCTCACAGCTCACTAACCCTAGACTTATGGAATGTGGGAGGAAACCGAAGCAGCCAGAGGTCATAGGGCACAACTCCTTACGAACTATGTCGGAAAGAACTCCGAACTCAGACATCCTGAGCTGCAACACAGTCATGCTAATCACGATGCTACCAGTGACTGACAACAAAAGTTATTTTCAAATTGGCAGTCCATATCTAGTGGAATACCATGGAAATCTCTCATGTAAGTTGATATCTTGAATGAAGGGACCAAGTGTACTGTTGCCAGATTTGCTAATGGCACAAAGAGAAATGGAATAACAAGTCAGGAGGAGTACCTAGAAAGGAATATGGAGGGGTGTAATGTCACATGTACATTAAAACATACAGTACGGTGAAATGCACCATTAGTATCATATCGAATCAGCAAGGATTGTGTTGTCCAGCCTGCATGATTCGCCATGCTTCCAGCACCAAAGAGTTAAAGTTAAAGTCTGTCCCGAGCCTTTGTGGTTCATCAGGCCAGTGCTTATGCCGGTTTCCGTGGCACAAAGCGACTGAGAGTACGAGACTCCCCCCCAGATAGGACGCCAGTCTATCGCGAGGTTAACCCCCAGCATTTTGCCGGTACCCATTTTCAGCTGGGTGGACTGGAGCAGTGTGTGGCTAAGCACCTTATTCAAGGACACAACACGCTGCCTTGGCTGGGGCTCGAACTCACGACCTTCAGATCACTGGTCCAATGCCTCAACCACTTGGCCACATGCCACCAGCATCAAAAGAGTATACCCATAACCCACTAACCCAGAGGTTTGCAACCTGGGTCCACAGACTCCACACTTAATGGTCGGGGTCCATGGTATTAAAAAGGTTGGGAACTCCTGCACTAACCCTAACCCTATGGAATGTGGGAAGAAACCAAACACCCAGAGGAAACCCATGCGGTCATAGGGAGAACACAGAAACTCCTTACAGACAGCGGCAGGAACCGAACACCGATCTTACGGCTTCGTTACTGTGCTGCCTCAGTACAAGGTTTTCTCAGCGGATTCTAGCAGGAAGCGTCTATGAAGGAAGGGAGCAGCAGACAACATTACTCACCTTCTCACTCATTTAGAACCTTTGGATATGTTCAACATGATCCAACAAAAAGGCATACTTTTGTCATTGAAAAGTTATCAACTTGCAAGTTTTCGACTTCCAATTCTTCCACTTGTGATTTCCTTAGCTTCCCATTCTGTAAGTAACTGGTGTAATTTTGATAAGTTTGACTCCCCAGTCTGTGATGGTTCTAGATGGCTTGTGCTGAAGCAATCTTGCAACCAGTACCTCTGTTAACTTTTGCAACTTTAGAACATTAAACTAATTCAAATGAAGACACTGGAGTCCGGGATGTGGATCCAGTTCAAGTTTACTTTTAAGCGAGACATACTCGTATCACATGGCAGAGTGAAGACGTATGCAATTGATAGATTTTTACATATAACCCGTAATGAAATATTTAAATAAACAGGAATGCTTAACCGAACAATATATATCAGAATCAGGTTTATTATCACCAGCATGTGTCATGAAATTTGTTAACTCTGTAGTTCAATGCAATACATAATATATATATGAGGAGAAAAAATAATAATAGTAATAAATAAAGCAATTATAGTGTCCAGTGTTTAGATTAAAAATCATGCAAAAAAAACAGAAATAATATATATTTAAAAAGTGAGGTAGTGTTCATGGGTTCAATGTCCATTTAGGAATCAGATGGTAGGGGGAAGAAGCTGTTCCTGAATCACTGAGTGTGTGCCTTCAGACTTCTGTACCTCCTACCTGATGGTAACAGTGAGAAAAGGGCATGCCCTGGGTGCTGGAGGTCCTTAATAATGGACACTGCCTTTCTGAGACAGCCCCACTCCTTGAAGATGTCCTGGGTACTTTGTAGGCTAGTACTCAAGATGGAGCTGACTAGATTTACAACCTTCTGAAGCTTCTTTCAGTCCTGTGCAGTAGCCCCTCTCCCTCATACCAGACAGTGATGCAGCCTGTCAGAATGCTCACCAATGTACAACTATAGAAATTTTTGAGTGTATTTATTGACAAGCCAAATCTCTCCAACCTCCTAATGAAGTATAGTCTCTGTCTTGCCTTCTTTATAACTGCATCAATATGTAGGGTTGGATCCTCAGAGATCTTGACACCCAGGAACTTGAAACTGCTCACTCTCTCCACTTCCGATCCCTCTATGAGGATTGGTATGTGTTCCTTCGTCTTACCCTTCCTGAAGTCTACAATCAGCTCTTTCGTCTTACTGACGTTGAATGCAAGGTTGTTGCTGTGACACCACTCCACTAGTTGGCGTATTTCACTCCTGTACTCCTTCTCATCTCCATCTGAGACTCTACCCACAATGGTTGTATCATCAGCAAATTTATAGATGATATTTGAGCTATGCCTATCCACATAGTCATGGGTATAGAGAGAGTAGAGCAGTGGGCTAAGCACACACCCCTGAGGTGTACCAGTGTTGATTGTCAGTGAAGAGGAGATACTTTCACCAATCCACACAGATTGTGGTCTTCCGGTTTGAAAGTTGAGGACAGAGGCCCAGGTTCTGCAACTTCTCAATCAGGATTGTGGGAATGATGATGTTAAATGCTGAGCTATAGTCGATGAACAGCATCCTGACGTAGGTGTTTGTATTGTCCAGGTGGTCTAAAGCTGTGTGGAGAGCCATTGAGATTGCATCTGCCGTTGACCTATTGTGGCGATAGGCAAATTGCAATGGGTCCAGGTTCTTGCTGAGGCAGGAGTTCAGTCTAGTCATGACCAACCTCTTGAAGTATTTCATCACTGTCGATGTGAGTGTTACCGGGCGATAGTCATTAAGGCAGCCCACATTATTCTTCTTAGGCACTGGTATAATTGTTGCCTTTTTGAAGCAAGTGGGAACTTCCGCCCATAGCAGTGAGAGGTTAAAAATGTCCCTACTAGTTGGTTGGTACAAGTCTTCATAGCCTTACCAGGTACTCCATTGGGACCTTCCCCCTTGCGAGGGTTCACTCTCTTTAAAGACAGTCTAACGTCGGTCTCTGAGACAGAGATCACAGGGTCATCAGGCTCAGCAGGGATCTTCACAGCTGTAGCTGTGTTCTCCCTTTCAAAGCGGCATTGAAGACGTTGAGTTCATCTGGTAGTGAAGCATCACTGCCATTCATGCTATTGGGCTCTGCTTTGCAGGAAGTAATGTCCTGAAAACCCTGCCAAAGTTGTCATACATCCGATGTCACTTCCAACCTTGTTCAAAATTGTCTCTTCACCTTTGAAATAGCCCTCTGCAAATCATACCTGGTTTTCTGGTACAGGCCTGGGTTGCTAGACTTGAATGCCACAGACCTAGCCTTCAGCAGACAAAGTACCCTCTGGTTCATCCAAGGCTTTTGTTTGGGAATGTACAGTAAGACTTTGTAGGCACACATTCATCCACACAGGTTTTAATGAAGTCAGTAACAACTGCAGCATACTCATCCAGGTTCGAAGATGAATCCCTGAATACAGTCCCAGTCCACCAATTCAAAGCAGTCCTGTAGGTGTTCCTGTGCTTTCCTTGTCTGTACCTTCTTGGTCCTCACTGCTGGTGCTGCAGTCTTCAGTCTCTGTCTAGACTCAGGGAGCAGAAGTACAGCCAGGTGATCAGACTTCCTGAAATGAGGGCGTGGAATAGCACGGCAGGCATTCTTAATGGTGGTGTAACAGTGTGTTGTTTCCTCTGGCATTGCAAGTGATCTACTGATGGTAATTGCCTAGTGATTTTTTTCAGACTTGCCTGATTAAAATCCCCAAAAACAATGGTGAAGCTGTTAGAGAGCGCTATTTTATGTATGTTGATCCTATCGTTCAGATTACCTAAAGCCTGATTGTCATTGGCCTGAGGTGGAATGTATATTGCTACCAAAATAATCCCAAATTATCCCGGTATATATACAAGATTATTTAAATATTATTGAAAAATTAGATACACCTTACTCTCTACCTGCTACTGAGTCCTGATGAAGGGTTTCGAAACGAAACGTTGACTGCTGCTTTCAACGGATGCTGCCCGACCTGCTGAGTTCATCCACCTTTTTTGTATGTCTTGATTTGACCACAGCATCTGCAGTGTACTTTGTGTTCTCTACCTGCTGTTTGGTTTTATTTCTTTACACACAAAAAAACTAAGTCCTGCTTTAGATGGTAGTAAAGATTCTCCATAAATAGGAAAATACAAATTAAGATATATTTAAATGAATTGGTTATGATCGCCTCCCTACAGGGTGGCGGGGTGGGGGTATGTCTCTCGCAAAGGAGCTGTAAACCACTCCTTCCCTCCACTAGACTGCAGGTCACCCTGTGTAGCACCTGCTTAGTCCTCCTGATCAGGGTCACGTGAAGCCATGGGAAGCAGGTGGTGGATGGTTGTATGAGCAGCTGGTGCAAATCACAAGTCCTGGTTATGCAACCACTGACACCAGGCAAACAATCTCTGAAGAGTATTGATAATGGCTGGGGTCACCCATCTTGTAAAGACACTGTCCAGAAGAAGGTAATGGTAAACCACTTCTGTAGAAAAATTTGCCAAGAGCAATCATGGTCATAGACCATGATCACCAACATCATAAGACACCGTACATATTGATGATGATGACCTAAAGGAAAGATATCAACAAGATTGTAAACATATAGAGAAAATTTACAAGGATGTTGTGAGGACTTAAGGATCTGAGTTATAGGAAAGATTGAATAGGTTATGACTTTGTTCCCTGGAACATATTAAGATTGAGGGGAGATTTGGTAGAGAAATACAAAATTATGACGGATATAATTGAGGTAAATGCAAACAAGTTTTTCCACCGAGGTCGGGTGGGACGAGGAATAGAAGTCATAGGTTAGGGGTGATAGGTAAAAAGTTTAAGGAGAACCTGAGGGGCAACTTCTTCACTCAGAGGTAGTGGGAGTTTGGGCAGAGCTTCCAGCAGAAGTCATAGAGTCATAGAGAAGTACAGCGCAGAAACAGGCCCTTCAGCCCATCTATTCCATGCCAAAACCATTTAAACTGCCTACTCACATCAACCCGCACTGGAACCACAGCCCTCCATACCCCTACCATCCATGAACCTATCCAAACTGCTCTTCAACATTGAAATCGAGCTCGCATGCACCACTAGCACAGGCAGCTCATTCCATGCTCTCACAATCCACTGAGTGAAGAAGTTTCCCCTCATGTTCCCCTTAAACCTTTCACCTTTCACCCTTAACCCACAACATCTGGTGGAAAAAGCCTGCTTGCATTAACCCCATCTATACCCCTCTTAATTGTGTCATCAAATCAAATTTCCTATCAAATCTCCTCTCAATCTTCTGTGTTCCAGGGAACCTATTCAATCTTTCTTAGAAGTCAGGTCTTCCAGACGCAACAACATCCTTGTAAGTTTTCTCTGTTCTCTTTCAACCTTGTTTACATCTCTCCTGTGGGTAGGTGACAGAAACGGGACACAATTCTCCAACTCAGGTCCACCAATGTCTTATACAACTTCAACATAACATCCCATCTTGTGTACTCAATACTTTGATTTATGAAGGCCAACGTGCCAAAAGTTTTTTTTAAAATGATCTTATCTACCAGCGACGCCACTTTCAATGAATTACAGACCTGTATTCATAGATCCCTTTCTTTCTACCACACTCCTTAGTGTCCTACTGTTCACTGTGTAAGACCCACCCTGGTTGGTCCTACCAAAGTGCAAAACCTCACACTTGTCTGCATTAAATTCCATCTGCCATTTTTCAACTGATGCAGATCCCTCTGCAAGCCATGATAGCCTTCCTCTACACCAACAATCTTAGTGTCATCCACAAATTTGCTGATCCAGTTGGCTATATTACCATCCAAGTCATTGATATAGATGACAAACAAAGGGCCCAGCCCTGATCCCAGCAGCACACCCCAGAGTCAGAGGTCTCAAGTCAGAGAGGCAACCATTTGACCATGTAGACAACATCAAATGCATCCACTATCCTGGAAACTTACTCGAGAAATTATACAAGATTGGTTAGACATGACCTACCACACACGAAGCCATGCTTACTATCCTTAATCAGTCTATGTCTATCCAAATGATTATATATCCAGTCCGTTAGAATACCTTCCAATAACTTTCCCACAACTGATGTCAGACTCACCAGCCTATAATATCCTGACTTATCTTTATGTTGGTGGATGCAGGTTTGATTGCAACACTTAAGAGAAGTTTAAGTAAGTACATGGACGAGAGGGGTATGGAGGGCTATGCCCCAGGTATGGGTCTAAGGGATTAGGCGGCACAGCAGTTCAGCATTGACAAGATGGGCCAAATGGCCTGTTTCTGTGCTGTAGTTCTCTATGACTCTATGGCTCTAAAGAGCAGCAGAGTGATGCTATTATTAGTAAAGCAAAAGAATGCGAATGCGGGTCTCTGGAGCAACACACAAGAACACCAGAGGAAATCAGCAGGCTGGGCACCATCTATGGGAAGGAAATGGACAGTCAACATTTCAACCCAGAAGTCTGTTCCCCTTCGTAGACATGCTGGCTGATCTGCTCAGTTCCTCCAGTGCATTTCTGTGCTACTGCTGTTAGAGCCTCTGCCGGACAATCCCAGACACCTAGGGTACTGTGCAAAAGTCTTAGGTACATATAGATAGCTAGAATGCCTAAGACCTTTGAACAGTACTGTATTTGTCAATGTGGAGCAGAGAGTGAGTTTGTAAATCTGGTAGGAAAAAAGGATGTTGGGAATGGTGAGGGTGGAGTGCAGTGGGAGGTGTGTGGGACAGGTGGCAGAGAGGAGTACCAGGGTGGGGGTGGGGGAGTGACACGGATGCAGACACACCCAGCCCTGAGACACTAGGCAAGGGCATTTGATTCCAAACAATTGGTTTATTGATCATTACAGAATGTCTTTCTGGTGCTTCCTGCTCCCTCCCCTCTCCCTTCCCCTTTTCCCCAAACATGATACCCCTTTCCCTGTCCCTTTCCCACTTACAGTTCACAATAGAGACCCATATCAGAATCAGTTTTATCATCACTCACATTTCAGTTTTTTGCAGCAACAGTACAATGCAATACATAAAATTACCACAGTACTGTGCAAAAACCTTAGGTACATACCCTAGGAATATATATGTCCCTACAGCTTTTGCACAGTGCTGTAAGTTCTATCCTCCTTGAAGTTGGGAATGTGGGGAGAATGTTTGATTAGTTAAAGGTTGTTTGATGACCATTGTAGGTTAAGCAGAAATGTAGAACCTGTTTCTATACTTTGTGTCTCTATGGTGCTCACTACAAATAGGAATTGGCCACTAACCCTTCAAATTGGCTCCGCCATTTAATAAGATCATAGATGATCTGATTGTAACTTCACCCACTTGCTCAGTATGTTCCAATTTCATGGTTACTGCTTCTCTTTTTTTCCAGTTTGTTCTTTTGTTCTTATTTCCATTAATAAATAATTCTAACTGGTCAGTCATAAACAGTGACTTACAATGCAGTAGTCAAAATGGCTTTAAGCATCTATCAAAGTCTGCCTTGGAGAAGAACTTGCTTCCTGCTACAGACATTTCAATGTGTAACCACTCACCCTCAAAAAGTGTACCTATGTTGCAAGAAAGAATGGGTTAGCTGATAATTAATCTTGGAAGAGTGATTAGGAAATGAGTTGCTGAGAATTTGTTAAATTCTTTTAGCCAAATTCTATTTTGTTATAACCTGACAGACATGAAATGATCTAAAGATCAGAATTACTCAGCAAGATCCAATGGAACCTTTGCAGAGGGAGTTAATGTGCAGAGAGAAAGAGAGAGCTAAAGTTTTAGATTTCAAAGTTCAGAATCAGAATCAGGTTTATTATCGCCAGCATGTGACGTAAAATTTGTTAACTTAGCAGCAGCAGTTCAATGCAATACATAATCTAGCAGAGAGAGAGAGAAAAAAAAATAAAATAAAACAACAATAAATAAACAAGTAAATCAATTACATATATTGAATAGATTTTAAACAATGTGCAAAAAAACAGAAATACTGCATATTAAAAAAGTGAGGTAGTGTCCGAGGGTTCAATGTCCATTTAGGAATCGGAGAGCAGAGGAGAAGCTGTTCATGAATTGTTGAGTGTGTGTCTCTGGCTTCTGTACCTCCTACCTGATGATAACAGTGAGGAAAGGGCATGCCCTGGGTGACGGAGGTCCTTAATAATGGACACTGCCTTCCTGAGACACCGCTCCCTAAAGGTGTCCTGGGTACTTTGTAGGCTAGTACCCAAGATGGAGCTGACTAGATTTACAGCCTTCTGCAGCTTCTTTCGGTCCTGTGCAGTAGCCCCTCCATACCAGACAGCGATGCAGCCTGTCAGAATGCTCTCCACAGTACAACTATAGAAGTTTTTGAGTGTACATTTATTACAAAAGTATGAATACATTGTACAACCTTGAGATTCATCCCCTTACAGGCAACCACAAAACAAAGAAACCCCAATGAACCTGTTAAAAAAGACCAACGAACACCCAGTGTGCGTAGAGAGGGGGGAAAGAAACAAATCGTGCAAACAATAAAAGTAAGCAAATAGCATTTAGAACATGAGGGGTTCTGCAGATGCTGGAAATCCAGAGTAACACCTACACCCTGCTGCTACCCAGCATAAATGTACTCCCTGTCTGAATGTCCTGTGACTTACACCCGCCTTTTCCCCAGCTCAGAGACACAGTCTTACTGTGTACTAGTCACTTGTCATCCTCTATTGCAAGCTATTTTCACTTATTTATACAAATACTTGATTTATTATAAAGTGCCAGCATCATTATGCTGTTTTGAAAAATAATCTAGTGCTTTCCCAGTGTAAATGATGAATAAACTCTTCTCGGGCTTCCAGCCAGGTGTAGATATAGATTATAACTGATGTCTTGATGACAAACTCTGCTATCTTGATGCCTGGACATGTCTGGTCCAGTGGTAGTTATACCCCTGTTGTCTGTGGGGTATAAATACCACCAGACTAGACCTGTCCAGGCATCACCCCTGATGAAGACGGCAGAGTTTGTCATCGAAATGTAGGTAAACATTGATATCTGTACCCGGTTTGAAGCCCAATAAGAGTTTATTCATTACGCTGTCTTACGCACATCACACTTTAAGTTCCCATTAATCTTCAGGCCAAACCACTCAGGGACTTGTGCTAGTATTATTTTGTGACTGTGCGCTGGATCGTAAATATATCTGCTCTGTGTGACTGTACATGCTGTGTTTTGCACCTTGGTCCCAGAGGAACTCTGTTTCATTTAGTTGTATACATGGGTATGGTTGCATGACAATAAACTTGAACTTGAAATTGAAGGAAATGCTGGAGGAACTCAGCAGGTCAGGCAGCGTCTATGGAAGGGAATGAACAGTCAGCCATTTGGACCAAGACCCAGCATCAGGACTGGAATGGAAGTGAGGAGAAGCCAGAATAAGAAGATGGGGGTAGAGGAACGAGTAGAAGCTGGCAGGTGAGAGGTGCAACCAGGTGAGAGAGAGGCGGATGGGTGGAGGAGGGAAGATGAAGTGAGAAGCTGGCAGGTGATAGGTGGAGAAGGTAAAGGGCTGAAGAAGAATGAATCTAATAGGAGAGGAGAGTGGACCATAGAGAAAGGAAAGGAGGAGGGGTACCTGAGGCAGGTGATGAGAAAAGAAAATGGTAGGGGAGCCAGGATGGAGAATGAAAGAAGAATGAAGGGGGAGTGTGGAGAAGTTACCAGCAGTTCAAGAAATCGATGTTCATGCCTTCAGGTTGGAGCCTACCCAGATGGAATATGAGATGTTGCTCCTCGTGTTCATGGTCATTGATCAGAGAATCAAAGAAAGATTCCAGCACAGAACAAAGCCTTTTATCCTATACAGCCCTATAAGAATAAACAAAGCTAGACCATTGCCCTCAATCGCTCCCTGCAGAATTGCAAACTTTCAGGAATATATCTAGTTATAGGTAACAGCTAGAGTTAGGAACTGTCCACCAAAAGAAAAATAATTGCAACAATTTGCAAAAACAAAAGTAAGTTAATCACACTTCAGATGCAGAGTCATAGAATTGTAGAGCGATTTAGCACCAAAACAATCCCTTCAGCCCACTGACCACCATTGTTGTTCAGCACGATAGTGTAGGGGTTAGCACAACGGTTCACAGTACCAGTGACCCGGGTTCAATCCCTGCCACTGTCTGTGAGGAGTTTGTATATTCTCCCTGTGACCACATGGGTTTCCTCCAGGTTTTCCAGTTTCCTTCCACAGTCCGAAGATGTACCAGTTAGTGGGTTAATTGGTCATTATAAATTGTCCCCTGATTAGGCTAGGATTAAATTAGGGGTTTTCTGGGAGGTTCAGCTCAAAGGGCTGGAAGGGCCTATTCCGTGCTGCATCTCAACAAAATAAACAAATAAATCCCTAATTTACACTTATTCCAATTTATTCTCTGCACATGCTCACCAACTTACTTCAGATTTTGCACTCATATGAGAATTTTGATATCAGATACTGACATATGATGTGAAATTGGGTACAGTTGGTACAAAGACATAAAATTTCTATAATTTACAACAATAAATAATTATGCAAAAAAGGAATAAAAATGTCCTGATGAAGGGTCTCAGCCCGAAATGTTAACTGTTTATTCTTCTCCATAGATTTGTGAAAGGAAAATCATGTCTGACGAATCTTATAGAATTTTTTGAGGATGTAACTAGTAGAGTGGATAGAGGAGAGCCAGTGAATGTGGATTTTCAAAAGACTTTTGACAAGCTCCCACACAGGAGATTAGTGTGCAAACTTAAAGCACATGGTATTGTGGGTATGGTATTGAAGTGGATAGAGAATTGGTTGGCAGACAGGAAGCAAAGAGTGGGAATAAACTGGACCTTTTCAGAATGGCAGGCAGTGACTAGTGGGGTACCGCAAGGCTCAGTGCTGAGACCCCAGTTGTTTACAATATATATTAATGATTTAGACAAGGGAATTAAACACAGCATCTCCAAGTTTGGGGATGACACGAAGCTGGGTGGCAGTGTTAGCTGTGAGGAGGATGCTAAGAGGATGCAAGGTGACTTGGATAGGTTAGGTGAGTGGGCAAATTCATGGCAGATGCAATTTAATGTGGATAAATGTGAGGTTATCAACTTTGGTGGCAAGAACAAGAAAACAGATTATTATCTGAATGGTGGCTGATTAGGAAAAGGGGAGGTGCAAAGAGACCTGGGTGTCATTGTACACCCGTCATTGAAAGTGGGCGTGCTGGTACAGCAGGCGGTGAAAAAGGCGAATGGTATGTTGGCATTCATAGCAAGAGGATTCGAGTACAGGAGCAGGGAGGTTCTACTGCAGTTGTACAAGGTCTTGGTGAGACTACATCTGAAGTATTGTGTGTAGTTTTGGTCCCCTAATCTGAGGAAAGACATTCTTGCCATAGAGGGAGTACAAAGAAGGTTCACCAGATTGATTCCTGTGATGGCAGGACTTTCATATGAAGAAAGACTGGATTGACTAGGCTTATACTCACTGGAAATTAGAAGATTGAGGAGGGATCTTATTGAAATGTATAAAATTCTAAAGGGATTGGACAGGCTAGATGCAGGAAGATTGTTCCCGATGTTGGGGAAGTCCGGAACGAGGGGTCACAGTTTAAGGATAAAGGGGAAGTCTTTTAGGACCGAGTTGAGGAGAAACTTCTTCACACAGAGAGTGGTGAATCTGTGGAATTCTCTGCCACAGGAAACAGTTGAGGCCAGTTCATCGGTTATATTTAAGAGGGAGTTAGATATGGCCCTTGTGGCTAAAGGGATCAGGGGGTATGGAGAGAAAGCAGGTACAGGGTTCTGAGTTGGATGATCAGCCGTGATCATACTGAATGGCGGTGCAGACTCGAAGGGCTGAAGGGCCTACTCCTGCACCTATTTTCTATGTTTCTATGATACTGCCTGACTTGTGTTGAGCCTGTCAGGCAGTCACAAACCAGTTAACAGGAGACACCTGCCACTCATTTCCAACTCGTCAGTTGCAGCATATTTAAACCCAGCTCTCATCAACAATCCTTATTCATCCATCTAACCAGCCAGGTTGATCCTAGCCTTCAGTTACCTTATTACCATGTCAAGTTAACCATCTGTTCTCTCTTGTCTTGTGACCTCTCATGGCTTGTTATTTTGCCATTTATTATTAAAGTTATCACTCACTGCTAAATCGTCTCCACTGCTCTGCGTTGGGTCAAGCCTCCGCTATATTTACTGACAACTTGCTGAGTTCCTCCAGCATTTTTAACATGGTTTGCTGAATTTCCAGCATCTGCAGAATCTAATGAGACAGATGCATTTTGCACTTTCCCCCTCAGCTATATCCAATCCTTGAAAGGAGTCATCAATCCAGATGGATGAAATTAATTTTGTTTTCCCTTTATTTTCATTGATATTAATGTTTGCAATTTTTATCAGTTAATCTTACCTTAATGAAATACTTTCAAAAGTTTTTTAATTATTTTAAAAAGTGATGGAACACAGTTAATGTCAGGATCATTAACAGAGTTGACCTACAGAGTGATCTAGGCATCCAAGTCAGAGGTTGACAGGTTCAGGATAGGTAAGGGCATCAAAGGTTATAGGGAGAAGGCAGGAGAATGGGGCTGAGAGGAATAATTAATCAGCCACATTCGAATGGCAGAGCAGACTCAATGGGCAGAATGCCTAATTCTGCTTCTGTGTCTTACAGTCTAACCGTTTCAGGCTTTTGCATTTTCTGCCTGTTGAAAAGGAGAGAAGAGAGAATGTCCAGAGTGGGTAGAGTCATTGATTATGTTGACTTTATAGAGACAGTGAGCAGTATAGACAGAGCCCATGGAGAGGAGGCTGGTTTCTGGGAGATGCTGAGCTGTGTCCAACTCTCTACAGTTCCGGACAGAGAGAGCTGCTGTCAGGCCAAATGTTCATTGGCAAGTCCATAGCCAGGACAGTGGCAGAAAGCAATATTGCTGCAATTCCCCAATGTTGTCTGTTCCAACACAACCAGTTCTGTTCCACTGGTTTAAATGAACGAGAATGCCAATGTACAGACTCCTGACAGATGACGTCAGAATTGAACTCCAAACTCCGAATGCCCCGAGCTGCAATAGCGTTGCGCTAGCCACTACCCTGCTGTGGCCCCTGATTAGTTTTATTTGATTGAATTTATTTGAACATTTTAAATGATTTTTTAAAAATATTATTTGTGCTTATGTTTAACAATGTCTTAAAGATTTTAATATTTTATAATCATGTTTAACAGTTTGGCCTGTGATTGAATGTTTCTGATTGTCATGCTAAATATTGACTTCCAGCTAAACAGGAGACATGACTTCATCTGTCAGAAGCAGAATCAGATTTACTGTCACTAAGTTGCACTCAGTGGCCACTTTATTAGTTACCTCTTTTGCTTAATAAGGTGGCCACTATGTGTGTGTCCGTGGTCCTCTGTAGTCCATCCACTTCAAGGTTCGACATGTTTTGCATTCAGAGATGCTCTTTTGTGCGATACTGTTATTTGAGTTACTGTTGGCTTCCTGTCAGCTTGAATCAGTCTGACCATTCTCTGACCTCTCTCACTAACAGGGCATTTTTGCCCACTAAACTGCCACTCACTGGATGTTTTTTTTTTCTTTTTCACACCATTCTCTGTAAACTCTAGGGTCTGTTGTGGGTAAATATTCTATTAGATCAGCAATTTCTGAGATACTCAAACCACTCCATCTGGCACCAACAGACATCCCACGGTCAAAATCACTGAGATCACATTTCTTCCCTGTTCTGATGTTCGGTCTGAACGACAATTGGATCTCTTGACCATGGCTGTGTACATTTATGTATTGAGTTGCTGCCACATGATTGAGTGATTAGATATTTCCATTAATGAACAGGTGTACAGGTGTACCTCATAAAGTGGCCACTGATCATATATGACATGAAGTGTGTTGTTTTGCAGTACCATAAAAAGACATAAAATTAGTATAAATTACAAAAAAAGTGAAGAAGTGAATTATGAGGTGGTGTTCATACATTTATGGACTGTTCAAAAATCTGATGACTGACCGGGAGAAGTTGTTTCTGAATTGCCCTGTCAAGATTTTAACTGCATTTTTTTTTGACAGGAGCATAACCCTCCATCAAAACCTCAAGTGAGGTGAAAGAAAATGATCTAACTTGACACCTCATGATGGTCAAAATTTCAGAGTGCTTTAAGAAAGGGTGCAAGACCAAACAAGGGTTTAAGAAACCGAAGGGAGTGACTGAATTATTGGTATCAGAGAGACAATGTGACCAAATAGTCAGATGACTTTGTGAGTCAGAGACTCAAGTGGGTGCAAATGAACTCAACAGGTCAGGGACATCTGTGGAGGCAGAGGGATGGTCAACATTGCAGGGTTTATGAATCACACTCGAGAGGTTGAGAGCCACATGTTTTTTTATATTTCCCCAGAAGCCAATCCTCTGTCCCTGCAAGTAAACCTCATGGTTGTTTCCTGCCTGACACCCAGGTCCTTCTCCCTGTGCCTCACTCATCAGATCCACTCTGACTATCTGAGGCTTGGCCTGGCATTAACTCCTGAACATCTCATTCTGCAAATCATAAGAAAATGCTGCAGATGCTGGGAATCTGGAACAAAAGGGACAATACTGAGAGCACATAGGCAGCATCAGGAGCAGTAACAGGAAAAAGTAACAGGGCTCCGGAGCAGTTTTGATGGGCTGAATGACCTAATTCTGCTCCTGTGTCTTATGGCCTTAACATCTAATGTTATTCTGTTTACTTTTGCTAATTCTGATCCCAGTTGGGTTGTGTAGATTAAGCTGGAAGGTTAAAGGTTAATTTTATTTGTCACATGTACCTTGAAGCATACAGTGAAATGCATCGTTCTGTCATGGGTGACTCTGCCAGGAGCTAAGCTCCAGACAGCATCGCTCTTGGGATCTCAGGAACTCGTAAGCCCCTCTACCACGGCAAGGGGAAGACCCTCAGAGAAGACCTCCCCAGGCTACAGCTGAAGCTATTGCCGAGCTACTTGTTTGCATTTTGCTTTAAGAGGTCTTCTTTAAACTTGCTGCTGTTAACTCTGATGTGTCGTTACTGGTGCCCATTCCAATTCTTCCCATTCATTGTTGGGAAGACAATGATGATATCCTTCAGGACATAATCCATCTACCAGTCCCTAACATTCAATGGCACGACCATCACTGTATCCCCCACAATCGACGTGCTGGAGTTTACCATTGACCAGAGACTGGAGTAGCCACATACACAGTGAGGCAGTTCAGAGATGAGGAACTCACTCCTCAAAGCCTGCCCACTTGAAGGCCCATGTTGGGAGTCAGACTAAATGCTCTCCACTTGCTGGACGGCAGCTTCAACAATATCCAAGAAACTCGACACTATACAGGCATTGGAGAGAGTCAGAGGAGGATCCTGAGAATGATCCAGGATTGAAAGGGTTTACTTAAGAGGTGAGTTGGATGGCTCTGGGCCTGTACTCATTGGAGCTTAGAAGAATGATAGTGATCTCATTAAAACCTACTGAATATTAAAAGGCCAAGATAGAGTGACATTGATAGGATGGTTCCTATGGCACAGCCTCAGAATAGAGCACATCCCTTTAGCCAGAGGATGATGAATCTGTGCAATTCATTGTCACATACAGCAGTGGAGGCCAAGTCCTTGGGTATATAAAAAGCAGAGGTTGATAAGTTTTTGGTTAGTAAGGACATTGGAGAGTAAGGAGAGAGAGCAGAAGAATGGGGTTGAGGGGGGAAAATCAGCTATGATGGAACAGTAGAACAGACTTGATGGGCCAAATGGCCTAATTCTGCTCTTATGTATTATGATTTAAAGTCTTATGAACATAGCAGCCCATTTGATAGGCTCCCCATCCACAAACATACACTCAATCCATCTTCAATGAATATCAACAGCAGTTTGATCGTTATAGAATACACTGCAGCAATTCACCTAGACTTGTTGGACAGCACCTTTCGAACCCACAAACTCCACCAGGTGGAATGACAAGGGCAGCAAAAGCACAGAGGACATCCTCACTTGGAAGTCGCACTCCAAGTCTCACAACTTGGAAATGTATTCCCTTTCCTTCACCATCACTGGGTCCAAATCCTAGAAATCTCTCCCTAACCATATGGCCATACGATTAAGGAGCAGAATTGGGCCATTCAGCCCATTCGGTCCATTCCCTCGTTTGATTATGGCTGGTTATTTTCTCAATTCCAGTCTCTTACTTTGTCCCTGTAACTCTTAACCCTCTTACCAATCAAGACCCTATCAAACTCACCCTTAAAATCATCCAGAGCTGTCTATGGCAATGAATTCTGCAGATTAACCACCTTCTGACTAAAGAAATTCCTTCTTGTCTCAGTTCTAAGAGGACGGGTGCCTTCAGACGCTAGACTCTCCAAATACTATTCTTAGACCATAAGACATAGGAGCAGAATTAGACCATTTGGCCCATTGCGTCTGCTCAACCATTCCATCATGGCTGATTTATTATCCCTCTCAACCCCATTCTCCTGTCTTCTCCCCGTATCCTTTGACATCCTTAGAAATCAAGAACCTGTCAACCTCCACTTTAAGTATAGCCAGCGTCTTTGCCTTCACAGTTGTCTGTGGCAATGAATTCCATAGATTCACCACCGTCTGGCTAAGGAAATTCCTCCTCATCTCTGTCTGACAAGGTGGTGGTGGCAATCTGAGTCTGCAGCCTCTGGTCCTAGATTTTCCCACTATGTGTAAATTCCTCTCCAAATCCATTCTTTCTAGGTTGCTCAATATTCGGTAGGTTTCAATGTCATACCCCTTCATTCTTCTAAACTCCAAGTGAGTTCAGGCTCAGAGCTCCTCATACCTTAAGCTCTTTTATTCCCAGATTCATTCCCGTGAATCTCCTCTGGACCCATCTCCAACGCCAGCGCATCCTTTCTTGGATACGGGGCACAAAATTGCTCACAATACCCCAAATGTGATCTGACCATCGCCTTATAAAGACTCGAACTTCGAACACTCTTGCAGCCACAGGGCCACCTCGAGGACAGCGGGGGTTCAAGAAGGCAGATCACTCCCAGCTTCTGAGCGCCGCTAGAGACGCCTAGTTAAACAGTAGCTCAGCCTGCAAAGCTTGTGTTCCTTGATAAGTATGCGCTTTGAGTGCAACATGTGATATCTCGTAGCAAAGGGGTTACACTTAGTGGACGGTGTTACTCATTGGGTGAGCTTGGTCTTCATCGGAAAACTCCCCACTGAGTAACTATTGCGAGACCGCCCATATTTTACTTGCACGACCTCCCCTGGCTAATTTCTAGTTAAAAATCCGCAGGACCACTGTTTACTCAGAAGTCGATGGTGTTCAGTGCCAAACTCTTTGGACTGGCAGGCCAAGCGCATTGGTTCAAGTCCCTCCAAGCTTCACGTGGAGGCGTTTCCCCGTTGGAATACTAACGAAGGAGAGAGAGAGGAAGGATTGAGACTGACAAGAGCAGCGACTGAGACAGTATGGTGAAGATCGGAGTGATCGCCAGGAAGGTTTGGAGCCTTCGCAAAGCCATCATAGTCTGCTTCACCCCACTGTTACTTTCTCCCATATTGCTGTTCATGCCTCCAAAGGTAAATACTGTTCCGTGGCTTAGACTGCGGGTGACATGGACGGTGTTTGACGATGTCGTGTACAGCATTTGTGTGTGTGTGTGTGTGTGTGTGTGTGAGAGAGTGTGAGTGTGTGTGTGTGTGTGTGAGTGAGAGTGTGTGTATGTGTGTGTGAGAGAGTGTGTGAGTGTGAGTGTGTGTGTGTGTGTGTGAGAGTGTGAGTGTGTGTGTGTGTGTGAGTGTGTGTGTGTGTGTGAGTGTGTGTGTGTGTATGTGTGTGTGAGAGAGTGTGTGTGTGTGAGTGTGTGTGTGAGTGTGTGTGTGTGTGTGTATGTGAGTGTGTGTGTGTGTGTGTATGTGTGTGTGAGAGAGTGTGTGAGTGTGAGTGTGAGTGTGTGTGTGTGTGTGAGAGTGTGAGTGTGTGTGTGTGTGTGTGAGTGTGTGTGTGAGTGTGTGTGTGTGTGTGTGTATGTGTGTGTGAGAGAGTGTGTGTGTGTGAGTGTGTGTGTGTGTGTGTGTGAGTGTTCGGAGAATAGGGATCAAAAATATCGTCTTAATTAATTACCAAAAAGAACCCTGATCCAGAATTAATTCTCTCAGAATTACTCAACCTCTAAGACTTGCACTAAATTCTTGTATGCTGTTGTCTAATTAAGGATTCCCCAAGTTGAATTTCAATTTGCTTTCTTGGGGGGTGGGGGGGGCTGTAATCACTGAACTGAAATATTTAACCAATTTTATGTCGGTAACTTGTTGTTATCTTATGATCAGGCTTTGTGACCACATTTTCCAGTGACAGCTGAGTCAGGAGCTTGTTAAGTTCCAATCTTGTCCAATGATTTGAGTGCAAAAAATCTAGTGTGATTCTCCCATACACTACAGGTGTACCACATTGATGGCCAAAGTGTCTATTGAATGAAATGTTTGACTAATGCCCTCCTGTCCTCTCCTATGGATGTTCAGAGATCCAGTTCAATGGTTCTATTTAGTATCAGAGAACTAATACAATATACACCCTGAAAACCTTGCTCTCCACAGACATCCTCGAAACAGAAGGAAACCCCCAAAGGATGAATGACAGGAAGAATATAGGAACCCCAAAGCCCCCTGCCCCCTCCCATGCACAAGCAGCATAATGCTCCCCCTCCCCCACTTATTCTAGCATAAAGCTTCATCATTCCCACCACCCACCATGCCAACAACAGCAAAGCTCCACAGAGAGACCATTGTCTACACTCCATCAAAAACTACTGTCCATCCCAACAGTTCGTCATCACTCAACTGAGAGCTGTAGGTTCATCCTGAAAGGCTTGTTCCTCAGTCATACTCTGTGCTTTAAGAATCTCTTTA
The DNA here is from genome assembly GCF_030144855.1 of Hypanus sabinus. Taxonomy (NCBI): domain Eukaryota; kingdom Metazoa; phylum Chordata; class Chondrichthyes; order Myliobatiformes; family Dasyatidae; genus Hypanus; species Hypanus sabinus. Next base: position 154,293,386 of record NC_082714.1, read on the forward strand.
ATTCCCTTTTGCCGTCAGATTTCAGAACAGCCAAAAGCAATAGGGTGTCAGGAGCAAATTAGTCCATGCTCTGCTCGGCCATTCCAGCATGGCTGATTTATGAACCCACGAAACCACCTATAATTGGACCCTCGCGGTACTTATTTATTTTTTAACATAGCAATTTTTAATGTTTTTCTCTGAAACACATGTCTGTGAAAATTCAGGGTCAAGTTCAAGTTTAATTGTCAATCAGCCATATGCATGTATACAGTTAAACAAAACATCGTTCCTTTGGAGCCAAGGTACAAAACACAATACATACGGTCACACACAGCACATATACTATAATTACAATCCAGCACATGCTGTCTCAACAAAATATTAGTATAATAAATGATTCAGGTTCTGATTCCTCATTCACCATCACAGGCACAGATAATACAGTCGTTGTCATGGTGCTGCTTAGGGAACATCCTGCTTACAAATTGGCAAAGTTTAAAGTAAATTTATTAATCATAAGACATAGGAGCAGAATTAGGCCATTTGGCCCATCAAGTCTACTCTCCATTCAATCATTGCTGATCCTTTTTCCCCCTCCTCAGCCCCACTTCCCAGCCTTCTCTCCATAACCTTTGTTGCCGTGGCCAATCAAGAACCTATCAATCTCTGCCTTAAATACACCCAATGACCTGGCCTCCACAGCTGCCTGTGGTAACAAATTGCACAATTTCTCTGGCTAAAGAAATTTCTCTGCATCTCTGTTTTAAATGGATGGCTCTCAATCCTGAGGCTGTGCCCTCTTGTCCTAGACTCCCCCTCTATGGGAAATATCCTTTCCACATCTACTCTGTCTAGGCCTTTCAACATTCAGAAGGTTTCAATGAGATGCCCCCTTTTCCTTCTAAATTCCGGCAAGTACAGACCCAGAGCCATCAAACATTCCGCATATGATAACACTTAATTCCCAAAATCATCCTTGTGAACTTCCTCTGAACACTCTCCAATGCCAGCACATCCTTTCTTAGATAAGGAACCCAGAACTATTCACAATACTCAAGGTGAGGTCTCACCAGTGCCTTATAAAGCCTCAGCATCACATCCCTGCTCTTGTATTCCAAAGTCCCTTTGCATCTCAGATTTTTGGATTTTCTCCCTGATTAGAAAATAGTCTGTAGGTTTATTTCTTCCACGAGAGTGCATGACCAAGCATTTTCCAACATTGTATTTCACTTGCCATTTTCTTGCCCATTCTCCTAATCTGTCTAAGTCTTTCTGCAGCCTTCCTGTTTCGTCAACTCTACCTGCCCCACCACCAATCTTTGTATCATCTGCAAACTTGGCAACAAAGCCATCCATTCCATCATCTAAATCATTGATACACAGCATAAAAAGAAGTGGTCCCAACACCGACCCCTGAGGAACACCACTAGTCACTGGTCGCCACCAGAAAAGAATCCTTTTATTCCCACTCGCTTCATCCTACCAATCAGCCAATGCTCTAACCATGTTCGTAATTTTCCTGTAATACGATGGGCTCTTAACTTGGTAAGTAGCCTTGTGTGTCACATCTTGTCAACGGCCTTCTGAAAGTCCAAATATACAACATCCACTGCTTGCCCTTCATCTATCCTACTTGTAATCTCCTCAAAGAATTCCAATAGTTTCATCTTGAAAGATTTTCCCTTGAGGAAACCATGCTGATTTTGTCTTATCTTGTCCTGTGTCACCAAGTACTCCATCACCTCATCCTTAACAATTGACTCTAACGTCTTCCCAACTACCGAGGTCAGGCTAACTGGTCTTTAATTCCCTTTCTGCTGCCTTCCTCCTTTCTTAAGGAGTGGAGTGACACTTGCAATTTTCCACTCCTTTGGCACCATGCCAGAGTCTACTGATTTTGTATCTTTTGTTACCTCTTTCTTTAGCCAGAGAAATTGTGCAATTTGTTACCACAGGCAGCTGTGGAGGCCAGGCCGTTGGGTGTATTTAAGGCAGAGATTGATAGGTTCTTGATTGGCCACGGCAACAAAGGTTATGGAGAGAAGGCTGGGAAATGGGGCTGAGGAGGGGGAAAAAGGATCAGCAATGATTGAATGGCAGAGTAGACTTGATGGGCCAAATGGCCTAATTCTGCTCCTATGTCTTATGATTAAACTGAACCCTAGGGTGCAGTTTATCTGGTCCTGGTGACTTAGGCACCTTTAGGTCTTTTAACTTTTTGAGAACCTTCTCCCTTGTAATAGAACTGCACTCACTTCTTTTCCCTCACGCCCTTCAACACTAGTACGCTGCTAGTATTTGCTATAGTGAAAACTGATGCAGAATACTTATTTAGTTCATCTGTCATCTGCTTGTCCCCATTATTATTTTCCCGGCCTTATTTCCAGCAGTCCTATGTCCACTCTCTTATCTCTTTTATTTGTTATATACTTGAAAAAGCTTTTACCATCCACCTTGATATTGTTTGCTAACTTGATTTCATATTTCACCTTTTCCCTCCTAATGATCCTTTTAGTTGCTTTATGTGGGTTTTTTAATGGTTCCCAATCCTCTTCCTTCCCACTAATTTTTGCTTTTACATTAGCTTTGACTTCCCTTGTCGGCCATGGTTGTACTATTTTGCATTTGAGTATTTCTTTGTTTTCAGAATATATCAATCCTACACCTTCCTCTTTTCCCCCCAGAAACTCATGTCATTGTTGCTCTGCTGTCATCCCTGCCAGCATCTCCCTCCAATTTACTTTGACCAACTCCTCTCTCATACCACCATGATCTTCTTTACTCCATTGAAGTACTGCTGTGCCAGACTTTACTTTCCCCCTTTCAAAGTTCAAGTTGAACTCAATCATCTTGTGATCACCGTCTCTGAAGGGTTCCTTCACCTTAAGCTCCATAATCGCCTTTGGTTCATTGCATAACACCCAATGCAGTATAGCTGATCCCCTAGTAGGCTCAATGACAAGCTGCTCTAAAAAGTCATCTCATAGGCATTCAACAAATTCACTCTTTTGAAATCCATTACCAACCTAATTTTCCCAATTGACCTGCATGTTGCATGTTAAAATCTCCCATGGCTATTATAACATTGTCCTATTGGCATGCATTTTCTATTTCCCATTGTAATCTGTAGTCCACATTCCAGTCAGAGGCTTGTAGGTAACTGCCCTTGTAGTTTCTTAACTCAACCCACAAGTATTCAACATCTTCTGATCCTATGCCACATCTTTCTAATGATTTTATGCCTTTTTTTTACCAGCAGAGCCATGCCACCCTCTCTGCTGACCTCACTGTCTCTCCAATACAATGTGTAGCCTTGGACCTCAGTGATTGCAGTGCAAGAGTATTTCAATAGCTCGGAAGTGCTTTGGGGCAGGTTGACAGGGGTGTGGAAGTTCTGTAGAAATGAAAGCTTTTCTGAAAGGATTACATCAAGCCTTCCTGATATACTCAGTTCTGAGGGCTTGAGTAATAGGGAGTGATTGAATCAGCTGGGACTGTTTTCCCTGAAGTGAAGGAGACTGAGGGGTGATCTTACGGAGGTTTATAAAATTTTGAGGAACATAAATAGTCACAGTCTTTTTCCGGGGAGGGCAATCTAAAACTAGCGGTAATAGGCATCTTGACTGCCATGGACTAGTTGGGCTGAAGGATCTGTTTCCATTCTATAAAACTCCATGAATCTGTGAATCTATACCCACACTTGGTGAATGCACACTGGCTTTTTCCCCTCAGGTTGTGTGGGACTCCTTCAAGAGGACCAAAACCTTGTTGTTGGGTTTAGAGGCTTGCGTGCCTCAATGAGCTGGAGAGCTACATTGGCTGGAGTCAGGGCTTTATGCTTCGGCTCTTGGTAGGGTCACCCATATCAAACAGGTCAAAAAGTAGAGGCCTGACTAAGAGTGGTCCTCCAGGTTCAGGGGTTCAGCTCAGGGATAACAACCCTGACTGGTAAAACAAAATTGTTACAGAAACAGTAATGAAGAATCCTTCTACATCTGAGTGTGATGGTATTCCTGAGTCTCTATCTGGGACTTGCATGACTGACGGTATGAAAACCGAGAGGAAGCTGCTGATATGACAAAGGAAGCCCTGAACACTACCAGATGGAGGAACTTCACTGCTGCCCTAAATCCCAGCAGCAGAATGGGCAGTAGGTAAGAAAGCTGAGTGGGACTAGAATGAGAGGTCACAGTTTTAGGGTGATAATCAAAATATTCAAGTGGAATACGTCAACTCTCTACTCTCTATAGATACTGCCTGACCTGCTGAGTTCCTCTTGTTTTTTGTGTGTGTTGCTGTATACTCAAGGGAAATTTGAGGGGGAACTGCTTCCCTCAGGGTGATGCGAGTGCAGGACAAGCTACCAGTGGAAGTGCTGGATGTGGGTTCAATCACAGCAGTTAAGAGTTTGGATAGGCTCAAAGCAAACTTGTTATCAAAGTACATATATGTCACCAGATACAGCCCTAGCATGCATACTCAATAAATCCATAAAAGAATAATAACCATAATAGAATCAATGAAAGTCTGCACCAACTTGGGCGTTCAACCAGTGTGCAAAAGACAAGAAACTGTGCAAATACAAAAAGAAAGAAACACTAAATGAATAAGCAATAAATGTTGTGAGCATGAGATGAAGATACAGGGGTGAGAGGAAGCATGGAGGGCTCTGATCCAGGTACAGGTTGGTGGGACTGGGCAGAAAATCGGGAGAGCATGTACTGGACGGACCAAAGGACCCTGTGCTGTCGTGCTCTATGAATCTATGACTTTTTGACAATGTCATGTTAGCACAATGGAAGCCAACATTTGATTTGGGTGAAAGGGAATCGGAGGAGAATGTGGGTCAGGTCAGTTAGCTTTTTTTTAAAACCACCTTTCTGCTTCCTTTATGAATGTCCAAACTTGGCATCCGTAGGGAATTCAAAAGCCATGATGCGTATTCCTGGTGAGTACCTTTCCGTCAAGTTCCGGTTTCCAAAAATCATGTGCCACCCATATTATAAGGCATTAAACTGGTAATTAGCTTATTATTGTCACATGCACCAAGGTACAATGAAAATCTTTCTTTTGCACACATTTCCTCTGGTCTTTACATCAGTACAGAACTGTGCAAAAGTCTTAGCCACATGTATATAGCTAGGGTGACTGGGACTTTTGCACAGTCCTGTGGTAATTTTATGTAATGCACTGTACTGCTGCCCCCCCCCCACAAAAAAACAAACTTCGTGACACACTTGAGCGATGATAAACCTGATTCTGATATGGGTCTGTATTGTGGACTGAGAGTGGGAAGGGGGCAGGGAGAGGGGAAACATTGTTGGGAAAAGAGGAAGGGAAAGGGGAGGGAGCAGGAAGCACCAGAGGGACATTCTGTAATAAATAATAAACCAATTGTTTGGAATCAAATCACCCCGCCTGGTGTCTCAAGTCTGGATGTGTCTACATCCACATCACCCCACCTCCACCCTTGCCCTGGCACTCCTTCTCTGCCTCCTGTCCCCCATTCCTCCCATGACACTCCACCCTCGCTATTCCCAACATCCTCCGCTCCCGCCAGATTCACAAGATTTGTAAGTCTGCTGTCCACTCCACGTTGACAAATACAAGACTGTGCAAAAGTCTTAGGCACTCTTTTGCACAGTTCTGTAGAAGAGATGAGCGACTATAGAATGCAGGATGTGGAGTTACTGTTACAGAGGAAGTGCAGGCAGGCAGGCAATAAGCTGCAAGGCCATGAGAGGACAAGAGTCCATCTTGTCACGCTGCTCCTGATAGTGCGTACTTTCAGGATTTTGTACATGTTGCCCCATGAGGCTTGTGTGGGGGGGGGATGAGAATTCCACTGGAAGGATGTACAGGGTCTCTTTACAGACAGCACTGAAATTGAAATACAAACCTCCAATGACCTGAGTTGTAATAGTGTGGCACTAACCACTACGCTACTATGGCGCTCATGGAGGGCAAACAGGATCCACAGAGGGAAGGCTGGTTTCTGTGATGTACTGAGCTGTGTCCACAACTCTCTGCGGTTTTTCACGGTCACTGGCAGATCAGTCGCCATGCCTCCTGATTGGGTGCTTCCGGTTAGGATGTGTCCTGATAGGCAACATAACTTTGTGCATGTATGCTGTTCAGTCAATGTGATGATTAATAATTTTCCAAAAGTTAAACCTAGCAATATGTAGAAGACTGAATGAGTTATTAAATTGAACCATGTAATTTGGCTTGAAAATCAAAACATTGCAGATGCTTGGAAATATGAAATAAGAACCGAAAAGCTAGAAGTATCTTTGACCTTAAACATTAACATCTCTCCCTGGACCCTCCCCACCTTCCCTTTCTCCTATTGTCTACTCTCCTCTCTTATCAGATTCTTTCCTCTCCAATCTTTGACCTTTCCAACTTATCTAGCTTCACCTATCACCTTTCAGCTAGCCTCCTTCTCCTCCCCCACCTTTTTATTCTGACATTTTCCCCCTTCCTTCTCAGTCCTAATGAAGGGTCTCGGTCCAAAATGTCAACTGTTCATTCATTTCCATAGATGCTGCCAGACCTACTGAGTTTCTCCAGCATTTTGTGTGTGTTGCTTTGGATTTCCAGCATCAACAGACTTTTGCATGTTTGTGATTAGCCCTTTCTTTTCTCTTTTCCCCTTTCTAACTGGTGCCTGACCTGATAAGATTTTCCAGTATTTTCACGGGCATCTTATTCCTCGTTTCCACTTCTGTGCTGACTTTGAATATCTGAAACATATTCCTGTCAGAAATTAGTGAAGTATGAAATATTGTAATAAAAACACACCTCATAACATCAGTCTGATGGATTACTTTCTTGCTGTCTGTTTCTCTGCAACATAATTGTTACACTGGTTGTCTAAGGTTGGGACTTAAACCCAGATGTTGCTTGGACTAGCCAATGCTAGCTATAGGAAGAGTTAGACAAACTTGTATTGTTTTCTCTGGAGCATCGGAGGTTTAGGGACAAAGTGATGGAAGTATGTTAAGTTATGAAAGACATAGATAGGGTTAAAAGCTAAAGACTTAGTCAATTGTCAGAGACAAGACAAGACAAGTCCCAACACTGGATAAACAGGGGGCTCTAGGGGGAGAGAAGCTAACTACGATTCAAATCACCAAGGAAATGGTACTTGATAAATTAATGGGACTGAAAGTGGATAAATCCCCTGGACCGGATGGCTTGCATCCTAGGGTCTTAAGGGAAGTGGCGGTCGGGATTGTGGATGCGCTAGTGATAATTTTTCAGAACTCGCTGGACTCGGCAATGGTCCCGGCAGATTGGAAAAATGGTAATGTAACTCCTTTATTTACAAAGGGCAATAGACAGAAGGCTGGGAATTATAGGCCAGTTAGCCTAACATCTGTGGTTGGCAAAATGTTGGAATCGATAATTAAGGAAACAGTAACAGGGCATTTGGATAAACATAGCTTAATAGGACAAAGTCAGCATGGCTTTACAAAAGGGAAGTCATGTTTGACAAATTTGTTGGAGTTCTTTGAGGACATAACATATAGGGTAGATAAAGGGGAACCAGTGGATGTGGTGTATTTGGACTTCCAAAAGGCATTTGACAAGGTGCCACACCAAAGATTATTACTTAAAGTAAAAAATCATGGGATTGGGGGTAATATTCTGGCATGGGTGGAGGATTGGCTTTCTAACAGAAAACAGAGAGTTGGGATAAATGGTTTATTCTCAGACTGGCAGTTGGTGACTAGTGGTGTTCCGCAGGGGTCGGTGTTGGGACCCCAACTCTTTACAATCTATATTAATGATTTGGAGAAAGGGACTAAGAGCAACGTATCGAAGTTTGCTGATGACACAAAGATGGGAGGAAGTGTAATGAGTGCGGAGGATATTGAAACCCTGCAGGGGGACATAGACAGGCTGAATGATTGGGCAGACATTTGGCAGATGAAATATAATACTGACAAGTGTGAGGTCTTGCACTTTGGCAGGAAAAATAATAGAGCAAGTTATTATCTAAATGGAGAGAAACTGGAAAGCGCTTCTGTGCAAAGGGATCTGGGGGTCCTGGTGCAGGAAACTCAAAAAGTTAGTATGCAAGTGCAGCAGGTGGTCAAGAAGGCCAATGGAATCCTGGCTTTTATTGATAGGGGGATGGAGTATAAGAACAGGGAGGTCTTACTGCAGTTGTACCGGGTATTGGTCAGACCACAACTGGAGTACTGCGTGCAGTTCTGGTGTCCATATTTAAGAAAGGACTTACTGGCTCTCGAGGCAGTGCAGAGAAGGTTCACTAGGTTAATTCCGGGGATGGGTGGGTTGATGTATGATGAGAGGTTGAGTAGATTGGGACTCTACTCATTGGAGTTCCGAAGAATAAGAGGCGAACTTATTGAAACATATAAGATTGTGAAGGAGCTTGATCGGGTGGATGCGGGGAGAATGTTCCCAATGATGGGTGAAACTAGGACTAGGGGGCATAATCTTAAAATAAGGGGATGCCGTTCCAGGACTGAGATGAGGAGAAATTTCTTCACTCAGAGGGTAGTGGGGCTGTGGAATTTACTGCCCCAGAGAGCTGTGGAAGCTAATATACTCAATAAATTCAAAACGGAGATAGACATTTTCCTGGATAAAAATGGCATTAGGGGATACGGTGAGCGAGCAGGTAAGTGGACATGAGGCTAGGTTTAGATCAGCCATGTGATCTCCTGGGCCAGTTTTCGATAGCCTGGATGGGTCGGAGAGGAATTTTCCAGATTTTTTCTCCTCAATTGGCAAATCGTTTTTTTTTCCCCCGGGTGATCACATGGGTTTGGGCGGGATGAATAATAAAATAAAATGGGTGGCATGGTGCCCTGTTGGTTGGCACTGTTGCCTTGTGGGATTCGGTGATAACTAGAGTTAAGATTGGATCAGCCACAATCTTGTTGAATGGCGGAGCAGGCTTGAGAGGCCGATTGGCCTACTCCTGCTCCTATCTCTTATGTTCTTATGTAAGAGATGTTTTGAAATATTGCATACAGGAAATGTGTGGTCTTTCTGGTCTTATCAGGGAGAATTGGGGCTTGGAGGGATAATAAATCAGTCATGATGGATTGGTGTAGCAGATTCAATGGGCCAAATGGCCTAATGCTACATTTTGACTTTGGATTTTATTCCAAGAATGGAATTGCTGAATCCTCGAGGATGTAACTTTAATGTGAGAGAGAGAAGTTTAAAGGAGATTTAGAAGACAAGTTTTCTATCCTGGAATGCACTGCCAGGGGAGGTGGTGGAAGCAGCTATATTATGATGTTGGAGAGGCACTTAGGCACGTGTACAGGCAGGGGATGGAGGGATATAGACCACATTCAGGCAGATGGCATTAGTTTGGATTTTCATCATAGTCGGCAACATACAACTTGGACCAAAGAACTCTGTTCCAGTGTGTACTATTCTAGGTTCTGTCTTCTGTTGGTAATTTAAGAGCTTCAAAATGTACGGTGCAATTTAATCTTGGATAAGTTAATGCTTCTTGTTTTTAATTATTTACAATTCCAATTGTAGACTTGCACTTTCATGCATTATGGGAATTTATTCCCAGATTAAATCAGTGCTATTCTATCATATAGTATTTTTTCCACAAGTTATTGACATCTCCTTCCCCATGTAACACAACCTACCTGCAATTCTCTACGTTATAGTTGAAGGCAGTACAGGAGGCTACACTCAGACTGATTCTGGCTTAAAAAATGTTATCCACTGACTTCCCAAGGGTGGCCTGGAAGGAGATACATTATTTTGGGGAATATTAGATATATAATTTAATGGATAACAACTAGAGTGTTATTTTTTTGCTAAATACAAATGAATAGCACAGTTTGTTGTCTTCTTTTACTGATCCTGTTTTAGTTACTATTTGCTGAGTCTGCCCACAGGAAAATATATCTCATGGTTGTATATGGTGACATAGATGTACTTTGATTGTACTGTTTACTTTGAACTTTGAGTGCTTTTGAAGTTCAAGTCGAGTTTATTATCATATATCCAGGTACATCTGTACTCAGTTGGAATGAAATGCTTACTTGCAGCAGCATTGCAGTCATATAGCACGATATAAGCAACACTCACATGAAAAACATAAATAAAACTCAATTCTTTTCCAGAAAACACAATTGAAAAAGAATAAATATGTTTTAGTGCAAAGTGATTGAAGTGGTCATGATGTCAGTAAATTCCAGTGATCAGGGTTGCACCAGTTGGTTCAAGAATTGAATGGTTGAAGGGCAGCCATTATCATCAATATGTGCTGTGTCATATGACGTGGGCAGTTATGGTATTACTTCTGTCTTTAACCTGATGTTGCCTGTGGGGTCCCCCTTTACGTCGTTTTTCTTATACTTTTCTCTATCCATGACTGTGAATCTTCCTGACAAGTTTTTCTACAGGAGTGGTTAGCCATTGCCTTCTTCCGAGCAGTGTCTTTACAAGACGGGTGACCCCAGCCATTATCAATACTCCTCAGAGATTGTCTGCCTGACTTTACCAGGACTTGTGATATACACCAGCTGCTCATACGACCATCCGCCACCTGCTCCCATGGTTTCATATGACCCTGATCGGGAAGGGGGTGGAGTGGCTGGGGCTAAGCAGGTGCCTAAGGGTGGCCTGAAGGCTAGTGGAGGGAAGGAGCACCTTACACCTCCTTTGGCAGAGATGCATCTCCATCCCACCACCCAAGGGTAAGACGATGTTCTTGAACCTACTGGTGTGATACTTAAGGTTTCTGCAACTCCTGCTCAATGGTATGAAAAAACAAAGGAATTAGGTTATTTAGCCACCTTTGTAAAAGAACAGGCAGAGACAAATTGGATTGAAAACCTCCCTTCTATACCTATTAGTATCAAATACAACCATTTAATTTTTAATATATGTGCTATGAATAGAAGATATTTTAAAAATTTAATGAGTTTTTACAATGCAACAAAACAAAAAAAAGAGGTTTATACAGTGCAAAACAAACATATCAAAGTACATTTCATAACAATTGAGCAAAGCACCCATAGTAGAATTGTGTAAAGTTAGTTACCACCCCACCCTCCCACTACCCAACTCCAAGCCAACCTTACAATATATAAAAAAGTTAATCAGAACTATTATCAGAGCTGTATTTATAAAAAGGTCAATGGCCTACTACTTAAACTATAATATGTTTACACATCAAAAAAAAATCTTAATTGTAAGAAGCTGAAAGAAAGGGATTTAAATGCAAAAGAGAAAAAGGGAGGGATGCACCCTTAATCTAAACAGGCGTTATGAAAATATTCAAGGAAAGGTCCCCTCACCTTCTGGAACTTTCCAGGTGAGGCAGCACTTCACCTGTGAGTCGGCTGGTGTGGTATACTGCATCCGGTGCTCCCGGTGTGGCCTTCTATATATTGGTGAGACCCGACACAGACTGGGAGACTGTTTCGCTGAACACCTACGCTCGGTCCGCCAGAAAAAGCAGGATCTCCCAGTGGCCACACATTTTAATTCCACGTCCCATTCCCATTCTGATATGTCTATCCATGGCCTCCTCCGCTGTCAAGATGAAGCCACACTCAGGTTGGAGGAACAACACCTTATATACTGGCTGGGTAGCCTCCAACCTGATGGCATGAACATTGACTTCTCTAACTTCCGTTAATGCCTCCCTCCCCTTCTTACCCCATCCCTTATTTATTTGTTTGTTTGTTTGTTTATTTATTAATTATTTTCCTTGCCTGCTCTCCATCTCCCTCCTGGGCTCTCCTCCCCCTTTCTTTCTCCCTAGGACTCCCGCCCCATGATCCTTTCCCTTCTCCAGCTCTGTATCCTTTTTGCCAATCAACTTTCCAACTCAGCTTCATCCCTTGCCCTTGTGTCTTCTATCATTTCGGATCTCCCACTTTCGAATCTCTTACTATCTCTTCTTTCAGTTAGTCCTGACAAAGGGTCTCAGCCCAAAACGTCGACTGTACTTCTCCCTGCTGTGTCCCACCAGCATTTTGTGTGTGTTGTTTTGCATCCTTATATCTGAATTAAGAAGTGAATAATGAATCTTTTCAAGGTCTAAGCAGGACATAATATCTCTGAGCCATTGAGCATGAGCGGGTGGGGCAGCATCTTTCCACCTAAGAAGGACTGCGCGTCTGGCCAAAAGAGAGGTAAAAGACAATGTATGACATTTAGTCGGAGTCAAATGCATGTCAGCTTCTCCTGAAGTACCGAAAAGAGCAATCAGAGTGTTAGGTTCCAAATAGCAATTAAGTATGTGAGATAAAGTTGAAAAAACATCTCTCCAGAATTTTTACAAACTAGGACAAGCCCAATACATATGAATGAGAGAGGGCTTGCCCCCTTTGCACTTATCACAACCCATGACTAATATCAGAATAGAACCACGATAATTTAGTTTTAGACATATGAGCCCTGTGTACCACCTTGAACTGTAAAAGGCAGTGGCGAGCACATAGAGAAGTTGAATTAACTGACTTCTGAATTGAATCCCAAACTTCGTCGGACAAAGAAAAATTTAAACCATGCTCTCAGGCAGTTTTAATTTTGTCGAAGGGGGCTCACTTCAACAGCGTTAACTTATCTCGAATAGTAGAAATTAAACTTTTACCCAATGCATTCATACAAAGAAACAAGTCCACAACATTTTTTAACAGGTACCTCAGGAAAGTTTGGTATTAAAGGGTTGGTAAAATGTCTAATTTGGAGTTATCTAAAGAAGTGAGTGTTAGGTAGGCCAGACTTTACAGAGAATTGTTCAAAAGTTGCAAAGGGCTTGTCTATGAAAAGATCTTCAAAGCACCTAGAGCCCTTTCTGTGCAAATCTATAAATGTTAAATCCTGTATAGAAGGCTGAAAAAGATGAATATGTAGAATAGGACTAGAGAGAGAAAAACCGTGAAGCCCATTCTATTTTCTGAGCTGAGCCCACATTCTCAGAAAGTGTCTGATAACCGGATTAACAATTGATTTAGGCAAATGGCAAGGAAGTGCGGAGCTGGGGAGATTCTTATTAGAGTTCAACTCCATTGCCACCCATATTGGGCAGTCAGACTGATTATAAAAGTAAGACCAAAAGATAAGACAGTGTATGTTGGCTGCCGGTAATATAAACGAAAATTGGGCAAGGCCATACCACCTACCCTTTTAGGTTTTTGAAGGTGAGCTTTATTTAGTCTGAGACCTTTGTCCTTCCGTAGATAGGATGAAATAATAGAATCTAATGAATCAAAATAGCTTTAGAAGTAAAAATTGGTAAAGATTGAAATAAGTATAAAAATTTAGGAAGAATGAACATTTTAACAACATTAATTCGACCTATCAAAGACTTGGACAAGGGTGACCACTCTGATTTGTACGATTTAAAAGATTAGTAAGATTTTCTGCAAAAAGATGCTTATAATCTCTTGTTACTGTAATGCCAAGGTAGATAAATTGATTATTTACTATTTAAAAAGGGAGGTTATGAAATTCTAATGATTGTGCTTCTCTATTTATTGGAAAAAAATTGTTCTTATGTAAATTAAGTTTGTATCCAGAAAGCTGACTAAAATTATTAAGGAGTGAAAACAAGGATAATGAGATCGGGTTTGATATAAAAAGTAAAAGATCATCAGCATAAAGAGAAGTTTTGTGCTCAACACCCGCCCCCCACTCCAGATCCCCATCAATTCAGCACAGCTTCGAAACATAATCTCCAATGGCTCTATAGCCAAATCGAAAAGTAAGGGACTCAAAGGACACCCTTGCCAGGTGCCACATTTAAGATTAAAAGGTTGGGGTTGCTGAGAATTAGTCAAGACAGAAGCAGTGGGGTGTGAATATAACAATTTAATCCACGTAATAAAACTTTGTCCAAAATCAAATTTTTCTAAAACTGCAAAAGATAATTCCACTCTACGTGAACAAATGCTTTCTCCGCATCTAGAGAAATGACACATTCAGGAATCGCAGCTGAAGGTGAGTATAAGATATTAAATAGACACCATATATTAAAAAAAGGGAGACGATTTTTAATAAAACCAGTTTGGTCTTCAGAAATAATTAAAGGTAGAATGTTCTCCAATCTACAGGCCAAAACTTTAGCCAACATGTTAACATCAACATTTAGCAAAGAAATCGGCCTGTATGAGGAACATTCTATTGGATCTTTACCTTTTTTCGCTAAAAGAATGATACATGCCTCATTATCATGCTGGCAATTTACCATGTTTAAACGATTCAGTTAAAACTAACATTAGTTGAGGCGAAAGCAGTGAGGAAAATGAGTTATAGAATTCTGTTGAGAACCCATCAGGTCGAGGAGATTTCCCAGACTGTAGTACAAATATAGCTGATGATATTTCCTCTAGTGATAATGATGCATTCAATTTTGCTTTTAAATCAGGAGAAAGTGTGGGAATGTTTAAGCTATTTAAAAAATGCTCAACAGAAATATTATCGTCTGGGGATTCAGAGGTATAAAGTCGAGAATAGTAGTTCTGGAATGTATCATTAATTTCAGAATGATTCAAGGTAATATTCCCATTCTCCATTTGAATTTTTTGTAATATGTTGTTTAACTTTAAAGCATCTTGGTTGGCTGACTAAACGTTTACCAGATTTATCACCATGGATATAAAACCGGCTCTTACTCTCCAAAAGTTGTTGTTCAGTTGGGTGAGTGGAAATAAGGTCAAACTTAGTTTGAAGTTCCACTCGTTTCTTATACAGCTCCAGATTTTTAGTCTGGGCATATAGTTGGTCTATTGCTTTAATTTGATTAAACAGATCTAATCACTCTTTATGGGTCTTTCTGTTCAAATTCACAGTATATGAAATTATCTGACCCCTTAGGTATCTTTCATAGTATCCCAAACCTGACTTGAGGTTTCAGATGATGTGTTAGTATTTTAAAGTTATCTGGTCCTCCATAAATTTTACAAAATCATCATCCGACAACAAGGTCAGATCAACACGCCAATGGTTATTCATCTGGGGGAAACCAGGAAGAATTATAGACAGGGTGACTGGGGTGTGATCTGAAATCAATATACTCCGATAGTCACAAGAGCAAACAGATGGAATCAACTGATTATCAATTTAAAAAATCAATTCTAGTAAAAGTACGATGGACATGTGGAGAGAGAAACCGTGAAGACCATTATATTTTCTGAACTGAGCCCACATTCTCAGAGAGTGTCTGATAACCGGATTAACAATCGATTTAGGCAAATATCAAGGAAGTGCGGAAATGGAGAGATTCTAGTAAAAGTACAATGGACATGTGGAGAGAATAATCTCTCACATTTGGATGAAGAAAACACCATACATCTGAGATACCATAATTAAAAAGGAAAGACTGAATTGATAGAGCAGATTTACTTGGTAATCTAGGAATAGAGGACGATTGATCCAAAACTGGATCTAATCAACAATTAAAATCACCGCCCAATATGCGAGAATATGAACTCAGCTCAGGCAATAGAGAGAATAAGTGATCAAAAACCTCCACATCATCTGAATTGTGAGTATGTAAGTTAGCCAAGATTACCAGTGTGTTGTATAATTTCCCCAAGACAATAATAAAACGATCATTTGCATCAGATACGAACATTTGGATTTATAAGAATTGAAACTCCCCTGGCTTTAGTCTGAAAAGTTGAATGGAAATGCTGCCCCATCCACCTAGACATAAGACGTGAGTTATCAGAACTACGAATGTGTGTTTCTTGCAAAAATGCAATTGCTGCATTAAGGTGAATAGAAGACTTTTAGACAGATGATCGATAGGAATGGTTTAGAGATATTGGGGCCAAATTCAGGCAAATGGGAATGGTGGAGAATCAGAACTAGGTTTATTATCACTGGCATATGTCATGAAATGAGTTGTTTTGTGGCAGCAGTACAGTGCAAGACAAAAAATTATTATAAATTACAATAAAACAAACCAATAAATAAATAAATAGTGTGATCGAGGAATAGTGACGTAGTGGCTATCGATCACTCAGAAATCTGATGGTGGAACAGAAGAAGCTGTTCCTAAAATGGATTTCAGGTTCCAGTTCCAGTACCGGTGACAGTAATAAGAAGAGGGAATGTCTTGCCCTTTGAAAATGTCTCCGATGTGGAGAGGTTTGTGTCCAGGACAGAACTGGTTACGTCTGTGGTCTTTTTCAATCCTGTGCATTGGAGCTTCCAGGCTAGGCAGTGATATAACCAGTTACAATGCTCGCCATGGTACACCTGTAGACATTTACTAGTCTTGGTGACATACCAAATACCCTCAAACTCCTAATAAAATATAGCTGCTGGCAGGCTTTCTTCATGATTACATCAATGTGTTGTGCCAAGGACCGATCCCTGAAATGTTGTCTCCCAGGAACTTAAAACTGCGCACCCCTTCCACCACTGGCCTCTCAGTAAGGACTGGTATCCTCCCAGCTTCCCTTTCCCAAAGTCCACAATCAATTCCTTGGACTTGCTGACATTGAGTGCAAGGTGTCATTGTAACACCACTCAACCAGCTGATCTACCTCACTCCTGCACACCTCCATCTGAGGTTCTGCCAGCAGCAATGGTGTCGTCGGCAAATTTGTCAATGCCGTTGGAATTGTGCCGAGCCACACAGCCATGAGTGCAGAGAGGCGAGGGCTGAATCACACATCCTTGAGGTTTATTTTATTATTTAGAAAGACGGCATGGTAACAGGCCCTCCCGGCCCAATGAGCCTGTGCTGCCCAATTGCACAAATGTGACCAATCAATCTACTAACTCGTACACCATTGGGATGTGGGGGAGAAAGGAAGCCCACATGGTTGGCACAACATTGTGGGTCAAAGGACCTGTAATGTGCAGTAGATTTCCATGTTAAATACAAAATCCTTGCAGACAATGATGGGAATTGAATCCAGGTCACTAACACTGTAAAGTGTTGATTGTCAGCACAGAGGAGACGTTAATACCACTCCTCGCAGACTGTGGTCTCCCAAGGAGGAAGTCAAGGACCAGGTGAAGAAGGAGGTACAGAGGCCCAGCGGTCCTGGTCACAATTGATATGTTCAAAGTTCAAAGTAAATTTATTATCAGAGTGTGTATATATCATCATAGGCTAATGTGAGATCCATTTTCTTGTGGCCTTTCACAGCAGGACAAAAAAATACAATAGAACCAATGAAAAACTGCACACAACCAAGGACTCACAAACAACCAATTTGCAAAAGAAGACAATCTGTGCAAGTAAATAAAAAACTAGATTGATAGATAGATAGTGCTGAGAATGTGAGGTGTCGAGCCCTTGAAAGAGAGTCCATAGGTTATGGGGTCAGTTCAGGGTCGAGGTGAGTGAATATAACACTGGTTCAAGAGCCCGATGGTTGAAGGGTAATAACTGCTCCTGAACCTGGTGGTTGTGGTGGAAGGGGACTGTACAACTCTATGAATCTGCATCTTTTCCAGGAGGGACGATGTCTCTTTGTGATTCTCCTGATGGCTACGTACTGGTGCACAGAGGCTCTACCAATCCCAGTGACGTCCTTGCTGCCCATCAGTCTCTTTCCTCTCCTGGAGGTCTTGCCGTCCAGTACGGTTTGTCCTCAGTACTTCCTTGATACCAACGCCCTCTTCATGAGTGGCCTAATCATGGCGTTGGCCGTAGAAGAGTGGAACTTGCACCGGCGAATAGCATTATCTGTCCTCCTCATTGTGGGGTCATCTCCGGCAAGGTAAGGAGATCGAAGTATTATCTCACTGCGGTTGGCGTGACGCTGTTACAGCTCGGGGCGTCGGAGTTCGGAGATCAACTCTGGCGCCATCTGTAAGGAGTTTGTACATTCTCCCCGTAACCACATGGGTTTCCCCTGGTGCTCCGGTTCCTCCCCATGGTGCAAAGACGTACCGGTTGGTCATTGTAAATCACCCTGAGATGAGGCTAGGGTTGCTGGTTGGTCTTGCTTATTAAGTCAGAAGGGCCTGTTCTACACTGAATTACTAAATAACTAAATACAATTTAACAAATATATATCACCATATACTACCTTGAGGTTCATTTTCTTGCGGGGATTCACAGTAGAACAATCGAATGAAAAGCTGCTCAAAGAAAGGTTGAACAACCAATGTGCAAAGTGCCAATATAAATCAGAGTTTTACTATTGCTGAATCCAGATTAACAAACTGGAGTTGTTTCAATCGTTCTGTAATAATTATTGCACTGTATCATCACAAGACATGCTCTAATCCAGGTAGCATCCTGTTACGTCTCCTCTATACCCACTCTAACACTTCCCTATCCTTCCTGTAATGAGGTGAGTAGACCAGAGCACAATGTTCCAAGTGTGCTCTCACCTGAGCTTTACAGAGCTGCAACATTACCCCTGTGGCTCTCAATACCCCGACTCGTGAAGGCTAACATACCATGCGCCTTCTTAAGCAACCTTATCAGCGTGCGGTGACATTGAGGGATCCGTGACCATTTAAACTAAGGGTTCTTGCACTGTGGCGAAGACTGAGTGCTATTGTTGTGTTGTGTTTGTAGGCTAATCCTGGGCATGATGATCACCACAGGTTTACTGTCAATGTGGCTCAGCAACACTGCCACTACTGCCCTGATGATGCCAATAGCCAGGGCAGTACTCCAAAGCTTATTCTGCAGCATGCAAGCTACCTGTGAGTCTGCGAAGCTGGACAATTGTGAAGAAGACTCGCACTGTAAAGGTAGCCCAATAAACTTTAAAACATTGATATTTATGATTTTACTGCATTGCAACTTACAGTCTGGTTTCACAAGAGTCCTTGTGTCTCCCGATATGATGCCACACAGAAGTGGGCCCTTTGGCCTACTGTGTCTACACCAGACAGCAGTCCGATATTAAACTTACTTTCCTTCGAGATTCTACCACAGTCTCAGCATCATCATTATGTGCCGCATCATATGACGTGGGTGATCATGGTCTTTGACCTTTATTGTCCTTGGCCATTTTTTCCTGGCTTGCCATTGCCTTCCGAGCAGTGTCTTTACAAGACGGGTGACCCCAGCTATTATCAATACTCTTCAGAGATTGTCTGCCTGGTGTCAGTGGTCACATAACCAGGACTTGTGATGGGGAGGGTGCGGTTAAGCCGGTGCTACACCTTGCCCAAGGGGGGCCTGCTGTTCTGTGACTCAGTAACTCTGTAAGTGATGCTGAACAGAAAGAAGTGTTACAAAGCAAACTGTGAACAGGCCGCAGGCGGACATCCAAGAGCAAAGCAATAACATTCAGAGCACCGGGTGCTGAAGAGGCTTAAAAATGTTCCGTTCGCGATTGATTATCACCAGCAGGGAGAAGATGAAAGGCTGAAGCTAAATGTGAAGAGATCCAGAGGTTAGTGCTGCAATGGCTGCCAGATGGCCCACCCCAAGAGGAGCAAATGGAACCCAGGAAATCACTGTGGACTTCAGGAAGGTGCAGACGAACCATCTCCCTTTGCACATACATGGCTCCTCCGTAGAGAGAGTTGGGTGCACCGAGTTCCTGGGAGTTCACATCACGGACGACCTCACCTGGTCCCTTAATATCATCTCCCTGAACAAGAAGGCACAGCAGCACCTCCACTTCCTAAGGAGACTGAGGCAAGTGAAATTCCATGAACCACCACCCCAACTGAATTTTGTAGGAGCCCCATTGAGAGCATTCTGACAAGTTGCATCCACATCCAGTATGGGTGCAGCTGAGCATCAGACCACAAGTCCCTACAGACTGTGAGAACAACTGAAAAGATCCTAGAGGTCTCCCTACCATCCATCAGGGACATTTATCAGAAGCGCTGCATACGCAGGGCCCTTAATATTATTAAGGATCCCATCCGTCCATCCAGCATCCTTGTTGACTTTCTACCATCAGGCAGGAGACTCCGATGCGTAAAAACAGTTGAGAAACAGTTTCTTCCCCCAGGCCCTTAGGCTTTTGAACTCCCTGCTGCATCGTATTCGAAGTGTCACTGGTTAATTTTATTTTGTACTTAACAATATTTAACTTACGTACTTTACTTTGTTTATTTATGCATAATTATTCTGTAATTTTATCCTCACTTTCCTAAGCGATTGTGTGTTATGTGTACCACAGTGCTTTACACCCTGGTCCGGAGAAACGTTGTCTCCTTTGATGGTATACATGTATATAGTTAAATGATAATAAACTTGACTTGACTTGACTTTGATCGCATTTAATCGATGAATAAAAAAGCTCACCACATAAAGTCTTATTTCCCAAGACCAGTGGCACACAGGACATTAATTAACACCTCTCTGAACTTTGCTCCCAGACTGCTCAAACGCTGCCTGACGGGTGACGTGAAAATTTAATTTCAAGGTTAAAAATTGTCAAACTATATGACATTGAGACTTGTTTTATAACACTGAGTTAGTGCTTGTGTAATGTTGTTTTCACCTCTTTTATTTCTTCCTCCAGATAATACTTCAAAGGAACCACCGCCCAATGAGGGGATCCATTTGTCTTCTAATGACAGGTATTTTGCAGAAGATTTTGCACATAAACCTTCTACAGAGATTGAGTGTGCTAAAAATAAACAGACAGACGAAAAAGAGGGGAATTGGCCGCACAGCCCTTCCAGTTCCAATAGGTCTATCTTCCACTTGCAGTGCACTTTCAAGCCTAATCCTATCTACCCTTCCTGCCCACAAATGTTCTAAACTACTTATTAGAAAAATATATTCTGATCAGTCTAAATATTTTACTGGGTTCGTAATCTTTTAGTTCTAAAGCAACAGGTTCACAATGTTTCAGGAACTTGGTTAGATGTTGACAGGAACGTACACTCAGTGGCCACATTGAGTCGCTGCCACGTGATTGGCTGATTAGATATTGGCATTAGCAAGCAAATGTACAGGGGCACCTCATGAAGTGGCCACCAGGTGTATTAGGGAGCAGGTGGTGGATGGTCAGATGAGCAGCTGGTGCATTTCGCAAGTCCAGGTAATATGACCATGGACGCTAGACAGACAACCTCTGAAGGGTATTGATAATTGGGTTGAGTTGTTCTCCAATCTTGGCAACTTACTTGCAAACGTTTCGTCACCATACAAGGAGACACCAGTGTACTGATTGTGGTGTGTCCTTTGAAAGTAAGGTCTTTATATACTTCTCAATCAGCTGATTGGACAACATTTCAGCCAAGATCGAAGAGCTCAACCCAACCATCAACCACCTGAGCTACAAATTATTTCTATTTGCATAATGGCTGGGGACACCTGTCATGTAAAGACGCTACCCAGAAGAAGGAAGTGGCAAACCACTTTGGTAGAAAAATTTGCCAAGAACAATTATGGTTATAGGACCCTGATCACCTATGTCATGTGACGTGGCACATAATGATGATGTCATATGACACAACACATAATGATACTGGATGGCTGAGTGTATACCTTGCCTTCACTTCCTTTTGCCAGCAACGCCCCGGAGAAACGTGACATTAACGCCACGTTTACATTGATGCAACAGAAGGCAGAAGAAGAACAGAAGAACCTGTGGAAAGGTTTCCTTATCTGCATCCCTTACGCTGCGAGCATCGGAGGAACTGCCACGCTCACCGGGACCACACCAAACCTGATTCTGGTCGGGCAGCTGAAAGTGTAAGGTGCAAGTGGACTTTTCAACATTGCTTTAACAAACCATTATCCCTCTGCCTGGGGGAACTGTGGAGGTGGTGAATCAGAGAAATGGTGGTGTAGGTGTTTCTCTGAGGCTTGGCTTAAGGTAGTGTGGAGGTTGGTGTAACGCCATTACAGTGCTAGCAAACCAAGGTTTGATCCCACTGCTCTCTGTAAGGAGCTTGTATGCTCTCCCAGTGACACTGAGTCTCCTCCCACATTGCAGAGGCTTATGGGTCAGTAGGTTAATGGGTCACATGGGTGTCATAGGTCACAGGTTAATTGGGCTGGTTGGCCTGTTACTATGCTGTATCACTAAATAAAAATAAAATAGAATGGCAGACAGACAGGAAGCAAATCACTGCTTCTAACCCATGTTACGTGTAACCTGAGATTACTTACCATGACTGTGTGTACTTACTGTCCATTATGCAGCTGGGGATTCGGGCAGCAACGATGGTCCTCCATCCCTGCCGGTCTTCATCATGTCAGTAGCTTCCTCTTGGTTTTCACGCCTGTCAGTCACACAAATCCCAGGTGGAGATTCAGGGATTCCATCGCACTCAGATGTAGAAGGATTCTTCATTGCCATTTCCATAACAATTTTGTTTGACCAGTCAGGGTTGTTATCCCTGAGCTGAAACCCCAAACCTAGAGGATCAGTTGACCGCTCTTAGTCTGGCTTCTACACTTTGACCTGTTTGGCATGGGTGACCCTACCAAGTGCCAAAGCATAAAGCTCTGACTCCAGCCAACATAGCTCTCCGGGTCATTGAGGCACGCAAACCTCCAAACCCTACTGTCTTTGCTGATGATTGTATTTAAAATGCCTACTTCCATCCTACTTTATTCGTATCTCTGTTCCACCTTCTCTTTCACTTTGCCTTCACGGATCAATTCCAGAACCCTCAACACTTCACATGGAAGCTGCCCTCTCATTTCCATCGTTCAAAATCAAATTCAATGTTCATTAGTTGTAGGCACGGGTGCAATGAAAGTCACTGAGTGCAGAAAGTGTTCTACTATTTAAATGATTTTAGAGAATGTTGGAAATATTAAGCAAGTCTGGCAGCCTCTAGGGAAAGAGTAAAGGAGTTAATGTTTCAGGACAAACACCCTTCAGAGTAACTAAGAAAGTCGTCATCAGAGATCTTTACCATCCAGGCCATGCTCTTTTCTCACTGCTGCCATCAGGTAGAAGGTACAAGAGCCTCAGGACTCGCAACACCAGGTTCCAGAATAGTTACAACCCCTCAACCAGCGGGCTCTTGAACAAAAACCCACTTGCCCGTCCATTGAGATGTTCCCACAGCCAATTATCTCACTTTAAGGACTCAGAGAAAGTTCAGGGATCTCACTCAGAGAAAGCAGAGGGAAGAAATGCTCAAGATTTTTTTCCTTCTCTTCCTTATATCTGCTCAGCTAGGATAGTAGAGTTACCGGGTAGGAATGTGCAATGCTGCTCTTGTGGGATGTGGGAAGCCAGGGAGACCCCTGGTAGCCCTGACCACTAAAACTGCAAGAAGTGCATCCAGCTGCAGCTTCTAACAAATCTCGTTAAGGAGTTGGAGCTGGAACTGATGGAACTCCAGCTCATTTGGGAGGCTGAGGGGGTGATAGACAGGACATACAGAGAAGTAGTTACACCCAGGGTGCAGGACACAGGAAACTGTGTGACAGGAAGTGCAAAGGGGGTAAGGAGCCTGTGCAGAGTATGCCTGTGGCCTCAACAGCAGGTATGCCATTTTGGATACAGTCGGGACCTAACAGAGGAAAGTCACAGTGGTCAGCTCTCTGGCACTGAGTCTGCCTCTGTGACTCAGAAGGGAAGGGGGAAGAGAGGCATGCTGTGGAGAAAGGTGATTCATTAGTTAGGGGAATAGACAGGAGGTTCTGTGGGTGAGAACAAGATTCCTGGATTGTATGTTGCCTCCCAGGTGCCAGGGTCTGATATATCTCAGATCAAGTCCTCAGCATTCTTAAGAGGGTCGACAACCAGAAGTCATGGTCCATGTAGGTACCAATGACGTGGGTAGGACGAGGTTCTGCATTGGGAGTTCAGGGAGTTAGGTGCTAAGTTAAAGGGCAGGTTCTCCAGCATTGTGATCTCAGGGTTGATACCCGTGCCACGTGCTAGTGAGGCCAGAACTAGGAAGATTATATAGTTTAATATGTGGCTAAAGAGTTGGTGTAGGAGAATTTTTGGATCATTGGGCTTTCTTCTAATATCCCAGCGGGAAGGTTTGTTCATGCTGCACCATGGGGTTTAAATGAGCATTCCAGGGTGATGGGGACCAGAGTGCCAGAATAGTTAGCAGAGAGGTTGTGGAGGCAGATATCGGTAAGACCTCAGACAAAGTTAGGAACCAAAAAGTTGAACATGGTGCGACAGAATCGAAAAGGGTGAGTACTGGACTGAATGTGCACGATATATGGAATAAAGTCGGTGAACTCACAGCAGAATTACAGATTGGCAGGTATGTGTTGCAATGAGTGAATGGAGCGAACCCAAGTGCAGGACACAGGCACGGAGACTGAGTTAGGATGCTTATGCAGACGTGAACGTTGAACAGCAACCAGGAGGGATCTTGACACGGAGCCTTGACACAGAGAGATGGAGTTTCATAGATAAATCTTGAAATTGGAGCAAACTTAGAACACACGGTCCTAAGTGGCTGGGAAACGTTAATTACCACACAGACAAAACCAACTATCTGGTGACTAGTGGTTGTAACGCCGGGGTTCTTATGCTGCAGATCTTGATGGAAACCAGGTGTGTCAACATCAAAGAGAATTAGAAGCAAATGGGAAATTAGTGGTTGGAGCTGTGGCACAATCAAAGGAAATTTGGAGAAAGATAGGGAATTAATGATCGGGACCGTGGCAGTATAATGTTGTAGGCATCGCTGAATAATGGCTGAAAGATTATAGCTGGGAGCTTAATGCCCAAGGATGCATATTGTATTGAAAGGGTAGGCAGGAAGGCAGAGGTGGTGGCATTTGCTCTGCTGGTAAAAAAATTAAATTAGATCATGAGAAAGAGGTGACATGGGGTCAGAAGGGGTTAAATCATTGTGCATAGAGCTGAAGGAACTGCAAGGGTAAAAATACCCTGATGGGGGTTGTATACAGACCCCCCCCCAAACAGAAATAAGGATGTGGCCTACAAGTTACAGTGGGAGATAGAAAATGCATTGTGAAAGGGCAATGTTACAATAGTCATGGGGGACTTCAATATGCAGACAGATTGGGAAAATCAGTTTGGTGTTGGATCACAGGAAACAGAATTTCTAGAGTGCCCACCAGATGGCTTTTTAGAGCAGCTCATGGTTGATCCCACTAAAGGATCAGCAATTCTGGATTGGGTGTTGTGCAATGAACCAGAATTGATTAGAGAGCTGAAGGTAAAAGATAACCTTAGGGGAAATGATCATAGTATGATTGAATTCACCCTGAAATTTGAGAAGGAGAAGCTATAGCCAGATGTATCAGTATTACAGTGAAGTAAAGGGAATTACAGAGGCATGGGAGAGGAGTTGGACAGAATTGATTGTTAAAGAACACTGGCAGGGATGATGGCAGAGCAGCAATGGCTGGAATTTCTGGATCAGAAGGCACGGGATATATATATATATATATATATATTCCAAAGAGGAACAAGAATTCTAAAGGGAAGATGACACGACCATAGCTAACAAGAGAAGTCAAAGCCAACAAAAAAGCCAGAGAGAGAGCAAATAATAGAGCAAAAAACAGTGGGAAATTAGAGGATTTGGAAGCTTTTTAAAAACCAACAGAAGGCAATTAAAATTATTAAAGATAGAATATGAAAACAAACTAGCCAGTAATATTAGATAATACCTAAAGTTTCTTCAGATATATAAAGTGTAAAAACAGGAAAATGGGGTTAAGAAGAAAATGGATTAGCCATGATGAAATAGTGGAGCAGATTCAATAGGCTAAATGGCCTAATGCTGCTCCTATGTTTTATGGTCTTATGGTCTGTCTTGCCTCAATTCATGCATGTGGAAGCTTTGATTCATACCACCCTTTGGAAACACGCGTTGGAAAAAGAGTTAGTGATACCCCCTATCCTAACCTCTCTTCTCATGGCTCCTTGGGTAAGGAAATCAATTTTAAAGGTTTGCAAATGATATGATGTGAATTAATATGTTTCTTCATGTTATGAGACTGAGGACTAATCTTACTCTGTTTCAGTTACTTCCCTGGCAATGACATGGTGAATTTTTCCTCCTGGTTTATGTTTTCCTTCCCTCTCGCCATCATCTTTCTGATCATCGGCTGGCTCTGGATCGCTTTCCTGTATGGAGGATTCGGTAGAAGGTATCTAGAGGAACAAATGAAATGGAAGCAATCCTGAGTTGAAATATTTCTTGTGTACCTATGGTCCAAGTTTTAGTATGTTCATCTGCCCCCATCTCCAAACGTTATCCCTACTGATATAATCAGCTGAAGGAGCTCAGCAGGCCAAACAAAATCTGTGCAGGATTATGCAACTTTCCAGCAATCTATTTCCACCCACAGATCAGAATCAGAATTGTTTTATTCCTTGTAGGTGAAACCCAACAAAATTGATTGTGGTTCATAAAACACAGGCAATGCAATAGTAACCAACAATTTACAAGACAATAGTGTAATCAACAATGATCAGAATGGTCACATGTGCAAATGTCAATAATTAAGTAAGTTAACATATGAACAGACTCGATAATTATCAACATAACAAGGAGATCACAACAAACCATTTAGTGGATGTTGTGCAGGGACAGTTAGGGTATCACAACTGAGTGAGCTGGATATCTACAGGGAAGAAGCTTCAGAAAGGATATGTAGTCCTGGAGGTGGACTTGTAGCACCTCCCTGATGCATGGCTTGACCCGCTGAGTTCCTCAATCTGATTGGCTGCTCCGGCCACTTGTGTTTCCTTTCCGCTGCCAATATCGAACAAAGTGTGGGTGGGAACTAAAGCCTCAGCTGGACCTAGTGGTTCTATTTGTGACTCATTTCATGCATATCTGTAATTCTTAATTTATATACCTCTGTAACCTACTTGGAATCATTGAGCACTACAGCACAGAAAATGGCCCTTTGGCCGAGACAGTCTGTACCAAACTAATACTCTGCATAACAGTGTAATCAACTTGCATCCAGACCATTGAGCCTCCTATCGCTTCTGTCCATGTACTTACCCAAACTTCTCTTAAACGTTGAAATCAAACTGCATCCGCTGGCAGCTCATTCCACACTCTCAACACCCTGAATGAAGAAGTTCCCCCTCAGGTTCCCCTTAAACAGTTCACTTTTCACCCTTAACCTATGACCTCTAGTTCTAGTGTCTCCCAGCCTCAGTGGAAAAAGCCTGCTTGCATTTACCCTATCTATAACACTCACAATTTTGTATACCTCTAGCAAATTTCCCCTTGTTCCCCTACACTTCTAACCTATTCAACCTTTCCCTATAACTCAGGTCCTCAGCAGTGTCCTTGTAAATTCTGTCAATACTTTTTCAATCTTATTGATAACTTTCCTGTTAGGTATGTGGCCAGGAAATTTGCGTCAAGGTGTATCTGAAAGTATAGTTCTGGGTTCTGAAAAGCAAGGAAAAAAGAAATGCAGATGCTGGAAATCTGAAATAAAAATAGAAAATGCTGGGAATAATCAAACAGCATATGTGGAGAGACAAACAGATTGTTACTTAAGGTTCATGAATATTCATTAGTTTCAGGCTTACTTGCTTTGATTTGAAAATCATCTAATGAATTCCACCAAAATGCCTACTTAGGCTACGTCCACACTAGACCAGGTAATTTTGAAAACGCCAGTTTCGCATAAAAACGATAGGCATCCACACTTTGTGCTTTTAAAAATATCTCTATCCACATTGAAATGGAGATTTTGGCGAATCTCCTCCTGCTGCGCATGCGCAGGACACATCTACCGAAAACAAGCGACATGTTTGGTGTTGAATCTCGCTGTGAAGACAGTGCATGTTTGTTCAGTTTCAGACTAGAGAAACTTAAACAACGGGCAGCTGTTGGCTCTTGAGCAGGAGGACTTAAGCGTGAAAAAAAAACAAATACTGGAGCACATGGAGGTATCCAACAGGGAGTTCACGGACGGTATGACCCAGCTGATGACGAACATTGAAAAACTGACTAACTCTGTTGCATTAATAAAGCACCTTGTTAAATGTATAAAACATATCTGCATCAGGGTTATCTTGTATTTCTATACAATGTGACATTAGGCTGTTACACATCTATTGTCAGAGAAGTACTTGCATAAATAGGTAAACCACCTTCATACAAGCAAGGACAGAAAACAGGGCAAAGTGAGTATACTTATTTATTCAGTAAGTTATAGGTCAAAGTATTTGGTGAGTACATTTCTAACTCTTCTGGCTTCAGTCTTGTTGCCGTCTGTTCTGAAATTGTTAGGTTGCGTACAAGAAAATAATGAAATGGCGCGCTGCTGTCACAATCTGTTCCGGCACGGCATGACAGCATTTTTAGATTCCTCTGGTTACCCCGTCCACACTGCTCTGGCCAAGTGGCGTTTTCAAATTTACACACCCTGGAGAGCATTTCTGAAAAGCTCTAGTTTTGGGGGATGAAAACGCCATTTTAGTGTGGACGGAGGGTAAAAACAAAGAGGAAAAGCTTCGGTTATGGATTTATCCGGTGTAGTGTGGACGTAGCCTTAGAGGAATACCCTTACAAAGCCAACTTGTTAAGCTTTGTAACTCCAAATTGTAAAACTAATTGAAAGAGAAGCACAAAGCCAGAACCTGCATGGTTTAGTTTTGTTTTCACTTTAAGTGTGGCATGTATAGGCAGTCCCCGAGTTACCAACTTCTGACTTACAGACAACTCATACTCATGAATGGAGGGAGGAAAATGCCATCTGCCATTTTAAGTCGTTGCCGTTAACACTGTGTTGAGTGTGTAACTTTGTATTTGGCTTAAATATTTCTTTGCAAGATTCACCCTGATCCCCCTTTTCCAGTCAGCACCACCCCACTTGTCCCATTTAACCTGTCTCAGTGCAGGTGGACTTTAGGACTCAGAGTGACCCACTGCCCGCGGTTGCTGCTGTATTTTTTTTAATTAAGTGTGATCGTGAACAATAGCCAGATCAGAAATGTTGATCAAGTCAACTAGATCCTAAAGAGAACTCTAATTGGCCAATCAGACGGTTCACTGCTGCTCAGCGATAGAACATAAAATCTGCAGTTTTCTGTTCCATTGATGGAAAACGATCACAATTGAAAATAAAGTGGAATTAATAAAACGATTGGAGAGAGGTGAAATGTCATTGGTCATTGGAAAAGCTTTAGGCTACAGTCAGTCAATGATCTGACCAACTTTAAAGGATACAGGTAAAGGATAAAGTGAGAATAATGGAGCATGTGAAAGGCCCTGCCCCGATGAAAGCTACAATTATTACTAAGTAACACAGTGGTTTAGTTATTGAAGTACATATGTTTCTTAAGTGTTTTATATGCATAGAAAGGTAAAATATATACTATATACTAAGTCAAACGTTTGACAAACTGATGCTAAATAATACCGGATGTATCAGTTCCGACATGTACAAATCCGACTTAAAGACGAACTCGGGAACGGAATTTGTTCGTTACCCGGGGACTGCCTGTACTTATGATGTGATGGCATGATGATGTACACCATTTACGTAGTTTTACATATAACCTGTAATATGAATTATTTAAACAAACAATGCTTAATCAAACAATATATTTACAATATTACTCAAATATTAAATACACAACTGATCTAAGTTATAGGGTGATGCACCATCAATAACTCACACTGAGACGTAAGGCGAGATATCGGCTTTTATTGACTGGAAGAAGGAACCAGGAGTGAGTGTCCATCATACTATGTCCTGGAGACTGAGGCCGAGCGTCAGGCCTCAGATCGCCTTTATACAGGGGCCTTTGGGAGGAGCTACAGGAGCAGTCAGCAGGGGGCGTGTCCAGACAGGCACATAGTTCACCACATAGGGAAATGTTAAATAAGTTAGGACTTCATTCCCTGGAGTGCAGGAGAATGAGGGGAGATCTTGTACAAAATTCAGGCAAATGCATGCAAGCTTTCCCCCTCAGGTTCGAATTAGAAGTCATAGGTTTCGGATGAAAGGTGAAATAATTAAAGGGAACCTGAAGGGGAACTTCCTCATTTGGAGGCTGGTGAGTGTGTGGAACGAGCTGCCAGTGGAATTGGTGGATGCATGTTCGATCTCAACATTTAAGAGAAGTTTGAGTAGGTACATGGATAGGAGGGGTATTGAGGGCCATGGTCTGGGTGCAGGTTGATGGCCAGCACAGACTAGATGGGTGGAAGGGCCTGTTTCTCTACTGTAGTACTTTGACTATATAATGAGATAACAATTACAATATAAATATATTATGAATTCCATATTAACTTTGAGTTATTTATTGACTTCTTACAACTGGGCTTTCTCCTGTTGTTTGGTGGAAGGTTGTTAAACACAATAATAAGATGCAAGGATAAAATAGACAAAGGTATACAGAATTCTCAGTATAATATGTTGATCTTTATAACCTAATTTAGACCATGGTTTCAAAAGTTTTAATTCACTACCACCCTGTTGGTTTCTGTTCTGAAGCTTTGCTGTATATGTCGGGGTGACAATTCTCAAGTTTCCTTTTTTCCCCCACTTTCTACCCCTTCCTTTTAGGTCATGTGGCAAGAAGTCAAGCGATAGTGAGGCCGAAGCCAGGGTGACGGATGTGATAAAGAGCGAGTACAATAAACTGGGACCAATCACGTAAGCATGGATGATCTACAACGCTGACTTGTTTTTGTCTTTTCTCCTGTGTTGTCAGGCTGGGACATATTAAAACATTTCCGCTCCACTT
Source organism: Hypanus sabinus (assembly GCF_030144855.1). Lineage (NCBI taxonomy): Eukaryota > Metazoa > Chordata > Chondrichthyes > Myliobatiformes > Dasyatidae > Hypanus > Hypanus sabinus. The sequence continues at coordinate 154,323,925 of NC_082714.1, forward strand.
TTCTGAAATCCATGCAGCATTTGGAATATGTGTTTAAGAGTAGTCACCCCGCCTGCAAAAGGTTGGCAATTTATTATCGGTAACCTATGTTGCAAAATGAGGTTGCCACCACCAATATAGATGGTGACTTTTTCTCTCTCTCTCTCTCAGCTCTCAATTGTAATCACATCAATCCAATACTTGGTCTCTATTAAATCTAATAATTCTCATTCCCAAAATCACATTCAATCTCCACCGTAATGAGCAGGATTTCCCAGTGGCCTCCAGTTTCAATTCGACTTCCCATTCCCATTCCAACGTGTCAGCCCATGGCCTCCTCTACTGCGACAATGAGGCTACACTCAGGATGGAGGAGCAACACCTCATACTCCATCTGGATAGCCTCCAACCTGATGTTATGAACATCGATTTCTCTAACTTTCAGTAATTTCTCTCCCCTCCACCTTCTCCCTTTTTCATTCCTCTTCCTCTCACCCCTTCTCCTCACCTGCCCATCAGCTCTCTCTGGTTCCCTTCACCTTCCCTTCCTTCCATGGTCCACTCTCTTCTCCTATCAGATCCTTTCTTCTCCAGCCCTTTACTCCTTCCAGCTATCAGTTCCCAGCATCTTGCTTCATTCTCCCTCCCCACAGCCCCCACTCACCTACCTTCCCTCTCACCTATTACCTTGCTTGTACTCCTTCTGCTCCCTCCACCTTTTTAACTGCAGCTTCCTCGCCCTTCCTCTCCATCCTGATGAAGGGTCTCAGCCCAGAATGTCAGCTGTTCATGCTCCTCTATATGTGCAACCTAATTTGCTGAGATCCCCCAGGATTCTGTGTGTGTTGCCCTCACATTCAGTGTAACTTCTATTAGATATACATTTGGTTCGTTGTGTGCCGTGTCGTACTGTATGACGTGAGTGATCATGCTCTTGATCATGACTGTTCTTGGTAAATTTTCCTACAGAAGCGGTTTGTCATTGCCGCCTTCAGGGCAGTGTTTACACAAGACCGGTGACCCCAGTCATTACCAGTGCTCTTCAGTGATTGTCTGCCTGGTGTCAGTGGACTTGTGATGTGGAGCAGCTGCTCATACAACCTTTCACCACCTACTCCTACGGCTTCGTATTGGGAGTAGGGGGCTAAGCAGATGCTACATCTTGCCCAAGGGTGACCCACAGGCTAGCTGAGGGAAGGAGCACCTTACACCTCCTTTGGTGGAGACGTACCTCCATCCCACCAGCTACAGTAGATGTAGACATCCTGTTATCACTACACTGAAGAGTCAGTTACTTCACCAAGAGAGTTCTTCTGAAATTCTGTGGTAAAGTGGGGAAAAGAGTGGGAAAACTGAAGGATAGATGTGTTGTAAAGCACCTTCTGGGAACCAATGACTGGGAAAGGTACACACAGTAGAACTCATGATATCCAAGAAAATTAAGCAACTTCCTAGTTGTATCTGGAGTGGTGAGAAGAACCCCATGGTCCTAGGACAATCATGCTCATGGAAAGACCATGATCGCCCACGTCATACGACACAGTTCATGGTGATATCTACTATGCACCAAATCCATGGGACAGACTAGTGTAGTGTTGATGGAGTGACCTCTTTTGGATGAAGTCTTAAATTAAAGACCTGTGCGAAGACATAGGTCATCTTGAGTAGATATAAAAGCTATACCAAAGAATTGTAGGACAGATTTAAGCGGTGTCTTAACCAGAATATGTGTTTAAAAAGTAGGCAGATACTCCCTGCCTGCAAAAGGTTAGCAACTTATTCATTTTAAAATCTTTTTTATTAATTATTATGGAAGATTAACAAAAAAAAATACATTAAGTCAACATGTCATTATGTGCAATAAGGAATTAAATTAGCAAATAATAGATTAACAAAGCTAAGCAATATATCAATAATAAGAAGAAAAATAAAGTGTTAAGAATTTTTTTGAAAGAAAAAGAACCCCTACTAACTTAAAAAAAGCCCTGGAGCCATACATCATACATACAAGCTTCCATTAAAAAAACATCAATCCGCCAACTCAAATCCATTTAAAGAAAAATCAGAAGGAAACCATATTAATGAACTCAAATCAGATGATAGTAGCGGATGGAGCAGAAGCATCTTTCCATTTCAACAAACTAGCCCTTCTGGCCAATAATGTAACAAATGCAATTACATGTTGGTCTGATGGAGAAATACCATGAATATATTGAGGGATTATACCAAATAAAACTGTCAATTTATTAGGTTGTTAATTAATTTTTAAAACTTTAGAAATTGTAGAGAAAATAGACTTACAAAAATGTTTCAGTATAGAACACGACCAAAACATATGTGTAAATGTGACTGTCTCGGTTTTACATCTGTCACACTGACAGATGTAAAACATTAGGAAACATTTTAGACAGTCTCTCCTTTGTCAAATAGTAATGATGTATGATTTTAAATTGAATTAAAGACTGATTGGCACAAATCGAAGAAAAGTTAACCAACTTCAAAATCCGCAACCAATCTTCTGTTATCAGGGTCATGTTAAGCTCTCTCTTCCAACCTTGCTTAATCTTAAGTGAAGGGTAATTGTGCTGTTGTAACAATAAATTATAAATTTTCCCAATAAAACCCTTCACTAAAGGATTCGTTTTAAAAATAATATCTAACAGGTCAGAATCTTGTATATATGGAAAATTACTCAAGTATTTTTGTAGGAAGTGTCTGAACTGAAGATATTGCAGGAAATATGAATACAAGAGAGAGTATTTAGTTACTAATTTCTCAAAAGACATCAAATAGCCATCTTGGAAAAGATCCGTGAAGGAATAAACTCCTTTATTCCTCCAAAGAAGAAAGGTAGGATCACTGAATAAAGGTTTAAATAAATAATTTCGATAAATTAAACTAAAAAGTTTAAATTTTTTGAGATTAAAAAACTTACAAAACTGGAACCAAATTCGTAATGACTGCTTAATCACAGGATATAATTTAAATTAGTAATTTTGGCCAGTTGTACAGGTAGAGAAGCTCCTAATAATGAGGTTAAGTGAAACTGTTTCACAGCATTCAGTTCCAAATCAGCCCAAGGTGGTTGTTCATTTCTATCAGCTCAATACTGTAACGTATATTAACAGCCCAATAATACATTCTTAAATTAGGCAAAGCAAGACCTCCATCTTTTTTTAATTTCTGTCAATGATATTTACCAATTCTTGGTCTTTTATTATTCTAAACAAAAAATGAAATAATAGAGTCAACCTGATCGAAAAACTTCTTAATTTAAAAAAAGGGATATTTTGAAATACATTCAATATTTTGGTAAAATCATCATTTTAACTGCATGAATTTGGCCGGTTAACGAAAGTGTAAGTGGATTCCATTTACAAAGGTTAGCAACTTATTATCGGTAACTTATTTTGCAAAGTGAGGTTGAGATCTCCGAACCAGCATCATCAACAAATAAGTCATTTGATTATTGTCACATTACTATATGCATAGATTACCGGCTCTGTTTCCTACATCTCTATAACGTGAACGTTTTATTGTTTTTTTTTATTTGCATGCAGTGCGGAATGAGCCCTTCTGTCCTTTCGAGCCATAATGCCCAGCAACCCCCCCTATCCCCCTCAAGATTAATCCCTTTACAATGTCCAATTAACCAACCAACCGTTACATCTTCGGACTGTGGGAGAAAACCGGAGGAAACTCACATGGTCACGGAGAACGTACAAACTCCTTTCAGGCAACAGCGGGAATTGAACCCAGGTCACTCGTACTGTGAAGTGTAGTGCTAACCACTGCGCTACCGTGCCACCCTGATTTCAAATGGATTCATTAGTGCATAAGATGCATTGACCTGTGTTCATCCAGTACCTGGTTTGGGGGAAAAAATTGCTTTGGAACGTTCTGAAATGCTTTATAAATGTGTCTTTGTTCTTCTCTCCAGGTTTGCAGAGAGGGCAGTTTCAGTTTTCTTCTTCTTATTCGCGGCTATGCTTTTCTCAAGAGATCCAAGGTTCATTCCCGGATGGGCCATTTTGTTCAGAAAGGGGTAAGGAAAACTTCTTTCTAAGTTATTAAGCTGAAGTGCCAAAGTAAAAATATTTTGAAAAAAATGCATAGCAGAAATGGAGGCAGAAATTGGTCATATTGCCTTCCAGTTTTATCTGATAATTTAATAAAAATCATGGCTGTCCTTCATCTCAATTTCAGTTCATACCATTGATTTCTTCAACAGTCAAAAACCTGTTAATCAACAGATTTCAAAATATTCACAGACTGAGCATTCACAACAAAAAGAGTAGAAAATTAAATAAGATTACACTTGTCTGAGTAAAGAAACTTTTCAGTATTGTTCCAAAAGTCCATTCCTCTAGTGTGGGTTGACCATCCACAGATGTTGCTCAACCCACAGAGTCGTTCCAGCAGTTTGAAAAAAAATTCCTCACACATATTTGACTGAATTTCCATTTCCTCCTTCCTCAGAGGTGGAGTCACCAGTAAAGATCAACTCCCTTCTCTAAGCTTTGTACAAACTCTTTTCCAGCTATATAACTGACGCGGTGACTGGAATGACGTTCGTTATTGTACTATGCTTCTTCCCATCCCAAAAGCCTTCGCTGAAGTGGTGGTTCAATCCAAAAGGTACGTCAACTACTTTGGCCAAATTGTGGAGGAGATGAGACTCTTGGAAGGAAATAGTCAGGAATGTGGGAGATAAACAATCCCAGTGCAGTTTCAGCCAGGAGTTACAGAAACAGAGGGGAAAACCAAAACAAAACAAAAAAGGAAAAAGGAGCAGGAATCCATCAGTCAATATGCTGGCCTCAATTTCTCGCACATGGATGAAAGAAAAAAGGCGGGCTATGTGGAAGGGAAGGGTTTGATTGATTTTGGAGTAGATTAAAAGGTTGGCTCGAAGTTTGTGGGACAAAGTTTTGTTCTGTAGTGTTCTATGTTCTATGAAATTTCCCTATAACTAATTCCTTAATTTTATAAGATATTAATCCATCTCCACTTTAAATATACAGATTTAAACAGATTTCTGTGTAAAAAGCAGTAACGTTAGAAGAACTGAGAAACTTGGGCTTCTGTGGGGAGAAAGGGACATGGTTAATTTTTTTAGGTTGATGACCTGTTGCCAGGAACTGGACAATGACAGAAGGGAGTGAGGAGGGGTGAAAAATACAGAAGCATCTTGTATGGTGCAACACGACAGAAGTTCTATGTCACATGGTGTGATGGTGCAAGCCAGATGTGGGTGGGTTTAGAAACAACGGGTGGAGGTCACATCATGAAGCCCATAGCATTACAGGAAAGATTCTAGCATGGATAAAGCAGTAACTGTTTGGCAGCAGGCAAAGAGTGGGAATAAACAGAGCCTTTTCTGGCTGGCTGCCAGTGGCTAGAGGTGTTCCACAGAGATGTATATTGGTACTGATTTTTTTTTACGTATATGTCATTGATTTGGTTGATGGAATTGATGGCTTTGTTGCAAAGTTTGCAGGTGACAGGTAGTTTGGAGGAAGTAGAGAGGCTACAGAAGGGTTTGGACAGATTAGGAGAATGGGCAAAGAAGTGGCAGAGGGAATACAGGTTTGGGAAGTGTATGGTCATGCACTTTGGTAGAAGGAAGGAAAGGCTGACTATTTTCAAAATAGAGAGGAAATACAAAAAATGAGGTGCAAAGGGACTTGGGAGTCCTTGATGCACCATCAATAACTCTCTGAGACGTGAGGCGAGATATCGGCTTTCATTGACTGGAAGAAAGAAAAAGCAGCAATTGACCACCATGCTACATCCTGGAGACTGAGAGGCCGGGCTCAGGCCTCAATCGCCTTTATACCGGGGTCAGTGGGAGGGGCCACAGGAGCAGTCAGCAGGGGGGGCATGTCCAGACAGGTATATGTAGTTCACCACATTCACCCCCCCCCCCTTTGTTTTAAAAGAGAGTCCCCATGGGGCGAAGTTTCTTACAAGTATATTTACAGGTTAAGTCTATCAGGTGGTCGAATCTGTCGCTGCGATCTACGTAGCACCGGCTGTGATTGCACAGGTGTTGGTGGTGATTGCACCGGAGACGGTGCTGGTTCCGGCCTGACTGGAGGTGTCAGCCCACTAGGCGTCAGTGATCCCTCACGCGTGTGCGAGGCGCCTGGTATATGCGCGTGCGAGGCGCCTGGTATATGAGTGTCGTGAGGAGTCTGTGTAGGGCTCGGTGTGCGCAGTGTCACCTCGGGTACAGGGTTCATAGTTACCGGAGAGTGTCCAGGGTAGTGGTCTGCTGCTCCTGCGGGTGCCAGGTCGCGGACGGAGACCGTGTCCTCCTGCCCATCAGGTAAAACCACGTAGGCATACTGGGGGTTTGCATGTAGAAGGTGAACCCTTTCAACCAGCAGGGAGTATTTATTACTCCTCACATGTTTCTGGAGCAGCACTGGCCCTGGGGATGTCAGCCAAGCCGGTAGGGTGGTCCCAGTGGCTGGGAAAAGAAAAGAGGTGCTCATGAGGGGTGGCATTAGTGGACATACATAACAGGGAGCGGATAGAGTGGAGTGCCTCAGGGAGGACCTCCTGCCATCGAGAGACCGGCAACCCTTTTGACTTAAGAGCTAAAAGTGTGGCCTTCTCCCTCTCCACCTGTCCATTTCCCCGGGGATTATAGCTCGTGGTCCAACTAGTAGCAATGCCCCTAGCCAGCAGGTACTGGTGCAGCTCGTCACTCATAAAGGAGGACCCTCTATCACTGTGGATATAGCAGGGATATCCGAACAGAGTGAAGAGCTGGCACGGGGCTTTTATGACGGACGTGGCAGTGGTGTCGGGGCAGGGGATGGCAAAGGGGAACCACGAGTACTCGTCGATAATGTTGAGAAAGTAGACATTGCAGTCAGTGGAGGGAAGGGAGCCCTTAAAGTCAACACTCAGTTGCTCAAAGGGGCGGGTGGCCTTGACAAGTTGCGCCTTTTCAGGACGGTAGAAGTGCGGTTTGCACTCAGCGCAGACTTGGCAGTCCCTGGTCATTGTCCTGATGTCCTCAAGGGAGTACAGCAGGTTCCAGGCTTTCACAAAATGATAAAATCGGGTGACCTCCGGGTGGCAAAGATCTGTATGGAGAGCGTATAGCTGGTCGAGCTGCACGCTGGCACACGCTCCCCGGGATAGGGCATCAGGGGGCTCATTGAGTCTGCCAGGCTGGTACAGGATATCATAGTTGTAGGTGGAGAGTTCTATTCTCCACTGCAAAATTTTACCATTTTTGATTTTGCCCCGCTGTTGGTTGCTGAACATGAACACAACCGAGCGCTGGTCGATCAGCAAGGTGAACCTTTTGCCGGCGAGATAGTGCCTCCAGTGCCTAATAGCTTCCACTATGGCCTGGGCTTCTTTCTCCACCGTGGAGTGCCAAATTTCAGGGCCTTGAAGGGTACGAGAAAAGAATGCTACTGGCCTGCCTGCCTGATTGAGGGTAACAGCCAGCGCGAAATCGGAGGCATCACTCTCTACTTGGAAGGGAATGGTCTTGTCTACCGCATGCATCGTTGCTTTGGCAATGTCCCCTTTAATGCGGCTGAAGGCCGCGCGGGCCTCGGCAGAGAGGGGAAATGTGGTAGACTTGACCAGGGGGTGGGCCTTGTCTGTGTAATGGGGGACCCATTGGGCGTAATAGGAAAAGAAGCCCAGGCACCGTCTGAGGGCTTTGAGAGTGGTGGGAAGAGGGAGTTCTAACAGGGGGCGCATACAATCGGGATCAGGGCCAATGACCCCGTTCTCCACGACTTACCCAAGGATAGTGAGTCGGGTGGTTCTGAACACACACTTGTCCCTGTTATAAGTAAGGTTCAGAGCTTTGGCCACTTGGAAAAATCGTTGGAGGTTGGCGTTGTGATCCGGCCAGTTGTGACCACAGATGGTGATGTTATCCAGATATGGGAATGTGGCCTTCAGTTGGCACTGGTCCACCATCCAGTCCATTTCCCTCTGGAAGACAGAGACACCATTTGTGACACCGAAGGGGACGCGCAGAAAGTGATAGAGCAGTGTAGGGGGGGTCCTCTGGGCGGTTGGGGAGCTGGTGATAGGTGGATTTCAGATCTATTGTCGAGTACACCTTGTACTGAGCTATCTGGTTGACCATATCCGCGATGCAGGGTAGGGGGTACGTGTCAAGCTGCGTGAACCTATTGATAGTCTGGCTATAGCTCACAACCATCCTATTTTACTGCCCGGTCCGAACAACAGCCACCTGGCCCCTCCAAGGACTTGTGCTTGGCTCAATGATCCCCTCCCTGAGAAGCCACTTCACCTCCGACTGAATGAAGGCCCTGTCCCCCGCGCTGTACCTCCTGCTTTTAGTTGCCACAGGTTTACAGTCGGGGGTCAGGTTGGCGAACAGCGGTGGGGGAGGGATCTTGAGGGTGGAGAAGCTGCAAGTGGTGTCAGTAGCGCAGCTGTCGGCATGGTGCTGGGTGGAATGTGTGGGTGGGTGTGTGTGTGTGGTCAGTAGCGGGTTATATGACGAAGTCCCACAAAACTGAGGATTCCTGACAGTGAGTGGTGGGAGGGGCCTGTCATATGCCATAGTCACACTTCTGAGGTGGCTCTGGAAGTCCAGCCCCAATAGCACAGGCACGCACAGATGAGGCATGACCAGTAGCGCGAAGTTCCAATATTCTGTGCCCTGCACCACCAATGTCGCTACACAACCCACCCGGATGTCTGTGGAATACGACCTAGAAGCCATGGTGACCCTCTGGCTTACCGGCTGTGTCACGAGTCCACAGTGTTGCACCGTGTCCGGGTCAATAAAACTCTCAGTGCTGCCCGTGTCAAACAGGCAGCTAGTCCTGTGCCCCTCCACCAGGATGTCCATCATTGACCTCGCAAGCTGGTGTGGGGCGCTTTGGTCAAGGGTTACGGAGGCCAGAGTTGAACTGCCATCTAGGTGCCCAGTAAGCACCGTTGGGTCAAAGGCGGGGCGATGTGGCACCAACAAAGATGGCCGCCCCCATCCGGGCAGGCAAGATGGCGGCCCCCATGCCTCACACGAGGCAGGCAGGCAAGATGGCGGCCCCCATGCCTCACACGCAGTGCTGCCCGACCCCGCTCGTGGTTCAGACTTGCAGACCTTGGCGAAATGGCCCTTCTTCCCACAGCTGGAGCAGGTAGCTTCTTGAGCCAGGCAGCGTTTTCGGGGGTGCTTTTTGAGTCCGCAGAAGTAACACTGCACGGACTTGCGACTGGCAGCAGCTGTGGTCGGGTCCATGGAGTTCGTGGGCTCGCGACTGGCAGCGGCATTGGTGAATTCGCTTGCGGGAACCGTCGGCGGCGGGGTCTGAGGTGTCCATGGAACCGGCGGGGGATCGCGCGGCTGGACAGCATCAGTGTTTTGCAGAGCAGCCTCCAGCATGTCGGCCGTCTCAATCGCCAAGCGTAAAGTAAGATCAGCATTTTCCAGCAGCCGCTGGTGCACGTACACTGACCTGATCCCCGTAACGAAGGCATCTCGTACTAGCAGCTCCGCATGCTGCTCTGCCGTCAGACTTTTGCAGTCGCAAGTTTGGACGAGTGTCTGTAGGGCTCGGAAAAACCCGGCGCTTGTCTCATCGGGTTGCTGCTGCCGCGTCGCTAAGCGATGTCTTGCGTAGACGGTGTTCACCGGCCGCAGGTTCTGTCTTTTAAGGGCGTCCAGTGCCCCTTGGTAGGTTGGTAGGTCCCTGATAAGGGAGAATACTTTCGGACTTACTCTAGATAGTAATGTTTTGTACTTTGTGGCAGGCTTAGTCACTGGAATCTGTTCCAAGTATGATTGGAAGCATGCAAGCCAGAGTTCAAAGGCAAGAGTCTTCGGAGTCTTGCGGATCAAGGTCTAATTTTTCCGGACGTAAAATGCTGTCCATGGTTTAAACTTCCAGTCAATAAAATTGATGCACCATCAATAACTCTCTGAGACATGAGGCGAGATATCAGCTTTTATTGACTGGAAGAAAGAACAAGCAGCAATTGACCACCATGCTACATCCTGGAGACTGAGGGCAGGGCTCAGGCCTCAATCGCCTTTATACTGGGGTCTGTGGGAGGAGCTGCAGGAGCAGTCAGCAGTGGGGGCATGTCCAGACAGGTATATGTAGTTCACCACAGTCCTTGTGCAGGATTCCTTGAAGGTTCACTTGCAGGTTGAGTCAGTGGCGAGGAGGGCAAATGCAATGTTAGCATTCATTTCAAAAGGACTGGAATATAAAAAGCAAGGATATAATGTTGAAACTTTAAAAAGCACTGGTGAGGCCTTACTTGGAGTATTGTGAGCAGGTTTTGATGAATTTGAGATCCTTGTCTCTGGGGGCTTTGCATGGTGGGTGGTGGGGGTTGATGCTTCTGCTGGAGCAAGTAGGGGGAAGATTGATGCTTTTGCTTGGGAGGGGAGGTTTTTGGGCCTTGAATGTTACTCTAGCATTCATTCTTTGGGGTTTTTTTCTCTGTTCTTTGGACGTCTGTGAAGAGTAAGGATTTTTGGGTGAATACATTCTCAGATATTAAATGAAACCTATGAACCATTGGTGCAGGTTTTAGTGATGGATGCTGTGGTAACTTCTACTTTACGAAAAGACCACTCAACAACTTGATGGCCAAAAGAGCATCTTTATCTGGGACGGCAAATGATATTTACAATACAGAGGCTTCCAGGTACCTCGTGCGGCATGGGTGGAGGAACGATATACAATGCATACTGGGAGTAAAAAGAGCGGAAGTAAAGATCCCGCCAACCCCGGATCCCGCCTCTTGCTGCCAACAGCTTCCCGATTAGTATTAACTTACTTTTAATAATACTCACATTACGACTCTTCTCCCCCTTTAAAATCCAACATTCCCCAAATGTAGAAGAACTGGGAAATAAAAACAGTGGTATCATTAGCAACAGGTTACCAATACAAAAACACCTAAAAAAAAAACGCGGCAAATTCACCATTCAATCTAACAACAGGAAAAACTATCCAATCAAAGATTCAGTCTGTCAGGAGGTTTGTGAGGCCACTGCGATCTACCCCCGGTGACCCAGCAGACACCGCTGGTGAGGATGTTTTGGGTGGATCTAGTGTTGGGGACACGAGAGGAGTCTGTGTGTCCGCGTGAGAATGTCCACCCTCCTCAGGGGACTCTGCCCCCTCTGCCAGTGTGTCTCCCTCTAGCAAAGTCACTGGTGGACATGCTTCCCCAGTAGTCTGTCTCACCATTGGAAACTCAATGGAACTGTCTCCCTCTGAGCCGGAATCATGACGCAGGCGCACATGGTCCTGATGTCTGCGGATACACGCCATCAGTCAGCTTAACAACATAGGAGACTGGACCACTCTGCTTAAGAATAACCCCAGGGAGCCATTGCTGAAGTTTCTCACATAGACATTGTCATCTGGTTCTAACTGTTTGTCTCGCGCACGTTAATCATGTCCCTCCTTCTGCTTTTCCTGCTTTCTCTCCACTTTTGCCTTCATGTCCGGGCGCAGCAGGTCCAATCTCGACTTAGGCCTACACCCCATCAGCATCTCTGCTGGAGTGCTTGCAGTTGTAGTCTGTGGAGTGAGGCGGTATTTAATCAGGAAACATGAAAGCCGGGTACTAAGAGAGTCCCCTGACATCCGCTTCAGGCCTTCCTTCACTGTCTGAACAGCCCGCTCAGCCAAGCCATTGGAGGCTGGGTGGAAAGGGGCCGTCCGAATGTGACGAACACCATTCTGCCACATGAACTCACTGAACAGCTCACTGGTGAACGTCGGGCCATTATCAGTGACCAGAGTGTCAGGCAACCCGTGGACTGCAAACGCTTGCCTGAGTTTGTCTATGGTTGAGGGGGCTGTGATGTTGCTCATGATGTGAGCTTTGATCCATTTGGAATGCGCATCTACCGTTACAAGAAACATCTGCCCCATAAAGGGGCCAGCAAAGTCCAAATGTAGCCTAGACCAGGGGTAGACTGGCCACTCCCATGGGTGCAAAGGAGCTGGTGGCGGCGTGTTCTGATTGGTCTGACATTGTGTGCATGATTTTACCTTGTTCTCCAGATCCTGATCCATTCTTGGCCACCAGACGTAGGATCTCAGCGCATCGGCGTTTGCATTATCCCCACCCACTCTGTACACTATAGTATACTGGTAGGCTGACAATGTGAGAGCCCAATGCTGTATCCTTGGCTGAGGCTAGCGGTGGGATGCATCTGGTCTCCCTAAAAAGGCTCATCAGTGGTTTATGGTCCTAATCAATTGTGAATACACGTCCATAGAGGTACTGATGAAAACATTTGACTGCAAAAACAGTGGCCAGACCTTCTTTGTCTAGCTGTGAATATCCCCTCTCAGCAGCCATCAGGGTACGTGAAGCAAAACCAATAGGCTTCTCTGAAAGGTCCTCCATTACATGTGAGAGAACTGCCCCGACTCCATAGGGTGAAGCATTGTGTGGAATGGTGATCTCCTTGTCTGGGTCATAGTGAACGAGCAGCTTCGCTGAGTGCAGGAGTTCTTTCACTTCCTTGAAAGCCTCCTCCTGCTGTTCACCCCACTGCCACTTAGTGTCATTGTGAAGCAGCTTGTACAGTGGGGCCAAAACCTTTGAGAGGTCCAGAAGAAATTTGCCATAATAATTCACTGTGCCCAAAACTGATCTGAGTTCAGTGACACTCTTGGGGCTCGGGGCCTCCTTGATAGCTCTCACTTTGTCCTCCACTGGGCAAAGCCCCTCAGCTGTAATCTTGTGTCCCGGGTAGGTCACACTCGGAGCCAGGAACACACATTTTCCGCGTTTCAACCGCAGCCCTGCATCTGAGAGTCTCTTCAGCACCTGTTCTAAGTTAGCCAGATTCTCCCGTCATCAAAATGCCATCAAGATACACTGCTACGTGTGGAATCCCCTGCAGCAAAGAGTCCATTGGAAAATGACGGGGCTAGATGCCACTCCAAACACCAGGCGATTGTATCTGAATAATCCCTTGTGCGTATTGATGGTGACAAACTCCTTTGAATCTTCGTCGAGCAGCAGCTGTTGGTAGGCATGGCTCATGTCCAGCTTTGTGAACAGCTTACCCCCTGACGGCGTCGCAAACAGGTCATCCACCCGTGGTAATAGGTACTCCTCCAGCTTAGAGACCTGATTCACTGTAAGCTTGTAGTCCTCACATACCCTCACCGTTTTATCTGCCTTCAAAACTGGAACAATGGGAGCCGCCCACCTCGAAAACTGGATGGGCTCCATGATGCCCAGCCCCTGTAAACGTACCAGCTCCACCTCGACTTTGCCTTTCATGGCAAAGGGCACTGACCTGGGCTTAAAAAAACGTGGTGTGGCCCCAGGGGCGACATGGAGTTTCACGGTCACGCCCTTCAGAGTGGTCAGCTCATCCCTGAAAATGTCACTATACTGCTGCAGAATGTCCTCCATCGTGTATGCATACTTAATTTCATGCCAGTTGAGCCGGATTTTGTGAAGCCAATCACGGCCCAGTAGACTGGGCCCACTGCCCTTAGCTACCACCAGCCTGGCTTCAGCCTTCCAGCCCCTGGCCGAAATATCCACATATTGTGGCGACCCATTTCCTAGCGTATCCGAACCGACTCACAATTAGATAGCCTACGGGGGTTTGCGAGCACAGAGCTTTGGAGCCTCTGCGCCATGGGGGGCCGGTTGACAGAGGCTTAAAAGTGAGGCTGAAGTTTTCGAATAAAGTTTTTTCCTTCGACTGCAGTTACCAACTCCGTGTCGTAATTTTAGCGCTGCGTGTAGCACACCGCTACAATATAACACCCCTAAATGAGGTATGGGCTGCCCCGTATAGGTCCTGAGTTTGAGCTTAGACGGTCTGAAGGGAGACAGGTTGGATCCCCGTGTCCTCCTGTAGGTCTCCTCACTAATGACCGATGCAGTAGCCCCTGAATCAATCTCGAACTTAATGTCCTTTCCCTTGACAGTGACTGTGGCATAATATGGCTCAGGTGGTCCCTCATCCATTTCCACCCCAAACATGTTGTAGGCACACGCTGCCTCTTCGTCTGCTTCTCCTCGGTGGTGTGTGGCTGCCCGAGTCTGTTGGGCTTTCCCCTGCCCAGGCTTAACCTCACCCTTTATGCTCCTGCACTTTTTAGCGAAATGTCCCTTTTTGCTACAAGCATGGCAGACAATATCCTAGAAGTTACAAACATTTGCATAGTGCGGCCCTCCACCCGAAAACATTCCACCCGCTCGCTGCTCCTGTTCACCAGTCTCCCTCCTGACTTGGAGCACTGCCACCGACTGCGACCCCCCCCCCCATGCCCTTTCTGGATATCCTTGGCATTATCAGCAGCCACCTCCATGCCTTGGGAAATCTCTAGGGCTGTCTTGAAAGTCAACGGTGGGGTTTCCCCCAACAAGTGGCATTGTACGGCATCATTATTAATGCCGCATACTAATCTATCACGGTGCATGTCATCCAACACGGCTCCGAAATCGCAATGCTCCGACAGCTGCTGAAGCTCAGCCACAAAATCGCCCACAGACTGCCCTGGCTTCCGGATGCAGCTGTGAAACTTGAACCATTAAACTATCACCAAAGGCTTCAGGTTGTGCTGGTTCCCCACGAGCTTGACCAATTCATCGTATGGAATTTCTCCCGGTTTCCGTGGTGTAGCTAAGTTCCATATCAGCTTGTACGTCTTTGCTCCACACACACTCAGGAGGATAGAGTGCTTCTTAGCCTCCTCAGTAATTCCATTAGCACAGAAAAAGTGTCCCAACCTTTCCTCATACTCCGGCCTCTCCCCGATTTGCTCCTCGAACTCACTGATATTTCCCAACGCAGCCATCCGAACACGAATCTCCTCGTCTGCTCGTTCGAAACAGGCCGACCCGTCCACAAAACCAGTTTACCTCGTCGCCAAAAATATGTGGTAACTTCTACTTTACAAAAGACCACTCGACAATTTTACGGCCAAAAGAGCATCTTTATCTGGGTCGGCAGCTGATATTTACAATACAGAGGCTTCCAGGTACCTCATGCGGCCTGGGTGGAGGAACTATATACAATGCATACTGGGAGTAGAAAGAGCGGATGTAAAGACCCCACCAACCCCGGATCCCACCTCTTGCTACCAACAGCTCCCCGATTAGTATTAACTTACTTTTAATAATACTCACATTACAACAGATGCTGCTTTCCTTGAGGGATCCATAATTAACATAGCTTTATAATTCAGTCTAAAAAAGCATGTTTAACCAGTAGAGTTTGCAGAGAAGATTGTGCTGGGTGACTCTTTACCTGGATTATCAAGGATATCGTTATTCATTAAAATGATTTACATGTTACATTGTTAGAGAGAAAAACAGTTACATGTCAAACATGTGCGTGTAAATGCTGCAAAGTTTGCTCGATTAAACTCAACCCGTTTTTTTTTAAACTGGGATTTTTATAGCCTGGCTATCATATTTAATTGGAAAGTAAGCATTGGAACTTGGACGGAGCACCATCACTCTCTGTTGTGTCTGCACTTAGGAAAGACAAACTTGGTGTGGGTTTAACGCGAGAATATTTTATTACTGAAATCTGAGCATGTGCGATCCGCTCACCATTGAAGCTTCCTGTTCTGGGTGAACTGCCCCCATTGCCCACTGGGAATTAAAGTTCTTTATTATGCACCAATAATAACTCAGAAGCACTGAAACACCTGCCCTAACATCTTCTGATGTGATTTGTGTTATATGTTATCCAGTAACATACCTGAGATGGTTTTAAGGCCATCAGACAAAGGTGCAGAATTAGGCCATTCAGCCCATCGATTTACTATTCCTCTCAACCACATTCTCCTTATGGTGGAGGTAGATGTGATAGGGGTGTTTTAATAGGCTTCTCAATACATGCAGAGAATGGGGGAATGTGGACCATGTGCAGGCTGAGGGTTTAGGTGTCATAAACACATGGGATCCTGCAGATGCTGGAAACCCAGAATAACACGCACAAAATGCTGGGGGAACTCAGCAGGTCAGGCAGCATCTACGCAGAGGAATAAACAATCAACGTTACAGGCCAAAGTCTTCATCAGGTGTAAATCGCTTAATTAGTTTAGCAGGAATGATGAGCCAGAGGGTCCTTCCCTGTGCTGTACTGTTCTATGTTCTATCAAGTGCCTTGGGAGTTTTCCCTGCTTTGAACGTTTCACATAACTTGGTTGGGGATGGTGTTTGCTGTTACAGGTGTCGGTCATTTTTGAGGCCATTGACAACCACTGGCTCTTCTTCCTAGGTTTGCTAATTAACAAGCTTTCGCGGTGACAAGACATTAATGCTCTTCATCTTCTTGTTTTGTCCTCAATTGTTCTTCTCCAGCCTCAGGGAAAACAAATCCCCCCCTGCTAAGCTGGTCGAAAATCCAAAGTAACTTGCCCTGGAATGTGATCCTGTTGCTTGGCGGAGGTTACGCCATTGCCAAAGGCTGTGAGGTACGTATCACAGAGATCTGATATCCTTATACTTCATTGTTATTTTATTTAGAGATACTGCACGGTAACAGTTCCTTCCGGCCCAATTACACCCTCATGACCTATCAGCCTACCGACCTGTATATCTTTCAGCCGGCCAGCGGTGCAGTGGCATCCGCTGTGGAGCTCAAGGCGAGCGGTCCCAGCCGAGATTCAGACTGGCTCCTGGCATGCTTTCCATCTCTGCTGCATTGAGTCTCGAGCCTTGTGAAACAAAAACAGAGAAAACGCTTGAGAAATGGCAGAACTGCCATCCAATGAGCCACGAGTCACGGAAAAGAACAACTTTGGGCTGCGGGCTGAAACCAGAGCAGTCAGAGGAAAGCCGCTCAATCGCGGGGAGAACGCACAGCGGCGGAACTGAATCACCATCGCTGATGCTAACCTCTATGCTACCGCACCACCACAAAATAATCTTTGCTTACAATACTGTTTTAAGAAATGACCGATTTTGCAGCTTAAAGTCCAATTATTAATGGTGCTGCCTGGCTCCCCGGAAGTCTGTTACAACAATGAAAAGAAATACTGCTCTTACTGAATCTGTGTACTTGTTCCATGGTACTGCAGATCAAAGCTTGGCACGGGACTTGGAATGCAGACTGTGAATTATTTTTCATTTGCAGAGCTACAAATCTGTTCACTCTCATTAGTTTGAAGGGGTGGAAAATCATGCAGGTTATTGACAGGGCTCACTTGCAAATGTCAGAAATCTCGATACGCTTCAAACTGAAGCCAAGGGCAAAAAATAATCCCTCTTATGTGTGGCCTCCCTCGGTCGTAGTCAACCGTGGGTACTGCACCTCTGGGAGTCACCGGGAGTGGCCTCTCCAGGGTGCAAGCCAGGGCAGAGTTGATATGGGGATCCGTCTGTTGCCCATGCAGTGGGACCCCCTTCTCTCTACGCTGATGACAGGTCCAAAGGATCGACGGAGGTCGGTACAGTTTGGTGCCAGCAGCATTGCAGGAGTTGCCGTGCCGGTTCTGGGTGCAGCAGTCAGCCGCCTTCAGGACTCCAACTCCGGATTTTTCCTCGGGGTTTACTCCCAAAGCCTTTCCCGTGAGCGGGTATAGCCGCAAGGCAGCGGAGGTTTGAAATCAGCGTTCTCCCTCTCCTAGGTGAGCTACCATCCGTGGTTAACGAGCCCCATCTGCCCAGAGCAACTGGTTTTAAAGTGCCAGTGGCCCACCTTTGCCCCTTCTCCTGTCAGTGAGAACAGCTCTGCCAGGCAGAAGAACTGTGCCACACGTGAAGGCCAGGAGTTGGACTTGGTTGTCAGAGGCAGTTTGAGACGCACGCCATGAAGAGCATTTGTGTAGCGGTGGGAGCTCGTCCCCACCACCACCCTTCGGCTATGACTACCCTTGGAGTTACCCTCTTATTATAACCAGATTAATTTCCGTCAGAGCATTGGTTGCATTAAGTATTTTGTTGCATTGGGTAGAAAATAGAATTAGCAGACCCCAGATTCCTGGCCAAGTCTTCAAGCACTGGGAGACTAGTTGGCAGATATGAACATTTTGTTCATTTAGAGCTGGAGTTCCCAACATTTTCCATGTCATGGACCAATGCCAGTAAGTGGACCCCAGATTGGGAAGCCCTGGTTTGGAGATACAGCACAGTAAGAGGCCCCTGCAGCCCAATGAGCCCTTCTGGTCCAATTACACCCGTGTGACCCATTAACCTACTAACCCCTATGTGGGAGGAATCCAAAGCATCGGAGGAAACCCATGTAGTCGTGAGGAGAACGGGCAGATTCCTTCCAGATGCACCAGGACCGAACCCCGGTAGCTGCAAAAGCATTACACCACTGTGCTGCCCTGATGGTGACAACAAAACCACCAATCAGGGTGTCTGGTTTCTCCAACTATTACAACGTCTTTGTTTTCAGTTCTTATTTTATTCACCTCTGAGCTTTACTGTGTCTGCTGCCTTTGCTTTCTAGGCCTCCGGACTGTCCGTCTGGCTCAGTAACCAGCTTCACCCCCTTGTGAACGTCAAGCCAAGCATCGCTCTCCTACTCATCTCTCTGCTAGTGACGTGCTTCACTGAATTTGCCAGCAACACTGCCACCATTATAATACTGCTACCTGTTTTAATTAAGCTGGTGAGTTTCCACATTTGAAAATACAGGAAGTTGAAAGAAGATCTTGCATTTATACAGTGCCTTTGTCAAACACAGGACATCGCAGCCGAAGAGCCTTTGGAACCTTACCTTCACTTTGCACACTCTAGGAGCACACAAAGTTGAAATTTAAAAGTTGCAAATTGAAGAGAATTTTGTTGGAATCAATAATAACATTTGCAAGATCAGTTTTGGTAAAAATGTCTTTTGCCCCTTCTTAAAAATCTTCTGTTATGTTTTGTAACTTTAAAACATTAAACTAATTCAAGGGAAGACATGGCAGTCTGAGAATACAGGTCTAACTTTGGGTTTACCTCAAGTGAAGCGTGCACGTGTGCTGTGGTACCGTGATGACATATGCAATTTGTGTATTTATACATATAACCCACATGAATTACTTAAACAAGAATGCTTAATCAAACAATATACAGTATATATGGAAAATTACTGAACTATTATTGAAATATTAAATACACAACATCTTTCATGGACTATTTTGCACCCTCATGAGAAAACAGGGA
Source organism: Hypanus sabinus (assembly GCF_030144855.1). Taxonomy (NCBI): domain Eukaryota; kingdom Metazoa; phylum Chordata; class Chondrichthyes; order Myliobatiformes; family Dasyatidae; genus Hypanus; species Hypanus sabinus. The sequence continues at coordinate 154,343,038 of NC_082714.1, forward strand.
GTGAATCGGCAGAAAAGGGCGTCATGGTTCACTGCTTAACAGTGCCAGCTAGAAGATTGGGGTTTGACTCCCAGCACTGTCTGTGAGGAGTTTGTACATTCTCCCTGTGACCACGTGGCTTCCTCTCGCGGCTCCATTTCCTTCCACGTTCCAAAGACGGAGGTTTAGGGTTAGTGGGCCGAGGGCATGCTGTGTTGACGCCAGAGGAGTGATGGCAGTTTCAGGCTGCCCACAGATAATCCTCGCTGATTTGATTTGATGTACGCGGCCACATTTCACTGTATGTTTCGATGTACACGTGACAAACCTTTAAATACAATGTCACATCGTAAAGAAAGCAACACCAACAGTGCCGAGCTCCAATGGGATGTCATTCCATTTCCACACCTGCGTCCCTGGACTGGACTTGAACTTGCAGCCTTCTGCGGCCGCTCGGGGCTCTGTGACGCTAACACCGCTCTTCACTACGCTGAGGCCGCGGCCTGCTCTGGCTGCGTTGAGCTTTGCGTCCATGCAGTTTGCTTACTTTCATTGTTTGCACAATTTGTTTTTTTCTCTCTCTGAACATGGGTGGGGGGGGGGGAGAGAGTTTCAGTTGCTTGTGTTTCTTATTCTGTGGCTGCCTGTAAGGAGACGGGTCTCAAGCTTGTATAATGTATACAGACTTTGATAATAACTGTACTTTGAACTTTGAAAAACTGTAGCCACTCTTGGAGCCGAGTTCAAACACCAACATGGTATCTGAGGAATTTAAACTCAGTTCACTAACTACACAAGCAAATCTGGAAAAGGGGGGCTGGTGTTAATGGAATTCTCACAAAACAGGGAAATACATTGCCCTCACCTATCACCTTCCACTGCCCCATCCTTTCATTCTGGCTTCTTCCCCCTTCCTTTGCAGCCCTTTGAAGGGTCTTGGCCCGTAACGTTCCCTTACATAGATGCTCCAGCATTTTGTATGTTCCAATATATTGTCCATCTGTGGTCTGGGCTCTGTGGAGTACACTCACAAAAATGTTGTCTACTCTTATTTGCCCACTGAACTGTCTCAGGAAGTCATTGTTCAAGACAATTAAGAATTGAGTGGCAAAATAACTGCTTGGCCAATAATACCTGAGTCTCATGGGTGGGTAAGTGAAGGGACTCGTCTCTGTTTTGGGACACACACAAAATACTGGAGGAACTCAACAGGTCAGGCAACATCTATGGAGAGGAATGTTTTGGGCCAAAACCCTTCATCAGGACTGGAAAGGAAGGCGGAAGCCAGAATAAGATGATGGTGGGTGGGGGGGGGAGAGGGGAATGAGTACAAGCTGGCAGGGGATAGTGGGAAGATGTGTGGGTGGAGAAGGGGTGGGATGAAGTGAGAAGCTTGGAGGTGATTGGTGGAAGAGGTAAAGGGCTAAAGAAGAAGGAATCTGATAGGAGGAGAGAATGGACCATGGGAGAAAAGGAAGGTGGGGGGCACTAGAAGAAGGCGATGGGCAGCTGAGGAGAAAAAGGAGTAGAAAGGGAACCAGAATGAGGAATGGGAAAAGAGAGAAAAGGCAGGGAGAGAAATGTTCAGTTAGAAAAATCAATGTTCATGCTGTTAGGTTGGAGTTTATCTAAACAGAATATGAGGTGTTGCTCCTTCAGGGCCTCGTCTGAAATGGCTGCACACTTTTTTTCCCCATCTATCATCTAACATTGATGATGAACTAAAGGACCTTTGCTAACCTCAGGTAACATTTAAGTGGATAGTTTATGTGGTAGCTTTCTCCCAAGATCCATCATCATGACCAAAGAAGAAATGTCCTCTACTTCATTGACAAATATGGAAGCTTGATCAGTTTTTTAATTGCCTTGTGTGCAGTTGACCTCGCTGGTGAGGCTAGTAGTTAATGATATGTTACCTGCCAGCACATGAACCCTGCCCTCTGTTAGATAATATCTTTACCTGTTTGGTAAAACTGAAGAGATTGCAAGGTGCTATTTAAGGACAATCACTTCAGAGCCAGTAATATCGATGTGGGAATGGAGTCACACTTCAGCCAGATTTTTGCCCCAGTGAGCTCAGTGGGTTTTCGTGGCGTCCCAGCAACTTAATGAATATCAGTCACAGCACCAAATTTCTAATTCCATTTTATTTTGTTAAAATCTGCAGTTGTTATTCAACTTGCATCTCATGTTTTTTTTCAGTCTAGAAAGCACATCCACTTGTTTAACCAGGAAAATGGTCTTTTACGTTTTTTTGTTCCGCCTCCCCCTCAAGGGGTTGTGGTAGCTTAGCCTCTGCCACCTACACTCATAACATAAGGCATTGTAACATTTAAGGTAACTTTCCTAAGTAAAAGTAGTTATAAATTGACTTGAACTTTGACCGATGTAGGTTACAGATCCTGTAACAAAACTTAAGATTCTCATCTCTGCCTTCGAATCACTCCACGCTTCCTAATTCTGTAAACTGCAGTATCCTCCAACTGACAGACATTGTGAAATTCAGTTATTTTGTGGCAGCAATACACAAACAATTCCTATAAATTACAATTAAACAATAAATATGTAAATAAATAGTGCAAAAGAGGACTGGTGAGGTATTCTGATTTCTCCCCTTCCTTCTCAGTCCTGATGAAGGGTCTCGGCCTGAAGCGTCACCTGTTTGTTCCTTTCCATAGATGCTGCCTGGCCCGCTGAGTTCCTCCGGCATTTTGTGTGTGTGTTGCACAGTGAGGTAGCATTCATGGATTCATGGTCTTCTCAGAAATCCAATGGCAGAGGGGAAGAAGGTGTTCCTAAAATGTTGAATTTGCATCTGTAGGCTCCCATAGCTCCTTCCTGACAGTAGTGGTGAGAAGAGGCCATGCCCCGGATAGAGAGGGATTTCAGTGATGGATGCCATCTCCTTGAGTACACCTTTTCAAGATGCCTTTGATGGTGGAGAGGATTGTGCCTGCGGTGGAGCTGGCTGATTCTGTAACTCTCTGCAGCCTCGTTCGATCCGTGCACGTTGGAGCCTCCCCTGCAGAATCCGCTCCATACACCTCCAGTCCTCTGTCGTTTAAAAGCTTGCCTACTTGAGCAAGCTTCCGTCGGCTTTCCTAGCAACCTCCTATCCAGGTCGGCATTCGGTGCTGCCTGCTAACAGTCCTTCGTAGGAACCCTGAGATTTGTAACAGTAGTGGAAACGCTGCACCAAAGCAAGCTGTGTGTCTGTTGCATTATAATTGAAGCATGCTCTCTATATGAAATGTCGACTGAAGATGTACTTTGAGGTAGTAGTACTTACGTGTCTCAGACATCAGTGTGACTAGTGTTTGGTGAGCTGTGCTTGTTCGTGAGGACAACATCTCACGCTATGTGCTAATCATTTATTCCAGTCTCTCCGGATGAGGGTGAATCCTCTGTACCTCATGCTCCCCGCAACTGTTGTGTGCTCCTACGCTTTCATGTTGCCGATATCAACGCCTCCAAATTCCATTGCGTTTGCCACAGGCCATCTAAAGGTCAAGGATATGGTACGTACAATTTATGCTGTAGCCTCCGAGCCAAAATGGGCATTTCATTGATGAAATTTCTATCCAAATGAATCAGAATCAGGTTCAATAGCACTGGTACATGTCATGAAATTTGATGTCTTTGTGGCAGCAGTACAATGCAATACTTATTAATAAAAGAACTGTGAATTACAGTAAGTATATTTATATTAAATAGTTAAATTAAATAAGTAGTCCCAAAAATAGAAATTAAAAAGTAGTGAGGTGGTGTTCATGGGTTCAATGTCCATTCAGAAATCTGATGGCAGAGGGGCAGAAGCTGCTCCTGAATCATTGAGTGTGTGCCTTCAGGCTTATGTAGCTCCTTCCTGATGGCAGCAGTGAGAAGAGAGCATGTCCTTGGTGATAGAGTCCTTCAGGATAGCTGCTGCCTTTTTAAGGCACCACTCCTTGAAGGTGTCCTGGATGCTGGTGAGGATCATGCTCATGATGGAACTAGCTGACCTTACAACTCTCTGCAGCTTATTTCGATCTTGTGCAGCAGTCCACCCAGTCCCCTACCAGAAAGTGATGCAGCCAATGCATAAAACTGTGGCATGATGCAGTAGATGTGGTGTACTTGGATCACCTTGCCTTTGACAAGGTGCCGCACAAGAGGCTGCCTATCAAGGTAAGAGCCCGTGGAATTACAGGGTAGTTACTAGCACAGGTGGAGCATTGACTGGTCGGCAGAAAACAGAGAGTGGGAATAAAGGGATCCTATTCTGGCTGGCTGCTGGTTACCAGTGGAGTTCCACAGGGGTCAGAGTTGCGACCGCTGCTTTTTACGATGTATGTCAATAATTTGGATTACTGTATTAATGGATTTGTGGCTAAATTTTCTGATGATACAAAGATAGGTGGAGGAGTGGGTAGTGTTGAGGAAATAGTGAGCCTGCAGAGAGACTTAGATAGTTTAGGAGAATGGGCAAAGAAGTGGCAAATGAATACAATATTGGAAAGTGTATGGTCATGTACTTTGATGGAAGAAATAAACGGGTAGACTATTATTTAGATGGGGAGAGATTTCAAAATGTAGAGATGCAAAGAGACCTGGGAGTCCTTGTACAGGATTCTCTGAAGGTTATCTTCCATGTTGAGTCGGTTGTGAAGAAGGCGAATGCAATGTTGGCTTTCATTTCTAGAAGTATAGAATATAAGAGCAGGGATGTGATGTTGAGGCTTTATAAGTGCTTTATAAGCACTTGTGAGACCACACTTGGAGTAACATGTGCAGTTTTGGGCTCCTTATTTCAGAAAGAATATACTGACATTGGAGAGGGTTCAGAGAATATTCATGAGAATTATTCCAGGAATGAAAGGGTTACCGTATGAGGAACGTCTGGCAGCTCTTGGCCTGTCTTCCCTGGAGTTCAGGAGAATGAGGGGGATCTCATAGAAACATTCTGAATATTAAAAGGCCTGAACAGATAAGATATGGTAAAGTTATTTCTCATGGTAGGGGATTCTAGGACAAGAGGGCATGACTTCAGGATTGAAGGACATCCTTTTAGAACTGAGATGTGGAGAAATTACTTTAGTCAGAGGGTGGTAAATCTGTGGAATTTGTTGCTACAGGTGGCTGTAGAGGCCAAGTTATTGGGTGCATTTAAGGCAGAGATAGATAAGTTCTTGATTAGTCAGGGCATCAAAGAGTATGGGGAGAAGGCAAGGGAGTGGGGATGACTGGAAGAATTGGATCAGCCCATGATTGAATGGTGGAGCAGACTCGATGGGCCGAATGGCCTACGTCTGCTCCTATATCTTATGGTCTTACAGATTAATCAGCTACCGTGGTGGCACAGTGGTGTAACAAATAGAGCCACTGCTTTTTAGCTCCAGTGACCCCATTTTGATCCCAGCATCTGATGATACCCATACAGAGCTGGGGATTCCCATCCTTAATGCTTAATGGTATTAGTCTGTGGTGTAAACAAAGTTTGGGTATAGAGTTTGCAGGTTTTGCCTGTGATAGCATGAGTTTCCCCTGGGTGATGGGCTTTCATGCAAGACATGCAGGTGGGTGGGATCAATGCCAGCTAGAAGTTACCCTTCATGTGTAGGTCAGCGATAGAACCTGAAGCAAAAGCACACTCATGTGGAAGACTTTAAGGAGGGGTATGGAGGGACTTCCAGGGTTTAAGGCCTTGGCACTTGAATGCAAAACTTCCAACAGTAAAGTGGTTAAATTCAGGAATTATTAAGAAGTCACAAATGGAAAATATATAAAACCACAAAATGCTGGCAGAACTCAGCAGGCCAGACAGCATCTATGGGAGGAGGTAGTGATGACGTTTCGGGCCGAAACCCTTCATATATATTTTTTTCGCAATTGTGACTTCTTAATAATCTCTGAATTTAATTGTGTTATTATTGGCAATTTTGCTTTTCAAATACAATGTTATGTTGAAGAGTTCTGAGACTGGAGGAGGAAGGTGGTGAAGAAGGCAAATGAGATGTTAGCATTCATTTCAAGAGGACTAGAATATAAAAGCAAGGATTTAGTGTTGAGGCTTTATGAGGCACCGGTGAGGTCTCACTTGGAGTATTGTGAGCAGTTTTGGGCCCCTTATCTAAGAAATAATGTGCCGACATTGGAGAGGGTTCGGCGGGGTGGGGGGGGGGGATTCATGAAAATTATTCTGGGATGGAAAACCTTATCATATGTGGAGTGTTTGATGGCTCTGGGCCTGTATGCACTGAAATTCAGAAGAATGAGCGAGGAGCTCATTGAAGCCTATCAAATGTTGAAAGGCCTAAATAAAGTGGATGTGGAGAGGATGTTCCCTATAGTGGGAGAGTCTAATACAAGAGGACACTGCCTCAGAATAGAGGGATGTCCATTTAAAATGGAGATGAGGAGGAATTTCTTTAGCCAGAGAGTGGTGAATCTGTGGAAGTCATTGTCACAGGTGGCTGTGGAGGCCAAGTCTTTATATTTAAAGCAGAGGTTGATAATTGGTCAGGGCATGAAGGGATATGGAGAGAAGGCAGGGAGAATGGGGCTGAGAGGGAAATGAATCAGTTGTGATGAAATTGTGTAGCAGACTCAATAGGCCGAATAGCCTAATTCTGCCCCTATACCTTATGGTCTTATGATCTTATAATGAGAACTTTAGAGTCATTCCCTTTTCATGTACCGGGGATTTAATTCCTGTATGTTAATGGGTGCTATGTTATTATAGCTTCATGAATATTGTGAGTCAGTGATTACTGACATTGAACAGAACATCGAGCCACAGGACTGGTATCATCTATGTTTGATTATCGTACTGCGATATACCTTGGGAGGTTTCCTGCACCAATGGGTACTAGGTTATACAATGTGGACATTGTCAATCAGGGATTACTGTGCACAGAAAGAATCAATGATCACAAAGCAGATGAAATATCTAATGTTCACAATAAATACACACAGCTCGACTAACACACTGCAAGTTAAAGATTCTTTTCTATCATCTGCTTAAGTCCCAAATTATTTACTTATGAATTTATTTGATGAACTTGGCAGAAGTTACTAACAGGACAAAACTTGCTCTGGCACTCAGCGTTGTATTCACAATAACCTGATTGACCTTTACATGGCCAATTTTAAACAGATCTGTGACTTAATAGCCAGGCCATGATTCAATAACCTTTGAGATATAGCATTACTTGTGGTTGAGTTAGGGCATTCACTTTTGGACCAGAAAGTCCAGCTCAAGATAGAACACTGCTTATAAACTAAAACTTTACCAAAAGAAGGTCAATGAACAGTGATGAGTAGGCAAATTTATGATTCTGCCTCTTTGAACCCATCCACATAGTGTTCATTTATTGCTGAACAGACTTCTCACGTATTGTAAATGGAGAGTTTGCAATTTTATCCTGCATGAGGCACTCAAAGTCATGCTCAACACATGCCAGTTGGTCCTATCCCTACTGATTTTGGGCATAAGGTAACAAGAAAATATAGCTTCACTTGACCACGAGCAAGCAAAATTGTTGATTAAATTGAAGGATGATTGCAGAATTAGTAGCCATGATCTCACATTAAATGTTGGCCATTTGTCAGAGGTGTACAAGATTATAAGAGGCATAGACTGAGAGGACAGCCAGAGACTTTTCTGAGGGCGGAAATCCATCATCGAAGATCCTCACCACCTAGGCCATGTTCTTTTCTCGCTGCTGCCTTCAGGTAGAAGGTGCAGGAGCCTCAGAACCCGCAGTGCCAGTTCTAGAACAGTTACCACCCCTCAACTATCAGGCTCTTGAACAAAAGGGGATAACTACACTCATTTATTGACATGTTCCCACAACATGTGATCTCATAATAAGAACCCTTTATCTTGCTATTTCATGTTCTTGTTATGTGCATTTACACAGTTTATTATCTGCTGTGTTCTAGCTCTTTCATCGTTCCTATTTACGGTGACTATTCTATAGATTTGCTGAGTGTGTCCACAAGAAAACAAATCTCAGGGTCGTATGTAGTGACATATATGTACGCTGATAATAAAATTTACTTTGAACTTTGGAATGGCTAATACGAGGAGCATAATGTTAAGGGGATTAGAGGAAATTACAAGAGGGAGGTCAGCGATAAGTTTATTTACACAGAGACTGGTGGGTGCGTGGAATGCTTTACTGGGGTGGTGGTAGAGGCAGATACATTAGGGGGCATTTAACAAAAATCTTAGATAGGCACATGGATGATAGGAAAATGGAGGGCTATATAGGAAGGAAGGGTTAGATTGATCGTAGAGTAGGTTAAAAGGTCGGCACAACATCATGCTGTAGTATTCTATATTTAAATAGGATTGAAGTGAGGTAAATGTTTGCAATCAGATTGTTGTATGCCTTTGGATTTCTCTATTAGACGGGAAATGTAGATGCTCCGTCATACTCAAGGCTGATTCAGGGCAAGGAATATTGGGATCAAGTGGGAAATAGAGTTGAGAAATAGGAGGAGCCATGATTTTGTTGAATGGCAAATGAGGTTCAGCTTTTTTGCTAAATTGAAAGAATTTAATCACGTGTAAGGAGTGACTGAACAATGGGAGTCGAGAAGGAAAAATGGTAGGCAGTGAATCATCAGAGGTAGCTTAGGGATGAGGACTGGGTGTTGAGGATGATTGAAGAATGAATCACTGCGTCATAGAGGGAAATGGCTCTTTGGAGTGCTAAATATGCAGCTGCAGAGGGGGAAGAGTTTTGAGGGAGCTGATGCACTTGGTGGTGATATTATACTACAGGTTCCAGTGGATTGAAAAATAGCAAATGTGAATCCTTTATTCAAAAGGGGAAGGAGACAGAAAACTGTTTGTCAGACTTGTTATTTATAGTTTTTCAGAAACTCTGTTGTACTTCTCTGCTTTCCTGTAAAGAACTGTAAGAAAAAGATAACAGACATCCCACCCTGCAAAAACTCATTTCAGGGAGATTGCACCATCATCCCTGCCCCCCCTCAACCCCATATTCCCCCCCCCCCCGGTCGACCTCCAAGGATTTAAGTATACAAGACATTTGATTATGAAAGAACGCAATTTATTTGATCACGTATTGAAATTATTTATACACACACACACACATATATATCTCTTGTTGGCAGTCTCAACACTAATGCAAATAGCTTTTCTATTTCGTTTGCAAACTTTCCTTGTACTGTGATGTGGCTTGCTTGGCAGATTTGAGCATTTTACCGGAAGTCTCAACCTCATAGCAGTCTGTGTCAATGAATTTGTTAATTTTGCAAGACATCAGATTCACGAATGTTTTGTGAGACAGCTGACTTCTGAATTCTGTCGTAATGTGACTCACCATGCTGAATGCCCTTTCTACATCACAATCAGAATTTGGCAGCACCAAAAGCAGTTTCATCAACTGGCAGAGCTCTTTGTCTCAATTGCCCTGTGCTCACTGATTTTACTGTTGCCGTCATTATTTTTGACCCCTATTGGGCAGGGGTACACTTTAGTGTAGTCTGGGGTGAAGTACGTTTTATATTTTCTTTTTCTGGAACACCCCGCCATGGCACTGCAGGACACTAAACTGAACTGATGGACAATGAAACAGAGAGAGAGGTTGACTGTAAAGCCCGCCCACAGAGAAAGCTGATAGGTCTACTTAGCACAAAGAGAGACCAATCAGGATGCTCTCTCTGTCACTCTCTTGCTACATCTGTCACTTGCTCCCTCTTCCTCTCCCTTGCTTGATCTTAAAAAAATCGATTTCCGGAATATTGTATCTAATTTGTGGGTGTCAGGGAGCCACTATCAATATGCAGGAGACTCCCGGAACTTCCAGGAGAGGTGGGATGTCTCAGATATAGTATTTGGTGACATATACGTACCTACCTTACTTTAACTATGACTTTATCAGTTTGCTCTCAGGAATTTAGAGTTGACAGTGCTTTTAACTTTGGAAAAAAATACATTACTTTACATGGTACTAATCAATTGGATGTGTTTATTGCAGGTAAGGTCCGGGTTTGTCATGAACATCTTGGGGATTCTCCTGCTTATGCTAGCTGTGAACACGTGGGGTTACTACATGTTTGATTTGTCCACTTATCCCAAGTGGGCAGAGCCTATGCAAAACCTCACTCACACCTCCTTGAATGGCACTATGTAATACATGACTCCACAGATTGCTAACCTTGCGAGAAGCAATGCAGCACTGTCAACACTTGAGGTTGTGAAGCAACTCTCTCAAGGTTAGATTGGCCCCGACTGTACAAAATGACCTGAAGAATTTACAGATCTTACACATATTTTAATGAATATGAACTAATGATTTTTATATTGAATGTAAAATGATAATTGTAAAAAGTTATTTTCAGAGGAATAGTTATTAATAATCGTTATTAAAATGTACTGAAGATGGAGAATGGAGAAACCTCATGTTTAAAAGTGTTGAATTCAAAAGTCAAGAGGTTATGTTGCAACTTTATAAAACTCTGGTTGGGCCACATCTGGAGTATTGCATACAGTTCTGGTCGCCTCACTATAGGAAGTCTGTTGAGGGTGCAGAAAAGGTTTACCAGGATTCTGCCTAGTTTAGAGTGAACGTGCTGTCATGAGAGGCTGGGTAAACCTGGGTTGTTTTCTCTGGAGCGCCAGTGGCTGAGGGGAGATCTGATGGAGGTTTGTAAAATTATGAAAGGCGTAGAATGAGTAAGTCAAGTCAAGTCAAATTTATTTATATAGCACATTTAAAAACAGCCCACGTTGACCAAAGTGCTGTACAGATCAGAGCAGATAGCTAAAATCAGAAATACAAGAAACACAGACATAACCAACAAGGCAAACAGCTCATAGGCACAAAAGAAACAACACAAGGGCCTAGGCAGAAGCCAAAAATCAGCCATTTCAGGAGGATTCAAACGCTAGTGAATGAAAGTAAGTTTTGAGCCTGGATTTAAGAGTCAATGGAGGGGGCAGATCTGACAGGGAGGGGAATACTGTTCCACAGTCTAGGGGCTACAATAGCAAAGGTGTGGTCACCCCTGAACTTAAGTTTAGATCGCGGGACAGTCAGGAGCCCCAAGTCAGCCAACCTGAGGGACCTGGAAATAGAATAAGGAGTTTGAAGGTCTGTGATATAATGGGGGGGGGGGGGCAGCCTATTTAGGGCTTTATAAACAAACAGGAGAATCTTAAAATCAATACTGAGCCATACTGGCAGCCAGTGGAGGCCAGGCTAGGAGTAATATGGTCCCTCGTCGGTACCTGTCAGGAGCCTGGCTGCGGCGTTCTGGACCAGTTGCAGACGGGACAGGGACGACTGACTAATCCCAGTATACAGGGAGTTGGAATAGTCCAAGCGGGAGGATGTAAGGACATGGATGACTTTCTCGAGATTTTGAAAGAGAGAAACTGCTTGATTTTAGCAATAGTACGAATCTAGAAAAAACTGGCTTTTACTACTGCATTAACTTGCTTGTCAAACTTAAAGGTGGAATCAAATATCACACCAAGGGATTTAGCATGGGGTTTGACAAGGGGGGACAGGTTACCAAGACTGTTGGTAATCACTTTGATGGAGTCAGGGGGGCCAAACAGGACAACTTCAGACTTGCCTTCATTCAGCTGTAGGATGTTCTGTGCCATCCAACACTTTATGTCCTCAAGGCTGTTCATGAAGCTGACTAGATTTGACTGGTTGTTTGGTTTCAGGGAGAGATAAAGGTCGACAGTGGAAAGAAATGTCATATTTTTGAATGATTTGGCCGAGGAGAAGCATATATATATAGAGAAAAGAATGGGACCTAGGGTAGAACCTTTTTGGACCCCACAGGAGAGTCTAGCTGGGGGAGAAGAAAATTTGCCTATGTTGACGGAGAAGCTTCTATTTTTGAGGTAGGTTCTAAACCAGTTCAAGGCAGTGCCATCAACACCAACGCCATATTGGAGATGGTCTGTTAAACTGGCGTGATCCACAGTATCGAACGCTACACTGAGGTCAGGAAGAATTGGAATGGCTGAGTCACCTGAGTCGATAGAGAGGAGCAGGTCACTCTACACTTTCAGCAGGGCAGACTCCGTGCTATGACAAGCCTTAAAACCTGACTGAGATCTTTCCAAGATGTTGTTTTGGTGTAAATAGGGCAGCAATTGACTGAGAATAACCTTTTTGAGAACCTTTGATATGAATGGAAGTTTAGAAAAAGGCCTGTAGTTACTAGGTAAGGTAGGATCTAAGTTGGGTTTTTTCAGCAAGGGCTGGACCACAGCAGGTTGGAACGGTCCCAGTGGCCAGGGAGCTGTTAATAATAGAGAGGTGTGCAGGTGTACCTAATAAGGTGGCCACTGAGTGTGGTTTGAGAATGGCTAATAAACTACACAAGAACAAAGTCCACTTTGTCACAGTTCAAGATGGAGACCCCCAAATTAGCCACACATACAGATGAATGTAAAAATGAAGTGTATTAAATCAGTCCACAATGAAACCAGAAATATGAAATGTTCATGCTTTATAACTGGCATTTCTCCTTTCGCCAAACCTCAGGCAATTAAAACATTTCGTGCTGAGATGCCTTTGTTAATTTTCTGTTGAAGAAGTTGGTGTGCCAGAGGTGTTCTAAATGTCATCACTTCACTAACAGTCACCGCCTTAGTCGACATGCCAAATTCTTTAATGACCCGCAAACTAATAATTGCATGAGGTTAAATTTGATCAACGCACACCAAGTGCTGGAGGAACTCAGCAGATCAGCTAGCATCTCTGGAGAGGATTAAATCTGACAGTCAGTCTCTGAAGTAACTCCCCCCTCTCTCTTTCTCTCTCTCCCCCCTCTCTCCCCCCCTCTCTCCCCCCCTCTCTCCCCCTCTCTCTCCCCCTCTCTCTCCCCCTCTCTCTCCCCCTCTCTCTCCCCCCTCTCTCTCCCCCCCTCTCTCCCCCTCTCTCTCTCCCCCCTATCTCCCTCCTCTCCCTAGACTAGAGGGCCTGTTTTCTCTGTTGAATGATCCCACAATACAACTACGTCTACAGGATTTTGATCTCTCACTCAATAAGGTTAGCATTGACTTCTTTTTACAACCCAATCTATGATATTAACTGGGTTTCTCTCTCCATAGATACATTTTCATTTTCTTTCATATTCCAGTTATGAATTAGAATCAGGTTTAATATCATCAGCATATGTCATGAAATTTGTTAACTTTATGTCAGCAGTGCAATGAAATACATAATAAATAAATATAGAGAAAATATTGAGTTACATTAACTATATATATGTCTATTAAATGGATTAAGTAGTGCAAAATAACAGAAGTAATGAGGTGGTGTTCACTGTTTAGAAATCCGATGGCGGGGGGGAAGAAGCTGTTCCTGAATCGCTGCGTGTGTGCCTTCAGGCTTTTGTACCTCCTTCTTGATGGTAACAGTGAGATGAGGACATGCCCTGGGTGCTGGGGGTCCTTAATGATGGGCGTCACCTCACTAAGGCACCACTCCTTGAAAATGTCTTGTCTACTACAGAGGCTAGTACCCATGATGGAGCTGACTAATCTTACAAGTATTTGCAACTTATTTCGATCTTGTACGGTAGTACCCCTTCCCCCATACCAGACAGTGGTACAGACAGCTCTCCATGGTACATGTGTAGAAGTTTTTTAATGTTTTAGGTGACAAACCAAATTTTCTCAAACTCTAGTGAAATATAGCTGCTGTCTTGCCTTCTTTATAGCTGCATCAACATGTTGCATCCAAATTAGGTCCTCGGAGATATTGACACCCAGGAACTTGAAATTGCTCGCTATGGGTTTTATAAATTTGTCACTATTGAGACCACTGAATGGATGCACTTTAACTAATTTTCCATACTCTCATATATTCACCTCGTGTGACAAATCATAAGCACGAGAGATTCAGCAGATGCTGGCAACCTTGAGGAACTCAACAGGTCAGGCAGCATCCATGAAGGGGGAATAAACAGTCGACATTCTGATGAAGGTTCTCGGCCCAAAAACCCAACTTTGGTTCTCTTTATTCAAAGCAACTTCATCTAAAGGATTCAGAGATGACAGTTTTGACTGTGTTCCATTTGTTTAAACAGTGAGGTGTGATGTTTCGAAAATCAGATGTTGGAAATATGAACCAAAATCAAAAAAATGCAGGAAGCATACGTACAAGATCTAGGATGATTTTTTTTAAAACTGATGTGCGTGAGAACTTCTTGCAGAGGGTGGTGAATCTCTGAAATTCTCTACCTTGGAGGGTTATAGAGGTTAAATTGTTAAAGGTATTTAACAAGAACGTCGATACATTTTTGACAGATCAGGCAGTTGACGACTCTGGGGAACTGGGTTAGAGGAGACATTGAGACTGGTGCAGTCCAGACCTGGGGCCTTCTATGTAAGATGGATGTGCTGGTGTTGGAGAGGACCCAGAGGAGGTCTTTGAACATGATCCCAGGAATGTAAGGGTTAATGTGTGAGGAGTGTTTGATGGCTCTGGTCCTGTACTCACTGGAGTTTAGAAGAATGGGGGAGGGGATCTCATTGAAATCTGTGAAATATTGAAAGGCCTAGATAAGTGGATATGGAGAGGTTGTTTCCCATACGGGAGAGTCTAGGACACAGAGTCTAGAGGGCACAGCTTCAGAACAGAGAGGAGGAAGAATTTCCTTAGCCAGAGAGTGGAGAATCTGTGGAATTCTTTGTTGCAGGTGAATGTGAAGGCCTAGTCACTTGGATATATTTAAAAGTGGAGGTTTGTTGAGTAGGTGTATCAAAGGTTAAGGAGAGAAAGCAGGAGAATACAGTTGAGAGGGATAATAAATCAGCCATGATTGGATGGTGGAGCAGACCTGATTCCACCCATCACCCACCAGATCTCACTCCACACTTTCTGCCCAGATGAAGGGTCTCACTCCAAAGCAACCATTCCCTTCCATAGATGCTGGCTGACCTGCAGAGTTCCTCCAGTCCTGCATGTGTTCTCCAGATTCCAATATCTGCAGTCTCTTTGTCTCAAACCCTGAAGATGACATTGAGAAGGTTCCTCATTGCCTGTTTGCCTCCTTCTCCACATCTTTCAGATTAATTATAGAATGCTGAGGTGAGAAATTATTATCAAGAAACATTCACAATTCAAGATTCAAGATTGTCATTCTTCAGTAAAAGAGTATAAAGGAGAACAAAATGATTGTTACTGGATGCCATGCAGCATAACAAACATAATAACCATAAAGAACACAATAAAATGCATACACACAATAAATATAAATACATAAAATTAGCGTACATACACTGTATTTATATTACTTGATAGGTACAAGGGTATCTAGATAAGGCGATTCTGACAGGAAATGGTAGCGTAGAGAGTGGTGGGGTTTTTGAGTCTGATCTGTTATGTGCTTAATATTTCAATACTATTTGAGTAATATTGCAAATATATTGTTTGATTAAGCATTCTTTGTTTGTTTGTTATGTGGTGGGCAACAATGAATAAAGAATTGAGTCAGGTTTTATAAACAAACATAAACATTTATTAAACTCTGCTCACCAAAAGTGAAAAGTAAACAAACGACTAACTTAACCAGAAGTTAACTGCTGTACGACAATTTAACAAACAGCCGAACTCTGGAATAGTTCTTAAAGTGGTAAATTCGAACGCCCAAGTGATTTATACAGTCAGTAAGGAGAGACTTCCCTGAAAATTGATTTCTTCAAAGACGTGATGTTACTGCTGATCCCAGCCGAGAGACGCTTTGTCCAAAGAATTCATGACGAAGGAAATAAAACGGCTTAAAGGAGCTGATCTTTTTTCTGGAGGGGGTACACTGCACAAACCTTCCTGATCTTGCAGGGGTTATCTCAGATGCAGGCCACAATTCCTGAACAAAGATTCAATAAGGTCGATCCTTTACAAAATCGCTAAATGACACCAACTTTACTCAATCCTTCAGATTCCTGTACTTTGGTAAGGTCTTCACTCTCCAATACTAGACTGTGGAGGTAAAACAACGGTGCAACAAACAAGAACTGGCAGCTATTGGCGAAACTGCTGGCACAACGGTTTTGCACCTTACAATAGAAAGTAAAAATTCCACTTTAAAATTAAACTGCGTCATGAGACGAATACGCAGCAAAGCTAACTAATGAACTAACAAACTAACTGCGTGACAACAGGGGTTTCCCCTTATATACCTGTTGGAACATGCCATCACACTGGTGGGAAAATTACATTATGTGACTTCACACTGGCAGGAAAATTACATCACCCCACCATCACAAAGACCATTACATCACGCTCACAAAGATACTCAATTACATCATGGTCATAAGACAGTCACAAGATACCCATGGGGTATGTAACAGTTTACATAATTCATTATGAGTTATATATAAAAATATGAATGGCACGTCATTATGACACCACATCATATGTGTGCATCTCAATAAAGTAAAATGAAACTAAGGCAAGTATCTCCTGGCTCCATGTTTTTCTTTTAATTAGTTTTTTTATGTTTTGGAGCTACAAAGCATAACAGCATAACCTGAGCTGACTACCGACCTGTTGAAGTGAAACGAGACATTCAAGTTAAAAAAGAGGTACAGAATGAACAACTTCATGGATTCATAATCAATGAGTACTGAGTGATAATAATCATGATTTCTTTTAAAAAAGAGCAGAAGTGGCTAACCACATTGAAAAAACAGGCCCCCTTCAATCGTGCAACACATAACTGGAATTTGTATACTGAGTGAACTGAGCAGAATTTTAAAGCAAATAAAATAGCCAATGAGAAGCAAGGGTCACGAGTCTCACCTGCCAAGACCCTTGTCAAGAAAGACGTTATCTTACAAGAGTAAGAAATTCTCTACAGTGATTGAATCTTTAGACCTGAATGGGACAATTAAAAATTTACTGTAGAAAGAAGCAGTCAACGTTTCAGGTATATACCGTTTGGGTAGTCTCCAGCCCCTTGATAGGAACATCGAATTCTCCAACTTCCAGTAATTCCCTCCCTCTCCCTTCCCCATCCCACTTTCACTCTGCCTCCTCTTTTATCTGCCTATCACCTCTCTCATTATTCTGCCTTCTTCTACTACCCATAGTGCTTTCCCCTTAGATTCCTTCTTCACCTCTCCGGCCTATCCCCTTCTCTGCTTTCCTTCCCCCACCTCTTGATCTTTCCTCTGATTGGTTTTCCACCCTCCCCCCACCTTCTTTATAGGGCCCCTGACCCCTCCTTCTTCAGACCTGACAAAGGGTTTCGACCCAAAACGTTGACTGCTCTTTTCAACAGTTGCTGCCCGACCCTGCTGAGTTCATCCAGCTTTTTTGTACGTCTTGATTTGACCACAGCATCTGCAGTGCACTTTGTGTTTAAAATTTACTGTGCTGTGGATGTCCATATAGTAGTTGTATTATCTAGTATGCTGTACATAGTTGACATACATTCTGTATTGAGTTAGAGTTTATAGCTAAGCAGGCAGGAGTGTATTTAATACTTCAGTAATATTTGAGTAATACTGCAAGTATATCATTTGATTAATCATTCTTCGTTGTTTACATAATTCATTTCAGTTTATATGTAATGGCATATGCCACCACATCATAAATGCACATGTGGCTGAAGTAAAACTAAACGAGAACACGCATCTCCCAGTTCTACTAGTTTCTATGTTTTGAAGTTACAAAACATAACATGACCACCCTGGTGTGGATGTTGCAAAGTCTCTTCCCTGATGGGAATGGGACAACCTTTCTGGGAACATCAAACTAAAGGTAAGAGAGAGGGTCCATAAGTGGTGGTTACAAGAGATCAAAGTACCGTTAGTCAGTGTGTGAGTAACAGTTTTGTCTGTTTGCTATTAGTTAATGAAATACTTAGTCAAATGTACCAAAGCTGAGGGAAATGTGTCCATACTTAGCACAGTTCAGCAGCAGCTCTATTCTTAAGACCCACACCACCAGGAACAAGTGTAACAACCAGGCTTATACAGAGGTGATCAGTGAATTCCTCCATTAGCTCGTTTGTAGCTCCAGAGTCCAGAACACGCAGTCACTTGTGTCTGCATTGTACAAAATCAGATAGTATTACTTATTCAAATTAAACCATCATCATCTGTGACTATACGGCCGTAAGACATAGGAGCAGAATTAGGCCATTTGGCCCATCAAGTTGGTTCCATCATTCCATCATGGTGGATTCTTTTCTCCCCTCCTCAGCCCCACTCCCCGGCCTACTCTCCATAGCCTTTGATGCCATGTCCAGTAAAGAACCTATCAAGCTCTGCCTTAAATACATCCAATAACCTGGCCTCCACTGCTATCTGTGGTAACAAATTACACAAAGTCACTACCCTCTAGCCTAAGAATTTCTCCACACCTCTGTTTTAAATGGATGTCCTTTTATCCTGAGGCTGTGCTCTTTGCATCCTCTCCAATGCCACCGCATCCTTTCTTAGATTTGAAGCCCAAAACTGTTCACAATACTCAAGGTGAGGCCTCACTAGTGCCTTATAAAGCATCACATCCTTGCTCTTGTATTCAAGACCTCTTGATTGTATTTGCCTTCCTCATCACTGACTCGACCTGTAGGTTAACCTTTAGGGTGTTCTGTACAAGGACTCGCGAGTCCCTTTGCATTTCAGATTTTTGGATTTTCTCCCCGTTTAGAAAATAGTCTGCACATTTATTTCCACTACCAAAATGCATGATCATGCATTTTCCAACATCTTATTTCATTGTGTGTCATATGATGTGGGTGATCATGGTCTTTCCATGACCTTCATTGTTCTTGGAAAATTTGTCTACAGAAGTGGTTTGCCATTGCCTTCTGGGCAGAGTCTTTACAAGAAGGGTGACCCCAGGCATTGTCAATACTCTTCAGAGATTGTCTTACCTAGTGTCAGTGGTCACATAACCAGGACTTGTGATATGCACCGGCTGATCGTACGACCATCCACCACCTGCTCCTGTGGCTTCACGTGACCCTGGTCCGGGGACTCAGTAGGTGTATCCTGCAGGCTAGCAGAGGGAAGGAGCACCTTACACCTCCTTTGGTCGAGACACACCTCCACCTTGCTACCCAAATTAAGGAAATCTCCATATTCAGAATGAATCACGTGAACTGTCATTCTTTTTATTAGAAATGTATCGTTACCATTTTGGATTTAACATGGGAGGTGTCAAACATGGATAAGTTGGAAATTTAACAGTTTCACCTTCATTCAGATTAGAGACCTGTAAGTACTGAGTGTACTGCTTTGTAAATAAACTTTTAGTCTTTTTGGATATATACTCACTGTATCTCAATGCCTACTTGAAGACATTAAAAATTCGCAGTACAGTTGTTAAAGAATTGCTGAAGAACACAAATGTGTGGCATATTTTAGATGAGTCTGAGCACCAGACTTCAATTGTTGAAGATTCAAAATCAGAACCGGGCTGATTATCACTGACATGCATCGTGAAATGTGTTGCTTTTGTGGCAGCAGTACAGTGCAAGGCATAAAAGGAATTACTTTTAAGTTACAATAATCCAGTCTAAAGGTTTGCTTTGCTTTGTGGAGGTCTATGAAGAGAATGTATTTCAGGTTGTGTGCTGGATGTCACTCTCTGACATTAAAAATACTTTGAAACTTTGGATAATAAAATACACTGTACAAGCAACAAGGTAATGCTCACTGGTTCATGGTGAGTTTAGAAATACAGTAGCAGAGGTAAGATGCTCAGAATCAGAATCAGAACCAGGTTTATTATCACCGGCATTTGTTGTGAAATTTGTTAACTTAGCAGCAGCAGTTCAATGCAGTATATAATATAGAAGGAAAAAAAGTTAAAAAAGATAAATAAGTAAATCAGTTACAGTATATGTATATTGAATAGATTAAACATCATGCAAACACAGAAATAATATTTATTTAAAAAGTGAGGTAGCGTTCATGGGTTTAATGTCCATTTAGGAATCGGATGGCAGAGGGAAGAAGCGGTTCCTGGTTTGTTGACTGTGTACCTTCAGGCTTCTATACCTCCTTCCTGACAGTAGCAATGAGAAAAGGGTGTGCCCTGGGTGCTGGGGGTCCTTAATTGTGGATGCTGCCTTTCTGAGACACCACTCCTCAAAGCTGGCCTGGGTACTTTGTAGGTTAGTACCCAAGATGGAGCCGACTAAATTTGCAACCTTCTACAGCTTCTTTTGGTCCTAATACATTAGAAATCTCAGCTGTTCCTAATACATTTTAAAGAGGTATGAATATTCATATTTGACTCAAACTTCACTGTGCAAAAAGGAACATTTTACTACTACATCAGATAAAAGACCAAATATGAGCAATAACACGTGATTTACAATGCATCATCTCCTGGGAACCATCTCCACAATCAGAGAAAATGTCCTCACACTTGGTGATGTCCTCACCCTTAATGGTGTTATGAGTGATGAACGGACCTGATGGAAATGGGGTGCAGAGTTAACCATTCCCCCCCCACCCCCGCCGAGAACTATGAACTATTGCTGTTGCTATGCTGCTACTGAGAGGGAGAGATGAAGCCCAGGCAAGGACATCTGCTACAGATAAGAGGGAGAGAGAAACTGTTGATTTATTGTATTTTTACTCTTCCTGGATTATTTATCTTTCACTACAAGGACTTTACTTTGCTCGTTAACATTCCTCAGGAGACAGCAGAAGTGGCCTGATTTGATGGACACCATCATTCAGAGTTGATGGATAGCTGAGACCCTGTGAGTAGGGATAAAAGACAGGTGTGGAGAGACACCCTTCAGACACACCAGTGGACACTGACTGAGTATTGTGAACCCACAGAAAGGAGATCGGACAATAAAGATCACAGTGGGACAGCAGGGCCGGTGTGCTGACAGGGGACTTGTGTGTGTGTCCACTCATGCCAGAGTGACGAGTCCACCACAGAAGAACGGTCTAGCCGAAGAACAGACCCGACCAGAAAAGAGATTACTATTGAACAGCTAGACTTGAAAGGCTTAACATATGAGGCTAAACATATTCAAATCTCTTACTATCTTTCCTTTCAGTTAGCCCTGAAGAAGGGTCTCGGCCCGAAATGTCGACAGCGCTTCTCCCTATAGATGCTGCCTGGCCTGCTGTGTTCCACCAGCATTTTGTGTGTGTTGTTGTTTGAATTTCCAGTATCTGCAGATTTCCTCGTGTTTGCACATATGAGGACAGTTTGCCATCTCTGGGCCTGAAGAAGTTGAAAACAATGAGGGAAGATCTCAATGAAACCTATTAAATACTGAGAAGCCTTGATCACATGGATGTGGAGGAGATTTTTCCATTCGTAGACAAGTCTAGGATCCAAGGATGTAGCCTCAAAATAAAGAGACTTCCTTTTAGAATAGTGATAAGAAAGAATTTCTTGAGCCAGGGGGTGGTAAATCTGTGGAAATCATTGCCATAGAGGGCTGTGGAGGCCAAATCTTCTGGTTTATTTAAGGCAGAGACTGATAGGATCTTAATTGGTAAAGAGATTAGAGGTTGCAGAGAGAAGGTATGAGAATGGGGTTGAGAAAAACACAGCCATAATTGAATGACAGAGAAGACTGATGGACTGAAAGCCTCATTTCCGCTCATATCGTATGATCAGTTTTCATGAATTACTAGCCTTACAAATACTACTCATCGCATGAGGCAATTCCATTACATCTGTTGACTAGTCCAACTAAGAAGCACGTATTTTGTACCATTGTACAAAAATCAGAAATCTGAATGCTAAAGAGTGTGCCCTGAATTCCTTTTACAAATGTGCCATTTGACAGGGGAATATGATGATCTTTTCAGAATGCTTTTTCATCTTGGTATATTTTACAAACTCCAATACCTAATAAAGTGATCAGTGTGTGTACATTGGTTGCTTGTCAGTCTTTCTACGTAGCTTTTCATTGATTTTATTGTGTTTCTTTATATCTACTGTGACTGCCCGCAAGAAAATTGGAAAACTAGTGTTTTCATACAGCCTGGTATGGAAAATATAACACTACTGAATGGAAAATCCTAGTGGATTTTCATAGTGGACATGGCCCTGTCCATCATGGGTAAAGCCCTCCTCACTATTGAGCACATCTAGATGGATTGTTGTCATGGGAAAGCAGCATCCATCATCAGGAACCCCCATCACAAGTCATGCCCTCTTCTCAAGTAAGAGAAAATCTGCAGATGCAGGAAGTCAAAGTAACACACAAAATGCTGAAGGAACTCAGCAGGCCAGGCAGCATCTATGGAAAAGAGTAAACTGTCGACATTTCAGGCCCAGACCCTTCATGGGGACTAAAAGAGAGACTAGAAGTCAGAGTAAGAAGATGGGGGAGGAGGAGAAGAAGCACAAGGTGGTAGGTGATGGGTGAAACCAGGAGAGGGGTTCTCGCTGCTGCCATCAGGAAGAAGGTACAGGAGCTTCAGGACTCACACCACCAGATTCAGGATCAGTCATTACCCTCAAGCATTAGACTCCTGAACCGAGGTATAACCACTCAACTTCACTTGCCTCATCACCGAACTGTTCCTACAACATAAGGATTCGCTTTCAAGAACTTTTATCTCATGTTCTCAATATTTATTGCCTATTATGATGATGATTATTATTTTCTCTTTTTTATTTGCACAGTTTGCTACCTTTTGCACTCTTGTGGGCTCATTGGACTGGAGGCCACCCCAGAAAATATTACTGCTCTAGGTTTGACCCTGGTGATAGAAACTACTATTTGGGAACCTTTCCAGATTTTGGTAGGACCATCCCATCAACTGTGGGAAAACAATGTGAATTGAATGGGCAACAGACACAAAATGCTGGAGGAACTTAGCAGGCCAGGCAGCATCTATGGTAAAAAAGTACAGTCAACGTTTCAGCAGGGTTTTGGCCCATAACGTCAACCATACTTTTTTCCATAGATGCTGCCTAGCCTGCTGAGTTCCTCCAGCGTTTTGTGTGCGGTGCTTGGATTTCCAGCATCTGCAGATTTTCTCTTGCTTGAGAATTAAATGTGTAGCCAAGAGCAAAATGATTCCCTATTTATTTAGAGATACAGCATGAAACAGACCCTTCGGGCCCTCTGAGCCATGCTGGCCAGAGGCCCATCTCTTTAACCCTAGCTTAGGACTAGACCTTTCAACAGGACAATTTAGAATGACTAATTTGACCTACTAACCACCTCAGACAGTTGAAGAAGTTTGGTCTGGGCCCCCAAATCCTAAGAACTTTCTACAGGGGCACAATTGAGGGCATCCTGACTGGCTGCATCATTGCCTGGTATGGGAACGATACCTCCCCCAATCATAGGACCCTGCAGAGAGTGGTGTGGACAGCCCAGCACATCTGTAGTTGTGAACTTCCCACTATTCAGGACACTTACAAAGACAGATGTGTAAAAAGAGCCCGTAGGATTATTGGGAAGCTGAGTCACCCCAACCACAATCTATTCTGGCTGCCACCATCTGGGAAATGGTACCACAGCATAAAAGCCAGGACCAACAGGCTCCTGGACAGCTTCTTCCACCAGGCCATCTGACTGGCTAATTCATGCTGACACAACTGTATTTCTATGTAATATTGACTATCCTATTGTACATAATATTTATTATAAATTGCACATTGTACATTAAGATGGAGACATAATGAAAGATTTTTACTCATGTATATGAAAGATGCATGTAATAAAGTCAATTTCATTCAATTCAATTAAACTAATTCAAAGTACATCTTTGGATCGTGTGAGCACCCAGAGGAAACCCATGCATTTTGTAGGAAGAACGTACAAACTCCTTACAGGCAGCAGCGGGAATTGAAAACTAAACACAAAATACACTGCAGATGCTGTGGTCAAATCAACATGTACAAACAAGCTGGATGAACTCAGCAGGTCGGGCAGCATCCGTTGACTGCTCGCCAGTCCTGACGAAGGGTCTCGGCCTGAAACCTTGACTGCTCGTTTATATGGATGCTGCCCGACCTGCTGAGTTCCTCCAGCTTGTTTGTACCTGTTGGCAGGAATTGAACTCTGGCTGCTGGTGCTGTAAAGTGTTGTGACAACCATTACATTACCATGCCATATTGGTTCTTGTTCCTGTGTTTGCATGGGTGGGAGGAGACTCAGCATTTGAAATTTGGTATGCTATTTTCCTAAATTAAAAACAAAACCAAAAATAAACTGTTTTGTGTGAATAATTGTACATGGAATTATTGCATATGTGTGTGAATTCCCTTGAATTGCAATTTCCTTCACCACTCTTCAAAGAATTTGACACATTAACACAAAAATTGCACAAGACACGTTTAAGCATTTGAAGCAGGACAGTGGAGCACCACCACCTTCAATATTGTCCCCAGATCCTCTTCCCCCGTTGAGCAAATCTGTTTCTGTTCCTTTATTGTTGCTGAGTCAAAACCACGGGAGACTAACTCTACAAAACCTTCAATATGTGAATATAGAACATAGAAGAGTCCAGCACAGTACTGGCTCTTTTGTTCATCACATTTTTCTGACCTTTCAGCCTATGCTAAGGTCACTGTCCAACCCTTCGTCCCCGTGCTGAGAGGTGGAAACAGGTAAGGCTGGTGAACAGGGCTCTGGTGAAGCTGTATGGGCCAATCCCTTGTACAGTGGGCACTATGGATTGAAGGAGTGTTGATGGACTCCAACCATACCATTGACTTTGGACGATGGAGAAGGGAGATCATTATTGGCCTACGCTCCACTGGGAACTATGGGCTCAAGAAGACCAATCTAACTCTTACCTCCTACGTGGCCCTCCATTTTTTTTTATCATCCATACTGTATGCCTAACTAAGAATCTCTTAAATATCCCTAATGTATGCGTGCCTCCACCCCCACTCCATTCCAGGCACCCACCACTCTCTGTGTAAAGAACTTACCCTTGTCATCCACCCTATACTTTCCTCCAATCTCCTTAAGTTTATGCCACTTTAAAAACTCTCCCACACAGGTCTCCTGTCGTTGTCGGACACATTGGACAGCCATCACAACACACACAAAAATCTGGAGGAACTCAACAGGTCAGGCAGCATCTATGGAGGGGAATAAACAGTCGACGCTTCAGGCTGAGACCCTCCATCAGGACTGGGGAGGAAAAGGGCAGAATGCAACATAAGAAGCATTGAAATGTCGGCTGTGTATTCCCTCCACAGATGCTATCGGACTTTGCGAGTCCCTCCAGTACTTTGTGTGTTTACCAGAGGTGTGTGTAAGGTCTACACATACTGAGAGAAAAACCAAATGAAAACATGTGCACACACCAAGGATCACATGGAACTGTCCAGCAATGAAGTGAAGATGAAGAGGAGGTGACAGGACCCGTATGTGCCATGTGGCATAGCAATTATGACATTCTTCAGAAAGTTAAGTTGCCAAATTCAGTTGAGTACCACAGGAAGTCCCTAAACCAGGGCAACTTTTTTTGCACCGCGAACTGGTTTAATATTGACAATATTCTTGCAGACCGGCCGACGGGGGGTGGTGTTAATCACGACTGGAATATAGGTGATAAGTCAACTATAAGTCACTTATAAGCAGCTAATATACTCAATTTCATTTCTAAAAGGGTTTATCTAACGAATTTAATATTAAACACACAGCACATATTTTCCTCGCATGAATCTAGTGATGTCAATTATAAGTCATCTATAAGTTAATAGCATTAATGTATTACATTTTAAGTAATGTTTGGATATTAAACACAGCGCATATTTTCCTCATATGAACATATAAAATCATTGCAGCACACTAATATTGCAGAGGTATGATGTTGGAAATGGAAGCAATGTTTTCAGTGCTTTTGTGGCTATCTCAGGATATTCAGCCTTGACTTTGATCCAGAATGTCAGCAGAGATGTTATTTCAAACATACTTTTCAGCCCACCGTCATTTGCAAGCTCAAGGAGTTGATCTTCTTCCAATGCTGACATGGATGATTCACCAGGGACATTCACAAATGGGTCACAGACCCATTCCTTTGCACGTCTTGGGTCAATTGTGGTTGGGAAGTAATGCTCGAATTCTGTTGACAGGTGATCGTGCACCAGCTGTGAGAAGGACAGTGCAGCTTCAGTCTCTCCCAAAATCTCAGCTAATGTTGGGAACATGTCAAATATGTCCCTGTCCACTTGCCGTCCCCACAGTTCCAGTTTGGCTTTGAAAGCAGACACTTTATCTGCCAACTTGAAGACAATTGTCATTCTCCCCTGAAGTGACAACTTGAGTTCATTGAGCAGGTTGAAGATACCACACAGATAAGCGACTTGTGCTATCCACTCCTCGCCACTGAAGTGTGCTGCCAGAGGTGACTTTTTACCCCAAAAGAAATCTCTGTAGCGGCTCTCTTAACTCGAAAACCCTGGCCAGGGCTCTCCCCCTTGATAGCCACCTGACTTCAGTGTGTAAGAGAAGGTGTTTGGGCTCTGCATCCATTTCCTCACAAAGCTGCTCAAGCAGACAACAGACAGTAGGTACAGGAGTAGGCCCTTCAGCCCTTCTAGCCAGCACTGCCATTCACTGTGATCATGGCTGATCATACACAATCAGTACCCTGTTCCTGCCCTCTTCCCATATCCCTTGACCCCGCTATCTATAAGAGCTCTATCTAACTCTCTCTTGAATGCATCCAGAGACTTGGCCTCCACTGCCTTCTGGGGCAGAGCATTCCACATATCCACCAATCTCTGGGTGAAAAAGTTTTTCTGCATCTCTGTTCTAAATGGCCTACCCCTTATTCTTAAATTGTGGCCTCTAGTTCTGGACTCGCCCTTCAGCGGGAACATGCTTCCTGCCTCCAGTGTGTCCAATCCCTTAATAATCTTATATGTTTCAATCAGATCCCCTCTCATCCTTCTAAATTCCAGTGTATACAAGCCCAGTTGCTCCAATCTTTCAACATATGACAGTCCCACCATTCCGGGAATTAACCTTGTGAACCTGTGCTGCACTCCCTCAATAGCAAGAATGTCCTTCCTCAAATCTGGAGACCAAAACTGCACACAATACTCCAGGTGTGGTCTCACCAGGGCCCTGTACAGCTGCAGAAGGACCTCTTTACTCCTATACTCAATTCCTCTTGTTATAAAGGCCAGCATGCCATTAGCTTTCTTCACTGCCTGCTGTACCTGCATGCTTGCTTTTATTGACTGATGTACAAGTACTTCCCCTTTTCCTAACTTGACTCCATTTAGATAGTAATCTGCCTTCCTGTTCTTGCCACCAAAGTGGATAACCTCACATTTATCCACATTAAACTGCATCTGCCATACATTTGCCCACTCACCCAACCTGTCCAAGTCACCCTGCATTCTCATAACATCCTCCTGACATTTCACAATCCCACCCAGCTTTGTGTCATCAACAAATTTGCTGATGTTACTTTTAATCCCGTCATCTAAATCATTAATGTATATTGTAAACAGCTGCGGTCCCAGCACCGAACCTTGCGGTACCCCACTGGTCACAGCCTGCCATTCCGAAAGGGACCCGTTAATCGCTACTCTTTGTTTCCTGTCAGCCAGCCAATTTTCAATCCATGTCAGTACTCTGCCCCCAATACCATGTGCCCTAATTTTGCCCACTAATCTCCTATGTGGGACTTTATCAAAAGCTTTCTGGAAGTCCAGGTACACTACATCCACTGACTCTCCCTTGTCCATTTTCATAGTTACATCCTCAAAAAACTCCAGAAGATTAGTCAAGTATGATTTTCCCTTCATAAATCCATGCTGACTCGGACTGATCCTTCTACTGTTATCCAAATGTGTCGTAATTTCCTCTTTTATAATTGACTCCAGCATCTTTCCCACCACTGACGTCAGGCTAACCAGTCTATAATTCCCTGTTTTCTCTCTCCCTCCTTTCATGAAAAGTGGGACAACATTAGCCACCCTCCAATCAGCAGGAACAGTTCCTGAATCTATAGAACATTGGAAAATGATTACCAATGCGTCCACAATTTCTAGAGCCACCTCCTTAAGTACCCAGGGATGCAGACCATCAGGTCCTGGGGACTTATCAGCCTTCAGACTCAACAGTCTATCCAACACCGTTTCTTGCCTCATATAAATTTCCTTCAGTTCATCCTTTACCCTAGTTCCTTTGGCCACTATTACATCTGGGAGATTGTTTGTGTCTTCCCTAGTGAAGACAGATCCAAAGATCCAAAGACGTGAGTTAAGGGCTTTTGCTTTGATGTGATTGATAACTTCAACAACATCAAAACACTGTTAAGATCAGACGACATTTTTCGGCTAGCCGGCATTTCCCTGTGTATGACACAGTGTGTAGACTGGCATTCAGGAGCGACCTTTTTGACTCTGGTAGTGAAACCAAACAGCCGTCCAGTCATAGCTGCAGCCCCATCTGTACATATTCCAACACAGAATGACCAGTCCAGTTTGCCTGACACGTAGTCATTCAAAGAATTGAATAGTTCTGCCCCAGTTGTGTTAGTTGGCAGCGGCAGTGCACACAACACAATCTCGTGCACATCGTCTTGAAATATATATTGCACATAAACCAGCAGTATTGCCTTGTTGTCGACATCGGTAGACTCGTTGACCTGGATAGCATACCGTGGTGACTCGTTAAGCCGTTCCAACAGCTGTGCTTCGATGTCTTCCGCTATGTCATCGATCCTCCTTGAAACTGTGGTAGCTGAAAGAGAAACCTGTTCCATCTTGTTAGCTGCAGCTTCTCCCAACAGTTCACGGCACATGTCCTTGGCAACAGGCAGAATCAATTCTTCACCAACAGTGAAAGGCTTCTTAGCCTTAGCAATACGGCTGGCCATTAAGTACGATGCTCTCAAAGAAGGGGGCTTAAAGCGTGCGAGTCACTGGTCGCATTAAAGCCATATTTTATGTGCAACTCGTCGTATTATATGTTGAAGGAAGCTTTTGTTTTTTTGCAGTCTCGGCCTCAGCTGTCTCTGCGTTATCATCATCATTAGGCCTTTTATGTCCCCTCCCACCTCTTCCAAAGAAATTCCCAAGCGACTTTTGTTTTTCACTCATCGAGTAGTTGTAGGTTAATGACTGACTGATGACCTCGTGTGCGTAATGACGCATGACCGGTAGCACATGCTTTGCACTAAACTAAGGCTTTATCTTCTGCTAATTGCAGATTGGAAAACTGCTTTGTCAAGCACATTTATACCATCCACAACATGCAAGATTTCCCGGTGGCCAACCATTTTAATTCCAGTCTCCATTCTTATTCTGACATGTGGGTCCTTGGCCTCCTCTATGGGCATGACTAGGCCACTCTCAGGTTGGAGAAGCAACACCTCATATTTCCTCTGGGTAGCCTCTAGCCAAACAATGCACACAAAATGCTGGTGGAACACAGCAGGCCAGGCAGCATCTATAGGGAGAAGCGTTGTCGATGTTTCCAGCCAAGGCCCTTTGTCAGGACTAACTGAAGAGACAGGCACTAAGAGATTTGAAAGTAGTGGGGGAGGGTGAAATGCAAAATGATAGGCGAAGACCAGAGGAGGTGGGATGAAGCTAAAAGCTGGAAAGGTGATTGGCAAAAGTGATACAGAGCTGGAGAAGGGAAAGGATCATGGGACGGGAGGCCTCGGGAGAAAGAAAGGGGGGGGAGCACCAGAGGGAGATGGAGAACAGGCAGAGTGATGGGCAGAGAGAGAGAAAAAAACAAACAACTAAATATGTCAGGGATGGGGTAAGAAGGAGAAGAGGGGCATTAACGGAAGTTAGAGAAGTCAATGTAAATGCCTTCAGGTTGGAGGCTACCCAGCTGGTATATAAGGTGTTGTTCCTCCAACCTGACTGTGGCTTCATCTTGACAGTAGAGGAGGCCATGGATAGACATATCAGAATGGGAATGGGACGAGGAATTAAAATGTGTGGCCACTGGGAGATCCTGCTTTCTCTGGCGAACAGAGCGTAGGTGTTCAGCGAAACGGTCTCCTAGTCTGCGTCGGGACTCACCAATATATAAAAGGCCACACCGGGAGCACCAGACGCAGTATACCACACCAGCCGACTCACAGGTGAAGTGTCGCCTCACCTGGAAGGACTGTCTGGGGCCCTGAATGGTGGTGAGGGTGGAAGTGTAAGGGCAGGTGTAGCACTTGTTCCGCTTACAAGGTTAAGTACCAGGAGGGAGACCAGTGGGAAGGGATGGGGGAGGGAACGAGTGGACAAGGGAGTCTTTCCCCTTCCTTTACAATCCTGATGGTCTGGGCCCAAAATGGTGAATATTTATTCCTTTCCATAGATGCTACCCGACCTGCTGTGTTCCTTCAGTATTTCGTGTGTGTTGGTCTGGATTTCCATCTTCTACAGAATCATATGTGTTTATCTCCTGCCAAAATTCTACCACACCCTGAACATCTTACTCTATAAGGCACAATTGATGCCAAGCCCTAGAAAATGTGCAAGGAAGGGCCAGGGCTGATCTCTGAAGTCAGTAGAATAATCTCCTTGTTGGGTGCCAAACTTTTGATCCTCTACAATTGCCCCTGGGGTGGCATGTCATTACAGTGTCAACTGTAAAACTGGGGTTTAATTCCTGCCACTGTTAGTAAGGAATTTGTCCTTTTTTCTTTTTAAATCTTTTTATTAATTTTTAAACAAACATAAATGAAACATGAATACAGAGAGTTTGAGAGTACATAGTTAATAGTTTAAATAAACATTCAAATAGATGATAATCAATATATAATAACCTCCCAAACTCATGGTAATTACGAACAAAAGAATTAACCCCCCCAAAAAAGAGGGGAAAAAACTAACCAACATGGGCCATTGCATAATGTCAAATATATACAGTAGTGCCAATAACTCCAAACCTCCATCCAAATAATTAAGGATAATAAAAGTGAGGTTTAGGAAAAGACAATTTAACTCATATGAAAATGTTGAATATATGGTCTCCAAGTTTCTTCAAATTTAACTGAAGGATCAAAGACAACACTTCTAATTTTTTCTAAGCTCAAACAAGAGATAGTTTGAGAAAACCACTGAAATATAGTTGGAGGATTAATTTCTTTCCAATTCAATAAAATAATCTTCTAGCCATTAATGTAACAAATGCAATCATCCGTCGAGCTGAGAGGAAAAAAACGACTATTATCCGCCATTGGTAAACCGAAAATTGCAGTAATAGGATGTGGTTGGAAATTGATATTCAAAACGGTTGAAATAATACCGAAAATATCTTTCCAGTAATTTTGCAAACAAGGGCAAGACCAAAACATGTAGGTCAATGAAGCAACATCAGAACGACATCTGTCACAGGTTGGATTAACATAAGAATAAAATTGAGCAAGTTTATCCTTAGACATATGAGCTCTATGTTCAACCTTAAGTTGTATTAGGGCATGTTTAGCACAAATAGAAGAAGAATTGACTAATTGTAAAATTTTCTCCCACTGCTCAGTGGGTATAAGACAATGAAGATCTTTTTCCCATTCCTTCTTAATTTTTTCTGATACTTCTGGCTGTATTTTCATGATCATATTATAAATGATGGCTACTAAACCCTTCTGACAAGGATTCAGAGCTAAAAATTTTTCTGTAATGTCCGATGGACATAATTTCGGAAAAGACTGTAACTCATTATTCAAAAAATTTCTAACTTGCAAATATCTAAAAAAATGAGTTTTAGGTAAATTATATTTATTAGATAACTGTTCAAAGGACATAAAACTATTATCTAAAAATAGATCACGAAAACATGTTATACCTTTTGCTTTCCATAAACAAAGGCTTGATCCATAAAAGAGGGCCGAAAAAGAAAGTTAGATATAATAGGGCTTGATAAGATGAACTTATTCATGCCAAAAAATTTACGAAATTGAAACCATATTCACAATGTATGTTTAACTATAGGATTCGTTATTTGTTTATTCAATTTAGATAAAGAAAAAGGAAGTGAAAATCCTAAAATTGAAAACAATGAAAAGTCTTGTACAGATTTACATTCCAAATTTACCCATTGTGGGCAAGCTGCTATGGTCGATTCTTGTGCCCAAAATATTAAATATTGTATATTAACTGCCCAATAGTAAAATCTCAAGTTTGGCAAAGCCAAACCACCCTCCTTCTTAGGCTTCTGTAAATATTTTTTGCTTAGTCTAGGATTTTTATTCTGCCACAGTTAGGAAGATATTTTGGAGTCAATAATATCAAAAAAAAGGATAAAAATTGGTAATGCTTGAAATAAATATAAGAATTTGGGTAATACCATCATCTTAATAGCATTAATTCAACCAACTAATGACAAAATAATGGAGACCACCTGGTAACAAGTTGCTTAATTTGGTCAATTAAAGGTAAGAAATTAACTTTAAATAAATCTTTATGTTTTTTGGTAATTTTAATACCCAAATAAGTAAAATAATCTGTGACAACTTTAAATGTTTATAAATTGGAACTTGCATATTTAATAGAAATAATTCGCTCTTATTAAAATTCAATTTGTAACCAAAAAAGTTACTAAACTGAGCAAGCAAGGACGAAATAGCAGGAATAGATCTCTCAGAGTCAGATATGTATAGTAACAAATCATCAGCATATAATGATAACTTATATATCCCCTCCCCTCGAGTAATACCCAAAATATTAGGTGATTCACGAATGGCTATAGCTAAAGGTTCCAAAACAATGTCAAATTGTAAAGGACTTAAAGGACAGCCTTGCCTTGTACCACGGAATAACTGAACAAAAGGAGATCTTTGATTATTGGTAAAGACCGAAGCAAATTAGTATATTAATTTAATCCATGATATAAATTTCAAACTAAAATTAAAATGCTGCAATGTATTAAATAAATATGGCCATTCAACTCTATAAAATGCTTTTTCAGCATCTAAGGAAATGACACATTCTGGTATTTTGGGTGAAGGAGTATAAATAATATCAATTAATTTTCTAATTTTAAAAGATGAGTAGTGGTTTTTAATAAATCCAGTCTGATCTTCAGAAATAATTCGAGGTAATATGTTTTCTAATCTAGTGGCCAAAATTTTACTAAAAATCTTAAAATCCGTATTCAGCAAGGATATGGGCCGATAGGACACACATTCAGTGGGGTCTTTATCTTTTTTAAAAATCAAAGAAATAGAGGCTTCATAAAAAGATTGTGGCAATTTACCTATATTTAACGCATCTTTAAAAGTTTTACAAAGCCAAGGAGAGAGTGTAGAGGAAAAGGATTTTAAAAATTCTACAGTATAACCATCTGGACCAGGAGCTTTACCGGAATTCATTGAAAAAGTAGCCTTTTTTATTTCAGTTTCCATAATAGGTGCATCTAGGAATACATTATCCTTTGTTGTTAATTTTGGGATATTCAATTTTCTTAAAAATTCATCTATTATAGAAGAATCCTCAACAAATTCTGATTGATATAAAGAATTATAACAATCTTGAAAGGCTTTTTTTATCTCTTTATGGTCAATCGTCAGAGTGCCATCTCGTTTACGAATCCTAGTAATTTGTAGTTTAACCGAAGCAGTTTTCAATTGATTAGCCAATAATTTGCCAGACTTTTCTCCATGTACATAAAACTGGGTTCTAGATTCAATTAACTGATTTTCAGGAATTTGTCCAATCTCCCGGTGACCACATCGGTTTCCTCCCACAATCCAAAGACCAACAGTAAGGGTTAGTCACTTGAGGGCCCTGGAGCTGGAATCATGCCGACACTCTGCGGGCTGCTCCCAGTGCATCCTCGCTGATTCGATTTGTTGAAAATGATGCATTTCACTGTATGCTTCAAAGTTCAAAGTAAGTTCATTATCAAGGTAAGTGCGTATATGTCACCGTATACTACCCTGAGATTAATTTTCGTGCAGGCGTTCACATTAGATTCAACAAAACACAATAGAATCAATGAAAAACTACACACAAACAAAGACTAACAGTCAACTAATGTGCAAAAAATAAATTGTGCAAATAGTACAATTTATTTGTAGATAATTAATAAACAAACAAGCAAACTGGGAATATGAGTTGTAGAGTCCTTGAAAGTGAGTCCTTAGGTTGTAGTATCAGCTTGGTTTTGAGGTGAGTGCTTATCCACGCTGGTTCAGGAGCCTGACAGCTGAAGGGTGACGCATTTCAATATCGATGTCACAAATAAAGCGGATCTCTCTATACCTCTGAAAATGCCAACACTCATCTTGTAACTCTGTCCCTCTTGCTCACTCCCCTACGGATCTATACTTCCCCTTGGTTCCACCACTCTGAACATAACAGTCCTCATCTGCAAGTTCCTTGGGGCCTTCGCCCCATCATTCAGTTGCAGTGATATCAGTCTCCTTGTAAAATGGTTTCAAGTCAAGTTTATTGTCATTTAACTATATACATGTATACCGTCAAACAAGACAATGTTTCTCCTGACCAGGGTGTAAAGCACAGTAGTACACATAACACGTATAACAGACAACGACTGAGGAAAGTAAGGATAAAATCCACAGATGGATTACACATGAATAAACAATGTAAAGTGCACAAATTCAATAATGTAGGGTACAGAACAACTTAACCAGTTGATGCACCATCAATAACTCTCGGAGACGGGAGGCGAACGTTAGGCTTTTATTAGCTGCAAGAGACCACGATTAGTAGCAAGAGACCACCACCCAACATCCTGGAGACTGAGGGAGGAGCAGTGCCTCCAATCGCCTTTATACAGGGGTCTGTGAGAGGAGCCACAGGAGCAGTCAGCAGAGGGGCGTGTCCAGACAGGTATATGTAGTTCACCACATTCACCCCCCCCCCCTTTGTTTTAAAAGAGAGTCCCCACGGGGCGAAGTTTCTTACAAGTATATTTACAGGTTAAGTCTATCAGGCAGTCGAGTCTGTCACTGCGATCTACGTAGCACCGGCGGTGATTGCACGGGAGATGGTGGTTGTGCTGGCTCTGGCCGGACTGGAGGTGCCAGCCCATTAGGTGTCAGTGATCCCTCATGCATGTGCGAGGCGCCTGGTATGGGAGTGTCGTGAGGAGACTGTGTAGCGCTTGGTGTGCACGGTGTCTCGTGGTTATACACCTCGGTGGGTACAGGGTTCATAGTCACCGTGGAGTGTTCAGGGTAGGGGTCTGGTGCTCCTGCAGGCGCCAGGTCGCAGATGGAGACCGTGTCCTCCCGCCCATCAGGTAAGACCACATAGGCATATTGGGGGTTCGCATGAAGTAGGTGAACCCTCTCGACCAGCGGGGAGTACTAATTGCTCCTCGCATGTTTCCGGAGCAGCACTGGCCCTGGGGATGTCAGCCAAACCGGTAGGGTGGTCCCAGTGGCAGACTACCTGGGAAAAGAAAAGAGTCGCAATGCAATGCAAAACTTTGAATGCAATGCGGCAGGGAGTTCAGAAGCTTAATAGCCTGAGGAACAACACCGTTTCTCATCCTGACTGTCCTTGGCTTTACGCATCGGAGTCTCTTGCCTGATGGTAGAAAGTCAAGAAGGATGCTGGATGGAAGTGCGGGATCTCTGATGATACTAATGACCCTGCGTATGTAGTGCTCCTGACGAATGGCAGGGAGACCCCAGTGATCCTCTCAGCCATTCACACAGTCCTTTGTAGGGACCTGTGGTCTGATGCTCAGCTGCTCCCATACCAGATGGAGACACAGCTTGTCAGGATGCTCTCCTATAAAATGGAGTGGGGGAAAGCCTCACTTGCCTCAGTCTCCTTAGGAAGTGGAGGTGCTGCTGAGCCTTCTTGTTCAGGGAGGTGATATTAAGGGACCAGGTGAGGTCGTCCGTGATGTGAACTCCCAGGAACTCGGTGCACCCAACTCTCTCTACGGAGGAGCCATGTATGCGCAGAGGGAGATGGTTCGCCTGCACCTTCCTGAAGTCCACAGTGATTTCCTGGGTTCCATTTGCTCCTCTCGGGGTGGGCCATCTGGCAGCCATTGCAGCACTAACCTCTGGATCTCTTCACATTTAGCTTCAGCCTTTCATCTTCTCCCTGCTCGTGATAATCAATCACGAACGGAACATTTTTAAGCCTCTTCAGCGCCCGGTGCTCTGAATGTTATTGCTTTGCTCTTGGATGTCCGCCTGCGGCCTGTTCACGGTTTGCTTTGTAACACTTCTTTCTGTTCAGCATCACTTACAGAGTTACTGAGTCACAGAACAGCAGGCCCCCCTTGGGCAAGGTGTAGCACCGGCTTGGTAAAGGATACCGATGGGAGAAAAATTCCATGGATTGTGGCCACCCGCTGCAGTCAACTTGTCTACTGCCATGATGAGGCCACTCTCTGGTTGGAGGAGCAACACCTCATATTCCTCCAACCTGATGGTATGAAAACCAATTTTTCCAAAGTCTGGTAATTTCTTCTCTGCACCACCCTCTCTCTTTCTCCATTCCCCATTCTGGCTCCACTCTAACCACTTCTCTTTTCCTCACTTCCTTCTGGTGCCCCTCCCACTTCTCTTTCTTCCACAGTCCACTCTCCTCTCCTATCTGAGTTCTTCTTCAACCCTTTACTTTTTCCACCTATTACCTGCCACCTTGGACTCCTTCCCCTCCCTGACCCCAATTTCTTATCGTGGCTTCTTCCTTCTTCCCTTCCAGTCCTCCTGAAGGGTTTCAGTCCCAAATGTCGACTGTTCATTCCTCTTGACGTATGCTGCCTGGCCAGGCTGAGCATCTCCAGCATGTTGTGTGTGTTGTTCTGGATTTCCAGCATCTGCAGAATCTCGTGTGTTTAACTTTATAAACTGCCTTGTGTTAGGACTGCGGTCAAATAACTTCAGCAGCAAGGCATAAAATAAGATATTGTGACAGGTAACTCATCAAGCAGGGTGATGTAAATTGGAAAGATGGGAGAAGCCAGGAATCGGAGGAATGCAGAGATTCTTTGGGAGCTGCAGTGCTGAGAAAGGCCACACAGACAGAGATCCTGATCCTAAACACAAAGTACACTGCAGATGCTGTGGTCAAATCAACACGTACAAACAAGCTGGGTGAACTCAACAGGTCGGGGAGCATCCATTGACTGCTCCTTTCAACAGATGCTGCCCAACATGCTGAGTTCATCCAGTTTGTACGTGTTGATGAGATCCTGACCCTGATTGGCCTCTGTGGAGTCTACCTGTTTTCCCATAATGCTCAGGTTTCAGCCACCATCCCAAAGGTGTGCTACTACTGTTGCTTACCCCCAGAGTGGATCAGTGGGAAAGTAATCCATGGGCAAGGTGAGTTACAAGGGTACAGGGAAATAAGGAGGAATGTGACTGATGGGCCTCCAAGAGGAGGGATCTGGAGGCTTGCATGCCTCACTGAACCAGGGAGCTGTTTTGGCTGGACTCAAGGTTTTATGCGTTGGTAGGGTTACCCATGCCAAACAGGTGAACGAGTAGAGGCCAGATTAAGAGTGGTCCACTGGTCCTTCAAGTTTAGGGGTTCAGCTCAGGGCTAACACCCTAACTGGCAAAACAAAATTGTTATGGAAATAGTGCTGAAAACTCCTTCTACATCTGTGTGCGATGGTATTCTAGACTCTTTACCTGGGACTTGAATGACTGACAGTAGTGAAAAACCTAGAGGAAGCCCTGAATACCACCAGAGATGGAGGACCTTCATTGCTGCCCTAAACTCCAGCAGTGCAACGGGCAGTAGTTAAGTAAGTAAGGGACTGATGTGATTGCTCTGTTGGAGTTAACATTCATCTGATGGGCTGAACAGCCTTCTTCTGCACTGTAATAAGTAACCAAGCAATATGTAAGGCTTTTGCATTATATGGATAAAATTAAAATACTGGAAATCTAATTTTTTTAAAAATCTGTAATTGCTTGAAGTTTACAGCGGGTCAAACCACTCGTAAGAAGAGATTCAGAGGTATTGTCATGGTGCGCGCTGGCAATGTTGGAACTCAAGTGCAGAAGGAAGACAAACTTTGAAGAAGAGACGGCAACAAAAGTTTGTTGCTAATAATTCCAGAAGAATGTCAGTGGCTTGGCTGAGCAACACCACATGAAGTAACATTCTCAAAACTTGAGCCTGTGATTAGCGCTAAATGGACATCCGCTTAAATAATACAAGTAACATGAACTTCCCAAGCATATCAAGATAAACTTAACAAGCTTAAATGGAAAGCAGCAGGAGACTGCATTACGAAGAGTGAGTTCCTTGAGAA
The DNA here is from genome assembly GCF_030144855.1 of Hypanus sabinus. NCBI lineage: Eukaryota > Metazoa > Chordata > Chondrichthyes > Myliobatiformes > Dasyatidae > Hypanus > Hypanus sabinus. The sequence goes on from NC_082714.1 coordinate 154,381,144, forward strand.
AAACACAAGGAACTCTAAACAATTAAACATTCTCATCAAACAACAGTTCGTGGCGACCCACTTTGTGCGCAGGCGAACCGGCTGACAAATAGCCCCCGCACGCGGGAAGACTTTGGTAAAGCCCCTCCGACGTCATTTCTGCCAGGGATTTAAATGTCAGCGCCGCGCAGTTTGAACAAACTAGTCTCGAAACGACTTACCGACGGTGTGTAGCACATCGCTACAGGTTAAAGCTCTGTGGCAGTTCTGCAGTTTCATCAGGTTGGAGTGCAGGTAGATATAGAACTGGAGTAACGTCAGAAGTTATGTCTCTGGAAAAGCAACAGGGATACAAAGTAATAAAGTAAGTACATAATTTTAATGTTTTCATGTAGGTAAACGGTCAACTGAAGCAGTATAGACAGTAACAATGCATACAAAATGCCCAGGGAACTCAGCAGGTCAGGTAGCATCTACAGAGAGGAATAAACAGTCAACCTTTTGGGCCAAGACCCTTCATCAGTCCGGACTCGACCTGAAATGTCAACTGTTAATTCCATTCCAGGACATTCTCTCTTCTCATTGCTACTGGCAGGAGGGAGGTACAGAAGCCTGAAGGCACACACTCAACAACTCAGGAACAGCTTCTTCCCCTCTTCCATCTGATTTCTGAATGGACATTGAACACAAGAACACAAACTCACTACCTTTTTTAATCTCTTTTTGCACTATTCATTTAATGTAACTTTATATATATATATTTACTATAATTCAGAGTTTTTAATTATAGTATATTGCAATGTACTGCTGCCACATAACAATAAATTTCATGACATATTTTATGCCAGTGATATTAAACATGAATTTGATTCTGATTCTGATTCTCTATCTGACCTGCTGAGTTTCTCCAGCACAGGGGTTCCCAACCTTTCTTACACCATGGACCCCTACCAAGGTGTCTGGGGCCCCTAGGTTAGGAACCCATGCCCCAGGATTTTGTGTGTGTGTGTGTTACTCTGGATTTCCAGCATCTGCAGAATCTCTTGTGTTATACATTGCAATAATTTTAATTAAAAGTGCTTATTTTATTAGTGGATAATAAATCTCCTTTAGAATATTTACCATTCCTCTAATTGGATTTCTTGCTATGTGGTACTGAGAGTAGAGAAATAAATTGCTCTGTATTTGGTCCCTGCACTGAAATAAGATAGATTTGGACTGAGTATTAAGAGGTGCATCCCACACTGTATCTGAAGGAATAAATAAATCTAATCAACCTGTTTTAATGAAAAATTATTCAGAAGGATTCGGAAAAGGTCAGCTTACATCATATGAAAATGTTGAATAAATGGTCTCCAAGTTTCTTCAAATTTAACCACAGTATCGATAGTGCCACTCCTAATTTTTTCCAAATTTAAATATGTTATAGTTTGGGAAAACCATAGAAATGTAGTAGGCGGATTAGAATCTTTCCATTTAAGTAAAATGGATCTTCTGGCTATTAATATGACAAATGCAATCAAACGGCAAGTTGAAGGGGATAATTGACTAGAGTCCATTGATAATCCAAAAATTGCAGTAATAGGATGAGGTTGTAAATCAATATGCAAAACTGCTGAAATAATATAAAATATTTTTCCAAAAGAGGGCAAAACCAGAACTTGTGTCAAGGAAGCTACCTCAGACTTTCATCTGTCACAGCCAGGATTTATATGGCAATAAAAACGAGCTAACTTATCCTTGGACATATGGGCCCTATGAACCACCTTAAGTTGTATCAAAGCCTGTCTAGCACACATTGAAGAAGTGTTAACTAGTTGGAGAATTTTCTCCAATTTCTCTATAGGTAAAGATACCTGAAGTTCTCTTTCCCATTCATTCTTAATTTTATCAGATGTACCTAGATGCATTTTCATAATCAGATCATAAATAATTGCTAATAAACTCTTCTGATGGGGTTTAAACCTAAAAAAATTCTGTAATTTCAGTTTGATGTGATACCGGAAAAGTAGGTAAAATATTATTCAAAGTTTCTAATCTGTAAATATCTGAAGAAATGTGATCTAGGCAAACTGTATTTATTAGACAACCGTTCAAAAGACATGACAGTTATCCATGAATAAGTCACGAAAACATGTTATTCCCTTTGTTCTCCATAAAAGAGAAGCTTGATCAATTCTGGATGATTGGAAGAAAAAATTAGATATAATAGGACTTGACAGGATAAATTTATTCAATCCAAAAAATTTACGAAATTGAAAGCATATTCGTATGTTTAGTTATTGGATAAGTCATTTGTTTATTCAGTTTAGTCAGTGCAAAGGGAAGTGAGGCCCCTCAGATAGAAGCCAATGAGAACCCCTGTACAGACTCACACGCGAGGTTCACCCACTGTGGACAATGAATTTTGTCCAGATCTTGTGCCCAAAACATTAAATATCAAATATTAATTCCATCAAATATCAAATATTAACACCAGCTCCATAACAAGGAAAGCCCAGCAGCATCTCTACTTTCTGCGAAGGCTGAGGAAAGTCCATCTCCCAACCCCCATCCTCATCACATTCTACAGGGGTTGTATTGAGAGCATCCTGAGCAGCTGCATCACTGCCTGTTTTGGAAATTGCACCACCTCGGATCGCAAGACCGTGCAGCGGATAGTGAGGTCAGCTGAGAAGATCATCGGGGTCTCTCTTCCCGCCATTACAGACATTTATACTACACGCTGCATCCGCAAAGCAAACAGCATTATGAAGGACCCCATGCACCCCTCATACAAACTCTTCTCCCTCCTGCCGTCTGGGAAAAGGCACCAAAGCATTCAGGCTCTCACGACCAGACTATGTAACAGTTTCTTCCCCCAAGCTATCAGACTCCTCAATACCCAGAGCCTGGACTGGCACCTTACTGCCCTATTGTCTTGTTTATTATTTATTGTAATGCCTGCACTGTTTTGTGTACTTTATGCAGTCCTGGGTAGGTCTTTAGCCTAGTGTAGTTTTTTTTGTGTTGTTTTTTTACCTGGTTCAGTCTAGGTTTTGTACTGTGTCATGTAACACCATGGTCCTGAAAAAATTTTGTCTCATTTTTACTATGTACTGTACCAGCAGTTATGGTCAAAATGACTTGACTTAATTGCTCAATAATAGAATCTTAAATTCGGCATCACCAAACCGCTCTCTTTTTTTGATTTCTGTAAATATTTCTTACTTAACCTAGGATTTTTATTCTGCCATATATATGAAGAAATTTTAGAATCGATAATATCAAAAAGGATTTAGAAATGAAAATAGGTACTGCCTGAAATAGATACAGAAATTTAGGTGAAATAATCATCTCAATAGTATTAATTCTATCAATCAACGATAAGGACAATGGGGACCATCTAGTAAACAGTTGTTTAACATGATCAATTGAGGGTAAAATGTTAACTTTAAGTAGATCCTTATGATTGTTAGTAATTCTAACACCAAAATAAGTAAAAAAAAATCAATAACCAGTCTGAATGGTGATTGTCTATAAGATTGGAGCTTGCATATTTAATGGGAAAAGGTCACTCTTATTAAGATTCAATTTATAACCAGAAAAAGTACTAAACTGAGCAAGTGGTGATATTATTGCAGGGATGGATTTCTCTGGGTTAGAGATATATAGTAAGAGTCATCTGCATAAAGGATTCAGACAACAATTAAAATCTCCACCCATTATCAACATATGTTCATTTAAATTTGGAAGGGATGCAAAAAATGTTTAAAGAATTCAGAATAGTTGGCATTTGGTGCATAGATATTAAACATAATGACTTTTTGGTTATAAAGTAAACCAGTAATTAATAGAAATCTACCATTCGGGTCTGAGGTTGTTTCATAGTGAACAAATGAAATCGAGGAGTCTATAAAAATAGATGCACCTGTGAATTAGAATGAAATTGTTAGCCCTTCCAAAACCTAAAGAAATGCTGATTATCCTCCTTCCTCACATGAGTTTCCTGGGCAAAAATAATCTGAGCATTCAATCTATGGAAAACTTTTTAAAATCTTCTTCCATTTAATTGGATGATTCAAACCATTCATATTCCATGAGACAAAGTCAGTAATATTATCCATTTTATTTGAATAAACCATATGGTATGTAAAAGGTTAACCTTCCTGCATAGGAAACTCATGAATCTGGAAGAGGGAAAAAGGTTTAAAGGGGAACCGGAGTTACGACAATTCAGACATATTTGTAGTTTCAGTTCAGCCCAGATGAAAAAAACTAAACTAAGGATAATCCCACCCCCCCCCCACAAAAGCCTGAAAAGAACTGACCAATAGACAGCCAGAAAGCTAACTAGAACCTCCCTTACCCCCACTCTCTTGATGGCAAGTCTCTAAAATTGAAAAAAGATGCAAAATACACTCAGTCAAAACATTGAAAAAGTAATGCCATATTTGCAAAACGTTTTGAGAGCCGGAATCTTAAAAAGTGAAACAGAATATAATCTTATTAATATTTCAGGAAAAAAAAACAATCAGTCACCAGATCAGAAAAAACTTCAAACTCTAACAGTCAGATCTATAAACTGGTTATTAATTTATAAACTAAATGAATAGAGACACCAAAAATTGAGAAAAATGCAAACTTTCACCTTAGTCAAAACATTGAGAAGGGAATGCTATAAACAACACCAAACAAGTGTTAAAAAAAGATCAGCCATTTGCAAAACATTTTAACAGGCAAGCTCCCAAAGAAATGAAACCGAATACAATCTTATTTATATTTCAGAGAAAAAAAGTCAATCACCAAATCAATTTCTTAATTATTTTAAAAAAGAACAATTGAAAATAATAAAGTAGCAAATGAAAAAAAAACTTAAACATAGAAGCATAATAAACATTTATATTCCATAACAGTGTTATCAAACCAATGGCAAAAATCTTCAGACTTCAAAAGTCTAAATCTATGAACTGATTACTAACTTATAACGAAATGAATACAGACACAAAGAAACAGTAAATTTATTAGACAGATCGAACGTTGACCGTCAAGGAATTGTTGAGCTTCTTCCACAGATTTAAACCATTTACGTGATTTGTCAGGCAGAACAACAGGCTGGAAATAGCAGAGCTGGTTGAAACTTTCTTTGATAAAGCTCAGACACCACCGGTTTAAAAAGCAATCTTTCTCGCATTACCTCGGGACTATAGACTTCAACCAGTCGAAACTCAAGGTCTCCGTGTTCAATAACCCCTTTCTGGCAGGCAATTTGAATTAAACGCTCCTTGATTTGCACATAGTGCAATCGAAGCATAACAGGTCGGGGCTTCAGCTATTTAGATGGTTTGGCTCTCAGAGCACGGTGCACATGATCAAGTATAGGGGTAGCAGAAAAAGCTTCAGAACCAAGCATGTCCATTAAAAATTGAGAAAAGAATTTAGTAAGCTCACCACTCTTCACGGAGTCCTATTATTTGCAGGTTCTGTCTATGACTGTGACTTCCTAGGTCAATAATCTTGAGCTTAAACTGTTCCATTGTCTGAGTAGTCAGTTAATTTCTTTTCCAGAGCATCCAGTCTGCGATCTCTCTGTCTTCCAGCTTCATCGAGTTCAGCTATTTGCCACTGTTGCTTTTCACTCTCCCGCTTAAGAGCTCCCAGTCTGCTTTCGATCTCCTTTAATACTACTTCCAAAGTAGAAATTTTTATTGAATTTATCATCCAGGAGTTTTGACATAGCTTCCAAAGTGAGTGGAGACTGTTTAAGTAGTTTAGGATCTCCTCCTTTCCTTCCACTTCCATTACCGGCTTCCTTGCCTTTGACTGATGCTTTTTGTCCTCTGGTATTCATTTTCAGTGATTAAGAATCAAAGTTCAGGCATATAAAAGTGTTATAAATACTTTAATATAAATAGTGAAAGGGTGGTAAAAAAAAAATTGAAAAATGAACGGAGTAAAGCCAAAATACGACTTATTCCATCTAACGCCCCAAGAGAATCCCATGCTGACCAAGTCCTAATTTCCTATGCTTAGCCCATATTGCTCTAAGCCCTGTCCCTCCATGTACCTATTCAAATACTTCCTAAGTGATTGTTTAAGTATGGTCCTCAGCCATACCAAGCGGTCGAGTAGTGTCGCGGTTAGTGTAATGCTATCTTAGAGCCAGCGACCTGAGTTCAGTTCCCTCCACTGTCTGTTTGTACATTCTCTCCATGACCGAGTTGGTTTCCTCTGGGTGCTCTAGTTTCCTCCCATGTTCCAAAGACGTACATGTTAGTAGGTTAATTATGGGAGCGGGCTTGTTGGGTTGGAAACGTCCGTAACATGTTGTATCTCTAAATAAAGATAAAATAAAATATTGTTGTACCTGCCTCAAACATATCCCCTGGCAGCTCATTCCATGTACTCAGTGTGAAAATGTTGCCTCTCAGTTCTCTTAAGTCTTTCCCCTCTCACCCTAAACCTCTCCTCCTATCTGTGCACTCCACTACCTGAGGAAAACTCCTCTACCTGCTACCACAAAATCCGGTGTAGATTGGGGCACTGCTCTGCCTCCACTCCATCCACAACCCGACGTAGGCTGGGGGAACCACTTTGTCGAGCACTTCCACTCTAAGCACAAAAACTGGGATTTCCCAGTGGCTGACCACTTCAGTTCTTATCTACATTCCTGTTCCGATATGTCAGTCCGATGCTTCCTCTTCTGAGAGGCCACTCTCAGGATTGAGGAGGAACACCTCGTATTCAATCTCGATAGCCTTCCAACTGATGGCATAAACATCTATTTCTCCAGCTTCCTCCTCCGCCTTCTCTGTTCTTCAGTTCCCTACCTCTTCTCCTCACCCACCTATCCCCTTGTGTCTTTCTTCCTTCCCTTTCTCCTATGTTCTTCTCCCTTCTCCTATCAGACTCCTTCTTCTCCAGCCCTTTTACCTTTTCCATCTATCACTTCCCAGCTTCTTTCATTCCCCCCCTCACCCATCTGGCTACACTTCTCACAATCACACTTCCACCCACCTTCTTTTGCTGGCTCTCCTCCCTTCCTTTCCAGTGCTGAAGAAGGGTCACATCCCAAAGCGTTGACGGTTTATTCATCTCTAAAGATGTTGCCTGACCTGAGTTCCTCCAGCATTTTGAGCGTATCATTCTGGACTTTCCACATCTGCAGATCCTCTTGTGTTTACCACCTGCTTACCTCTGCCTTTCATAATGTTTCACAATGCTCCCATTTTTCATCAACAGTTGCTGTAGGGAGGCACAGGGTCAGCTCCAGTGTTCCACAGAGAACAAGAACTGGATGGGGCTCACAGTTTAGTTCACATCTAAAACCTAACCACTCCAAGAGATCCTATTAGTCTTGGCCATCCCTCCCCCTCGGGTCGTGGGGTGGAGGTATGTCTCTATCAAAGGCACTCCTTCCCTCTGCTAGCTTGCAGGTCACCCTTAAGCAAGGTGTAGTAACTGCTTAGCCCTCCAATTATGGGCATGTGAAGCCATGGAACTGGTGGTGGATGGTCATATGAGCAGCTGGTGCAAATCACAAGTCCTGGTTATGCGACCACTGACACCAGGCAGACAATCTCTGAAGAGTATTGATAATGCCATCTTATAAAGACATAGCCCCAAAGAAAGCAATGGCAAACAATTTTGTAGAAAGAAATTGCCAAGAACAATCATGGACAAGGACCATGATTGCGTAAGTCATTTGACTCAGCGGATAATGATGATGATGTTGAATCACTCCTAATGAATCAAGGATCTGCCTTATGCAATACTGTAGCTCATTTATGAGATTAAATATTATGAGGCCTGAGACTGGAACGAGAGGACAAAGCCTCAGGATTCGCTGAGAATAGATTTAGCATGAAGATGAGGAGAAACTGCTTTTCCAAGAGAGTAGAGAATCTGTTGGATTCTCTGCCCAGGGAAGCAGTACAGGTTACCTCGTTATTATATTGAAAAGGTCAGGGTGCAGGACTGGAGGCGAGTGATGGCCCAGTTCAGTTTGCTGCTCTGCTCTGTGCTGAACCATGGACAGACTCTCTTTGTGGACTTCAGTTCAGAATGCAATTTGCTTGTGTCTATTGTTTGCATGATTTGTTTCTTTTCTCTGCACATTGGATGTTTGCTGGTCTTTTTATTAATTTTTTTTTAGTTTATTTGTTTCAACCCAGATAAGTGTGGAGTGATTCATTTCAGTAGGTCAATTTTGAAGACAGAATAAGACTCTTGGCAGTGTGGAGGATCAGCGAGACCTCAGGGTCCATGTCTGCTGCTGCAGGGGTTGACAGTGTTGTTAAGAAGGTGTATGGTGCATTGGCCTTCATCAACTGTAGGACTGACTTCAAGAGCTGTGAGGTAATGTTACAGCTATTAAGACCTTGGTCAGACCCCACTTGGAGTACTGTCTTCAGTTCTGGTCACCTCATTACAGGAAAGATGTGGATGCAATAGAAAGGATGCAGAGGAGATTTACAAGGATGGTGCCTGGATTGGGGAGCATGCCTTATGAGAATAGG